>NW_025422174.1:2410000-3019548 GCF_011764305.1 Mustela putorius furo | reverse complement strand
CTTATGTCAGGCAGACACTAAACTGTCCCCGTTATCCACACAACAAGGATTCACCAAGTACTTTTCATGATGGAGACCCAAGCATATAGCAAGGAACAAGAAACAATTTATGTCCTCCTGAGGCTTATCTTCTAGTGCGGAAAGAGAACCAAAAAAAAAAAAAAAAAAAAAGAAACCAATAAACATCAGATAAATTCATACGGCCCAAGTCATCTGATAAACATAAATAGTGATATGGTGCACGCTAGTCGTTTGAGAGGGTAGTTTTACAGCAAGTGACTTAAGGAGGGCAACTGGGTCTCCCCCCAATCCTGTCCCCAAACCAGACTTTCCCTCTCTTCTTCACTTCTTTTCTTTGAACCACTCTCCTGCCTTATATTCTTGTAGTGCTGGATCGGGCAATCTTTGATACATTGATTCAGGCACCAAATGTGCAATGCATGTGGCTCTACTAAGATTGGAAGTCACAGTTTTAGATAGTTTTGTTGCTCCCTAAGGCAGCCTTCACTCCTAGGACAGTGTCGGGCCTAGACTAGGTCCTCGGAAAATGTTCTTCGGATGTATGTGCCCCAGATCAGAGGCGTGAATGATCTACTGTTTCTCCACACAGCTGCGAAAAATGCTTGTTCAGCCTCCCTCAGGAAGCCCACTGTAGAGCCTGTCCAAGAATTCACAGCTCTTGACCTTCCCGGCGACTTTTGTTTTCTAGGTAACTTATCCAAACTGGGAGAGGGCATCGGACCCTCGGAGAAGCCGGGATCCAATGTTACCTTTGTAGTTAACTAGATGAATTTGAGGAAAGCACGTAACCAGCCTAAACTTCTGTTTCTTCGTCAAGAAGACAGGAAAATCAATCCCATCTTAGCAGGAATTAAGTCAGATGTTGAGTGTGAAAGAATGAATTGTAAATTCCTATCAAATGCATGACCTTGTTGTTACTATGACAAATGATTACTGGCCCCAAGGTAAAACTCTGGATCTCCAGATAGCTTCCTCCAGGCCCTGTTCTCCGTTATGCCTTGCCTAGTTCTCCATCTTTGCCCTTAACTGAAAGTATAGGGATTTCTCGGGTGTGAAAAGAACACTCTGCCCAAAAAGCTACAATACGACTAAAGTTTGCTGCAAATGAAAGAGTTGGAATTTGAGGCATTTAAAAGCTCAGAATAAACAGACTAATTGAAGGAATGAAATATCCATTAGTCTAAATGAATATTTCTATAAAGCTGCATGTTAGACATTGATAAAAAGAAATGATTAAATGCAGAATTAACCAAGATTAATTATTTTAATCAAGAGATTAATCATGATTATATCTTTACATTAGTTTGCTCTGCTGATGTGTGCTCAGCAATCTGGGAGAAAATCTGTTCATTTATCACCTTCATGTTTGAAAATCGGCCCATATTTTATAAAGTCTCCTATCTACCATCCCTAGCCTCTTTGTAAACAGAAGCTCTTAAACAGATAAACAACATTGGAGAAGAGCAGGCGTGGGACCAAGGACACAGAGCTTCACGCCAGGGACCCAGATTCAAAGCTGAAGATTATTTTTTAAGTATAGAAAAACTACAGCTGTTCCTCATTTATGATCCATGGCCTAATCTGGTGATTTTTCCAGTTGAATATCCCAAGACCCTTGAGGGTGGGCTTAGAAAGGGGATGGCGGATGCCTGGTAAAGTTCCAGGTGCTGATTTTGTGTGGGCGACCACCTGAGGAAGACCACCAAGAGGTAGGAATGGAACAGACAAGGACCCTCGATCTTGGAAGTTGAAGTAGCCTAGTGCATAGGGAATATAGTTGATAATATAATCATTTTGTATGGTTACTACTTTTATGGCAGTGAGCATTTTGTAAGGTATACAATTGTGGAATTACTCTGTTGTACACCTGAAACCGTACAATATTATAGGTCAACTATACTTCCATTAACAATAGAGAAGTAAAGTAGTCCAGTGCCCAATGAGATATTAAGAAATGGGAAAACAGATTTAGATGATGTAGGTTTGCCCTGCTTGATCCTTTCTACGTGCTTAGCCCTCGCTGATGAGACCCAAGACTGGTTCTCTCGGGGGACTCCACCTTCTAGGTAAAAATTATCATAATTCACCCAGTGAGTGATAGCCTTAGAAACTAGGATAATTCTTTTAAAATTATTATTATTATATTTAATATTTTATTTATTTATGTGTGTGTGTGAGAGAGAGAGAAAGAGAGAGAGAGAACAAGTCGGAGGAACTGCAAGTGGAGGTTCCCTGCTGAGCAAGCAGCCTGATGTGGAACTCGATCCTGGGACCCTGGGATCATGACCTAAACTGAAGATGTTTAACCGACTGAGCCACCCAGGCACCCCAAAACTAGGATAAGTCTTAAAATGACTTCTTGTATCACTTCCCCAACTCATCAGAATCTATATGAAAAATTATGTATTTATAATATTTATATATTTTTGTTATGTAAACAATGTATGCCTGTACGTATATACACACATACATCTAGACATATGCATTATGTATTTATATTTTGTTTTTAAATTTTTGAGTCTGGGGTCACAATTCATCCTTTTCAGTCATAGCTTGCATTTCTCACTTAGGGCATGCTGGCTGGATTGGAAACTCTGGTACCAATTTCTTCTAAATTATGATTGAGAAAATTATGCCATCTCAGACAATTCTTGTATTTCTTCTCCCAGTGGATGTTTATTGAATACTTATTCCGCTTTCAGCCGTGTTCTTTCACTGGGCTTTGATCTTTTTTTTTCTTTTTTTTAAAGATTTTATTTATTTATTTGACAGACACAGAGCGAGCATAAGTAGGGGGAGTAACAGGAAGAGGGAGAGGGAGAAGCAGGCTCCCCACTGAGCAGGGAGCCCGATGGGGGGCTCGATCCCAGGACCCTGGGATTATGACCTGAGCGGAAGGCAGAGTTTTATCCAACTGAGCCACCCAAGTGCCCCACACTGGGCTTTGATCTTGATAGTTCTCTTCTGTGACTAAGTTAAGTCTCTAATGTCTCATCGTATAAAGTCCTATCGTTATCTGTATTTTGTCGAGGGGAAAACTGAGTCATGGAAAGGATAAATAATCGGATCAATCTGGGGATCAATCTGGGGATAGTTGAGATCTTAACAGTGATTAAGTCTTCTGATCCATACACACACCATATCTCCCTATTTATTTACCTCTTTCTTACTTTCTCTTAGCAATGTTTTGTCTCTTTCAGTGTACAGGACTTGGATTTATTCTTGCTTAATTTACTCCGAAGTGTTTTGCCCTTTCTGGTGCCACTGTGAATGGAATTGTTTTCTTCATTTCATTTTGGGATTGTTCTTTGCAGGTATAGAAAAATTATAATAGACTTTTGTATATTGGTCTTGCCTCTTATGTCCTTGCTGAACTTGTCCATTAGTTCTCTTAGTTGTGTGTGTGTGTGTGTGTGTGTGTGTGTTCCTTTGGATTTCCTACATGCAGAAATCTGTCATATGTAATAAAAAACGGCATTATTCTTTTCTTCCAATAGAATGCCTTCATTTATTTTTTTATCTAATTGCATTGGCAAGGATCTCCAGCATGATATCAAATAATAGTGATAACCGTGGGTATCTTCACCTTTCAAATAACATGTGTCAAAGAAGATGTTTGAAGGGAAATCACAAAGTACTTTTAAATGACTTAAAGTGAAAATTCAACGTATAAAAATGTGTGAGATGTCACATTCAGGAAAGCATTCAGCCTTCAACCAGTAAGTATGATGATAGCCGTAGATTTTTGATAGATGCTTCTTAATAAGTCGACATTATTCTATTATTCCTAGTTCACTGGGAATTTTTGTTGGGAATGGATGGCTGTTTGCCAGACACTTTTTCTGCATTTGTAGAATGATCTTTGTTTTTAGTTTGTTGTCATGGTGAGTTACGGTGGATTGTTCTTTGAAAATTAAACCAAACTTGCATTCTTGGGATAAGCATTCAAGAATATATAATGATCATTTCATCTTTAACATTCTTATTGAATATTGTTGGATTCAACTTACTAAGATTTTGTTTAAAAACTTTATAAGGGGGCGCCTGGGTGGCTCCATGGGTTAAGCCTCTGCCTTCAGCTCAGGTCATGATCCCAGGGTCCTGGGATTGAGTCCCGCATCGGGCTCTCTGCTCAGTGGGGAGTCTGCTTCCTCCTCTGCTTGCTTCTCTGCCTACTTGTGATCTCTGTCTGTCAAATAAATAAAATCTTAAAAAAAAAAAACTTTATAAGAGAAGTTATCTGTAGTAATTTTTTAAAATATATTTTGTTTGGATACCAGGGTAATATTTTCCTCATAGAATGAGGTGGAAAATATTCCCTCATTTTCAATATTCTTGAAAGTTTTATATGTAATTGGTAATATTTTTTCCTTAAATATTTGGTAAAATTCATCTGAGAAATTATCCTGGTTTGAAGTTTTCTTTGTGAGATGGTTTTTAACTAAAAATTTAATGTCCTTAGAAGACATGTTAACTATTTTTTTCTTCAATATGATTTTGAAGTTGGTGTCATTCAAGCAATTTGCCCATTTCATCCAAGTGTCAAACTTATTGGCACAAAGTTGTTTAAATATTCCACTAATTTTTTTTTAATATT
The DNA here is from genome assembly GCF_011764305.1 of Mustela putorius furo. Classification (NCBI taxonomy): domain Eukaryota; kingdom Metazoa; phylum Chordata; class Mammalia; order Carnivora; family Mustelidae; genus Mustela; species Mustela putorius. The sequence goes on along the minus strand of NW_025422174.1, from coordinate 3,014,930 downwards.
TATAGAATCTCTGGTGATGGCACCTCATTCTTGATATTGATTATTTGTATTCTCATTATTTTTCCTAGCCAGAGGTAAATTAATCATATTAATCTTCTCAAAGAATCAGATTTGTTTCATTGATATACTTTATTTTTTTGTTTTCTAGCATTGTATTCTGTTCTACTCCTTATGATATCTTTCTTCTTTGAATTTAATTGGCTCTTTCCTTTTTCATTCTTTCAAGGGGAAGCTGAAGTCGTTGATTTGAGACTTTTCTCCCCTCCTTTGAGCAGTTAGTGCTATAAAAATTTCCCCTTACTTCTGCTTTATGGCAACTGACAAATTTTATATATTGATTTTTCATTTTATTTTTTACAAAGTATTTTACAAAATACTTTGTACTTTCCCTTTTGATTTCATCTTTGCAACATGTTTTACTTAAAACTATGGTATTTAGCTTCCAATTATTTTGGGGTTTTCCAGAAATCTTTTAGTTATTCCATTGTGGCCAGAAAATGTACTTTATATGATATGAACCCTTTTAAATTAATGGAGATTTATTTGGTGACCCAGAATGTGGCTTATTATGGCAGATATTATGTGTGCCCTTGAAAAGAATGTATATTTTGCCATTGTTGGATAGAACAGTTTTAAATGTCAATTAGGTCAAGTTTGTTGATGGTGATTTTAAATATTCTATATTCATCCTAATTTTCTCTGTAATTGTTCTAGCAATCATTGACAGAAGAGTATTAAAATCTATTATTATAATTTTTGCTTTGCCTTTTTCTACTTTCAGTTCTACTGGGTTTTGCTTCATGTATTTTGAAGCTCTGTTACTAAATTCATAAAGATTTAGGATTATTATGTTCTTTTTATGAATTGCCTCTTTTATCACTGGGAAATGACCTTCTTTATCCCTGGTAATATTCTTTGCTCTGAAATCTAGTCTGTTTGGCATTGATATAACCACTCCAGCTCTCTTTGAATTAGTATTCACATGGTAGATCTTCTTCCATTCTTTTACTTTGACCTATTGTGCCTTTCTGTTTGAAATGTATTTCTGTAGGCAGATCATGCTTGGGTCTTGCCTTTGAAGTCCAATCTAGTGATCTTTTGCCTTTTAACTGAAGTATTTATACTATTAACATTTAATGTATCATCGCTATGGTTGTGCTCAACCATATTGCTACTTTTTCTATTTACTCCACTTGTTCTTGTTCCCTTTTACTTCTTTATGTTCTCTGTTTGATTAATTGAATTTTATTTTATTTTTTTATTTTATTTGTTTATTTGACAGACAGAGATCACAAGTAGACAGAGAGGCAGGCAGAGAGAGAGAGAGGAGGAAGCAGGGCCCCCCGCCGAGCAGAGAGCCCGATGCGGGACTCGATCCCAGGACCCCGGGATCATGACCCGAGCCAAAGGCAGCGGCTCAACCTACCGCGCCACCCAGGCGCCCCTGATTAATTGAATTTTTATGATCCCATTTTATCTCCTTTGTTGGCTTATTATCTATACCTGTTTGATTGCTTTAGTGTTGCTACAGTCTGTCTTTAAATGACATTATGTGGTGAGAGGAGGACCTTGATTAGAACATATTACTATCTCTATTTTCAAAGGTTATTTTTGATCCCTAATTTTGGAAACTCTCATTAAGTTATATAGTTGGTTTTGGTAAAAGTTCTACTGGATAGAGTCAAGAAGGAAAGAGACCTCATGTTACAGGGCTGGGTTTGAGAGACATCAGAAACCCCAACTTTGAAGAAGTTACACAGTTCTAGATGAAAATAAATGACATATTTTGAGCTCAGTTCCTTACATGTTTGTTACTATTTAAAAAAAAAACAAAAACAAGTCTTTTGGCCAGTCATTTATCCCTCCCTTAAAGAATTATATGATACAAATAGGAAATATTTTTCTGAGAAGATTAGGTAACACAAAAGCTAACGGAAAAGCAAAACAAAAAAAATTTTGATGATTATTGTCAACATGTTTGTGTATAACTTTCCGGACTTTCCTCTGCACAGACATATATTTATATGCAAATGTAATAGGTAACATTTAAAGAACACTCACTATATGTCAGGTAATTTGTTTACCATTTAACATAGATGATTTCACCCTTACAAATTTTCATGAGTGTTACTATTACTACCATATTTTATAGATGAGGAAACTGGACTGATACACGCAGAGATTAATACATGTGTACAAATTCTTTTAATTACCATGTGATAATGGCTTTGACATTTGAATCCAGACATTTCAGCCACACTGACTCTTAAGTACCCTACTAAATTTCCTATCATATGCATATATTTTTACAGGCTTGAAGTGATCTTTTTCATATTGCACATTCACAGGTATGTGTGTTTGTGTGTGTGTAATTTGTCCATGTGACATTCACACTTTTATACCCATGAATCTTGACCTTAAGATTCTCATCAGTAATAAGATTGGCCTCTTTGAAGATCCTTACTCTCCCTCCCCCATCATCATTTCCTGTATTTTTCTACCCATTCTGTTGGGCAGATTTTAATGGGTTCACTTTCCATGGTGAGGCTAGATACAAGATTGAAGAATTCAAAGAAAGTGTACTGAGCCCATAATCAGAGTAACCATTTCTGAGAAGTCCTAAGCCTGGGTCTCTGTTTCTCCATGATCATGTTACACTCATGGTGAAGAATAGGAGGACTCCTATTTTAAAATGAAAACTTTATTGACTTACGTAAATTTACAATTAATTTGCTTCCCAGAACCAACAGCTTGACACACTGGTCAAGTTCATAGTGTTGCATGTCATACCAACAATGACACCTGCTGTTGAGCATTGGAACTGCAGCCTGGCTCTGTTAGCCCTGTAAGTGATGACCACTGTCGAATTCTCTGCTAGCAATAGAAGCTAGCTAACGTATCTCCAGTCCTCTTTTACTCAACTTTTGCTTGTATTAAGCAGCTCCCGACTTGAGAGATATAGGATAGATTCTATTATATTTGTGCCCTTCGAAATCTGAGGTCCCTCATTATCTCTCTGAGTTCATCTGCACTCTCAAATTGTTCTTATCGTCGAAGCACCTTTCCTCCACATTTGAGTTTTGAGCTCCCAGTTTGCATCTGATAGCTTGCAGCTTGGATTGGGGCCTTTTCCTAGTGAGATTCAGCCTGAATATTTAAAGAAGTGATAGGCAATAAGTCGGCAAAGGGGAAAGAATGGAAACTGGCATCTCTGGGAACTGACTACACACAAGTCACTGTGCTGGAGGTGGGCACATGGTTTTGCATTCAGTACTCACAACCCTCCGGGATAAGTAACAATAATTACTCCTACTTAACAGACAACAAATTTTTTTTTTGCATCTGATTTCAAGGCAAGGGTTCACCGAACTTAAATAATTTTTCTATGGACAGAGTGTTACTAAATGGAGAAGATTAGTTATGAAGCTAGGTCTCTTCTCCAAAGTTCTTTGTGCTTTCTCTGTAAAAAATTATATTCCACAATACATACCCATGTATATATCTTTACAGACAACCATATAAACTTACAAATTGGTATTTTTACTCTGTTTTGTAGATGAGGAAACCAAGGCTTACACAGCGTCGAACAAGCAGAGAGATTGCAAAGAAGCATAGAAGCTCAAATGTTCTGATTTTATCATGAGATGCTTTCATTCAGTGGCTAAATGCACAGGCTTAGGAGTCAGACTGCCTTGCTTCCACTCTGTGTTCTGGTAGTTTCTAAATGAGGGGTTCTAGGCAAGTTTTTTAAACCATAGTATGATTCATTCTTCTCCTCATCAATAAAGGGGGGATAATTATAGTACTTTCCTTTTGAGGTTGTCATGAGAATCGAGTGAGAATATATGTAAGGCACATATGGCAGGTAATATGTATGATGTTAAAATTATGATCAAGAGTGAATATAGCCTGCCTTAGTTACTGGGTTTCCAGGGAAGAAAATAAAGAGACTTTGTGGACAATTTCAGCACAGAGCCATTTATTTTTTGCAGCATGTCCCCTTATTTTTTTCTTTCTCTCTAATAAGCCTGGGTTGGGAATTGTGAGAAACTATGTCAGGGTCTGTTTCTGCCACTGAGACAGAACAGTGGTGTGAACCTCCGAAGCCTGTCTTCTTTCTCTGGCAGTCAGAGGCAGAAACTTCCAGGCTACAGGCATAACCACACTGGTTTGTACTGAAGAGTTTCTATTTCAGGCTACTGGGCCCTCTGCCTGGGGAAGGAGTGAGACAGAAAAGAGTGTAAGTTCTACTAGGCAGGCTGGGTTCCAGATGCTTTGCAGTCTCTCTACCAATCAGAAAGAGGGTCAGAAACAGTTGGAATTCAGTTCTTGAAGCATCCACAGAGTTGGGAGAACTGGTTAGCAGTCATTTTTCTGAACCTCTGCTTCATTATCATTAAAATAGGGGTCACAAGGCTTAACCAGGTAGAGCGAATGAAATAATGTATGCAAAATGCTACGACTGAGTGCCCCCTGAAGGACAGACTTGTATTGCAAAGAGCTCTGGATTGAGAAGAATAGGGCACCTCCCATAGGGATTGCCACATAGCGATGAATTTTCTGCATGCTTTGGTGCAAGTTGTTTGCGCGCTCTGGCTGACAGTTTCTTCCTCTGTATGATCAATTATTTGGATTTGATAAATTCCTAATGTTTTTTCTGGCTCAATCTGCATAAACAATTCATTCATTCATCCATCACACTTTTATTAAGTACCTACCTACCATCAAGAAACTGATGATACCAGAATGAATAAGAAAGATTGATGTCAAAGATCTCAAGGGCTAGAATGAATGTTATCCATGTTTTATTGAAGCAAGATGAAAGGAAGGAACTAATTACTACTAGGGGAGTTGGCAATGGCTCGGAGAGCAGTTACTATTTGAAAGAGGCCTTGAAGAACTTAGTATAGGTTTACCAAGGGAGAAAGAAGAGTCCCAAATAAGAGACTTATTATTTCACTCCAGATTCTGCACAGCTTTGATTGTGTAATGCTGGATCCAACCAGAAAAGGAAGGTCCCTGTACTTGGAGAGGCATTTCTAAATCTGATCTCCAAATAAGATCGGGGTTTGCCTCCTAAATTCCATTCCAAAGTGGCAGTAGTCAACATCACTGAGTTTGGTGTCTTCGTTTAGGTTATCTTTCTAATAGACAGCAAGACGCAAGGCAGTGTCTTAGGGAAACATGCATGGATCTGGGGACATAAAGCAGGCAACAAAATATATGTTGTCTCAATCTCTCAGCCAATGTTCTGGGATTCAAAGAAAGGTCTGGGCTCCTCTGGGAAACCAAGGAGTTAGGTGGAGAAACAAATGTTCATTGGTAGGACTGTGGGAGATGGTGGCTCCGAGACAGCATGGCTTACAACTCCCACTAGGTTCTAGAAGGGTTTGCATGGTGAATGTCACCCGTGCCTGCCAAGAGTGGTACTATACAAAGGTGGTGGGGCACCTGGCTGGCCCAGTCCGTGAAGTGTGCAACTCTTGATCTTGGGGTTGTGTGTTCAAGCCCTAAGCTGGGTGTAGAGATTACTTTTCATTAATTTATTATTATTATTATTATGTTCAATTAGCCAACGTATAGTACATCATTAGTTTTTGATGTAGTGTTCAATGATTCATCAGTTGCATGCAACACACAGTGCTCAACACATCACGTGCCTTTCTTAATGCCCATCACCCAGTTACCTCATCCCCCTACCCACCTCCCCTTCTGCAACCCTCAGTTTGTATCTCAGAGTCCAGAGTCTCTCATGGTTTGTCTCCGTCTCTGATTTCTTCCCATTCAGTTTTCCCTCCCTTCCCCTATGGTCTTCGATGCTATTCCTTATGGTCCACCTATGAGTGAAACCATGGGCTAACTGTCTTTCTCTGATTGACTTATTTCACTTTGCATAATCCCCTCCAGTTCCATCCATGTTTATGCAAAGGGAGGGTGTTCATCCTTCCTGATGGCTGAGTGATAACCCACGGTACAGATGAACCACATTCCTTTATCCATTCATCTGCAGAAGGACATTTTGGCTTCTTCCACAGTTTGACCATAGTGGACGCTGCTGTTATGAACATTGGGATGCAGGTGTCCCTTCTTTCCACTACATCTGTATCTTTGGGGTAAATGACCTAATAAATAAATAAAAATGAATAAAAAATGGTGGTGGCAGTGACAGCGATGAACACTGCAGTTGTCCTTAGGTGTGTATAAAAATTATACACATTTCTTGTTTCCCTGCCCTTACATCCACTCTAGCAATCTTAACTGAGGACCCTTGAGCGCTACTCTTTGGTTTCATTCAATTCATGCAGGTCAAGGGGAGCTGATTCATTTGAGGGTGGATATTTAGTCATGTGACCCAAGTCGGGCCGCTCAGAGAATCTTACCCCCTTGCCACCCAGTGATCAGTTCCAGAATGTGCTTGCATACCAATCAGGGGAAAATCTGAGATTTCTTGTCCAAGTGCCCCATTTTAGTAAGAAGTATGGTAAGACAGGACACACGCCCGGAGTGCTACCTGTCCTCTGACACCAGGAGGGAAGAACTTGCTTGAAAATGAAACCCACACCAAGAGAATAAAACTTAGAGGAATCAATAACATGAATGACTCTGTTTCAGCACACAGATTCAGTTCTGCCTCAAATGGAACCTGGTCTTGGACTTTGCAATTCTCCGTAGCAATACAAATTCCTTTGTGTTTAAGCCAGCTCGGAGTTAGTTTTCTGTCACTTGAAAACTGTGTCTTGACTGAAACGATGCTGTTCTTCTTCTTGGAGCTTGGGGGCATCGAAACGGGAGGTGCTTCTGGGATTGGCTTTCCTCGCAGCCCCGAGAATTTCCTTCTTCCCAGAATAATGGTCCAGGTTCTCAACCCAGTCGGGCGTTTTTCTCCACAGGGCTCCCAAACCATATTGCAACCTGTAGCTACAGCGCTCCCTTGTCTAGAGCCTTCTCCTCCCACACCTTTTTTTGCTGCCACTTTTTAAAAATAACTCCCATCTGCTCGTCTGCCTCCTGTTCCTACCCCCCCCACCCCCAGTCGTGAGCTTTCCTGGTCTCTGTCCCTGGTGCTGAACAGGCTTCGGAGGCACACCTATTGGACCTATTTGCCTAGCTGGGCTTTGCCTCTGCCCAATTTTTAACTCTCCAAGTGACAGGCTTCTTTCCCCTGGTTCAGCAAACGACCTGTTTAAAAAAAAAAAAAAAAAAAAAAAAGGTAGTTGTATTTCTGGATTCACTAACATGAAACTTTACATCGCCGTAGATAACTGGTTATGACTTTCTGACATCCTAAGGACTGGATGGCTAATTAGAGAGACCTGAGCTTACACAGATTCCAGGGAGAGATGTTGCCTTGTGTTGATTGAGACTCAGAGGAAAGGAGAACCACGTCACTTCAAGTGAGAGGAATTGGTTAACTTTTAGCTACCGTAAAGCCAGTGTTCACTGGACATGTATTATGAGTCCGGCGTTGCACTGAGGACTTACTTCTACAGGTGTGCATTTGTTCTTCACGGTTTGTTGGGGTTTCTATAATTACCTCCATTCTGAAGGTGAGAAAACTGAGGTGCAGAGACGCTAAGAAACTTCAGGTCACACAGCTAATGATGGTTATGATGGTTCCCCCAACATGTCTGGCTTTCCACTTTCTGGATCCAAGGAATGACTGAGCTTCCCTGCCCTTGGGTGAACCATGTGACTTGTTTTGGGCAAGGAAATATGAATAGAGGTGATCTACATCACCACGAGGTAGAGGTTCTAATTTCTCATGCAGATACTCCCCACTGTGGCAGGTTAATCAGCCTGGGAAGCACAATGGATACAACAGAGCAGGGAGTCTCCCAATGATGCTCGTGGGCTTCTGCTCTGGAGGCTCAGCCACTCCGTGATGTAATTATTCTGAAAACAAGCCTCAGGATGCAGAGATTCTGGTGTGTGCTTTTGTAGTGTACACACGAACACATGTATCTGTTGGTAGCATTTTATTTCTTAAGCTGGAGCTGGGTTTACAAGTTTCTGTTACAGTATTCCTTAAACCATTTTGAAATCTTTTTAAAAAAAATTGTTTCCTTTGTGTTGTACTTAGAATGAAGCTCATTTTTTGATGGACACACTTTTTTTTTTTAAAGCAGGCTATATGCCCAACATAGGGCTTGAACACACAACCCCAAGATCAAGAGTCGCATACTCTACTGACTGAGCCAGCCAGGCACGTTCCATTTTGAAATCGTAAATGTGGCCAACAGTACATTCTCATTTTTCATGATCTGTAGGTCAATGACAGATATAAAAGAGAAATGAAAATCACTTGTCTTTCCACCACCATACACAGAAAATACCACATTTAACATTTTGGCCTGTGCCCTTGCAGGATTTCGTGTGTTCTACGTATTCATGTGTAAATATTCCCACGTGAAATTTGCATACATATAGATAGCATATCTTCCGAGATGAGATTATTCTGATCACATTACCGTTGAGGAGTTTCTAAAGTCAAAAATGTTAGGATATGTCCCTGCATTCACACAACTATTAGGTGGCAGATTTGGGACTTGAATCTAGGAATCTCTGGTTACAAAGCTCCTCTTTTTAGCAATGCCACAAATTCACCTGTCTCAGAATCCCTAAGACCGTGGCTTTGGATGTCCCAGGGAAGAAATACGTCAAGTGTCCCATCCCCACCTTAAAACAGAGGCCTTACCCTGGAGTAACGGTTGACCCTCATGCCATTCAGAGGCCCAGGGTGTATTGGGGGAGACGGAGAGGAAAGTGGGGAGTTGCCTTCACCACAGGCCGTGCCCTCAGCCCTTCACTCACCTTGTCTATGCGGCAGCTTGTACCATAGCGTGGTTAACGGTGTCAACTTGACAGGGCCAAGGGATGCCCAGATATTTGGTTAAACAGGGTTTCTGGGTACATGTGGGGGTTATTTCCAGGAGAGAGGAGCATTTGAATTGGTAGACTGAGTAAAGCAGATCTCCCTCCCCAATGTGAGTGTGCATTGTCCAATCCACTAAGGGCCTGAATACAGCAAAAAGGCCAACTAAGAGTAAATTCTCTCTCTGCCTGACTGCTTCAGCCTGTCCTGCCCTTGGACTTGACCTCCTGCTTCTCAGGCCTTTGGACTCAGACTGAAGTCTACTGTTCTGGGTCTCCAGCTTATAGATGGCAGATCAGGGGACTTCTTAGCCCCTATAACTACATGAGCCAACCCCTCATAACAAATTATATATGTAATAATTATATATTAAAAATTATATAGATACAATAAGTTATATATTTAACTTAAAATTTAACAAATTTTACATAACAAATTCTATATAATAAATTTTATATAATCTATATAGTAAATAATACATAATAAAATCTATATAATCGTGGTATAATTTGTATATTAACATACACTACATAATACATATTATATAATAACATAATAATGAATATGTAAAAATATGTAATGAATTTTCTAGAACGGATGTAATGTAAATACAATTGACATATATGTATCATTATAGTATAGGTATTTGTTACTAGTTCTACTTCTGGAAAGAACTTGGACTAGTATACGAGCTCTGCCTTATGACAAAATGTGTTTTTGGTCATGTGAGTGTCATCTCTCATGAATGTCCAGGCAAAAAAATTAAAAGTAGAAAGTCTACTAGATGGATTTTTAGGGATACCTGTCTGAGAATCCTGCCCCTTTTGACCAGGACACATCACTGCTCAGGCCAAATGCACACCTGAGCTCTAACCGCTGAGCCACCTGATCCTCTGAGTGGCCACCGACCCATCCCAGTCTGTTAAATCCCATGGTAGGGAAAGCCATGCATTTTTGTACCTAAATGTGCCCCCCCCACCCCACATACAGCCCCAGACATGTGCTCTGCACTTGCTCTTTTCAGGTCTTTGCTCCCGGCTGTTCCCTGTGCCTGGAACACCTGCCATGGCTCTTCTCCATGTGGTCACAGGGTGACCGACTCAAAGATCAAATTTCCTATGGAAGGCTTCCTGATTCCTGCAGCCAGGACTTGGGTCCCTGTGCTCTGAGCTCTCACAGAATCACCACCTTCCCTAATCACTCTCTGCAGGGTACCAGGTTATTTTTGTTTGTATCATGGGAGGCAAGATTGCTTCCCAGCAAAACGTGGGCGTCTCGAGTCAGGCGGTGCTAAATGCGGACCTTCGCTCTGCCAGTGCGGGCTGTCTGACCTCGCGGCTGGTCGTGTTATTCCCTGTAAATTCAAAATGTTGCATGTTTAGAAAAACAACTTTGATAAGCCCCCCAAAGTCAGTGAACTCCCCAATCTTCTATTTGCAAATATGGATAATGAAATCTCACAGAAGTTCTATGAGGATTAAATAATCCAATAAAGCAGTTGGCACAGGGCCCGAGACAATAAATCGTGGCTATCTTTATTAGGCATCGCTAGCATTATTTATAAATATGAATTGCCTCTCATTACTTCCTTTTCTGTTTTCACAATGCAAATCTCTAAGGAGGCAGGGTGATCCCTCTAGCTGTAAGGCTGTGGGTGAGTTTCCTAACCTCTCTCTCTGGGCCACAGATTTCTCACTGAATCCTTCATTTACCCATGAGTGCACCACACATTCACGGAGTGCCTGTTGGGTGCCAGGACCAGTGTTTAAAAATAAAGAGAAATAAAGAACAAAATGATAAGTTACTCTGTTATCATGGAACTTGTGCCTTAATGAGGGAAATAGACATAAATCAAATATCACCTGGAAAGTTCTGTGGTCACAGAACCTGGGAAGTTCTGTAGTCACAGAACTGGTCAAGTTCACAGGTCATTCCTGTGATGAATACTTGAAAGAGAGGTACATGTCATGTGTTGGAAGATTTGGCATAAACAGGCAAATACTAAGAAGTATTTGAGGGAAGGAAGTAGAGAATAGGAGGAAAGAGGCTCAATGAGAGCACAGTGGAGAGCATATGCAAAGGCCCTGGGGTGACAGGAAGCATGTTGGTCAGGAAGGCGGTAGAGCAGGATTGAGAGAATGTGTGTTCTGAGATGAAACAGAAGAGGTAGTCAAACACAGACCTTTCTCCAGGCAGTGTTCTTGGATTGATGAAATGAAAATAGGAGGTGCCTTTGAGTCTACCTTAGGGCAGAGTGGCTAGCCCTTTGTGTCTATGGGCTAGAGAAAAATACTTCTGTGCATTCCCGTATGATTGAAAGTCATGTTTTCCTGCGCCCATTTCATAGCAGACACTAGCAAATACCTGCTGTTGGTCAATGCTTCTCCCCTAATCATGTAGAGCTTCATTTTCCTATTAGTGTGAGCATTTATTTTGATATGCTGGTCATAAAAGTTCATGAATTTAGATTCCATCCATTCAAGAATTTGTGATATTAACAGAAACTGAGTTGATGTGAGGAAGCCCATAAGGAAGTTCCCAAGCACGTTAGAAGTATTCAATGAGATACAAACAATGACTACAGTAATTATAAATCATTCCTGCCTAGTCATTACAGCAGGTCCACGATGATAGTTAAAAGTAATAAAGCTGCATCTTTTTGCAAACAGTCTACAACTCAGGATGTTGCTAATTCAAATTAGCCTCCCCCTCCATCAAGGAGATTATTGAAGTGTGTTGGCTTGCTCTTTTTAAATTTAAATGGAACATCTTTTTTTTTTTTCTGATTATATAAGTGCACCTACAATGTAATAAATTTAGAAAATTCAGAACAAGATAAGGGAGATAAAATCACCCATTATGTCTCTATCTGATCACTGTAAGTACATCTGTGCATTCCTTCTGATCTCCTCCTAAATGCAATTTGATAAATGAACGGGTGAATTGAGGCATGGTTCGATGACTGGGTGGATGTCCAGACTGATGACAAGCAGATACACATATGGATATGTAGGTTGACTTTATAAAAATTCGAGATCATAATGTGTTAGAGATTGTTCATTCTCTCCCACTATCCATACATCCCTCCACGCTTCTCCACCTTCTTCAAAGTTAGCTGGGCAATAAGAAGACAGAGTCTGGCCAAAAGAATGCATAGGACAGAATCACAGATTTCAGTGCTGGTATCGAAACTCTCCTACAGTCATCCACACACCATCTTTGAGTCCCAAGCTCATTTATCTTATGGTAGAAGCATCCTTGAGTCCCTGGGTCACTACTCAAGGGAGAGCCATGGATAGAGCTGTAGGATGTGCTTCTAACTGGAATAGGACTAAGAAATAAATCTTTGCTGCATTAGGCAATTGAGATCTGAGAAACTATTAATTGAACTGCTTGGGAACTTTCTTTTGTGCCTCCTAGCATCAATTTCTCTGTTAGTATCACTATTAAACTAGAACAGCATACCCTATCCTATCCTGACCAACACCCTCTGTTCACACTGATTCATATACTATTTTTAGTTGTTTTACATGATATCAGATGCAGTTTCTCATATCAACACATATTCTTTAATGTCTGTGCAATATTCATTTATTCATTTATTATGTGGCTGCACAAGATTTTTTTTTTACCATTATCTTGTCTGTGAGCTTTTTAAAATTAGGATAAATTCCTAGAAGATCATTGCAAACATTGTAACATTAAAAAAAAAAGTTCTTGATATATTTTTATAAAACCTCCAGAAAGTTGGGTGAGTTTTACACATTCTGCAGTCTAAGGAAATTCTACTCTGATGGTCACCATAACAAAACTGGGCACTAATATTTAAATTATCTTTGTCAGCTTGATAGGTGACCCCAATACCTCCTTTCAGTTAAATCTTTATTAAAGCGTCACATATTGGTCATTTGTTTTTGGTTTCTTTTGTGAATTTCTATTTCTTCAGCCTGGAATTTCCTCTGTTTCCATACCTTCTTTGTCTGGCTAGTTCCCACATACCCTTTAAGGTTTTGCTTAGCATTGTTTCTTCCCAGAGGTGGTCCCTGACTCTTCTGAGAGCATTGTCCTTTATGCCTTGTCTCAACACCCATACCTCCCATGTAACAACAATGATATTTTCTGTCAATATTTGTTTAAATACCTGTCTTCCCTGGCTGACGGGGGTCATTTCTGACTTGTTCCTCACTGTCTCTTCAACCTCTAGTATGGTATGTGGCCAGGTTTCATAGGCAATACATGCTAGTTTAATGAATGAACTAATGGATCAAGGTAACAGAGATAATGACGATGTTGGTGGTGTGTCCTTATGTGAAGGATAGAATAATGATGATTGACGATAAAGGTGATTATTCCAGAGTTGATGGCGGCAAAGGGACAATGGTGGGAACAGCTACAGAAGAGATGATATGAGGATGAAAGCTTATACTACCCACCTAGTATAAGCTCTGGGACTGGTTTTAATTATAATGGTGGCCACGTTCGTGGTGATGGTGGTGATGCTGGAGCTAACGGTCGTGTTAGCAGTTGAAGCTGATGAGAGTGATGAATTTCGGATGGTACTTATATTTGCCAAAATTTTTAGATGCATTTTCTTGGAATAATCTAAAGTAGACAGGGAAATTTGGCTTTATAAAGATTATTGGCACACATGCCCTTCTCCTGGGCAGGGGGACATGATCATGTCTCAGCCTGGACTTGACTCAGATAGAGAGCCTTTATAAGTTCCAAATTTAAGAAAGTCATATCAAAGTCCTCAAAGGATTTGCCTCAGGAAACTTGCCTCTGACACTCAAGGTAATATTTAATTTCCCCAAAATATCCCTTTTCTCTCCCTTTTGGTATTAGACTTGAGTAAGAGCTCGGCTTAAAAATAAGGTCCTTGAACAACAGGAACACACTGCCTGATCATTGCGGGGGTCAGACGAGCAGTGAAAGATCCATGCCATTGTACAGGACCACAGAGCTTAGAGCCTCTGAGGTCACAATTAATTAAGTTCACTCAAGCCATTTGCAGACGTCACCCCAAGAGTTTAGAACTTCACTCCAAAGATGATGAGTAAGAAAGGATGAATGTATCTGTGTTTTAATTACTGTGGTTTTTTTTTTTTAAAGATTTTATTTATTTGACAGACAGAGATCACAAGCAGGCAGAGAGGCAGGCTGAAAGAGAGGAAGAAGCAGGCTCCCTGCAGAGCAGAGAGCCCAATGTGGGACTCAATCCCAGGACTCTGGGATCATGACCTGAGCTGAAGGCAGAGGCTTAACCCACTGAGCCACCCAGGCTCCCTAATGACTGTGTTTTAATGGAACAGCACTGTATTTGTGAAGGAACAGAGTGTAGTAAACTAAGTAACTATGAAATAGCAAATGTGACAGATAAACCCTCAAATCTCAGTAGTTCAGCATAAAGCAGATTTACTTCCCACTTCTAAAAGGGCTGATTTGGGTTGCTGAGAGCTCTGCTCCATCCAGTGATTCAGGGATCCAGTCTTTGTTTCTTGCTACCTCTTTAACAGGATCACCATGATGTGAGAATGAACACAGGTGGCACCTCATTTCCTTAAGGCTTCAACTCATAAGTGACACCCATCACTTTTGCTAACATTGCCTTACCTAGATCTATTCATGTGGTCCTTCTCGACCTTCCATGAGCTAGGTCCTTCCATGAGCTGGGAATTGTAGCCTTTTTGTGTTTCCAAGGAGAGCGGTATCTGACATTGTTGAACACTAGCTGTCTCTACCTCGTTGGGAATTGTCTCCATGAAGTCTGGGACAGAGAAAGGCAAGAATTAAATTCTCAACATGATATTTGGAACACGGGAGGGTTTGGGCCAAAATAAAATGCAACTCCCTTAATCCAAAAAGATGGACTGTTCTGTAGAGTATGTAGATGAGATGATGTTTGAAGAACTTTTTCCCTCATTTAAGGGGCAAAGAGTCAAGAAAAGGGCTCTTACCTGGGAAGTAACACGAGTCTCCACTTGAACTATCTTTATCTATGGAAGAATTTACTAATCATCTCCAAAACTTGGGACCCAGACTCAATGTATAACAAATCAATTGAGATAAGCAGAGGGGATTAACCTATTTGCCTTCCTTATGCTTGTTTATCAACAAAAAGTTGGAAAGGATTTCTGCTTTCAGCTTAGACAGAGTAACTGTGACAGACCTACCTTCTTAAAATAACCAACTCTGGGGATGCCTGGGTGGCTCAGTTGGTTAAGCCACTGCCTTGGGCTCGGGTCATGAACCCGGGGTCCTGGAATCAAGTCCCTCATCAGGCTCCTTGCTCCGCGGGGAGCCTGCTTCTCTCGCTGCCTCTGCCTGCCTCTCTGCCTGCTTGTGTGTGCGCTCTCTCGCTCTCTCTCTCTGGCAAATGAATAAAATATTTTTAAAAAATAACCAACTATGAAAACAAACCTAAATGAGGCAACTGTTTTCAGGGATTGGACATCAAGCAGCAAAAGATGACACGCCCTGAAATAAGGAAAATTCACGAGGCAGTTCCCACAATTACCCTTGCTCTCTGACCAGGGATAATTTCCCACCTGAATGGAATGAGCTGTAGTGCAAGTAGAGTATGTTGGTTACATTGGGCCAAGGAAGCAGAAGATAGCTTCTGGGTTAGCTGATGGAACCGGAATCTGTGAAACATACATCAGTAAGAGAGAGAAGGAAAGAAGAGTGCCCCAGAAGTCTGTGTAGGGGTCTCCACGGGTCCTTAGCTGAAGGCTAGTTTGCATGTATAGGGGTGAGACAATACGAGGTTTACAAGAAAGTGGCTTCTACAAGGTTGGAAGTAAAACTGAGAAACTAGTGGTCAGAATATAAAGGGAATTTAGGATTATAGCATGCTCAGAATAGAGACTTCATTCATTAGCAACTTGTTACTCTCCCACCCTTTTGGTGAGAGACATCAGAAGGGACCTAGCTTAAGAATGATAATACCACCCTAGAGTAAGACCTTTATAGACTTACCCTAACCAGCTTACAGTGATGCAATAAAAGAATTGCAGGGGAAACAGAATTTGGTGGCTATAATCATACAAGGGAGAGAGACCTAGAAATCTTTGAATGTTCCACAGATCTGCACTAGCCAAAGTTAAACTCATACAAGTTCAAGGTGGTAGATCAGTAATTGAATTGTCTAACAATAAAAAAAGAAATTTTTTAGAGGGGAAAAAAAATAGAATCCCATGTGTCTACAATAAGTCATTGACATTTACCAGTGTACAATCAAACGTTGCTACCTTACAGAGAAGAAAAAAGAGGAAAATAATTTTCAGAAAAGTGAACAAAACCCTAGATACTGTGAAACAATATAGGTAACATCCGTGTAATTGCAGTCCCAGAAGTAGAAGAGAGTAAGAATAAGAGAAAAAAAAATAGATGAAGAAAATGCCAGAAATTTTCCCAAGTATATTAAAAACATGACTTCTAGATCCAAGAATTCTGACAAAACGAAGGAGCATAAATGCAAAGAAAAGAACAGCTACACATAAAATAGCTGAACTGCTGAGATCCAAGAACAACTTGAAAGTAGCCAGAGAAAAAAAAGCATGTGTATAGACTTAAATGTAAGAGGCAAAACAGTAGTATTTTATAAGGAAACACAGAAGAAAATCTTTAAGTCCTTGGGGTAGGCAAAGATTTCTTAGCTATGACAACAAAATCATAGTCCATAAAAGAAGAAAGAGAAAAAAGTCAATCTCACCAGAAATAAAAACTTTCGCACTTCAAAAGAAAACCACAAATCAATACCCCTCATGTACACAGATACAAAAATCTTGAACTAAATATTAGCCAAATGAATTCAGAAATGTATGAAAAAGAAGATCGATGACTGCATTAGTCAGAGTTCTCCAGAGAAATAGGACCAATAGGATAAATATAGAGATTTATTATAAGGGATTAATTCACACAATTATGGAGGCTGAGAAATCCCATGATCTGTGGCCTATAAGCTGGAGACCCAGGAAAGCTGCTGGTTTAGTTAGTTTCAGTCCAAACCTGAAGGCCTGAGAACCTGAGAACCAGAGGAGCCGATGGTATAAAGTCTTAATTCGAGCGCTGAGAACCAGGGGCACCAGTACCTGTGGGCAGGAGACAGTGGATGTCCTAGCTGAGTAAGACAGCGAATCCACCTTTCTTTCATCTTTGGTTCCATGAAGGCCCTCAGGGGAGTGGATGTTCCCCACCTGCTTTGGTAAGGGTGATCATCTTTATTCAGTCTGCTAATTCGAATGCTAATCTCTTTTGAAATCTTACAGACACACCAAGAAAGAATATTTTACCAGTTATATGGGCACCCCTTAACTCAGTCAAGTCGACCCATAAAATTAACCATTAAATGATTAAGTGGGGTTTATCCAAAGAATGCAGTGTTGGTTTGACATACAAAAATCAAGTAATGTAATTCACTGTATTAACAGACTAAAAAAACCAAAAGACAGAAATCATATGATCATCTCACTAGTTGCAGAAACAAAAAAGTATTTGACAGAATTTGACAATCATTCATGATGATAAGAAATAGAAAGGAACGTCCCCAGTCTTATAAAGGGCATCTATAAAAACAAAACCAATTAACTAATCAACCAACCAACCGAAAAACCTACAGATAGCATTGTAGTTAATGGTGAATGAACAAATACTTTCCCCTTTCATATCTGAAACAAAGCATATTTGTTTACTCTTATCATTTGTATCCAAAATTATAATGAAGTCCTACCAGTCTCATAAAACAAGAAAATTAAATAAAATCGAATACATTGGAAATAACAAATTAAGTCATGCCTCTCCAAAATTACAAGATTATCCACATAGAAAATCTTAAAAAATCTACATAAAAATTTATTTGAGCTAATAAATGAGTTTTGCAAGATTGCAGGGGATCAGGTCAACAAAAAAATCGATAGTATTTCTACATACTGGAAATAAACAACTGGAAAGTGAAATGAACAAATGGTCCCATCTACAACTGCAGGAAAAAATAGGAGATGCATGGAAGCCTAAGAAAATACGTGCAATATATGTATACTAAAAAGTACAAAGCACCTATGAAAGAAATCAAAGATCTAAATGAATGGATAGAAATTCTACGTCCTTAGACTAGAAGATAGGACCAAGAAGTCAATTCTCCCCAAACAGAGATTCAGTGCAGTTCAAATCCCACCAGGACTTTTCTGTAGAAACCAACAGATTGACTCAAAAATTTATGTAATTAAGCAAAGGAAAAAAACAAGAGTAATCAAAACATTCTCAAAAAGCAAACAAAACTGAAGAACTTACATTTCCCAAGCTTAAATAACTAAAAGTAAAGATACAGTAATGGAGAGAATGTGGAATTAATAAAACCAGTGGACTGGAATAAATCATGGGACAGAATAAGGTGCAGAAATAGAGTCATACATATATGATCCACTGTTTTTCAAAAAATGTACAAAAACATTAATGAATTATGATAGTTCTTTAGAAAACAGTGGTCCTAGAACAACTGGATACCTATATGCCAAAAAATTGAACCTTGACCCTACAACCTACACCACATAAAAATGAACTCAAATGAATTATAAACTTATATGCAAATTTTAAAACTAAATATTTTTAGAAGGCGAAATAGGTAGAAGTATTCGCATTTCTGCATTAGAGGACTATTGCTTATAAATGATACTAAAAACTCAATTCATAAATGAAAATTGGTAACTTAGACTTTATCCTAGTTTAAATCTTTTGCCCCACAAAAGATGTGACTACAAAAATGAAAAGGTAAGTCGCAGACTGGCAGAAAATATTTATAAAATCTATACCCATCAAAGAATTTGTATCTAAAAACATGAAGAGGTTTCACAACTCACTAAGAAGACAGATACCGCATTAAAAGAAAAAAAGTAGATTTGAGCAGATGTTTCATACAAAAAAACATATAAATGGGGGAGGGGAGCACATGACAACCTATACAACATGATCAGCCATTGGGGAAATTCAAATTAATACTTAAGGAGATACAGAGTACCTAGCTACGGGACTGTTTAAAATTAAACAGACTGATCATGCCAAAACTGGCAAAGATAGGAAGCAACTAGATCTCGCATAACTGCTGGTGGGAATGTAAAATTGTATAACCCCACTGGAAAACAAGATGGCAGTTTCTTAAAAAATTAATTGTGCACCCACCATATGGTCCAACTCTTCCCCTCCTAGGTGTTTGTGTTTACTGAAAAGTGAAAGCATATGTCCTCACCACTACTTGTAAGGGAAACTTTATTGCTGCATTATTTGTAATAGCCAAAGAGTAGAAATAATCGCATGCCCATCACCAGTCTAATGGATAAACACATTGTGGTACATCCACACAACGGTCAACCATTCCACAGTAATGAGTAATAAAATACCAGTGCATGGGAAAACACAGATGAATCTCAAAACCATTAGGCTGAGTGAAAAAGCCAGACAAAGGAGAACCTACAGTGTGATTCCACTGATCCAGAATTCTACAGAATGGGAACTAATCTCTTGGGATAGGAAGCCTACCCAGTGGTTTGCCTGCGGCTATGTTGATAGCCGAGAGAAATGAAGATGTGTTGAATCACAAGCCTCACACTTCGCAACCACTTTGGAAAAATATTTGCAGGCTTCTTAAAAATTAAACATACATTTCCTCTATGTTCTAGCAATTCACAAGAGAAATAAAATCACGTGTTGACAAAAAGCCTGGTAGTCAGTATTTTATGGCTGCATTTATAATATCCGAAGAGGGTAGACAAACAAGTGCCCATGGAGGGGTGAATGAATGAGTGAAATGGGTTGGCTTTGTACACTGGATACTTTTCAGCAACAAAAGAACAACTTACTGACAGACTGTACAAGATGGAGAAAACTCAGAAACATTATGCGGAGCAAAGAAGTCAGATACAAACAAACAAACGAAAACCCCATGATTCCATTTATTTGAAGATTAGGCAAAACTAGGCTGGAGAGATAGAAATCAGATCAGTAGTTGCTCAAGATGTGATCAGGAGGGATTTAACTGCAAAGGCCCATAAGCCGTCTCGTCTATGGGGGGTAGAAACATGGTATATCTTTATTGGGATGATGGTTGCAGAGGGCTCTGTATTTGCCAAACACGTAAACCTGTACACTTAAAATACATGCGTTTTCTTGTATGTTAATTATGGCTCAGTGATGTTGATTTTAAAAAGGAGAGAATGCGGAGGGTTTGGAAAGAAACAGAAAGAGACCAAATCCCTGGGGCTTCGGATCTGTTTCCCCGGCCACTTTATAAGAAACAGCAGGTGGCTTTTCCCAAATTGAGTTTATTTTTAGGCAGGAGAGTTCACTGGTATACCCTTGGGGGTTATTTCCTAGCATGAATGCATTTCCTTTTGCATTTGCTTCACAGCTAAGGAAACAAAATAGTTGGAAAGGAGCTTGGTTGCATAAAAATGTAGAGTGTTTTGTCCCTCTTGTGATGCATTTGGAAACCAAAAATTTGATTCTATTTTCTCTAATCCTGAGGATTTGCCCACAATTACAGATGGCCTTGGTGACTGGAGATACAAGAGGAGGAGTCAAGGGCTGGGTATCTGAGCGCCAGTCCTGTGTTTCCTGTGCTGCTACTGGGTGCATCCCTGACCCCAGGCCAGCCACCTGTTTGTTTTGAGGCTTAATCTCCTCCTCTGGATAGAGAGAGTGACTGATCCTCTACTGGATAAGACAGTTACTGCAAAACTCAAATGAGATCATGTGTGTGAATGCATTTTTTCATTAAAGCTCAGGGAAGTAATATCTATGAATTCTATTAAATGTTTAATTTTAAACAAGCAAGGGATGTATTTTGGTCAAAATTACATAGGCCAGGGAAGGAAAATACCCATAACTCAGGGTCACTCTCTTAAATCACCTGAAATTGTAAAGCAGATTGGGCAAGGCCAGCAAAGCCAGGACTGTAGAATAAGAGGATACCAGTTTGTACTCCTCAATTTTAAAAATGTATACACACACACACACACACACACACACACTTTTAATCGGGAAGAAATGACTTAACCCCTCTGAGCCTATGTGTCTCTAGCTCTACAATTTTAAGGATTCTATAGAGGTTTTATAAGCATGGTGGAGATTACTTCTGTGAAAACACAGAAAACATATAATGCAGTCACTGATAAACAATTTGTTAGGTTAAGCTTGGGCGAGGTAGAAAGACCGGGAGGATTTCCTCTAAGGTGTAACTGTTCGCACTTCACAAAGAGTCCACACAGTCATGGAAGGCAGTGGTGCCGTGGGCAGGGCACCAAAAATCCTCGTGGTGATGGGAGTGATCATAATTACGATGGTCAACATGTCTTGAGCGGGTTCCGTTAAATAACCAGAATTCAGCTGCATAAATATTAAGGATCTAGTTGGCTTGATCATCAATTCATGAATTGGGGCAGTGCCCTGTCTCACAGAGGAGGGGAGTTCGATGGGGCTAAGAAACGGAAAGGTGTTCAAAGGTAGAGAGGAAGTGGGAGGGGAAAATATTAGCCAAGAATCCATTATTTGAGGCAAGGTCACCCCGCTGGGGGAACACAAGGGGTCAGTCAGTAAATTTCCTCCTGCTCCCAGGAAATGCCATGTCAACGGGTTAAAGGTTACATTTCTGGGGGATGGGAGAGGGTGTGACTGTAACCAGGTTAGATATTAAGTCTTGGTTTACTGACCTGGGGTCTTAACCTAAGTGACCCTCTTTTGCGCCTGTGGTCGCCTTCTTAACAGCACCCTGAGCTGGACACTTTGGGAATTGCTTTACTTGTATGTCTGACTCAATATCCCAAGAACCCATGAGGTGGGCACAATAACAAATCCTTCTCTTGCAGAGGAGAACTGGAGCTCAGAGAGGTTAATTCCCTTGCCTAAAGTCACCCAGCTAGTAAGTGCTGAGCTGGGACTGGGTATGCCGTTTGTGCCAGGCACCGGTCTCAACGCACTGTAGAGCTAAGCCATTGAAAAGATGCCATCGTTGCTGTGATCTGCCTTATAGGCCATTCAGTGACAATGAAATCATGCCGTTAGAGATCCCAGAGTACTGAGGCTTGCTGTCTGTCTCAGGGAGACGTCGTACTTCAGGTCTGGGAGCTTTGTCATAAGAGCACATTTGTGCCTCTCCCATAACACCTGCCAGCAGCTGCTCATTTGGTGACACACAATTTGCAGGTTCCAGAGCAGGTGGCTTTCACCCGCCGTGTCTCAGCAAACATAGCCATGGTACAGATGCACCTGCTGTTTCTGAGGACTCGTAACACTGAATCCTTTTAAAAGAGAAGGAACATTTTGCCAAGCAGAAAATTCACCTGCCCTCATTTAGAGGTCTCACAGATACACATTTTCCTAAATGGGCTTTTGCTTGTGGGGGAAGACAGCGGAGGGGGGGGGGGGCTTGGCCTTGGTGAACTGGAAAGATGGTTCTGTCCACCCAATAGAAAGCTGAATATAAAGAAACAGATTGGGCCACCTGGGTGGCTCAGTGGGTTAAGCCTCTGCCTTCGGTTTAGGTCATGGTCTCAGGGTCCTGGGATCGAGCCCCGCATTGGGCTGTCTGCTTGGTGGTGATCCTGCTTCCCTCATTCTCTCTGCCTGCCTCTCTGCCTACTTGTGATCTCTGTCTGTCAAATAAATAAAGAAAATCTTTAAAAAAATAAAGAAAGAAAGAAACAGATGACAATGAGCACTGAGCATTCTCTCTATGCCTGGCATCCTGCTAGACATTTCTGCCTGAGTACTTTCAAATGGTCCTCAAGTCAACCACAGAATACTGTACATTGGTCGGGAATGTCTAGGTGATGCCTCGTTAACCAATGAACCCTAAAAATTCAGCGGTTTCCCTCAATGACAGTTTATGTCTCACTCACGCTAAGTGTCCAGTTCACCTCAGTGGGAGTTTTGCTCCAGGCAGTCACTCCAGGACCCAGGGGGATGGGTGCTCATCACGTGGCTTCCACAGTTGCTGCATCCGGGGAAGACAGAACTGAAGAGACACACATTGCATTAAAAAAGAAAAAGTCAGTATAATGAACGAACAGTGTTCTGTTAGTTTCAGTGTACAGTTAAGGATTCAACAGCTCTATACGTTACTCAGTGGTCATCACGGGAAGTGTGGTCCCAACTCCCTTTATCGATTTCACCCATCCCCCCATCCCCCCAACCGCTTCCCCTCTGACAACCACCAGTTTGTTCTCTGTATCTAAGACTTTGGTTTTTTTGGTTTGCCTTTTTCCTATTTCATTGTTTTGTTCCTTAAATTCGACATATGAGTGAGATCATATGGTATTTGTCTTTTTCTGACTGACTAATTTCACTTAGCATAATACCCTCTAGATCCATCTATCTTGTTGCAAATGGCCATTGTATTTACGTAAAGAGGTTCTACAACTCAACACCAACAAACAAAAAAACAAAAGACCCCGTTAAAAATGAGCAAAAGAGGGGCAACTGGGTGGCTCTGCCAGTTGAGTGTTCACCTCTTGATCTCAGCTCAGGTCTTGATCTCAGGGTCATGAGTTCAACCCCTGTATTGGGCTCCACGCTGGGTGTAGAGCCTGCTTTTAAAAAAAAATGAGCAGAAGACATGAAAAGCCATTTCTTCAAAGAAGACATACGGATGGCCAACAGACAAATGGAAAGATGTTCAGCATCACCCATCATCAGGGAAATGCCAATCAAAACTACAAGGAGGTATCACCTCACCCCGTCACAATGGCTAGAATCAACAACATAAGAAACAACAGATGTTGGTAAGGATGGGGAAAAAGAGGAGCCCTCATGCACTGTTGGTGGGAAAACAAGCTAGTGTAGCCACTCTGGAGAACAGTATGGAGGTTCCCCAAACAGTTAAAAATAGAGCCACCCTACAACCCAGCAATCGCACTACTAGGTATTTGCCCAAAGAAAATGAAGACACGAATTAAAAAAAAGATATATACACATGTTGGTTTTTAAATGTCTCAGCAGGAAGGAGCACATCACTTCCTCTCACAGTGCATTGGCCAGAATGAGTCACATAGCCCAGCCTGAGGACAAGAAGGTTGGCCAATGAGTGGCGGTGGGACAACATTGACATTTGGCAGTAAACGTTTCTGACATATGTGGACATTAGACAGTTTACAGAGGAAGAAACTATGGGTCAAAGAAGTTATTTGACTTATCCACAGTCACATTGTTCTTAGGCAGCAAAAAAGAGTATCATGAATTTATCTTCTGAGCTCCAAGCAGTGATCATCTAACTTTCTTACAAGATCTCCCTGAAATGTCCAGTAAAGAATCCTGGTATCTTCTCAGGGCAGATCTTTGGATGCCACTTATGTATTAATTAGTTAGTGGGGAAGGTTGTGTTTCAGTCAGAATTCAGGCAGAGGAGTAGAACCAAAGATTGTGTGTGTGTGTGTAGATGTACATATATGTAAGCATGTACCTACACATACACACATTCTCTCATGTGGTCATGAAATAGTTATCAGCATGTATATCTTCTCCCACACTACACTGCTGTAGTGTGAACCCCCAAGAAAGGAATCATGTCTGATGTCTGACATATATTTAAGGAATTTGTTAGAGAATTGGCTTATACAGCTGTGGGCACTAGTGAGGTAGTCTCTGTAAGCTGCTGGGTCTGTGTCTGATGTGGAGCCTGAGGTCCACAAAGAAGGCAATAGGAATCAAAGGCCATGAGCAGGTTGGAACCCATAAGTATGAGCTGGAACTGGATGGAGATGGGTTGAAGGCCACCCTTTAGGAGCTCCAGATGTAACAATGTGCCTACCCAGAAACATGAACAATGAGGAAAGAGGAAAGACAAAAGGATGTTGGCTCTTGCCCTCCTTTCAATGACCTTCCTGCAAGTCTCTCCTACCAGTTTCCCTGGAGTTATTTTCTCTCCAGGTGTAAGAATCTTTGTGTTAGGAATAACTTCATTTATTCATTCAAAATGCATTTGCTCACTGAGTATATATGGAGTTCTTATTCTGTGCCAAGCACTGCTCTCGGCATTGAAGGTATGGCAGTGAAAAGGCAGACAAGATCCCTGCTTCCAAATAAGGAGAGTAGAGAATAAGCGAGCAAATGAAGAATTTAAGTGAGACAATTTAAAACAAACTGAATAATGTGACATTTTATCTTCAGTCATTAATCTCAAGATAATTCATGTTTTTTTAAAAAAAGATTTTATTTATTTATTTGACAGAGAGAGAGAGAGATCACAAGCAGGCAGAGAGGCAGGCAGAGAGAGGGGGAAGCAGGCTCCCTGCAAAGCAGAGAGTCCGATGCAGGACTCAATCCCAGGACCCTGAGATCATGACCTGAGCTGAAGGCAGAGGCTTAACTCACTGAGCCACCCAGGTGCCCCAAGATAATTCACGTTTTTATTTGATCTATGCACCTTATAAAGTGTCCCATTACTTGAGGTTATGGTTTGGTGCAGGAGATCAGCGTGCTTCCATAACAGACAACTCTGTGTATTTTACCAGGGAGGAATCAGGGTGCTGCTAAATTTTAATTAGTTGAATTCACTTGGTCTGATCAGTATTAATGTCATTCAAGGGGGAGCCTCTCCAAGCACGTGGGTTTTTGGTACCCCTTCTAGCTCTGCTGTGACATGGAGCATTTTTAATATTTCTCAGTTTATGCAAGCTTTTAGTTCCAGTTTTTAATTTCCTTGGTGAATATATGACATCCAGTTAAATGGACATCATGGATTGAAGACCTCTGAATAAGGATATTGTGGAACCAGCACAAATCCTGTTCATGTGAATGTAACGGAAATATGTCCTGTTCTTCAATCAGATACCTTCTGCTCCAGGGTGAGGCTGAGGCAATAGTTTTCACCAGCAGTGGTTTCATCTCCCAGGGGATGTTTTGCAATGTCCACAGACATTTTTGCAATGTCCAGAGACTAGGGCTGCTTCTATATGTCCAAAAACATGCAGGACAATTACACACAGCAAAGAATGATCTGGCCCAAAACATCCATTGTGGTGACATGGAGAAACCCTGGGCCAGGGAATATTTGTGTGGTTTCCTAGGAGACCAGGAGTCCAGGAGACCACATTGCACATGAAAATCCAAAGTTGTGCATAAAACCGAAAAGACTCATCTGCACATTATCTTTAGAAGAAGCAGCCAAGAATTCATAGAAGACCTTGACTGCCCTTAGACAGAAGGAGAATGAGGTGTTACCCAAGAATTACCATCAGACCTCAGCAGCTATGGCCACTCGTTGAGGATGAGGCATTGCCAGGGGCTGACTGAAACAAGGGGCTGAAATTGCAGACTCTTAACAGTGCATTTAGCTAATGGAATGGTATTCCAGTCTTTCTTTGTCTCCATCTTCTGCTCCTCTTCTCTAGATTCAGAGGGCTGGGGAAGCAGGGAGATGACCCAGGTGGATGGTAGCATGTGGTAGAAGAGAAGGACCAGAACTGTTTGGTGTTTGGGTCCTTGTTCTTTGACACTAAACAGGAGGCACAAGGAGAAGCAAAGTTTTGGGAAAGATCGGAGGGGAAGATCCTGAGGTCATGGCCCATAGCCGCTTCTCTTCCTCCAAATCCTTTGCTGCATGCAGATGCTGGCTTTGCCTGGGGAGAGTCACAGAATAAAAGAATGCCAGGGAAGAGAGAGCTTGGAGATTATCTCACCCAGTGTTTCTCAAAATATGTGACAAATTACTGGAGTCACTGAGATGAATAGAGATAATTTGCGGATGCAGCAAAAATGTCATTTTGAGAAGAGTATGTGATGGCAGTTGTCGAGGATTTCTCCTTCCTTTTCCCTCTGCCTAGAATGCTCTTTCCGAAGATCTCTCTGTGTTCTGGCTTCTCTTGTCTTTCAGGTTTTAGCTCAAAAGCTTCAGAGGGACCTTCCCTGACCACCCAGAATAAAGTAGTGCACCATGCCCACACTCCTACACACTTTTCTGGATTTCATTGCCCTGGCTCATTTTTTTTTTATTTTTTATTTTTCATTTTTTTTTTTTTTAAATAGCACTTCTCACTACCTGAAATCTTATTATTCAGTGAGTTACTTTACTGGTCATCTCCTTCTCCCCCACACGAAGACAGACACCATCTTTGTCTCGCTTAAAGGTGCACCTCCAGGACCCATGACCACGTACATGCTCAATTTAAATCTGTCACCATCAGTTACCCTTCAGTCTTTTGATTCAGTCAGAGCACATTTGCATTTGGTGGACTCCCTTTAGCTAAACAAGTTCTTTCTCAAAGCGAGGTGGAGCTGTCCACCTCCAAGGCCACCCTACTCAGCTGTGGGGAGGAACGGTCAGAAGGAGTGAAGGGGGGGTAGGGAAATGAGGGGGTAGGAGGCCAGGAGGCAGAACAGAAGTCAGGGTCATGGGGGCTTCCGGCTTTGAGGAACTGCCCCCAGCCTGCCGCAGGTGAATGAGGTTTCCAGCTGCCTTGAGAGGTCTTGAGTCAATTAGAACCCTGGCAAGACTACGCTCACCCGCTGTCCTGCAAATCTGCCTGATCCTGGGGGCACGGGTGGGCAGATGTTTGCTAACTGACACTCAGTGCCTAATTGTCTCCCTCCTGGATCCAGAGACCTGCAATTTTCCCCGACTGTGCGGAGGCCTTCCAAAGCCGAGAGGGATTTTCCAGCAGAGCCTGCCACTGAGATGAAAAATAAAACCTTTTCCTTTGGAAAATGGCTTCCACCAGCCCTCAAGGCTATTCCCTGAATCAGAAGACAGGGCTAGAAGGAGCCCAGAGCCTACTACATACTTTGCCATAAGTGGGGGTGAAAACTACCAAGAGCCTCCATGGGGTTAAGAGAGGGGTAAGACACCGTCTTGGTATTGAACACCAAATAGGTGCCAGATCGCTCCTGGCTCACACCCACACACACCCACATGTACGTGGAAGAGACGTGTGCAAGAGACACATGAATACCTGTGCACAGGTAGCCTGTTGATTGACGGTTTTTGTACTCCAGCTCATTCCACGAAGGATTTGCTGGGTCTTGTGCAAAAGATACATATAGCATAAGTAATCAAATGGAAATGAGATGAGGAAGCAGTTTCTCGCAGCCGGGAAGTCTCCGTGCCAACCATGTGCCCATTCTCCCAGACTACCTTCTTCGTAAGCACAGGTGCTCAGGGAGGTCTGTGAACTCTGGTATCTGAAAAGCCTGGTTCAGCTCCAAGCTCTCCAACTCACCCTTGTATAAATGAGTCCATGTCTTTTAGCATCCTTGTCTTTAAACCAAGCAAGGTTCATTCACCCCACAGCTCTGAGAATTAAATGTATGAATTGGATAGAAGGACTAGACACTTGATAGTTGCAAGATTTTTCTTCAGATCCAGTTTTCTGGGCACCTGTGTGGCTCAGTCAATTAAGCATCTGCCTTTGGCTCAAGTCTTGGTACCAGGGTCCTGGGATCAAACCTGCTTGAGGAGGTGGGGGTGGAGTCTGCTTCTCACTCTCCCTCTGCCCCCCTAGCCCTGAACAACACAGGCAGACATAGTGTCTAGTGACATCACCCAGAAAGAAGAGCAAATCGGGACTCAAATGGGGTGAAAAAGCTCCCCTGGGATCCCATAGGAAGTACGTTGTAGGACAGGATTTGAATACATTGATTCTAAGTGCTGTGCTTCTGTGTCTTTTCCCTTGCTTTCTGCAAGTCTGTGCAAGCCAAATTCTCTGCTTCACATCACAAATTTTGCACATTAGATCCACAGTGTTGTTTGCTAAATTTGCATTCTCTGGGTTGAGCCCAGACCTCCAGGTGGCTGAGTCCTCAGTAACCAGTTTTGGAAGCTGGAATAGCCTCGTATCTCCTTCCAGACTTTCCCAAGGAAACCCTTACAACTCTGTCAATGGAAGCAAAATGCCCCCTGCGTGGTCTGTCTTCCTTGGTCCTCCTCCCTTGTAGCACTCAGTGAACCTGCTCTCGGGTCATCGGTGGTTAGCTCAAGATGGATGGGGCTTGGGTTGTCGACAGGTTAAATCCTCAGGTCAATTGGAGCAGAACTTTTCGATCTCTTAGCTCACCTCTGAGGCAGAATGTATGTGGGGGCTCTGTTTTGGCTTCACCGGCGCTACATCACTCAGTCGCTTCTACTCTGTGTGGCAGCTGAGCTCAACTGAGAACCACTAATTTGTGTGTTGTACCTATTTCATACCTGCCCCGCATATACGTGCGATCGTGCGTACTCTCTACTTTTTTCTTGTGCCCCGGTCTTTGTGTGGGTGTCTCTTTATCTGTCTCTCTCTCCAAACCGGAGGGTCCAACTGCCGCACATTCTGTGCCTTTCATCTGGGGCATAGCATATGCCTGGTAACACACCACTCCTCTTGGAACTGGACCATCTCCATTCACTCTGGGATTTCTTTTCTTTCACCTGTTCCCGAAGTCTTTTCTGGAAGCTCGCCGTCAGATCCTGTGTTTCTCCATGCTCAGGACCCCATCAGGGAAGCCTTGATCGTATCTGCAGTTCCCCTGTCTCTTAGAATCTGAGGACTCTCAGCTCTTCCGGGCTTTACCCTAGGATTCCAAGCGGAGGTCAGCACCCACACATCTCACTGCCTGTTCGGATGAACCACACACCTGAGGGTTCCCTCGGCACTGCACATCTGGACCCCCCGCCCCGCCCACCCTCCCGATGAAGTCTCCCTCCTTCATCCCCAGGCAGCCATGCCCGAAAATGGCCAATGCCGCTGCCTTTTCTTTCAACCTTCATGTTTCACCAACCACAGCTCCCAGTTCTGTAGATTTTTGTCTTCTAAAACTCCTTGGTATGCATCTGCCTCTGTTCCTAGTTTCCTCAAATTGTGCTGTAACAACTGTAAGAGCTGAGAGAAGAGGTATTTTTATTTGATTCAGGATTTTTGCTTCCTTGACAAAAATTGGACTCACAGATAGTGTGACGGCAAAGGGGATGAGGACAGGGGACAGAGTGGCCTTTGTTTTAATCCCAGCCCTGACGCATAGTAAGAGTGTGACATTGACCAACGTACTTGCTTCTTCAGGGGCTGGTCCCCTGGTCTGCATGGTAGGGCTGCTGTTAACCTCACGCCGCCAGCCCTCGCTCTGTGCCAGATGTGTTTCTGGTGCTGTATATGGATCAGCTCTGTTAACCCTCACAGCGAGGATCTGAGATAGAAACTGTTATTGCTGTCATTTTACAGATAGGCAAACTGAGGCTAGAGAAGTGCCTGCCTCCATTCAGCTAGCAAGGGGCAGAGCTGGGCTCCAGCCCAGCTGCCCCAGAGTCCTTGATCTCAACCATGTGAGCAGATTTTTCATCAGGGACTGTCAGGAGGGCTCAAGGCGTGATTGCAAAATGCTGGAACACGGGAAAGGCTTCATAATGAACATGCCCCAGAAAACGGGTTTATGGTCTCGCAAGGAACACAGGGTTTCGGTGGCATGGTTCCCCGAAGGCAGGGATTCTTGGTAGCATTGCCTATTGATTGCATCCCTTGGGAAGCTGTGGCTGATGAATTGCTGCCCATCTCAGCCCAATCTCCGAGATTTGATTGCTGCACCTGCTCTGCGGTCTCTTGTGATGATCAAGCCCTCTCTGTCTTTCCTGGTAATTAACTGCACCATATGGATTCAGCTGTCCTGGACTCCTTCCTCCCCACTGAGCTTGGGGAGCCCGTATCCATTTGCCCGCCGTGTTCCTCGAGGACAAGCAATAGATAAAATATTGCGGATGAGCCCAGGAAGGATTGCGGCGAGTCACGGCTCCCTTCTTCTATCATCCGCTCATTTATTCATTCAACACATGTTAACTGAGTGCTAACTCCATCCTGGAGACTGTTGCCCGGCCCTTCCCAGTGGTCCCCAAACGGTCCCCTTGACCTCTGTTTTGAGCCTTCCTGGCAAATGCTATTGTAACTTTGCAAGTATCACTTCTCTGACACCTGGAAGACATATGAAACTCTCTCACTCGTGAAATGCTTCCCGGTGGTACGTTGCCATTATTTTTTCGAAGATCATGCTCCTCCTAGTTAGGGTATCCGGTTTCGATTCCTAGAACCTTCTCTTTCCGTTTGCTCTCACTCTGCCCACACGGCAAGGCGACTCCCCTGGGCCCGCGGCCGTGTTTCTTCCCACCCCTCCCTCCCTCCTCCGTTGTGATGTGGAGTGGAAGCCCGCGACACGCTCTGTGAAGGACACATAATAACACAATTGCTGATAATGCTAAAGATAGCTTTTAATGAATCTTGTTTCTGGGTATTATTGGAAGCATTCTCGCTGGCGAGAGAGACCTTTTCAAGCTCCAAGAGTTTCACATTTGCAGACTTTTACAGCACCGGGAGGGTTGTTTAGTATAGGCTTAAAAAAAAAAAAAACAAAAAAAAAACCCAACATTTCTTTTGACAAGAGCTAGATCTAATTTGTTAAACTGGTTGCTTTTGTTTTTCTGGTTTTATTATTTTTTTAAATTGGTATGCTTTCTTGGATGCAAAAATAGCCGAGGTGCATTTCATTTTCTTCTTCTTTTCTTTTCTTTTTTTTTTCTCCCCCTTCTTTTGACTGTTGACAGCCTCTGCTGCTGAGTGCAGAAATGAAGACTGTTTTCCTATTAAGATGCACAGAGCCTCTAAGGTAGGCACTGGAGGTTTAAGGGTGCCCTGTCTTATTGACAGGGGATTCTGAATCTGGTAGTCATGGCTCGTCTAGTTCTCTGATCTTTACTGAGACAATTCAGAAGGTACTTTCTGCCCCTAACTCCGTGGTGTCCATTAGGTGCCAGCTCCTCTGACACTGGGACTCTGTGAGAGGAGAACTATGATGCCACCTTTTGTAGATGAATACACAGCCTTGCTTATTATTTTATTCATTTATTCCAAAATATTGGTTGAGGACCTACTCTGTGCCAAGCATTGTTCTAGGCTCTGACAATACAGCCATGAACAAAAGAGACTGAAATCCCTGCCCGCAAGGAGTTTTCCATTTTAGTGCAGTCAGGCAGAATCCAAATGATCAAGACATATTCTATCTGATCGTGGTGTGTGCTGTGGAAAGAAAAGGAAGCAGAAGAGTGCAGGGGGCGTCTTGGGGGTTGTAATTCTATGGAGAATGGTCAAGGAAAGCCTCACTAAAATGATAGCGTTTGAACGGACTTGAGGGAATTGAGGGTCAGCATCATTTCCAGGCAAAGGGAGGCTTTGTGGCAAAGGCCCTGGGGCCAACATGCTTGGCATGTGGAAACCAATGCTTGATGAGGTCAGGGAGCTGATCCAGGTCATACAGTGCATTGGAGGACACTGTAAGGATTTTTGGCTTTTACGCTGAGACTGTCAGGGAAGCATCAGTGGGTATTAATAGAGAAGTGGAATGATTTGACCCACACAGGTTGCTACTGGGATTCAGGCCTTCCTTCTCCAAAGCCCCTGTTTCTCCTCATTCCGATAATGCTTTCTGCCTTTCACATTTCAGTATAATTTCTTGTGTCTGTACCTGTCTATCCCGCAAGACTGTGGTTTCTCAAGGGTACAGACTGAAGCTTGATCTTCGGAATATAGTACCTATTTCTTACATGATATAAGCACTCAGCAAAGACTCATGAAATAGACCCGTTTCTGCACCTAGGGAAAAAGGAGGAATGGCTTTATTAAAAAGAGACTTTAAAATAAGTTCTTTCTTGAGGAAGGTAGAGAAAGCAAGAAATATATAACCATGAAATATAAGTATAGCTTCCTTCTTTTCTGTACATTTCCTTTAAGTGTTTTAAATTTTTTTATCTGCAGGTGAAATTCAGATAAATAATAACACTGGGGCGATCACTTTGTATTTGTGTTTTAAAATTTAATATTGGCACATAAACATTTCCCCAGATTTCTACAGATCTTTGGTACTGAGCCTTTAAAGAGTTTTATAAGGATATGCCATTATTTATTCCACCAATTCCATTTCTGGCCATTTAAAAGCTTTTCAGGTATGCCTATTTTGTTTGCTTTTGCTAACATAGATAATGCAATGGTGAACATCTTTGCACATACAGCTTTTGATTTCAATGGCTCATTTTCTCAGGCAACATTCCCAGAATTGAAATTCTTTGGGTTGAAATGTATCAACACCTTTGAGTTACTACTCACCATTTTTCCTTAGGTTCCCCAGTGATGACTACACACCCTTCATGACGTTGTGTGGATCCTGGTTTGACTTTCCAATTCAGGCGAATGAAACTGCCTTGCCTCCAGCGACCTCCTAGGAATAGCGCTAAGCCTCAAGGATCCAGAAACCAGTGTTTTAGAACCTTGTAGACCAGCCACAGAGCTATCTCTCCCCTCATGGAGCTCCTAACTTAATGTAGGAGATGCACATAATATCTACACAGTATTATGATGGGTTATGATATAGATATGCTAGAGGATCCAAGACAGCACCTTGGAAAGAATAATAATAATTATATATATATATATATATATATATTTTTTTTTTTTTTTTAAACAGCAAAAATTTTTTCTTTTATACTTCTGGAGGCTAGAAGTTCTAATTCAAAGTGTCAGCAAGGCCATGCTCCCACTGAAGTCTGTAGGAAGTAATCCCTTCTTGACTCTCTGGTTTCTGGTGGTTGCTGACAATCCTTGATGTTCCTCGGCTTTCTTCTCTGTGTCTCTTCTGTGTCTTTAAATCTCTCTCTCCTCCTAGGGATACTGATCACTGAACTTAAGGCCCACCCTGTTTCACCATGACCTCATTTCAAGTTGAGGACATCAGTAAAGACCCTATTTCTGAGTGACTTCATATCTACAGTGAGAATAAATCATTAAATCTATCACAGTGGGTCAGAATAGATCTCACAAAAGAGGTGATGCTGGAGAATAGGAATTTTTCCAAATAGAGCAAATGCTGGAGCCATTTCAGAGAAGAGACCACTAGGTGCAAAACCCCAGAGGTATGGATTAATGTGACATATGTGGAAATGCCCAGACATGTGCGGAGGAGGCTTGGCGCTGGCAAGGGGTCGGAGCCTAGGGTGCTGTCCAGAGAGGGAGCTGCCAACTCTGTTGCCAGAGTGGGTGGTTTGCACTTGATGTGGTAGATCAAGTCTTCTCAGTCTTGGCTGTACACTGGGGTCCTCTGGGCAGTTTTTGCTTTTAGGTTGCGTGGTTTGTTTTTAAATATGAATTCTAGTCCAGTTGGATCAGAGTCTCTGCACATGGGGCCTGGGTGATTTTAGTGGGCTGCCAAATACAGAATAGAGTCCATACCCTTTGTAAGGCATATAGGAACAGGAAGGGAGCATCAGAATCAGATCAGGGATACAAGCCCTCTGTGGGTGAGGTGCACGTGTATTGTGCATGGGGTGGGGGATGCACAACTAGGCATCAGCGTGTTCTAGGACATGATCTCGCCTTGGCCGTGATGTCATAAAGGGAGGGATGTTTTCCCAGAACAGTGGTCTCCAAACTTTGCTGCATGTTCGAATGATCTCGGGAGCCTTGGCATGTCTCTATGCCCAGACACCACCCCCTTAACCAGTGGGTGATTTAATTGTCGCCTTTCAGACAATTAAATAAAATCCTCTGATGGTGGGACCCAAGCATCAATATTGTTTAAGCCCCTCTGGATGATCTCAATGTGTAGACAGGTTTGGAATCAGTGTTTTAGAACCTTGTAGACCAATAGCATTTGTATGTTCTGAGCGCTTCCTGGACATGGACACTCTCAGGGGCCACCCCAGACCTACAGAATCAGAATCGATATGCAACAGGATTCCTAGTTGATTTTTGTGCCCATTAAAAATTGAGAAGCACTATTCTAGAGATGTTCTTAAAAGCACTATGACTAACATTACACTAAATAATTTTTACAAAAAGGTACTGTATGTTAGGCACACAAAAATAAGTTAAATTCCCCTTAATTTGCAAATGGTACAATTCAGTCAGTCACAACACATCTGTGTTGTTTCTTTGTACCGTATTTATATTGTGTATGACTGGTTACCTATTTTCCTAACCTTGCTTCTGACTGTAGGCTACTGTCTGGATTACAGCTGTCTACACCTGTAGACGGTTGCATGAGGATGGTTGTCCTGCGGGTGGGTGTTTAAGGATTCGAATGGAGTGTGTGCTTGCCTGTTTTTGGTGTTTCTCTTCAAATCTCCTCCAGATGGGGGTGCTCCTGGCATTTTCCTTGAGCTGATGCTGGGGAGGGCTGGAATCCACCGTAGCAGAATTAACATCCTTCGAGCAAGGACAGGCTAAATGTTGTAGCACACACAGGTCACATGACCTTTAAAATTGCTTTTCTCCACCCCCATTTCCAAATGCTCCCCTAGGGGCTTAAGAAGCACTGCAGGTGAAAGAGAAGGTTGGATTTTTGTATCTAACTCTTCTGCAAGTGACTCTGGAGCCGAGTAGATCTGTGTTTTGTGTGCTTGGGGGGGTCGGAACCTAGAAAGGAGGTGCGCCTGTAGAAAGAATGTGTATTTGTGTGTGTGTGTGTGTGTGTGCATGTGAGGGCGTGTGTAAAAATATCACTCTGTGTATTGTGCCTTTGTAGCTCTGAGCGTGGCCCACACTGTGGGGTCACACAAAGCATTCCACACTACAGAATGCTGGCCACATGACTCCACACTCAGATGGCCAATCACGTGTCTGACAAAATGCACACAGAGTCACAGACACAACGTCACTCTCACCCTTCTTTCTGCCCACCGTCTCAGCCAGAGCCAGGGGCCAGCACGTGCATACGTGCACCCCCAGACAGACACACACACACAGCCCCAGCCCGAGGTGTACTCTTCAGAGGCAACCCCCAGAGGAACATGAACGATAAACAGATTCCACGTACCAACCCTCAAAGGGGAGCTTGGGTCCTGTTGTGCTATGGGTGACCCTGAAAACGTTGCTTCTAATCTGTTTGGAAAACTGAAAGGGTTTACACTGCAGGATGGGACAGAGGGAAGCACCAAAAGCAGAGAATGGAACGAGCTCTGTTAGAGAGAAAAGCCTACCCCAGGCTCCTGACAAGCAAACCTTCCCAGGAAAGGCGAGCTCCCTTTCCTCTCCCCGTGCCCAGCCCTGTTCCCTCCACAGTCCCCAATTATTTCAGTATAACTTTGTGTCACTTCTAACATCTAAAATTTACCTTGGGAAGCCCAGATGAATCTTGCCTACTGCTTACAGCTCTGCCCCCCTGCCCTCTGAAGATGGGGATGTTGTTTCTCGATTTTTCTTTTACAAGAAGTTAAAGTATCCAATTATGGTGCATTTTGATTACTCACAACGAGTAGAGTAGATGCTCTGAAACAAGAAATGATCTCCATACAAAACATCTTTTGTATGGAGCCTGAAAATAACGTGTTCCCAGTTAGATAGGAAGTCAAATAAACACTGTTCACACACACTCAGATTCATTCAAAAGCCCAGACAAGGAAGCACATAGATACTTTCCAAAACACCTTCTTCCACCAACGCCAGGACAGGTCTGGAGTCCCTGGCGCACATACGAAGGCAGACGTGGATGCCTGGATACCACAACAATACACGTACATGAACAGACATCATCAGAACATGACCCCCACCCAACCATGGACACGTTCATTTTCCTGGGGGAACCTGGATTTAGCTGGAACAATGGGTGGTCGCAGAAAATCCACAGGATGGCCAGTCCACTGGTGAGAGTGGACAAGAATTGTCTCCATATGTCCCTCAGAGCGATCTGGAGATTGGAAACAGAGAAGTTAAATGTCAATCACAAAGGCAGGAAAGCAGAGCCAGGAGAGAGGGTTTGCAATAAAGAGAGGTAGAAGTTTTTAAACTCCCCCCACCCTTACCTTTAAACAGTTATCTGCAAGCCCCTTTGACTGAAGTGTTCTGTTTTCCTCTGAAGTCTTTGTGGTAGCTGTTGTTACTAACCTGTGGACATGAGGAGAACACAGAGATACTCAGCAGTGGCAGAGTCATTTTTCCTGCTGAAAGCTAGGGGCTGTGGTTAGCACGGGCTTCACGACCCTTTTCCTCAGTTATTTATCAGAAAAGGGTCTGACAGGACTGAACTGGGTGAATGGGTGAGGGTGGACAGAGATGTATCTACGTGCCAATTCAGAGAAAGAGGGAGAACACAACATTGTCTCCCTTCTCCCAGTTCTGAATGCCTCCTAGGGATTCGACAACCGCTGGGTAAGAGAGACACATAGCTTTGGAAAGGAAAAAAAAGCAGAGGGAAGTGGTGGGGGAGACAATATGAGATGGAAAGAGAGAGGAACAGATGGAAAGAGAGAGGGAGAAGAGACTCTGCCTGAGGTAATCTTGTCAGACAAGACGCCATGTTTGTGAAAGATCACAGTAGAGGGGAGATTGTGTGTGTGTGTTCATGAGCACAGGCAAGTCTGCATAAGAAGAGTAGTGTTGCTGGAGAAGAGATGCAAATAAAATAAAAGAGAGAGAGAGAGCATGGACAAGGAAAGAGAGAAGGCTTTAGAAATTCTGTGTATGGGTTTGAGAGTGTCTGCGAAAATGAGACACAGAGAGACCGAGAGAGGGAGAAGTTGTGGATGACGTGGACTGAGAACCAGTATCCGGTCATTCCCAAATGCCATATATTCCCAGATTTCACAATTGTGTGAATGACTACCTCTCTTTTGATTTGGGGCATGGCGTCCTGTCACTGTTTATGCTCGTCGACACGGGAGCTTTTCTGTCACTTCTGGATGAAAACTGGTCTTGCTTGAGATCCGCCATGTTCTCTCACATAGCCATACTTTTGCCTGAGGTTTTTTTTTTTTTTGACCTAGAATATCTTTCCTGCCTTCCCTAACTGATGACCTCTTTTTCTTCTACGTGCCAATTCAAAGGTTATCTCTTCAGGGGCGCTTCCCTGGCATCCCCCCGTAAGCTACATCCTCTTCTCTGACCACTGGCATCTTTTGCAAACCTCCGTGAAATTACGTTGTGGGGTCAAAGTTGGTGTCTGTGTTCCCCACACGAGACTGGGGCCAACGTTCCTCTTACTCACCCCCCTTCTTGCTTCCTCAACTAGTGCAGGATTTGTGGTGTGGGAACACAAAGAACTTGCCCCTCCTCTTCCTCCTCCTTCTTTTCCTAGATGATTTCACCCCAAAGCACAGAGTCTACCTACGAGTCACTGGGGAAGGTAGTGGTTTCAGAGCATATTAACAATATCTGACATTACAGAGGAGAGCATATTAGGCTAATTGAAGTCTTGGTTGACCAAAAGAAACACACAGATTAAAAGTTGTGTGACTTCAGAAGTCGGGGTCCCTGAGAGCCTATGAGAAACAAAGAAGATCTATAAGAAATGCCAACTTGAACTTTAATGAAGCCCCAGTTGGCAAACATTAAACCCAGTGCTGGTCCTTTGAAGAGCTGAGACGTGAAGGTGGAATCCTCAGGCCCTGAATCATTTTCTAGGGCAGCAGCGAGACTCAGGTCCCATCAAGTTCACCTCCCAAATCTCTTGCTCCAGTATTTCCAACTACTTTGTTCTGAATTCAAATTTTGTCATTCATGTATTATACTTTTTATGATATGTAACCCATCTGGGCTTTGGGCTTTAACTCTTTTTTAAAATTTTTATTTAAATTCTATTTAGTTTTAAATTTTATTGTGTTGTGTTAGTCACCGTACAATGGATCATTAGTTTTTGGTGTAGTGTTCCAGGATTCATTGTTAGCGTATAACACCCAGTGCTCCTTGCAATACATGCCCTCCTTAATACCCATCACCGGGCTAAGCCATCTCCACCCCTCACCCCTCTGAAATCCTCAGTTTGTTTCCCATAGTCCACAAGTTTCTCATGGTTCCCCCTTCCTCTGATTTCCCCCACTTCCTTTTTTCCTTTTTTCTCCTAATGTCCTCCATGGTATTCCTTAGGTTTCACATATAAGTGGAACCATATGATACTTGTCTTTCTCTGCTTGACTTATTTCACTTAGCATAATCCCCTCCAGTCCCATCCATGTCGATGCAAATGGTGGGCATTTGTCCTTTCTGATGACATACGGATGACTAACAGACACATTCAAAAAATGTTAAACATCATTAGCCATCAGGGAAATTCAAATCAAAACCACTTTGAGATTACCACCTTACACCAGTTAAAATAGCAAAAATCGACAAGGCAGGAAACAACAAATGTTGACAAGGTTTGGAGAAAGGGGAGCCTTCTTACACTGTTGGTGGGAATGCAAGTTGGTGCAGCTACTTTGCAAAACAGTGTGGAGGTTCCTCAAAAAGTTACAATAGAGCTACCGTATGACCCAGCAATTGCACTACTGGATATTTACCCCGAAGATACAGATGTGTTTAAGTTCAATTTAATTAATGTACACTGTATTATTAGTTTCAGAGGTAGATTCAGTGATCCATCATGTGCATACAACACCCAATGCTCATTCCATCAAACACCCTCCTTAATGTCCATCACCCAGTGACGCCATCCTCACACCCACCTCCCGTCTAGCAGCCCACAGTTTGTTCCCTATAGTTAAAAGTCTCTTATGGTTTGTCTCCTTCTAAATTTCACATATGAGTAAAATCATATGGTATTTTTCTTTCTCTGCTTGACTTACTTTGCTTAGCATAATACTCTCTAGTTCTATCCATATCCTTGCAAATGGCAAGATTTCATTCTTTTTGATGGCTGAGTAATATTCCATTGTGTGTATATATACCACATCTTCTTTATCCATTCATCTGTCAGTGGACATCTGGGCCTTTCCATAGTTTGGCTATTGTAGACGTTGCTGCTATAACCATTGGGGTGCAGGTGCCTCTTCTAATCTCTATGTTGGTATCCTTTGGGTAAATATCTAGTAATGATAGGGTAGCTCTTTTTTTTTTTTTTTTAACTTCTTTAGGAACATCCGTATATTTTCCAGAGTGGCTGCACTAGTTTGCATTCCCACCAACAGTGTGAGAGGGTTCTCTTTTCTCTGCATCCTCCACAAATCTGTCATTTCCTGAGTTGTTAATTTTAGCCATTCTGACTGGTGTGAGGTGGTGTTTCATTGTGGTTTTGATTTGTATTTCCCTGATACTGAGTGATAGTGAGCATTTTTTCATGTGTCTGTTGGCCAATTATATGTATTCTTTGGAGAAATGTTTGTTCATGTCTTCTGCCCATTTCTTGGCTGGAGTTTTTGTTTTCTGGGGTGTTGAGTTTGGTAAGTTCTTTATAGATTTTGGATATTAGCCCTTTATCTGATAAGACATTTGAAATAAATTCAAACTGTGGTTATTCCCCCTTCAGGAACTCTGACTTGGTCAATGCCCAACTTGACTCCACTCCGCATCCCTGCATTTTTAGGATTGGAAGTGCAACAGAGCAGTCACTGTCTTCAAAGGCTATTGCATATCTTATCCATTTCCCCTTCTAAGGTAGATTTAGGAATTGAGGTGAAAGGTCATTATGGAATCAAATAAGCAAGAGTATAATTAATAATGCCTATCCAGGGGCACCTGGATGGCTCAGTGGGTTAAAGCCTCTGCCTTCAGCTTGGGTCATGATCCCAGGGTCCTAGAATCAAGCCCCGCATTGGGCTCTCTGCTCAGCGGGGAGCCTACTTCCCCCTCTCTCTCTGCCTGCCTCTCTGCCTACTTGTGATCTCTGTCTGTGAAATAAATAAATAAAATCTTAAAAAAAAAATAATGCCCATCTGCTTTAGTGGCCTCTAAGGGCCACATATGAGTTGGAGTTGAAAGAGTCATTCACTACATGAGTGAATAACCAGAGAAAGCCAATCAGTATGAAAAAATTGCCAACATGGGGGGTTGAGATGCTTCAGTCCCAGCCGCTCCTTTTCTGTAACTACTGATCCACCATGATTCCCATGAACCTAACAAGAAGGCTTCCAATAAAATACAAGTCCCTATTCGTGAGAAATGTTGAAAGTGTTTCTGCTCCTTTTTTTTTTTTTTTAAAGATTTTATTTATTTATTTCACAGACAGAGATCACAAGTAGGCAGAGAGGCAGGCAGAGAGAGAGAGGGAAGCAGTTTCCCTGCGAGCAGAGAGCCCAATGCAGGGCTTGATCCCAGGACCCTGAGATCATGACCTGAGGCAAAGGCAGAGGCTTATCCCACTGAGCCACCCAGGCTCCCCATGTTTCTGTTCTTTAAACCTACCAGCCACTGATGGCCACAGTGATTATTCTTCATTTGGGAAAATAATGGTGTTTATGGCATCATGAAGGGTGGGAAGGGGTGAGTCTGCAGACTGGCTGGGACCTATACACTGGTGTAGATTAAGATCTAGAGGAAATGGTCAGTTTGCCAAAGCCAACTCTTATTATCTTCCTGATTATTGATACACTGTGTTCAAAGGTCCAAGGGTCTCCCTCGTCATTCTGATGCAGTGACAGGACACCATAGTGAAAGAGCTGAGAGGTAGCAGTCAGACGGACAACTGATAAACCCATCCCCTCACTGAGAAAATCTTCCCATAGCATGTTTCCAGCCCAGAAGGGACTAGTCAATGGGAGGCAGTTTAGGGCAAGAGGTGTCTAGTTACCATGATGTTAAATTCACCACGGTGGGAGCAGATCGATAGTAAGGCAAGGACCGAGGTAGAAGGCTGGATCTCACAGTCTGAGCCAGAATGGTTGAGGAGAGGGATGTAGGTACAACATGACTCTCAGTTATTAGGAGGCAGCTGATTTGCTTTGG
The DNA here is from genome assembly GCF_011764305.1 of Mustela putorius furo. Taxonomy (NCBI): domain Eukaryota; kingdom Metazoa; phylum Chordata; class Mammalia; order Carnivora; family Mustelidae; genus Mustela; species Mustela putorius. The sequence goes on along the minus strand of NW_025422174.1, from coordinate 2,973,422 downwards.
GCAACCTAGAAATGCTGGCCCAACACTGGTCATAGAGGAAGTTATAAGCAGCACAAGAGGTGGTTCTGGAGTTGCCCAGTTCCAGAGTCTGGTTGGGAAAACTGAACTGGAAGACTCATCCACCCAGGGCCAAGGAGGAGCTTGCTACTAGGGCAAGTGGAGAGGGAAGGGAGAGGTTGGTGCCCACTCAGGGTGACCAGGCAGGTCTTGAAAATTCATAAGCAAGAAAAACTAAAGCTCTATATGTCTCAGCGTACCTTGCCCTGTGCGGAAGATTCTAACAATTCTATAAGAGCCTTTGCTTTCCGTGATTAAAGAGCCAGCTATCAGAGCAAGAGTGTAGTCAACAGTGCCCATCTGCTACCAGGTCCTGCCCTTTCCCATCTGGAAAACAGCATTTCTGAGCCCAGAAGGCATTTGGATGGACTTGTTTGACTTGCTAAACCTTGGTTCGTGGGATTGTGCATTTGAATTTTATAAAATGGAAAATTAATTTCTTAAGTTATTAGGACAGAAAATTCAATAAGATTAATTCTCCTCGTTCAAAAATAATCAGAGGTCACCATGGCAACGCACATCAATGGAGCAATACACAATGAATGAAACATTTCCCTATGTTTGGCTATTTACTCAGGGCCTCTCCTCTTTCTGCCCTGGTGGCATTTTTTAAGGGTGGCTGAATCCCTTGGGTCTCTGCTACTAATGAGCATGGGTCAAGGTGGTTGCCGTTAAGAACCCCCCAGATAGAAGGTGAAGTCTGAGTTGGAAGCAGAGTTTCCTTTGGCTTATGTCCTCATCCCCAGGGAATTAAAGGGTACGGTTTGGAGAAAATACCAGCTATTTCTCAAAATTCATGAGCAGGCTGTGAAAGTAAAACCAGCAGTGGCAAAGATTCAGGTCATTGACTGGATGACAAATGCAACTCCTTGGAAATTGGAGAAAAACAGGCTCATAACTTACTAAGAGGGATTTTCAAGGTTGACTGGTTCTGGCTAGCTAATGTGAGCAGGCCAAGGGACCCTGACCCCCTTTTGCGTATGATTTTGCCTGGGTTGAGTTGAGACAGGAGGGGATTTCTCTGGATCCCAAATTCTATTTTCAAGAAAGGCAGTAGAGCTGAGTTATTGAAAGGTTGCCTCTAGAGTTAGCCAGCTGGGGTCTGAATGCTAGAGCTCCAACCTTCTAACCTTGGAAAATGTATTTTTCTGATGCTTGTTCTAGTTATCTGTAAGGAGGGGTTTGTGTGTGTGTGCGTGTGCGTGCGCACGCGCATACGCACACACACGCACGTGCTCACATGTGCATCTGCAAGAACATACAGGGTAAGATCAGTTCAGTTGATAAGCTCATTGTGCTGATTCTATGAAATAATGAATTTAAACAGTTAGCATAGTGTCGGGCACATGGTAAGCACTTACTTCTCCTTCGGACAAGAGTGTAAACCAAAGGGAATGCATATGGATTTCTCAGACTCCTCATCTCAACAAGAGGAAGGATCCAGAAAAGGCAACTGGAAGGTACGGAAGTAGTTCATACCTTTTACTGCATCTCAAAGAATGTAGACACAGTAACAGTCCTATTAGGGAAGATGGTTCTGTTTGCTACTCACACATCAAAATAAATAAATACAAGGACCTTGAGATTCTGTGTACCCCCAAACACTCTTCAGTCATTAGACCAATGTTTTGGCCAAGCTTGCCTGGGCAGGCTGAGCTCGGAAAGAGGAAGGAGATCTTCTGCTGTCCTTGTCCCTTGTCCCACCTGATTTAGAGTCTTATTCTCATTCTGTGAGTAGGTCTTTAAGGAGATTCAGAGCGTGTGGATAGAACAATCGGAATGCGTACTGAAGGAAGAATGGTAGGAGGTCCTGGAACTATATCAATCAATTAATCAATTGATACAGTTGAGCCTTTTTTTTTTTTTTATGGTTCCAAGAATTGTCATGGAGAAAATGTAACCTACCAGGGGAGGGTAACTTTATAGACTTTTGTCCTCTTGAGTGCCTTGTGTCTGTACCCACTTCCTTGTTCCATATCCCTGCCCAAAGCACAAGTCGCTGTTCTGATCTCTCTGTGGGGGCTGGTAGGTGGGCTCAGTGTGCTATAGCAGGTAATGCTTATCTAGGACGCTTTGGCTTCCCTTGGCCACTCCTTTTTGGACCCTATGGGACCCTGTCACTCTCTCCTTCCGACTCAGCCTCAGTGGATAAACAGGAAAACCCAGGTCCGCTCAAGGATTTACTATCTCTTTCACACTTAGGCTGTGTGTGACCTACCAAGGGACTGAAAGCAAATGAAATTCCACTCAGATGGCTCGAATCTTTAATAAATGCATTATTTATGGAGGTATGCGCAGGGGAGAGGAATCAACAGATAACGAGGCACACGGGAACTAGCCAAAGGGGAAACCAACAGCACTTCTCAACATCAGAAAGTGCAAGATGAGGAAAAGACATTATGGAGTTCAACACGATGTGGACCCATGGAGAGAGGGGACTGCCTAGTAGGAGCCATTGATATGCTGAGCCTCCACAAGGTTGGAAGGACCAAGGCAGGGAGAATCACAGGAAGATAGCTCTTCCTCTTTCTTCTCCCATACCCTGAGTTCCTGCAAGTTTTCATTAGCTGAACTCAACCAGAGAGGGTCAGTAAAAAGAGTCTGAGTGATGGGGTCTATAGATCCAGCCTCTTGGAGAACCAGGCATGGCTTGGAGAACTGAAGGATGGATGGATGGGGCAGAGACCAAACAACCAACAGAAAGTCTTACAGAAGGCTGGTTTCCTAATACTAGATTTCAGGGAAGAAGGGCGTGATAGTTAATTTTATGTCAATAGTTAATGGTATTTTGCTTAACGGCTTTAATAATGGGAAAACATTATTTCAGGATGTGTCTGTGAGAGTGTTTCCAGAAGAGATTAGCATTGGGATCAGCAGACTGAGTAAAGGAGATCACCCACCCCCAGTGCGGTGGGCAGCAGCCAATCTGTGAAGAGTCTGAACCTAACAAAAATGTGAAGGAAAAGTGAATTTGCTCTCTCTACTTGAGCTGAGACATTGATCCTCTCCTGGCCTTGGACATCAGAGCTCCTGGTTCTTGGGCCTTCTGACTCAAGACTGGGACCTATAGCTCCAGTGCCCTAGTCCTTGGTCTCAGGCTGGCCTGATTATCCAGCTTGTAGACGGCAGATCGTGGGACTTCTCAATAACCATAATCATGTAAGCCAATTCCTATAATAAATCTCCTCTTACAAATATCTCTATAGGATCTTGTATGTTCTGTTTTTTCTGGGGAATATTGATTGAGAGAGAGGGACATGGTGTTGGGCTTGCAGAATAGAGGTCCCTCATGGGGTCCCTCATGGGCTGTGAGTGTAAGCTGAGGGTTCCAACTCAGCACTTTCTCAGAACCTGTAGTGGAACTGGCATGGGCCATGTGGTGACATTTGTGCATCCCCTCCTTAAATGAGAAATTGTACTTATGATTCTGTTTCTCTTTGGGCACTCATAAGCATCCTATTACCATTAAGCAGAAACTCAATTCCAACATGGCGGTTGGTAACATGAGCGTTCTAGGAAGCTTTTGGCTTTTCCACATACCCCCTGCACGATCCAGGACAAGTCAACCTCTTTCTTCCTTGCTTCCCTAACCTCTAACCTACTTGCTTAACGAACTTAAGCCTTAGTTTCCTTATTCATGAGGCAGCAATACTTACTGTACCAACCTCCTATTGCTGCTGTGAGAATAGAAATGGGATCATGGAGGTGATGTCCTAAGACAGTGCCCGACACAGAGTGGGTGCTTGGTGCATGATAGGGTGAGGAGGAGGAGAAACAGAGATCAGAGAGAGAGAGAACTGATTGCTTATTTACATGTGGATCAAGGGATAGAAGAGGCCCAATGGATTGAAGTTACAAAATGGGAGGTTTTAGTTTTATTGTAAGGCATCGGCTCCCAGTTCTGACCAGCTGTCTAGGAATGGAAAAGTAATGAGTTTCTTGTCCCCGAAGAATGTTTCAGTCAAAGCAAAGTGGCTTGCTGCCTTGTCAGGGATGCGATGGTAGTGGTTTTTGTCCTCCATGGGAAGTTGATTCAGAGACCTCCATCCAGTCCCACTGACACTCTCTCCACAAAGCTCAAAGCACCCGCTGGAAACCAATCATTCCACAGGACTCTGTGTCCACCGGGGAGGGCCGATCTCTGAACACCCTACATATTTTGGTTCTGGGAGGAAAAAAATGTAAAAAGTCACTTCTCTCTGGGCATTTCCCTGGAGGGCTTCGAGGTAGAAACAGTGACTCTCAATGATGCTGTAGTCAGAGGCCGAGGAGCTGGGAGAGAATAAAATGACAGCTCTTCCCGATCGCGGGACTCAGAGCTGTGGCCGTGTCAACATACAGGGAAGGCACAAGATCATTGGAGGAGATAAAGCACATCCCACCCTTGTCTGCCAGTCGGGCTCCTTTCCAGGCACACCCTCTCATGAGGATTTGTGGCTCGTGGTTGAAATCCTAAGCTTCTCTAGACATCGTGTAGGAAAGGGGTCTTAGCGGGTGACAGGCGCTCACCTTCTCACCCAGGAAACCATCCAGCTGGAGGCAGAAGGAACTTACTAGAATTGTCCGGCCGCTAAGTAGAAATGTGGAGCCAGCTACGTGCTGTTCATTTGAAAGCAATGAGCTTGATCATCAAAGAGCTACTGACACCCATACAGAGACAGGGCAGGCAACAGAGAGTGTCTTCATGTTGGGGAGAAGAGTGGAGATCTGGACACCAGACTCTGAGGCGTCAAATGCCTGCCTCCCCACCACTGGCTGACTGCATGAACGTTGACAAGTTTCTTAACCATTTCCTCATCTGTAAAGTGGGTCTAACAGTAGTAACCCTTTTGTAGGCTGCTGAAGGTAACCATGAGTTAGTGTTTGCAAAGCCCTTAGGAGAGTGCCCGGCACATAGTAAGTGCTGTAAAGCAATTGTTAAATAAATGCAAAGAATAAGGCACGCAGAGGGTGAGGAGGGATAAAATAGGAGCCCACGATGGACCTTTGGAGAAGGAAGAGGAACCTATGACAGCTGCAGCCGGTGGTCGCCTTGTAGGAACGTTGGGTGCAGTGCTGCCAAACTTCTCCATTTAATCAATTAATTTAGAGACAGAGAGAGTGTGGTGGGGGAGGAGGCGGGAGGGAGAGAGAGAATCCCAAACAGACCCTGCACTGAGCATGGAGCCTGACGTGGGGCTCCATCTCACGGCCCTGAGATTATGACCTGAGCTGAAATCAAGAGTTTAACCAACTGAGCCATCCAGGTTCCCCAAACTTCCCAGGATTTTGAAAGAAGCTGGAAGCCCAGACTTTTTTCTCCTTGGACTCAGTTCCTTCTTCTGACAAATGGGTTTATTGACAGTTCTATCCAGGACTAGCGTGAAGTTCGGGGGAGACAGGCTTGCACAGTAATGAGTCCCAAGAAGGTGGAGGAATCAGGGTATCTCGACCTGTCCTCTGCTCTCCTCATGAGCAAAGGGTGTTTTTTTTTAGGGGCCACACAGACTTTCTTTCTATTTGAAGACCACAGAAAGTTCTTCCCTGCCTCAGAGTATTGTGAGACAGGATAACTCTCACTAGCTACCCTGGCAAATATTCCCCAAGAACTGAATGACTTAACACAATAAGCTTATTTCTTGCTTATTCTGGTCTCGGTCCAATTCAGGTCACTTGAGTGGAGGGAGTAGGACACTCCTTCAGTGGCTGAATTGCTAACAACTCTGCCTCCTTCAGAGGCTCCCAAGGGCTGCACTAGGTAGTGGTAGGGAGAGCCTGGAATACTCTGGAGGTTATGATGGCCAGAAATAGAGAATATCATTTCCACCCAGATGTCCTGGGCCAGACCCCAGTCATATGGTCCTGCCCCACTGCAGGGGACTAGAAGCACATTCCGTCGAGGTGCCCAGGAAAGAGAGGAGGATGACTACTAGCATTCTCTGTCACAGGGCCTTTGCACTTACCATTCTCTTCCCTAGAGCAATCTTCTCTTATCATCTCTTCCCTCCACCTCACTGAGGTCTGTACCAACTCAAAGGACATTCCTCGACCTACCCTCTTGCAAGAGCGTCCACCCCTCATTCCCACCTTCTTTACCCCTTCAGTTCGGTTCTTCACAGCACTTAGCCCATTCTGAAGTCACTGAGTGTATCATAGGATCCCTCCTGCTCCTTTCAGTCATGAGAGCAGGAATGTTGTGAGTCTTGTTGACCAACACACTTGCAGCATCTACCACAATGCAGCTGAGTTCATGGATTCAAAGTTCATTCGAATCACAGACAGCCCCACAGGAAGCCAGAACCTCTCTGCTCCTGCGGCGATCACAGATTGAATCGGCCTTTCCAATCCCATATTCCTGTTGCCCGACGTCCTGTTCCAGCCCAGAGCCAGCACTCTGCGGGCTCACCGGGGCAGCCACTGGTGTGTCTGCACTGCCTGCTTCTAGAAACCAGGCTCCTAGGATGTTTCATCTGCTTTACAGGATCTTCCAGTGTTCTTGTCTACCGACCCTGTCATTTTGGAATCTGTACCAAGGGTTTTGAAATGTTTTTTTTTTTTTTCTATTTCAGGTCTCCTTGTTAAGCAGGAGGGGAAAATGTCAGTGGAGAAAAACTAAAGGATGTGGATGGGTGTGTGTGCGTGTGTGCGCATGTGTGCGCGTGTGTGCTCATGTGTTCAGGTCCACTCACAACTGCATGCTGGAAAATGACTTATGGGGTTGGATGCAGCAATAGAGTGATAAATCAGTTATTAATGGTTGCAGAAACAACCAGACCTTCATGACTTACAACCGCAGGGGTTTATTTCTTGCCGATGCTGTGTGTTGTTAGCCAAGGGTCAGCCGTGGCTTTGCTCCATATATCTACACACCACCAGACACATGCTGGAGCGCACTTGGGGACATGCCTTTCTCATGGCGAAAGGACAGCTCACACAGGAACCCTTCAAGCCCCTGCTGGGCTTTGGTATTTCACTTCCCACCTCTTATTGGCCCAAACAAGTTGTATGACCAAGCCTGATATCAAAGCCCGGGGAAGCAGACTCTTTCCCCCAACCAGAGCATGAATGGTGAATCAAATGTCCAGTGGTAGAGCTATGTGCTAGGCTCTTGTCAGGAAGAAGAGTGGCTAGTTGGGAACACCACACGCAAATGTGCCACACTCCGTGCTCTGCAGCATTTGTAACATGGCTGTGTTCATCAGGGTTGTTCCAGTTATAAGAAACAGAAAACCATCTGAAATGGGCTTCATTTTGGAAAGAGGAAATACACTTGGCCTCAGCCTGCAGTTGGTTGTAAGGTCGCACGTGTCTGAATTCATTTTCTCTGTTTCCTTGGTCTCTATTTCTTTGGGTCGAGAATGTCAGGTGGGTTCTCTCCATGAGGCGGTCTGTCCAGTTTTATAGTCCTGTAAAGGGAGGGCAGCCATTTCCTCAAAATTCCAGCCCAAGTGCCATTGTTCGATCTCATCGGACCAACTTGAGTGGCAATGACTGGACCTAAATTAATGGCCGTGGGCTGGGAATCATGGAGGGAGAGGAGTGGATTGTGGATTTTGTAGGACTCCTACGTCCTGGCGGTGGGAAGGGCCCTCCCAGTCTGGACAAGTTGGACTGAGGCTGGGGGAACGAATGGCTCCCTTGTATGAAACTAACAGTCTCCTCGTTCAAGATGGGTGGCCGGACAGTCGAAAACAACAGATTGTCTGAAAGTGGCTTTTAACAAATCCATATGTAAGTGTGTGTCTGAGCCAAGGAAAATATCAATGGCCATAGGAAGTCAAGACCATGGTTAAAAATAGAACACAAATAAGCAGCCCAGGAGGGCTAATTAACTTGCCCTATTGGTGTTGAAAGTTAGACTTAGAGCTTCCTGATGGTCGCAGTAACTTGACAAAATGCACTGTCATCACCCCCCCTATTCCTGTTACCAAAATCATGGCATAAATTAAGTTATGGAAATCAGGGACTTTCAGAATTTTAGGTTCATGCCCACTCCTCCTTCCCCCCCTCCCCGCCGGGCACACCCTCACATTGCCGTGTGCACCCATCTGTGTGTACGCACTTATATTGTTACAGATGCATAGGAAGATACAATATATATTTTAAGAAATATTATTTAACCTTCTAGGTGAAGTGGGCGCTGACATTGTCCATCTTCTGCTGTGCCAGTCCACCCTGGTCTGCCCTATCCTAGCCCATGCTGTCCTATTTCCTACCGCTTTCATTTACATTGCTATTTTTTTCTTAAAGATTTTATGTATTTATTCATTTGAGGCGGGGGAAGAGCAGGGGGAGAGGCAGAGGGAGAGGAAGAGAGAGAATCTTAAGCAGACCCCGTGCTCAGCACAGAGCCCAACACGGGGCTGGATCTCACCACCCCGAGATCACGAACTGAGCCAAAATCAAGAAACAGACGCTTAACCGACTGAGCCACCCAGGTGCCCCTTTATTTTATATTCCTTCATGCAACTTGCAAACTATTAAAATGATTTCATCTCCTGCTACAGGGTTGCAATCCACATTTTGAAAATCACTGAACTAGTCATGGACGGGAAGGTGTCTATAGCCCCTTGTAAATATCTATTGAGTAATGGATGGTCAATGAATGAAATCAATCCAGTCCAGTCTGTGATTATTTTGTACTCTGCTGGTATGTATAATTACGTGTGCCGGGTACTGGGATGTAGTTGAGCATATGCTCAGCTCCTGGCCTTGAGTCCTACCTCTCCCCGCAGAGGGAGGCCTGAAGAGGCCGTGGGAACGGAGGGTGACAGCCCTTCCACAGAGGTGAGCCAGCTGCCGTGGGTGCACAGATTAAAAAGACAGCGTCCTTCCAGAACAGAAGGTGAGAGAGGGAACAATGCACTGAGGTGGGCGCCAGAAGAGGGATGTGAAATTCAGAAATGGCTTCTTTACCCTTGGAGGTCAGGAAGCCTCCAGACTGGAAGAAGCAGGGATGCGAGACCGCAGAGTGTGGTCAGGGTCGGCGGGGGACAGTCGAGGCCGGGAGGGTGGCGTGGATCAAAGCCTCCCTTGCTGTTTTTGGTTTGGGTTTTGTTTTCTTGTGGGGATGAAGCAGGCACCGTGCGGCATGCTGACCAACCACCTTCCAGAATGATCATCAGAAGTGGTGATGGGGTGGGGGGCGCCTGGGGGGCTCAGTGAGCTAAAAAGCCTCTGCCTTCAGCTCAGGTCATGATCTCGGGGTCCTGGGACCGAGTCCCGCATCGGGCTCTCTGCTCAGCGGGGAGCCTGCTTCCTCCTCTCTCTCTGCCTGCCTCTCTGCCTACTTGTGATCTCTGTTAAATAAATAAATAAAATCTTAAAAAAAAAAAAAAAAGTAGTGGCTGGGTGGGTCTGAGCTGGAGAAGAATTCTTCCAGAACCTCCGCTGGCTGTCCATACAGAGAGGCTTTCCTTCTTCCTTTTCTTAACCACCTTCTTTTTTTTTTTTCCTTTTGGTCCTTTAAGGGTATCACTTCTCAAATTCCTACCCACAACTGTCTGGATGCTATTTCAACGTTTTTTACATTTTTCTGAGTCTTGTATTTCATGTGCCCTGGAAATTGTCATCTAATATGAAAAAGTCAGATCTCAAACTTCAGCTTTAGGAATGTAGGGACACAGAGACAGGGATTTCTTTCTCTTTTTCTTTCTTTCTTTTTTTTTTTTTTTTGAGTGCATGGACTTTTGATATAAGGAATGAAGACGATTGTGTCTGATTACATCTGTAATGAACCCTCATAATTTTAGATCAGGGTTATGTGGACATCCCGACTAACGGGCAGTAGATTGTGTAGGTATAATTCTAGTCTATCATACTTTTTCTTCAATATCAATTACTTTGAATGCTTAAATATCCAATTTCCTGAGATTTTTATTGTTCAATTTTCTTGTTAAGTGGCCCTCCCTCCCCCCAAGTTAAAGTCGCTGAAGCAATGAGCTATGAGTTCTGGCAGCCTGAAATGAGCAGGGCTGGGGAGTCCAGGTTCAATGGTTTATGGTTCTGAATGTCTGGAATATTCTATGACAAATGCTGCCAGAGATTAGAGACTCAGATCTTTTCCCCAGCGCTCAGACAGAATTGGAAAAAGGGAAAAAAATAAAGACAGGTTTAATTAACCTGCCAAAAAGAAAAAAAAAAATCACAGAATGTCTGTGTGTGAGATTAAGAGCAAATCTAATGATGAAAGAGATCAGAGGGGGGATGGTTAGGCACATTTCATATTCAGTCAACTAATATCGCTGAATCTCCTTAGAATCAAATCATCAAATTATTTCAGCTTTGGGGTTGCCACAGCAGAAAGAACTCCTGCAGGTGGAATCTGACAGAAAGAAAGAGTCAAGGTCACCAGCCACACTGCCTGTCATCTCCAGGCAAATGCTCGGTTGGTGGGAGCTTGCCCTCAGAAACCCCTCCCCCAGCTCCAGGAGCCCAGAGGTGGTCAGAGCAGAGATGCAGCAAGAAAGTAGAGGTGAGGCAGGAGGGAAAGAGGGTTAGAGTGATGCCCACCCAGGTAGAAGGTCAATACAAGTGCATGTTGGTGTGGCTTGTGTGTCGGGGGAGGGTCGTTGTAAGTGTAGGGGCGCGTATGATCCGGTCCCTTACCGCTACGCATACCATGTGCCATTTCCTTGACACACACAGAGTTGACATGCCTGCCCCCCTTGGATCCAGGCGGGGTCACGTTATAGGTTTCATCAGCTCCCCAGGGAATTACGGGGCGGGCAGCGACCCCCGTCCCCCACCCCGAGTCAAGAGGATGACGACCAGGGAACTTTCTTCTGGGTCTTCTTTTCACCACGTCACTTGCCCCTCCTTCTGCCCTCTGCCCATCCCCAGCTACTGGAAGGTGTAGAGCAGGTCATGGCCCTGGAAGGCGGGAGAGCCACACCATGGAAGGAGCCTGGGTCTCCTTCACCCAGAAAAGAACCTGCTCTGTCCACCCATGTGGGACTTGAACCGAGCAAGAGATAAGTTTGGTGGCGTGGGCGCCCTGAAAATGTGGGGGCTGTCTGTTACAGCACGGGCTTCACTCCTAGGACAGTCTGAGCCCATGACTTAATCTCTTGGAGCTTCGTGTATCAGATGGGCATGCTAATAAATGCCTTAGCTTTGTAGGATCATGTGTGGATTAAATGAGATACTGAAATGAAGGGCTTGGTAGATTCCTTGACACCTAGGAACTCCCACTAGTAAATAGCAGCGAGCAGGAAGGCCGCCCTGGGCTGCGTTTGTTGCACATCTTGCTTCTTTTGCTCGTACGCAACCATTAACATCATCATCATTATATTTTTATTCATCGTAGTAATAGTGTCGTCCTGATGATTTGCTTTTATTCATTATTTAACAGGTATTTGTTGAACTCCAATGACATGCCAACCCTGGTGAGAGGTGCTGGGGACACAGTAAAATAAGACAAACTCTCACGTGTAGCTGAGAATTTTTATTTTCGTCACATCATTGTTTTTGTTGTTGATGTTATTAAAGATGTTTTATTTATTTATTGGACAGAGAGAGGGAGAGATAGCGGGAGAGGGTACACGAGTAAGGGGAGTGGGAGAAGGAGAAGCAGGCTTCGGGCTGGCCAGGGAACCCGACACAGGGCTTCATCCCGGAACCCTGGGATCATGACCTGAGCTGAAGGCAGACGCTTAATATCAGGCGCCCCTTACCATGTCACTCTAAGGTTTATGTTCCATCTTCTGACTCACCCCGATTTCCACTCTGTCGCACCCCAGAGACTGGGATCCCGGACCACAGCTTTGCTTGCTGAAGCCTGCTCTGTCCCCGGAGCACCAGCAACCGGAAAGCTGCATCCTATGTAAAGAGAATCCGCATTGTTTCTGTCTAACGAAATCCACTGCCCTCCTCCTGGAACCACCCCAACCTCATTTTAGGACTTTGTTTACTCTCATGGGCGTGGTTTTACCTACAGGTGCTTGCTTTTCAGCACCTGTAAGCTGTGTATTCTCTCGACCCACCCGGAGCCCTCCACAGGGCCCGAGACCAGGAATGAGGGGATAAGCATGTGACTTGTGCTGGGACAATAAAAGGAACTCTCAGGACTTCCACAACAATATTAACCAAGAGGGGCGCCTGGGTGATGCAGTCTGTTAAGCATCTGACTCTTGGTTTCAGTTCAGGTGCTGGTCTTGGGGTATGAGATGGGGCCGCTGGACGGGCTCTGCTCTCAGCCTGGCGTCTGTCTGAGATGCCCTCTCCCTCTGCCCCCTCTTGAGTGCACATGCCCGCTCTCTTTCTCTCTCCCAATAAAATAAATAAAATCTTTTTAAAAAAAGAATATTAACCAAGAGATGCTCTCTTCATGCTGGGGTTATTAGGCTGATCAGAGATACACTTGAAATTCTAGAGTTGCTTGTGATGGTCCCCGTGACCCCATCACAAATACCTGCCTGAGCTCCAAGCGCGTGTTGGGGAAGCTGAGCCAAGAGAAGAAAGGATGCCAGGTCCTCAGGGTCTCCCTTAAACTTCCGGAGCCAGCCCTTGGACGTTACCGTTAATACGTCCAAGCCAATAACTGCCCAAGGCAGTTTGATTTGGTGCTTGCTCTTTGGAACCAGAGTATTGCTGGGTGACACGTGGCGTTAGCTTCGGAGACTGAGAAGCGTCACCCGTCCCCACAGAGGACGGCTGCTGCTCTTGTTCGGGGTCACCTTTCAGAAACAAGTTTCAACTCCAAAATTCACATATGTTTTTAAAGACCTTTGGATGCTCTTCCCATAGTTAGACCAAATGTCCCAGCCCCTGCCCGGCCTAGCTCTGGCTCCTCCCTCTACCTGCCGTCCCGCCATGTCTTTTAGGTGACATTTTCTCATTTATGACAAGCTCGTCATTTCTGTGTAGAAGATAATCTTTTAAAGGATCCTGCTCTGTAAGCTGATGGACTGTAATCTCTGGGGAAATTTAAGAGGTGTACGTCTTCTCTCTGCTTTCCCTGAACCTGCATAGAAATACTGTTTTCTCCCAAAGCCGAGAATCACTCTGGCTTAGTTTTTTTTTTTTTTTTTTTTCATTAAAATTTACATTAATTTAATAAAATGCAGACTTTTAAATTAATGAACCGCTCGCAGAATCTATATAATACAAGCCTCTCCTGTAACTGTGAAATGTCTTCTATTAAGAAATGTCTGGGGCTCCCTGGGGGAACTCAGTTGGCTGAAATTACCCTTATCGGCTCAGCTCAGCGAAAAGCAAGCCGGTCCCTTTGCTCCCAGGCAGATCTGTAAACATTTCCTGAGGATGTACTGTGGACCAAGTCCTAGCCAAGGCACACCCACAGGCATTGTCTCAGAATCCACGTGGCCACTCTAGTTGTGGGTGGCATGAAGGGGAAGGGGCCCAACCCTCTTACCATCTCAGCTTACCTAGGAGAGAATCCATGGCTCATTTAGAACTGTGGTTATATGACGTCAGGGTTCTGTGACCCTCCCTGGGGTACAGGACAGGGTAGCTGTAAAGTAGATGATAACATCGTACGGCTATATTATACCGTCCATCCATGATTCTTAAAATTCCCTTTGTAGGAAGTAGTTCGGAGGGAGGTGTTGGAGGGCCAAAGAGGCGACTAGATATGCAAACCACTTTTTAACCAGCACTTAGTGTGTTGAGTGCTAACTGTGGGCCAGACGTTGTTATCAGATCTCTAGATGCTCACGACACACAGATCTTTTATTGGAGATTAGTATTAGCATCCTGTATGTACAGGATAAAAACAAAAACAAAAACAAAACAAGGTTCACAGAACTTACATAAGCTTCCTAAATTTGCCCCAAAATAGGGATTTGTCTCAAACAGAACTTTTGGTCCTGAGTCTTAATGCTTAACCACCATGCTATTCTGCCTCCTCCATATGTTATAGGTATTAGTGTATCAAGCAAGTCATGTTCAGGTGATTCAGGGTATTGGGAGCTCTGGAAATATTTTTATGAAATTAGGGCAATATTCATTTATTTCTTTGGTGTCTGCTTTGTATCAGAAACTGCTAGAAACTGTTGATACCATAGTGAACATGAAGAGCAGAGGGACAATATGGTATGGTCCCTGACTTCATGAAACAGGATATGCAAAGGCCCTGTGGTATGTCAGAGGAACCCAAAGAAGGGCCATAAAACTAGAGAGAAGAGTTAGGGAGCCAAGGCTGACGATGGGAAGAAGGCAGATATGTAGAGGCTTGTGGCTCTTCCTGCTTTCTTGGTTTTATTCTAAAAACAATGGAAAGTCAGTAGAATTTTCAACAGGGGAATAACGTGGGGAACATTATCTTTGATCACCTAAACACCCCTGAGCAAATTGGCAGTACAGCGGTCCAATGGATAAACAGGAAGAGGGAATGACAGTTTTAATACCCCACTCTCCCTGGGACCGTCGGTCTCAGATACAGTCTGGTGAGGTGTTTGTCACCCTCTGATGTAATGGATTCTGTTAGGTAGGGCTGCCCTCAAGGTCATTCAAGGGTAAATAGCCTCCATTCTTGAATCTCTTTGCTGCCTGTCTTTCTTTGTCTTAGGGACCAAGACCTAAAACAATGAGCTGTAACCACCATAGGAGGGCTGGTTGAATTCTCACACTTGAAACAAACCCTCGATCACTGTAAAGAGCCACCCAAGGTGGCTTTCTTTAGAAGGAAACTCTAAGCATGAAAGGGGCATGGAGCTTCTCATCATCTTCCCCAGATAAAGTGGATTTCAAGGAAGAAGTGAGGATTCAGTGAAAATTTATATAATTATTTTGCTGATGGAAAAGTTAGATCAAAGAGGTTCACTGCTCTGTTGCAAGTATGAAAATCCATAGGTAGCAGAGTTCAGGGGCATACCCTGCCTCTTTCTCAAGTTTGTCTCTCCTTCTTGTGCACCAGATCCGACTTTGACATTGATCTTGAAGCTGGCCTTCCAACCCCATGGAACCCCACGCCTTCCCACGTCAGCGGAGTAGTCAGAAGGTGAACTCCATGAGGACAGGAAAACAGTCTCTCCTCTGCCCTTAGTACGGAGGACAGCGCCTGCACAAGGTAGGTCTCAGTTAGTTTTGGTTGAACGAGTCAAAGAAGTCCTGTTCATAGCCCTTCTACGGCAAAGGGTATGTTAATGTTCCGTTAATGTTAAATGATTTTTTAGCAGATTGATTTATTTGTGAAAGTGAGAGCAGGAGGAGGGGCAGAGGGAGAGAGAGAGAGGATCTCAAGCAGGCTCCCTGCTGAGCGAGGAGCCCAGGGCAGGCTCCATCCCACGACCCTGAGATCATGACCTGAACCGAAACCAACAGTCGGTCGCTTCACGGACTGAGTCACCCACACGCCCTTGTTAAATGATTTTTTTCTAAAACAGAAAAAGGTCCCTCTCATAACGAATGCCCTTCGGAGCTGCACCGAACAAGCAAAATCCTTCCTTGTCCTGACACAAATTCAGATATTTGGAGATGTTTATTGGGGCCCTCTTGATGTCTCTTCTCCAAGAGAACACCTTTTATACCTTACCCTGTCCTGTATTGCGTGTGCATGTGTGTTTGAATTTTCCCACTGTCCTTTGTGGGAGAACATCATGCTTTCTCACTTTAATCCATCCCCAACTCATGTCAGATATATCTCTATGTCCTCATCAACCGGCTCGATGTTTGGCATGTAGTAGGTTCTTGGTAAGTGTTTTGTCGACTGAATTAATGAGTAAGTGAATAAATGAATTAATGAGTAAACTAGTACCCTCCAACTCTCCTACGGCACTATTTCAGTAGCATACTCTGGGTTGAAGACAAAATACGGCGAATGAGTCTGATTCTTCTGGGGCAGAATGATCACCTTCCTCAGTTAAACACTAGGATTCTATTAGTGTGATTGAAGAGACAAGCACATTTGCATTACGTCTCTGTGTGTGTTCATCTCATGTCAGTGGGTCAGACTGAGAGAGGATGGGGCTGCCGCCAGAACTCATTCTGGACCCGGGAAACTACGGGCAGCTCAGATCAAGACAGGGTGACCAATTCAGGACTTCCCAGGGTGAAATGGGCTTAAAGAGGTCAGCTGCATGGGGAGCCGAGATATGGGTGGTTGTGTGTGGGTGTCCCGCCATGTGGGGGGAAATAGCAATAAGCAACAGGTGGTAGTGACCCAGGGGTTCGTGGGTGATCACCGTGACGCACCTGGATTTAGAGGGATGACATTGCTCTGAAAGCAAACTCTGAGGCATGGGCCCGATCAGGAAAAGGTAAGGGACATGATCATAGGGCATTGCTACCTGGGTACCCAGAGCTCAATCCCGGAGCACCTGTTTGGCTCCAATCAGCATCTGATTGGACGCAAAGGGAAATTTTAGAGAAAATGGGGGACTCGGAGTAAAGCTGACCGAGCCTAGTTAGCATCCACGGTCCAGAGGTAGGTTGGTGGCCCAGCGCAGATAGATACTTTGGGTCCATGATGTTGTCGAAGGAACCAGGTCCTCCTACCTCATTGGTTCAAGCTTGTTCAACATCTCCGTGTCCGAATGGCATAGCCTAGTAAGACAGAGGGGAGGGCAGGCAATCAGATTTTGACAAACACGACAGACGTTTCAGACATCACTTTGTTCACATCCAAAGGCAAGAATTTAGTCATGGGGTCACATCCCACTGCGAGGGAGGAAAGGCAATATGAGGGCGGCCACGGACTGGGTCCACCAGTAGCCAAGGCTGGGACTGTGTGTTTGGGGTGCAAGTTCATCCATGAGATCAACACCTCTAGAAAGGAGTATGAAGCAGGATCAGGCAGGGAGAAGTCAGGCTGTGATGTCTCCACTAAGCTGATGGAAAATTCTGGAGAAAGAATCACCCATCAGAGTTGACCCATGATGGGCTGAACTGGATGGACCTTCAAACTTCTACCTCCCTCAGTCACTAGATGCAGGCTCCCCCCAGGAAGGGCTGTGAAACCCTTGATGGAGCTGATGAGTAAAACCCGCCTGCTGATACCCGCCCCCCACAACTGGGCACGAAGCCCCCTCTTCATGAAGGGATCTGGGCAGGACGTCGCAGTGTCTACCCACATGTACCTTAAAGAAAGTTCGGGGAGAATGGATATTGGTGGTTGATGAGCAATGTCTGGTGGGAGTGTGTGGAGGGAATTCTTTTGTTGAACCCTACTGGTTCAACAAAAGGGAACAAGGGTATGGGACCCTTAATCTTGTAGACTTTTTGGTTTACTGAGAGAGATAGAAATAAGCAAGGAAACAAAAAAAATAATTAAGATTATTTCCAATCATGGAAAACCCTCTGAAGATATCCCAACAGAACAGATGGGGCATTCAGAGAAGGCTTCTCTGAGGAGGTGACGTTTGCGCTGACAGAATGATGGCAGAGAACAGCATCACAGGCAGAGGGAACAGCATGTGCAAAATGTAGGAACAAATTTGACTCTTTCAAGGAACAGAAAGAAGCTCCTGGGGCTTGGAGTTATTTCAGCAGAAAGGAGATATAAATGCTACTGTCAAACAGGTTAGCAAAAGTCAGATCAGGTATTATTTAGATAAAGAGTTTGGAATTCATTCTAAGTGTGATTGAAGCCATTGTAAGTATTAAAACAAAGGGGGTGACTTAACTATTTCAATCGAAATTCTAATAAATTTGCTATATTTCCGCGGAACTAACTCTTTAAACCTATTTAACTCTCAGATCAATTTTTTATATAATATCATAACCTGCTTCCAATTTTTGTTCTATTTTCATTTTACTAAAATTATTTTCATATGGATCAGTTTCATAGAAAAGATTTCACTCTTATTATTGTTCCAAACTCTGGCTCTGATGAGAATGACACAGAAACTGAGACCTGGCCAGTCTGTCCCTTTATCCACAAGCAGAAGATTTATCTTCATGCCCAAAGCAGCACCCCATAAAAATAGTTCTTCATTCCCCACTATGCCCTGACCCCATTTCTCCTTGAAATTCTTTGTGCTTTTTCCTTGATCATTTTTGGTTTCTTCTCAAGTTTTATGTAAGCCAAGCTTATGCCCTTCCTTCCAAAATAAAGCCAATTCAAAATAGCTTAATAAAGGTGGAAGTGCCTTTGTTTATAATGAACTTCAGATATGACACGGATGCAGAAACTCGACACGTCACGCGGGTTCGGTATTACCCTCTATTCCTCCAAGATCTGCTTTATTCTGTCTTGACCAGTGACTTGATGGTCCAAGTCTCCTTTCCATGTTGTGGCTGTAGCCCTCCACGGGTGTACATTCTACCTCTCAGCCACTGTGGAGTTTTAAAAAATACCTTTTGATGATTTCCCACAGATATCCCAGGACTGATTCTACTTTGGGGGTCATATGGCTGTACCCACATTAATTATTTAGCCAAAAGAATAGAAGGCTCTGGTTGGCTTGTTCATTCTTTGAGGCAAGGGGAGCTATCAACCCTTTCTTGTACTGTAGGAGTTCAAAATAAAGAAGTGATTTCCCCTTGAAGATAAAGCAAGCTAGGAGTAACAGAATAAAAGGAAACAAGTGCTGGGCAGTGACGGCCACCGTTCCCAGGCCCGTGACACTGCTTCTATTTGCAGCTCTATATTTTCTCTCCAGAACGGCACTTCCTCCACGGTGGCTTGCTTGTGGCTTTTGGGTCACGCCTGTTCCTGGGGCTGTCCTTCTGCTCGTCACCCAGCACAGCGTGGTCTTTGTTCTCGGGCTCTAATGGGGGGACCGCACCTCAGGATTGATCCGAGACCCAGAAATAAGACTCAGATGGGCCAAACCTATAGATGGAGCTGACTGCCGAAACAGCCACCTCCCAGTCCCCAGTCGGAGGGACAGTTTCTCTCCCTGCATCCCCTGTGGCGTCGGGTTGCTGAGCCAATGCTTAATTCAAAGGCTAGAATCCATTAACAGCCAAAGCAAGGAACAGAAAAGAAAATCCCCTCATTAAATCTATGTTCAGTGGGGTGTGTGCATAATTCATCCCCACACCATCAAATATAAATGTCCCAGTGTCAGGGGAGTGGAGCCGGCACCACGAAAAGCCGGAGCCCACTTGGAAGGAGATGTTGGAAAGAGACAAGCTTTGCAAGGACCTTCTCAGGGTGGTAATGAGATCTGGCACCAGAGTGTTTCCAACAAGGATGCTCGATGAGGACATGCTCGGCAATGGTGCTCCCCTGCCGGCCTCTCTGCGGGCACCTGCATGTTTATAAACTCAGCTCTGGACTCCCCCTGTGCTGGCGCGGGGCTGCCAGAGCTTCTAAAGGACACGGAGTGAAGGTTCCCGGGGCTGTGGATTAGACTGGTAAGTTGAGTGCTGGGAAGCGGGGCTCCTGCTGTCCCAGCTGTGCTCGGCTGCAGAAAACACTGTTCCAGCCTGCGGCTTCAACTCTACCTAGCTCCGGGGCCGCGAATGACCATCGAGGGAAGTGCTGTTAGGAACCCCTCTGTCCCCTGAGCCCCTGGTGTACAGATGAAGTGTCTGGTGGGCTCAGGGGTGGTTCTCCTACCACATGAACACTTTAACTGTCTGCCTCACCGAGATTATATATGTGTCTGCTTTGAGCAACAGCACCCATAGTCTGGTTCTTGCTAGTCCTTGCTCAGAGAGTTGGCCTCTTGCTCCCATGGCCAGATGGTAGTGATAACTCGTAACCCCTCCCCTTCTTCCTCCTCAACACCATCACGGCTGTTAGACGTTTGTCACACGCTGAGTGCTGTGTTGAAACAACACCCTCATTGAAACATGAAAATCCTCCCAACTTCAGGCCTTTTGGACCAGCTTTCTAGAATGTTCTTAGCCAGCTCTTCGGCAAGTATCCTCCACCTAGCCTCCAGCCAAGTACCGTCTCCATAGATCATTCTTTGATTCCCTTTCACGGTGCTTAGCGCTCAACCACATGGTCAAGTTCCTCTATCTGTGTAGTTGTTCCTGTCTGCCCCTGGACGTTGGAGCATAAGCAGCTGGGGTAGGAGGCAGGAATCCCTCCTGTCTTGTTCTGTGTGGTATGTCCATGGCCCAGAAGAACACTCTGAACAGAATCAGTGCTCAAAGCCCGTTCGTGGACTGAATGAACAACCCTATAATGTAGATGATATCATAATCCCCATTTTACTTATGAGGAGAGTGTGGCCCAGGTGGCAGGTACAATTAATTAATTTCCCCTTGGGTTATGGGATGCTGAATCGAGTGATGGGTGCTTCTCTTCACTGGGGACCAGCTCCAGGGGTGAAACCCCAAACCACGATGCTACCGAAACACTGCTTTGCATTCCTTCTCAGTGTCAACTCTATCTTGGATCAAGGTCAAGTTCACAAAAACCTACTGGACTGTGGCTTAGACAGTAGTTCACGGGACGTCAGCTGTCTCCGACCAGATTGCCCTCTCTCTGTTTTCTCATCCCCCACTCCACCCATGGCCAGATCATGCCACTGGTTCCTTCATGATCTTGTCTTTTAAAATTCTTGAGAGCAGGGATGCCTGTGTAGTTCAGTCCGTTAAACATCTGACTCTTGATTTTGGCTCAGGTCATGAGATCAAGTCCCGTGCTGGGCTCTAACACTCAGCGGGGAGTCTCTACCTGAGAGTCTCTCTCTTTCTGCCTCTGCCTCTCCCTTCCTCTCTCTTTCTCTCTCTCTCTCTCAAAATGAATAAATAAAGTCTTTGAAAAAAAAGACTCAAGAGCATCTATGATAGATGAGTCCCTGGCCTGGTGTACCTTCTTGTCTGAGCATGTAAATGGCACCAGAGTTCCTGGCAGGGAGGAAGAGCTATGGGATAGCCAGTTTTCTGGTGGATGACGAGAAGGAGAGATGTGGTTGTGTTGGGAAGTAAGGGGACACTGTGTCTGTGTCCCTGTCACCTTCCTAGCTCTCAGCACCGGTTCGGTTCTCCAAAATATCAGGAAAATCAAATCGAATGATCCCAACCCAAACTCACTCCAGCTCTTTTCCTCCTCCCTCTCTCCGGGGGTGAGGATTTCAGGCTGCAAGAGATGTGGTATGTGTTCACACTGTTGTTATGAATCAGAAGATCAGGGTAAGAGACAGTAAATTTCTCTTTGGTGCCTAAGGTGTAGTATAATTAGTCAGTTCCATTAGAGGTTCAAGGGAGCTCGTGGGAGTCTCCCTCCAATTTACAGTGTTGTTCTGTGAGAAAGCCCATTCCATCGCAGAGCGCTGGCCTGCCGACAGGCCCCAGCTGGAATGATCCAGCAGGTCTGTCTCCTAGGATTTAAGGAAGAGACACTCAGAGATCACTTAGCTTGTTGTAAATGGATTTTAAGAATATACGGGATCATAAAGTGCAAGAGGAATTCATCCATCAGCCGGGCAGTCACACGACTCCCCAGCCTCCCTGGTTCTCGGATGCTCGGATGTTCCTAAGGAGCCAGGATGACTGCCAAACCCTGCGAAGGATATCAGGGAGTGCCTTCAGAGCCCACACCTGCTTCCTGCACTCCCTGCATTGACACGTCACAAGGGAGGACGTGATTGGGTTGAGCTGGTGTCATTTAGTGTGGACCTCTGCCCTGGGCTGAGTCTACCTGGATTGTCTGAGGCTGCTGGGCTCTGCCCCAAATGCGTGACATGAGGTCAGACACTGTGTTTCTCAAGGTCACTGTGAGGCTCAATGAATAGCCCTTGTGAATATATTCGTTTGTGCTCATAAAAGCCATGTCTTCACTTGGCTGAGAACATCCTCGGACTGGATCTAACCCCTGTCCACCCGTTCACCTGCAGCCCTGCCCTCCTGCACCCTCTATCCCCATCAAGATGATCCCTATGTCTTGACTATGCCATGCTGGGTACCATTGCCATAAAACTCTGCCCAATACTCCTGCTGCCTTGACCATGAGTCATTCTTACCCACGATTCCACACACAACCTCCCCTTCCGCAGGAGCAATTCTGTGTCTTCTGGGGGGGCTCTCCTTAAACAGTGCTCCCTTCAGAGTCTCCCCTGACTATCCTAGACCATTTTAGATGGCCCTGCTGTGACTCATTCAAGTCTCTTATACCAGTTTAATGCCTGTCCAGCTAGCTGTTCAGTCTTCCCTCTCCCTACACTCCTCTTCCTCTTGGAATTAGGATGGCTAGATTTACCAAATTTTTTAAAAAATGAAGAAGACCAGTTACATTTAAACTTCACAAACAATGAGTCTTTTTTACATATACATTTATTGATTAACAAAGCAACAATTTGTCGCTTACCTGAAATGCAAATTTAACTGGGAATTCTGTATTTTTTCTGACAACCCTGCCTGAAATGCTTATTCCCCTTCCAAGGAGCTGATCATCAGCGGGAGATGGAATCCTCCTATGCGTTAAGGCTTCTGGCTGAAAGTCTTAGTGACAACTATGAAAACCTGTTTTTTTCCCATTACATTGTTGTTCACCACAAAGCCAGAGATGAGGTATTGCCACCTACTGAAATCTTTGCAATCCAACAGATAGAACGCCAGCTCCTCCTCCAGGGTCCAGCCACTCAGACTTCCAGAATGCTCTTCTGGTGCCAGGTGGGATCCAGGTTTATGCAGAATGACCTCTATACTAGCACTCGTCTTAGCTGTCTGTCCATGGCCAAGCTGCCCTGTTGACGTTTCCCAGACATCAAACCTGCGCAGGAAGACTAGGCTAAGATTAACTGTGGTAGCTAGCACCCTAGGGACCCCAAACCACCATGTCCCCTGGGGCTGGACACTGGTTTTACAACTTATATCTCCAAGGCGATTTTATCTCAGGAGCCCCATGGCCTTTTTCTGTTACCTGGTGTTGGTGAGGAATACCTTGACAGATTTAACTAATTGCAGGAGGAGTGATTGGGTTTTCGCAAACCATTCCTAACTAAAAACCAGATTATTCTTCAGATCTCTCCCTTTCTCAACAGGCTGAAGCTTGCATAACCAGAGTTCTTTAAAAATTCTGTGTTAGTGGATCCCACTACCGATATTTGTTAAACCAATAAGTAGGAGGGAGAAGATACAGATCTCCAACATGTACTCTGTGAGGCAAGAGGCTAAGGTGCTCTGCATTTTTATCTCACTGAGTCTCACAGATGCACTATCAGATTGGGACAAAATTACATTTTTAGAAGAGGAAACTGGGGGGGCTCAAAGGTTGAGTAGAACATCTAAGTTCACACCAACAGCTTGAGATTTGGGGTCTTTTACAAAGTATGGTAGGAGAGGTGCATTTCCCCCACACCAATGATTTTGGATTTGGCTATGGGACTTGTGCCCAAGGAGATATTCAGATGTGATACAAAGAAAGCCCAGAGGATGCCCATGTGTTTTGGCCCAGCTCTCCTGTTCCGGTAACATACCATTTACATGGTGAAGATTCTTTCTTTGACCAAACTCTACTGGGCCTCCCCTGAACTTCTCAGTTTAGGCTTCAACTTTTGGATACCTGGGTTCCTCTCTGGATTGTTCAACCTTAGCCGAAATCCCTCCTCTTCCTTGTCTGACCGCCTTGGGTATCTAGCTAGTCCTTCTCCCACCGGCTCCCAGTGACATCTGATCACCCTGGCCTGCCTTCGCCAGGAATCCTACTAGGCTGGCTTAGCCAGAATCCACACCAAAATAACACTTACCTTTACTGTTTTCTCTTAGTACTTTGCCATCCACTGACCCCTACCCTGCCCCTCAGCTATAAAGCCCTTTTTCCTTGATGTATTTGGGGTAGAACCCAATTTATCTCCATCGCTGTCAGACCCCACCACAATGGCGTCCCCTTGAAGAAAGTCAGCTTGCCATCTTCAACAAGGACATGGATGTTCTTTTTCTTTGACACGTGCCTCTGGGGGCTGCTGGTACAGGAGGCCAGAATTCATGGACCAGGCTGAGCATCACCCCTACCTAGCTGACTTGCAGCTTGAAACTGGACCTCGTCTAGGTGGACTATGCAATTGACATGCAGAGCAGGAAGCTACTGAGATTTTGAGATTCTTTTCTAAGCAGCAGAAGGTGATGGTTGTAGCTAGGTGGTCACATTCCCAGATTTCAACCCATAAGATTCGAATGCGTGAGTTTATGCGCCCTGCACTCACCCCTGGAGTGTGGCAAGCCTCCACCTGTCTGCAGGCTCTGCATATCAGAGGAGCCAGAAACTTAAAGAGGGAATGAGGACCTCTAGGCAAGTTTTAAAGCACAGCTTTGGAACAGGAAACAAGGTTGTCAATATTTATTTTCCTGAAAAAATTAAAAGTCTGTCTCCTCCTCTTTCTTCCTCCTCCTCCCTCATCTTCTTCCTCCTCGTCCTCTTCTTCACTATTCTGTCTTCCCACTTTGATTCATTTCTATTAAGCTACATTCAAGTGAACTAATTACTTCATCTGCTACATCCATTCCACGGGTCGGTGGGTTCTAAGATTTATTCATCTCTGACATCATGGTTTTCCTTTTCATTTCATCCTTGTATAGCTTCCATCTCTGCCCAAATCTCTCATCTGTTTATTCATGTTGTGCTTCTTGTAGATGCTCTAATACACTCATTTTAGTTTTAAGGTCCCTATCTGAGCATGACAATACCTGCACCATCTCTGAGTCTGGTTTTGTTGATTGTTTTATCTTTTGATAGGGGACCCTTTTTTTCCTTGACTTTTTTTTTTAACATGTCTTTTAATTTTTTTTTTTTATTGGATGCTGAATACTGTGTGTAAAAGAACAAAGAAGACTTAAGTGAATTGTATTACTGTCTGGAAATGGCATGCCTCTTCCTTCATGAGGTCTTTTGTATTGGATGTAGAGTCAATCTCATCTAGAGGAACTAGGTTTAATTTTATCATTGCCATCACCGCTGTGATTCACTATGGGGTAACACAACCTTCAAGCTCCTTTAGGAGCCACTGCCTCATGCTTAATTTGAGGCCTAGAGTTCTGAAGGGTTTTCCTCAGTATCCCTCTTGCACTCTGAGCAGGCCCTCCAAACCTGCCCCAAAGAAGGAGTCCTGCCCTACATCCAGAAGCTGACTTCTTTTTTTAACTCACACAAGACTAATGAGAGGACATGGAGTTTCTCAGATCTGCTATGGCCTTTGCCTTAAGGAGATCAGTGCACCTGCTCTTTGGGGGTGGGTCTTTCTAGGCATTCCTACCCATCTCCCTATGACAAATAGTCTTTGCCAAGCCAGGTCTAGAGCCCAGGCAGGTTTCCTGCCCTCCCACCCTGTATCCCCTGGCAGGTGAAATGTGCGTTCTATGGAGCAGGATTTCTGCCACTGTACCAGCAGCAGATGGTTTGTGTCTAGTGTTTATGCAGTATGGAGGGGGATAGATTTTGTTATTCCTCTCCCAGAGGCATTTGACATTCTCCCAGGGTCACAGCAGAACCAGGTGGCTGGGAGGTTTTGCTATATCTTTCCCAAAGACACCCAACTTTGGTCTTGTGTCCAAAGGACCCTCAGGACTGGGACCTGGGTTGGTTCTTGCCTCTTGTGTGGTGGAAGTTAGCTTTTGCTTTGTATCAATGGAAAGTTTATGGTAAGATGGGGTCCATGTCTGTCTCAAATGGCAGATGATCACCATCTTGGACCCACTGAGGGCCTGAGGCATAGAGGGATTCCTCAGGCATCTGGTTCCACCCTGAGACCTTGGAAGACTGTAGGCTTGCGATACTGAGGGGGCCCTAGTGAGTAATCGTTGGAGGTCTCTGTAACAAATCCCATCAGTGGATACAGGATTCCTTCAGGGTTAGGGAGTGACCAAGGTTTCTAAATTGTTATGCTTTCCCTGACTTGGTCCTTAAGAACCTTCAAGATTTTTATTGTTTTATTCTTACTCTCTTATGAGTGTGACTACTCCTTTCTGCTGCACTCTGCCAAAGATGTGACCATTTATGGCTTCTATCTCCCCTCAGAGGAGTCTGTTAGCCTTTGGAATATTTTTCTTATATTTTTCTTATAATCTTAGCTCTTTGTTGGGCTCCAAAAAAAAAAAAGGAATACATAGATTATCTGGCTTTTTCTCATTGTTAGCATAAGAGAGACATTCCCTTGGAGCTTTTATCATCTTAGGGACCTACAGACCCATTCTTAATATTCTCTCAAGCTCATACAAATGTGACAACACCTTCTTGGGCGCGGGGGGGGGGGGGGGGGGGGGTGTTCTCATTGGATCTTTGATACCGCTGTTGTTTTTCCCCTTCAATCTGTTTCCAAACCATTGACATTGTTGAGTGTGTGTAAGAGACTTTCCTGAAGGTCTGAGAAGAAGGTAGAAGTTACTTTGCAGAAAGACAAATCACCAAAACCTTAGTACCATCAAACCTTAGTCTAAAGTGTACCGTCATTACTTGACAATGTCCAAGGGTTTATATTACTGCCATTTTTAAATATCAACTTAAGAATTCTGCCACGTTTGTTCAGCATCCTGATACAAATAGCACCTGCAGACTCTCCTAATTCCTTGCTCTCTCATATTCTGGATCCTTTCATTTTTTAAATTTTATTTTATTTTTTTAAAAGATTGTATTTATTTATTTGTCAGAGAGAGAGCAAGGGGAGTGGCAGGCAGAGGCAGAAGGAGAAGCAGGCTCCCCCCTGAGCAGGGAACCCAATGCAGTGTTCCATCCCAGGACCTCAGGGTCATGACCTGAGCCAAAGGCCGATGCCTAACCAACTGAGCCACCCAGGTGTCATAAGGATCTTTTTATTGCCTATGAAGATTTATTTATTTTTATATTTGAAGGTTGGGGAGGGAGAGAGAGAGAGTACCAAGCAGACTCTGCGTTGAGCATGGAGCCTGACGCCGGGCTCCATTTTACTATCCCGAGATCACAACCTGAGCCTAAACCAAGAGTCAGATGCTTAACTGACTGCGCCATCCGGGCGCTCCAGAATCCTCTTGTTTTAACAGCGGTGTCTGGGTCACGAATCTTGGGATGCAAGCATCACAGCTTGGTCAGTCTTTGATCAGAGTAGGAGTTTACTGGTGGCTCAGGAATTGAGTACATTCAAGAATGGAACAGCGGGATATAGAATTTCAGTGTTAACACATCTTTCTGATTCATGGACCTGCTTTCTTCTCTCCTGGCTTTGTTCTCAGGTGGGCTCTCTCTCGGTGCAGGCAAAGACAGCCACTTGTCACTTTAGACTCAGATGCTCCCTGACACAGGGATTGCTGGGAAGAGGGATGCCTTCATTACTCCTAGCTCAGGCGATGTCTCGGGTTGCACACCTTACAAGCTCAGGGCTCAGTCACCTGCCCATTGCCAGAACCAGTGGAAAGGTCCAGCACTGCTGAGATCACAGGCACGGAGACTGGGTTAGTTTCCCGGAAGGGAGACATTTAGAGAAGGCGCAACAAGTTTCTGATATTATTGCAATCAATGCTCTTCTCTAGGATGAGCCAGGAGAAAGCAGTCATTACTCACCAACCATCACGAACAGCTTTAGAAATTATTAATTACTTCAGTTCTTTACTTAACCTGGCTTTCTTGATGGAGGGGCACATCAAAACTCGGGTCCGTTCAGGGGGCTAGAGCACACACGGGAATGCCATTCTGCTGGCGGCGTCTGAGGCTGAGGCTGTGACCTTGGGTGTAGGATATTCGCTGGTCCTAAGCTCCTCTCCTGGCTCCCCAGTCTGGACTGTCGTCCACCGTCACCTGCGTGGGCACACAATTTACTCCTGTCTTGGGCGACCTCTGAGACGATGCTTTGGGAGGAAATCCTTCACAGCCCCCAGCTGGTATCTGAACTCTGATTAGGAGCTGATGACCTCAATTTCACAAGCCTTGGATGGGACCAAACAAATGCTCCTTATTCAGCACAACCAGCCCTTGAGACAGGAAGGGCTGGCTGGGGGCTGGTAGCCTTGGAAAGGGGAAGCAGCAAAGGAACAGTGTTTAGGGGCTTGGAAACTTGGTCTTAAGAGATTCGCAAGTCAAAAAGTGGTCTTCTGAAACTTTTAGACAGGGTGGCCACTCATGGTTCAACTCCATGAGGTGGCCGTGGCCTCTGCAGTTGTACAACATGGGGGTACTGCCTTTAGAGACCCCCATGTTTCCCCCAGTATTATCATGGGGCAAGAGACTTACTATCTGCTTCCCATGAGGAATATGTGAGAAATCAAGGTCAAAAGCAGAGGCCCGGGGCGGGGGGGGTGAGATCCCTCAAAGACAGAATATATGAGGAGCTGGACATTTTTGCCCTGGAGAGGAGAGGTGTGGAGGGAACCAGTTCGGAGTTCAGACAGTGGAAAGATCATTCCAGAAGGGAGGCGTGATAGGTTCTGAATGATACCAGGGGCTGGAAATAGGAACACAGCAGTGTGAGGAGCATGAGTCAGATTTGGGTTCAAAAGTATATTTAATTATACAAAGGACCCATTGGGTCCTCTTGGGGGATGGACAGCCTGTTACATGTTCTCCCCAGCCTGTAGGCCTTTGCAGAAGATCTTCCCCCTCAGGAAGCCCTTTCAGTCCCTGACCCAACTCCCTGTGTCAGTCCCTTCACTTGTTCTTACTCTATTTTACAAACTCATTTGAGGAATTGTTTCCCGTGGGAAATTTCCCCCAAACATCTGTCTCCCGCTCCGTACTCAGATATGAGCACCTCGTCGTCTGTGCTATTTCTGGTCCCTGTGATTCCTGTGTCGTCACGGCTACCTTTAACATCCCCATCATTACCGTCTTCAGAAAAATGTATTATTCTTCCTAGGCTCATTACAATTTTTATCATATTTGATAATGTTGCATGTTATAATTATGACTGGTTTTTTTTTTTTTTTTAGATTCTATTAATTGATTTGAGAGCGAGCCAGGGAGAGTGGGGTGAAGGGCAGAGAGAGAAGCGGACTCCCCGCTGAGCAGGGAACCCGATGTGGGACTTGATCCTGGGCCTCCAGGACCAGAACCTGCGCCAAAGGCAGACACTTAACCCACTGAACCACCCAGGCGCCCTAATTATGACAATACTTAGTATTAAATAATACGATGACGAGACCCTTCACATGCCCATCACTGGGACCCAAGGCTTTGCGAGCCTGTAAGGTGAGTATTGTCTCCGGGTCCCCCCACCCCCCTCTGCCCCTGAAGGTGGGAGCTGAGATGTGGAAATGTGGATTAACGTGCCCACAAACACCTCGTGAGCTGGTGGGGAAGCCCAGAAGTGAACTCGGGTCTTTTGTTCTGTGACCCTCTGTTCTCAGGCTGTCCTTCCTGTCTCTGCCACCACGTGCGTCACGGGGGGCAAGGCACAGAGGAGGAGTCTGTGCACCTTAACCAATGTCTGCTGCTGGCTGAATGTGCCACATGACCAAGAAAGAGGCGTCCCGTGCCCATTGTTCAAGGGCACAAAGCGTTAAGAAGAGGGGCCACGAGGGGCACCTGGCTCAGTGGGTTAAAGTCTCTGCCTTCGGCTCAGGTCATGATCTCAGGGTCCTGGGATCGAGTCCCGCATGGGGCTCTCTGCTCAGCGGGGAGCCTGCTTCCTCCTCTCTCTCTGCCTGCCTCTGCCTACTTGTGATCTCTGTCTGTCCAATAAATAAATAAAATCTAAAAAAAAAAAAAAGAAAGAAAGAAAAAAGAAGAGGGAGCACGAGATGATCCCGAAACTCAGGATAAAGGGCTCAGGTCCTAATGAGCCTCCAGTGACTACCCCATCCCAGGGGACATGCCAGTGACCCGATGACACAGGACAGGGGCAATGGCCTGGGCCTCTGTGAGCTTCTGGAAACTCAGTCACTTTCCTATGCTTGTCTCTCTGGTGCTCTTGGCTTGAACCGGCACAGGAGGAAGAGGTCATAGAAAACCAGGGAGGAGAGAAAAGGCCTCAGAGCATGACCCTCAGGATGGGAAGGGGTGATTGAGGAATGGGGCGGGGAGAAGGCTGGCAGGAAGGGGCAGGAAGGCTGGGCGCCGGAAACGCAGGGCTCTAGGCGGGCTTGGGGGGTGCTGGGAAAGAGCACAGTTGTGGGAGTCTGACAGGTCACAGCTTAAACTTAGGCCCCACCACATCGAGCACGATTCTGCTGCTGCCTGAACTTGAGTGTTCTCATCCTTAACACGGAGTCACAGTACCTCGGCTTGCAGAACGCCAGAAGGTTGAATGAGTTAATATCATAGGGCCCTTTGTGCAGTACAGGGCAGATGGTAAGCTGTTTTAGTCGTGAGGACATGAGAGACTGGGCCTCTTGCTGGCTTGCGGCTTCTGGTTAGGAAGAGGGCACCCCTACAAGGCATAGGAAGAGGCAGGATGCAGAGAGGCCATCATACAGACTCCCAGTCCCAAGAGGTGGGGTGGAGGAAAGGGACTCAGATAGGAGGGGTAATGGCAGAATGACCATGACCTTGAGTAGGAGGATCACTAGCAGGATGCAGAGAGGCCATCATACAGACTCCCAGTCCCAAGAGGTGGGGTGGAGGAAAGGGACTCAGATAGGAGGGGTAATGGCAGAATGACCATGACCTTGGGTGGCCTTACCGTCCAGATGGCCACCCCAGGTTCAGACAGAAGCCAGAAACCAGGTCGAGACACCCCTACTCCAGGCCACTTGTCAAGGCCAAATACTTGAAGGATATTGTCAAGAAGCTAGCAACAGAACTGAGCTGGGAGAAGATATATCCAGAAAGGAAGGTTGAGGTCTTGAGTGTCAAATCTGAACTTCGAGGGGAAAGAGGAGAGTCCTGGGGTAGCAGAGGACAGGGGAAGGGTGTCCAGCCTGGGGTTAATGATGAACTGTGCAGAACCCCAGCTGTGCTAGCTTGCTAGCTGAATGACCTTGGGCAAGTTACTTAACCTCTCTGGGCTTTGGCATCATCATCAATAAAATGGGATTGAAGGCAATAACACAACGTAAGATTTAGGGCCGTGTGAAATGCAAGGAGTGGATAAGCATATAAGTGTCTGGAACAGAGTCTGTGGTCAGTGTCAGCTCCTGCCATTATTTGATAAACTCTGGCTCTAGAGTTTTTAGGGTAGTATCAAAGGGTGTTCATCCCTGATCCCCAGGGTAGGAAAGCAGGAGGGATGGGGAGCAGGAGTCCTACCTGAGAGCCAGGTAGAGATAGGGGGTTACCTGGAATGTTTGGTAGGTAAGAAAGGTGGTGAGAAGCCAGACAAAGCTAAGAAAGGGGGATCCCCATCTGTACCATAGCCTGAATCTTGGGGAACAATCCTATAGAATTCAAATGTCCTTCGACACACATAAAATCTCCAGAATTGTGCATTGATCTTACTTATTTCAGAAATAGCCCACGTGGGTCTACAGCATGTCAGGCCCTATGCTCTAGGGACAAATGGCCAGGACAGACAACCTACCTCATGGGACTTGTGGTCTAATTGGAGGGGAGGGGGAATCTTGGCCCTGAGTAGGTGTGGGTGAGGTTTGGGATGTCTGGAGAACAGAGTATGAAACAAGTGAAGGAAATGTCATGTGCAAAGGGCCTGTGGTACGAAGGAGCACATTAAACAGGTGAGGGTACTAGAGCTAGAAGAAGAGGAACTAGTTGCCGGGCTCCAAAAGAGTAGGTACCCATGATATTTAGTTACTGATGAGATAAAGGAGGTCAGAGGTTACATGAATGTCAAGGTCAAACTCTGGTAACCTGAAATCGTTGCTCTTGATCACCACGCCTTGGACCTGTCCAGGTGTTCCAGGGTAAGAAGGCACTGCCACCCTCCCTAGATTGGCACAAGGCATGGGTGTCTCCCAGCTGTGCACCTATTATCCCTCTTGCCTGGGGAGGATATTTGGGTGGGAGACTGGGCAGCCATGGGAGATCTCTGCTTGACGGGCCCTTGCCGGAGCCTTTTACCTCCGTCTTGGAAATGCGATATTGAAAATCAATGGGGAGAAAGCATCTGAAAGGGGAACTAAATCAAATATCCCAATACAGAGGAGTTAATCATCCAAAATTAACCTTATAACGTCTAGTATCAAACTGATCTATAAAGAAAAATCAATGAGAGCGAATCAAACCCCCAAGCCTCGCGTCCCACCGCGGCTGCGGCTGTGACCAGAGTGTGGCAATTGGGCTCTATTACCTGGAAACTATCCCTCAGCGGTTGATATATTTAGCCACGGGCTTTCAATGGATAGTTTTCATATACATTTCTCTTCCTTGCATTTGCTTAACTGCCATTCTTAGAGCCTTAAATAAGATGCACTTAGCTGAAAATTGTCCTTCACCGAGGAGACACGCTGTTCCCACTGAGACAGATAATCCAGCATTGTATATTTTCGTGCTCGGCATCAGGACGCGGCTCCTTCTCGGTTCCAAAGCAGCCCAGAGCAATGTCTGGGGCCAGGACGGTGCCCTGAAGAGGCAGAGTAAAGGCTGAACAGAGGGGGACCTCTAGAGGCAGATCTAGGAAGGTATTTGGCCAAGCCAGACTCTGGGATTTGGGGCACATTGGCCACGTGGTCTGGCCCAATAAGAGAAGATGTCGGGATGGCTGGGACAGGGGCTGGGCAGCTGGACCACCATCTCTCCAAACACTCCCAGCTATTTTTTTCAATCAGCACAATGGGAGTGATTTGGGTGGGGGTGATTCATGGTCTATCCTTTGCCGTAGATAGAAGCCCCATGAGAGCGGAAGCCTTGTTTGTCGTGTTTGCCACGAAATTTCCAGCATCCAGGAGGACACCTAGCACATCACAGGCATCCCCTCTCTCTGTCTGTGTAGATGAACTGAAGAGCAGAATCATTTCAGCAAAGTCCAGCACCTGCTTTCAAGCGAAATCTCATCCAGAATCAGTGGTGGGGAGCTGGTGTGGGTGGGAGCGGTGTGAACAGTTTGGCCAAGTAACTGGCCTGTGGGGACACAGCTTAGAATGGATGGCACGGGAATTTGAACTCGGGCCTGGGGTGCCTGTCACGCTCCAAGCCACAGCCCTATGCCACCCTCTTGGAGCAAGTCTGCTGAATGAGGGCTGTCGGGGAGGCAGAGGTGGATGCAATGTTGAGTGAAGGGTGACATCCGCAAGTTGGCGGCCTTGGCAGCACCAAGCTCCCGCCCTCCAGCGGGGACCTCAGATACCCCGCAGACGGCTTCAGAGCCAGCCTTGGCGGGACTCTTGTGAACTGTCCAAAGTTGAGAGCCACCCGGTGAATGCTGACTCCAGAGAACGTCAATTTATAAAGGATTGGGACATTTAGAGTGTTTTTTATCTGCTCATGACCCGCCCCCTGAGAAATGAGCACACCTGACCCTACAAAGGTACGGGTAGCATCGTCACATACCAGCACCCTAACATTCAAAGTGGGAGCAGAGGATGGGCCTTCTTCCATCAGTTCCTCTTTCTTGAGGACCTTGACGGTTACCTGTGCTCCCCACCTCCAGGGAGACTCAATTTCTCTTCTGTTACGCAGATCTAAGCATCCGCAGGGACCCTTCCCCACAAAGCAGCTGGGATCATGCCAAAGGACATCTCAGGGACACTGTGTTTACTGTCACCTTACCAACGGGTAAACTGAGTCTCAGAAGGTTCAGTGACATTTCCATGGTCCCACAGCTACTAAGTGTTGAACTCAGGACTGAAACACAGGTCTGAGTCCAGAAACCATGTTCTTTCCCACGATGTTGAGTGGCTCCCTGACAAACATCGAGAATCCGTGCTTTGTGCAAGTATATTGTGTCTGCATATAAATTGAGCATTTTCCAAGAAAACTGAAGCCTGCTTACCATGAGAACATTTATTTATGGAGTCAAGAGTGAGACAGTGAGTGTTTCCAAGAGCAGCATTTCTTGCTTCTCTGCGTTCATCCTTTGTTCTCTCTGTGATGATTAAAAAAAAAAATGATTAAACGTTTAGAGGAAAAAAAAAAAAGTTTTCAAAAAATTCCTGCAAAAGTCTGATTTTTGTCCAAACAACAGCAACACTGGGAATTACTGCCTTGTAGACATGCAGGGTGGCTGCCTCGGGACTGGACAGACCTGGGCTCGACAACCGGCTCCCACATTTCTGACTCAGAGCAAGTTTCTGAAACTTCGGGGCCGGACGATCTCATCCCATTCATTCATCATTCATTCATTCACCAAGCGCAGACTGGTCCCAGCCTTCTCTGCGAACTTCAGTGCCCCCCGGTAGGCTCCAGGGGCTGCATGTGGTGGTGGAGCACAGGGAAGGGGGCGGAGCATGGACGGATTCTGACGCAGACCCTCCCCCTGCCCTTTCTTAACCGTGTTCACCCACATAGAGCAAGTGGGGAAGCTCCGGGTTGGCCTGGAATGTTGGCCCCAGATAGAAATGCGCCATCTCTGGGTCAGACTCCCTGGGTCCACATCCGGGCTCCGCCACCTGTGGGCTCCCTGGGCCAGTTAGGTAGCTTTCCTGGGCTTCATTTCTTAGTCTGTAAAATGAGGGTGCTGATAATAACATTTTCTATCTCATAGAGGTGTTTTGGGGAAAAATGAGTTAATTCATGTAAACCACTTAGCTTGTCTGTGGAGAGTTGACTCTTTGTCAGGCCCCGGTGTTTCTTTATATCATATATCATACGATATATCATATATCTGTATATACACACATATCTTTATATCATATATATTTTAATATTATATATATTCATATATGTGTGTACACATACACACACACACATAATAGTTCCCCATTTTACATAGAAGGAAGCTAAATCCCAAAGTGGTGAAATCCAGGCCTGTGGGTACCAGGTAGAGGTAACGAATTTATCCAGGGGCGCCTGGATGGCTCAGTGGTTAAGCCTCTGCTTTTGGCTCAGGTCATGATCCCAGGGTCCTGGGATCGAGCCCCACATCGGGCTCCCTCCCCAGCGGGGAGCCTGCTTCTCCCTCTCCCCCTGCCTCTCCCCCTGCTTGTGCTCTCTCTCTCTCAAATAAATAAGTAAAATCTTAAAAAACAACGACAACAACGAGAAGTTACCCAACATCGCAGAACTGATAGGTTCAGATCCCCGTGTGTCTGCATCTGAACCCCAGTCCCTCCCCCACAGCTCAGAGCTCTGCTGAGAAAGGAAAGGGCTGAGCTTTCTCTGATGCCTGCTGGGGATCGTGGCTCCCCTTCCGAGTGTTCCCTCCTTTGGGCAACCCCATCAAGGAGCATGTCCCTGAACAGCCTCCGTGTTCCGGACTGTAGTTTGCAGAATTCAGTCTGCTCCCTGTCGTGTCTGTCTTCAGTTTGCCGGCGTCTCCCTGAGCCTTCAGGGGACAGGTCTTGACCGGTGTCCCTATCGTCACGTTCTCACTCTTCCATTCATCAACCTTAGCTCTTTCCAAGTAAACTTCAAAGCTGCAATTATGACCCGTCTCCCCCCGCATAACCCCCTTCTCTGCCTTGCCATCACCTCTGTCAGATCCCTTCAAGGACTGTCCTCGAAGACATGTCTGGGAATCTGACCTTGATCTCCGTATCCAAGAATCTCTCTTCCCATACCTACCCAGGGGCTCAATTCACTAGCTATCAACCAGGCTCTGGGATCTCTGACTCTTATACTCTCAAACGGGCCACCCCTGTTGCCTTGAACAGATATTTCAATCCTATACCTTCATCCAATCCTCTTCTTAAAATTCTAAGTGCTTAGCTGATGGTTCACCTCCTCCAGGATGTCTTCCCTGATTACACTGGTGTAAATCCTCTGCCTTTGCACTCCACCATGCTCTGTGCCACCTCAGTCCATTTGCTTATCCCCCCTGTGATGGTCTGAGACCCGTTTTTAGCAAATATTCCCTCACTTCCTTTCCTGCCGAGTGTGGGTTTGCTGCATGGATGCTGACATACTTTGGGCAGTGGGGTGCGAGTGGGCTTGCGGCAGGCAGAGGCTTAACTGTGCTTACATGGTTGGGCTTGCATTCTTGTGCTCTTATGATCCACTGGGGGAAGAAAAAGCCCTGGGTAGCTGCTGCCCCTTCATTCTGGCTTGGAAATGAGTGTATAGGGAATAGCGCAGCGCCAAACACAGTGGCTTGGCAGCACACAGCAGGGGTGACCCACTGGGCTCAGCCCTAACCAGCCTGCAAGCATGAGAACAAATACTAGTGGTCATCACCCGGACAGTTCATTAGCCAGCATTCTGTGGCAATAGTTGATGAATATTTATTTCTGACTTGCCTTCTGCCTCTTTGAATCTGTGAACCACCGAAGGGCAGAGACGGTCCCTTATATATAAATCTATGTCCCCCGCATTCAATATATGACTTGGCACCTTAAGAATGCTCCGTATCTGTTTGAAGGGATAAAGAAGGCAGGAGGAAAGGAAAGCGGAGGGGCTGGGGTGGAGGGAGAGAAGCCAAGAGGAAGAAAAAGGGAAAAAATGAATGATGATCGTCTCAGCCAAGCTCAAAAGCCTTTGTAAAAGCGGCTTTTTATTGGCACCTGAATTTAGTCATGAAGCCCCATGCCAACGAAAGTGCCGGGAAAGATTCAGAAAGGAAGAAAAGAGATGAGAAGTTACCAAACTGACCATCTAGCCATCCGAGTTCATCTCAGAAAGAAGGCAAGTAGGCGACTCGCCAAGCTTCGGGGGTGTCCAATTCCTGCAGAGACAAAGTTACCCCACAGCAATGGCCGGAAGTTGACCGATACGATGAGATCTTCTGAAGGAGAAGAGGAGGGTGCCGGAGAAGACAGCCAAGACCTGGGGGGCCCACAGCAGCAACCACCGTGGACATGGCCTCCCGCTTCCCCCTTACCACTCCATCGCATTTGGGAGGATTCTGGCTTGGAGCGCCATATGCAAAAAGTCAGTGGGCGTTGGTGGATGGAAATTGAGAGTGGAGAGGTCACTGTGTTGGGAGTCCGAATTCCACTTACTGATGATTTGGCATGAACGATCCTCCCTCAGCCTTCCCATTTGTAGAAATAATTTGTACTTTTTATTTTCATCTTTTCTGGCACCTCAGAGAGCACCAGGGAAGTTCAGATTTCGGATCCAAATGTTTTTCTGTTCCCAGAGCTATACTTTCTCCAGGCCAGGAAGATGAAATTTTTTTTTTTTTTTTAGCCTTCCTTAGGGGTTCCCTAACGAATACCAAGAATCCAATGATAATTGCCCTGTCTCAAGCACTCTTGTCAGGCACTTCACATCAAGGATCTCCCGTAAATTCCTTGCAAGAATCCAGGAGAGCTGGGGAAGAGGGGATAGGAAAAGGGAGACGTACCAGTATTTCACAGATGAGGAAACCAAGGCTCAGAGAGGTAATAACTTGCCTTTGATCATCTAGAGGGGAACAGACCGAACTAAAATTCACACTCAGCCCTCTGGAAAGCCAGACGTCAAGTCCGATACACTGCATCAATGGCACCGTCTCTCATCTCTGTCTCTGTTCCGTCCACGAGCAGGAGCTGCCCTTGCCAGGCTGAAGATATCACCCCTCTGACAGGGAGGGCCGCAGCAAAGAGAGTCGGGGAAGTTTAGCATGCTCACTGCCTTCCAAAAATTAGCATGTCAAAAAAAATCTTTCCTTGCCTTTGCTCATTCTGGTCTCCAGGGAAACAGGGTTATAATACAATGCCAGGGGCAGTAGACAGAACCATCCTGCAGGTGGGTTGCTAAGTGCTCCTTCTGGTTACAGGAGCAGGTGTAGCCCTAGGAACGAGAAGGTGAGGTCTTGAACCTCAGCTCCACTGTGGGACCTGAGCAAGTCCGCCTGGTCTGCCTCAGCCTCACTCTTTGAAAAATGCAAGTGGGTGGGGGAGGGGGTTTGCTTTGCTTTTTTTATGGTAGTAAAACAAAACAAAAACAAGCCAAAAGCAAACAAACAAACCCAGAAACAGCATAAATGCCCAAGAGTAGGAAATGGGTGGCGTTTTGACATACTTATATCATTTCATGGCCATTCAATCATGATTAGGTGACATACAGACCTGTTTCATATTTTACTTGGTTTCAGCCACTGTGTTTTAATTTCCCCTCAAATCTACAAGGTTTTCATCAAGTCCATTTTATAGATGAGGTGAAGCAATTAGCCTAGAGTCACAGCCAATATGTTAAATCAGAATTAAAACTGAGGCTACTCGATTCAGAACTCACTCTGACCACAGTGTAATTACACAGAAACGTTGTCTCATTTTAAACTTTAAAATGCATGTTATGAAATGGAGTGATTGTCAGTTATTCATTACCAGGTAAATAAGCCACCACCTCAAAATGTAACAGCTTCAAAAAAAAAAAAAAAAAAAAAAAAAAAAACCCATGTTATTTGACGCCACCATTGGTGGCATTTCTGTGATTCTGCAAACCAGGCTGGGCTCAGTAGGGTGGTTCTTCTCTGGCTGTTGCTAGTGGTTCTTCTGTGGTCTTTCCTGGAGGCTGGAAAGACTGGGTTCTCTCTCTCCATGTGGGTTCTCCAGTGGCAGGCTTCTCCATTCTTCTTGCATGCTAGGAGCCCAAGAAAGCTGAAGTGGGAGCTGCCCAGATTTCTTAAAGCTTGGGCTGGAATTGACACAGCTTCACGTGACCACACTCTGTTGGTTAAAGCAAATCAAAGGACTAGCCCAGAGGCAAGGGGAGAAGGCTACACAGGGTATAAATCCCGGACACATGTTGCACTGGGGACCGCCAATGCCATACACCACCACGGTTAAGGAGAGAGAATCCCGCTAATGGGAAAGCACGTTTATGGAATATCCAAATGGAGATTCTTTCAAACATGAACAGTGTCTATCTGGGTACACAGAGAGATGATGAGTAAGACCTTTCTCTTCTTATATTGGTCTATCGGTATTTTCCAAATTGTCTAGAATATATATATATATATTAGTTTCACGTGGGTAAAATAATCAAGGTTACCGTTTGTTTCCAGGAATAAGAAAATAACTCTCAGTCTCTCCGGTCCAACCAAAAAATAGTCAATGCTTACCTAGCCCTACTCTGTGCTTGTACATATGAACTCTTTTTCTCCTCCCAGAAATGATGAGGTGGGTCCTGTTATTATCCCCATTTTACAGATGCACACACTGAGGCACAGTAGCAGCCAGAGCTGAGAATCAAGGCCAGGCAGTCTGGCTCCAGTGCAAGGCTCAGTGCTTGGGTTTCCTTGGATCCTTCGGATGCGAATTCTGGCATCATGGACTTCTTGTCCTGACATGCTCCCTCTTTGTGTGTGGCTCGCTGATCTGTTCAGTGAAGACCTCCGCCTTCACTCTAAGAAGTCCCTATAATTGCAGCTGTTCTGGCTCAGGGCAGGGAAATAGGGAGCCGGTGTGCAACAGTGGCCCTCGAGGTAGAAATCTCTGGGCCCTGCCTGATGGT
Organism: Mustela putorius furo; assembly: GCF_011764305.1. NCBI lineage: Eukaryota > Metazoa > Chordata > Mammalia > Carnivora > Mustelidae > Mustela > Mustela putorius. The sequence continues at coordinate 2,934,256 of NW_025422174.1, read as the reverse complement.
GTTCCCCGCTTACTGTGAACCATTTAGCTAACACACACGCTGAGAAGTCCCCTCCCCATCACAACACACACCCACAAATTCGCATCCATGCATGTGCGGGCAAACACACGTGGGTAGATAATGCATGTATCAGGTTTGCGCACCCAGGCACACACACAGCCCCACAGGGAGGCACGCACATGCATGTACATACACGCACACACCTCAAAAGTAAACTCACCTTGCACACACATGCAGCCATTTATTTATAGGAGGACAAAGTCATATTTATGCATATGCATGCGTTCCCACTCTGCATTTATGCAAATCATGCACTTACATGCTGTGTGTTCCCACATGTGTGCAAATACAGGCATCTGTACACAGATAGAGACCCCCACACACAGCTATGCAAATTCCTGTCCTCACTCACCTTTTAGATTCCTGAACTCCCGGGGAACCTCACAGAGAGACGGGCTCTGAAATATTCCTTACCTTCATAGGAAAAATAAAAAACCAAAAACCAGAGCTATCCATCTATGCCTCCAGAGATGATCTTTATAGATCCACTCATTCATTCATTCAGCAAATATCTCTTGAATGCTGGCTATGTGCTAGGCTAGTACTGGGTGTTCGGTATTCAATACTGAAGAAAATATATGAAAAATTCCTTCCATCGTCGACCTGACATTCCAGGTGCCCAGACAGAGCCATGTGGAGCCACAAAGATGCATCTGTGCTTTCTGAACACAGTCCCATGGGTGTCAGTGCTGGATAAGGGCATCAGAAACTGTGGGAAGCTTGGGACCCTCTCCCACGGCCCCAGTGTCGTTGGTGGACATAACCCAATCTGCGGGAGATTTGTCCATGTGGCCACGGGGTGTATGTAGCCTAGGAACGATGACCGTGGTGGATGAAGCTGGGTTGAGACAGAGACCCAGACTGACGGTGAAATGTAGGTGAATAGAGGCAGGAAGCGAGGAGCAGAGCCCAGACTGCAGAGGTGGCGAGCAGTGAGAACAATGGTCTGGGGTCAACTGTGGAAGCAAGAAAGAGGCACTCTTTCTCTTCTCCCTCCTCCTAGGGTGCACTGCGTGCCAGGAAGGTGTCCCTTGAGTTCAGCAGCAGAATCTGAGAACCTCTGCTTCAGTCTAGCGGACGCCTGGCAATTGCAGAGACAGTTAAATGAAGGAATGAATGGATAAATGAATGAATGAGTGAATGGCAGAGTTAAATAACTGTAAACCCTTGTTTTGTACCAGGCACCGTTGAAGGGCCTTCTGTGAACATCATATGATCTCATTTGATCTTGACAACCGCCCTTTGATGGCAGAGAAACCGACACAGAAAGGTTAAGTAACTTTCCTCCATGTCTACTACATCAGTGGATGGGCAGACAAAGAGGGCATAAAAAGTGAGGGAGATGCAAGCTCTAAGGAGTTTTATCTGGTTGAGACTGCACAGTCCTGCCCGCTCCAGAAATACTGCGCACCCGAGTTCTGAAACACCATTTATTTTAAGATGCGCCACGGGTTTATTAATAGCTTTTCGGGAGAAAACAGACAATGGATCAACACTCGTACACAAATCACATCCCATCAAATACATACGTCAGTGGTTTGCTAGGTCCTGATGCAGAAGCCTCCACGTGTGGAGAAACATGTGTCATTGAATCAAGGAGTTGGGCGTGTTATGTTAGCCAACCGAAGCCTAATGATCCGGCAACACTGGCAGGGGCCCGGCAGACCAGACCCCTCTCAGTTCCTGCCTCTGCTCTCAGTCTGGGACCTGCTTGCCTGGCTGGGTGTCTGCGGTCTTCAAGTCTCGCCTTTTGCTTTCTCTGATTCCAGCTAATTGCCTTAGAATGCCCTGCTGCTGGCTGGAGGCAATGTAACTTGGGGCTCCCAGCTACAGCTCCCAGCAGCCCAGGGCACAGATCTGAAGAGGAGGGAGCAGGTTTGCTTCCTCCATCCACAGAATGCAACCCAGGCCAGCCAGAATTTCCGACACCTGGTTTGGGTCTTGAAGCACCCTCCCCCAACCGCTGCCCGGCGCCCCACCCCCCACCCCCTCCAGGGGATGCGGCGTGGTCCTGGCCCATTCATTTATGATGCAAATCGAGGAATGTCAAAAAGAAAAGCCCTTCTCCACACCTGACCCCCCCCCGAATAATGATCAGAAACGTCTCCACGCCTTTCATGCAGCAGTGGGAGAGGGGAGGGAATGTTCTAATTCTGGGATGTGTAAAACCTCTGTGAGTCCCTCACGCATTGCAAAATAGTCTTCTCTTGATGTGCAACAGCCTTAGGGTTGAAGGAAACCGCGGGCTACGTTTCTGAGAACCAGTCCAACTTGATTTACTCCAAAGGGCCCCAAAGGACAACCCTACTTGAAAAAGAGGTTCTAGCGCTTGAGATAGAGTTGACAAAGATTCTCTCCTTGAACAAGCCCTGCTCGGGCTCCTCGGAGCACTCCCCTCGATGACCTTTGGGCTTCTGTGTCATCTCTTCTGTCCTCCACCTCCTTCCCCAGGTGACGTGTGACCAGCCTGGGCTGCCATCTGCCATCAGCAAGAACCCTGGGACGTCTTGTAGCCAGAATGACTCCCCCTTCCCCTTGACGTGTCCTCTTGGTAATTTTTCATCCATGGGCCCCACCCTGCTCCTTGGCTCTAAATCCCCGCTTTTTCTTGTTGTATTTGGGGTTCAGCCTGCTCTCTCCCCCCCCACTGCAAAGCCCCATGCAGTGATCCCTGCGTCTCTGTCACTGGTCTTGAATAAAGCCACCTCTCGCTGTTCTTTAACAAGTATCATGAATAATTGACTATTTTTCTCTTTAACACACTTGATGCATTCTATGTGGGCAACTTTAGTTATAGTATTCTCCATAATGGCTCAGGAGGACACCGTTTGCAGACACAGAAATCAGGACATATAACGCGGCACTGCCTTTTTTTTTTTTTTTTTAAAGAATTTATTTATTTGAGAGAGAGAGAGAGAGAGAGCATGAGCATGGGGGGGAGGGAGAAGCAGGCTTCCCATTGAGCGGGAAGCCCGATGCGGGGCTCCATCCCAAGACCCTGGGACCATGACCTGAGCCAAAAGCAGATGCCTAACCGACTGAGCCACCCACGTGCTGGACGCGCTATCTCCAGCAGTATAGGTCGGACTAACCATACCCTTCTTCCCGAGTTCCCAGCGAGGCCGTGCAACTCAGAACTAGCCCAGGCAGCCAGTCTGACCCTCCACTCCACCCCTCCATGGAGTCTCTCCACGGAGAGTCAGCCTTCCACCGGAACAGGAAGAGACACTCCATGGGAACGGCTAAACCGGGTTGTCTCATGTCAGCCTGAAGCTACGGGGGGACATGACATGATCATAAGCTGGCTAAGTGCAGAGCCAGTCACGGGAGAGCACCTTGAGAAATGGAGATACAGAAGGATCAAGTCCATGGCTGACCAGCACACTGTGTAGACTCCCCACCCTGTGCCTGTTACCATACTAGGAGTTCTCATGTTAGGGCTCTGATTCTTGGGGTGCCTCCAGCATCTATCACGTCCAAGTTCTTCGCAGGTGTTAGTGGACTGAAATAACCCATCGATGCATTAATGAAAAACCGAATTAAGACCGTCCCGGAAAATCTGGACAAAAGTGTGTCAGGTCAATGGACCATCCACATGTTTACACAACATGTATAAATACCCACCAAGATCAGCTGGGAGCTGCCAACTATCGCTCGGAAGGATATGTGCTCAGGTTCTGCTTTGAAGTCAGGCAACCCTTTGCTCTCATGGTCTACGTCCCCTGGTCATTGTCTTCTCCTCCACAGAACAATGAAAAGTTGGGACTCCACTTGGATCTTAACAGCCCCCTACAATCCATGTAGTTCATCCTCCAGGAGCTATTACCCAATCCCTCTTGGGGGACATAATGCCTTAATCCTGAGAAAATGCACCTGCCTACCAACGTAATTAAGTGGAGATGCTCGTGGTGGATTTTCCAGCAACGTGGCTCAAGGGGGCTTTCTGTAGCCCGCAGACAACTCCATAAAGAAACCATTGAAGCGGCTTCTGCCAAAAGCATCCCTGTCCTCCGTGTGTGGGCATCTCGTCCTCCCAAAGCCCTCCCCCAGGTCTGTAGGGGAGTCACCACTCTCCCCAGGCGGGGCCTAGGGGAGGTTCTACTCCATCCTCCCCTGCCTGCAGGCAAGGATCTCCAGGACAATTCGGGGCTCCGTATGGCCCTGAGGATCAGCCCGCGGGACCCACTCTTGCGAGCTCAGCCAGGACTTGGTCAAGAAGGACCAGCTGTTGCAGCCTGTTCATTGCGGGTGCCCTTCGGTGCCTCCCCTCTTTGCTGGTTTAGCCTTTAGTGAACGAGTCTGTTAACATACGCATTCCAGTTTTGTTACACTGTGAGATCTTTGCCTTTTGCTGGGAACTCTTCTAAGTACTTTGTTACATGAATTCATTTCCTCCTTGCCCCTCCCCTGTGAGACAGGATTTTATAATCCCCGCCCACCCAGTCCCTGGGCAGAAGGTAGAACTGAGACACAGAGAGGGTGAGCGGCTTGGGTAAGATCACACAGCGAGCCTTTGGAGGAATTGGGAGGAAGAATCGACTTTAGGACTTGCTTTCTTAAGCCCCAGCCTAGCCCGTCTTCGGGGGATGATGGTTTTTGCAGTCCGCATTTGCCACTAAGTTTGTTACAATTAGGGATAGTACCTTTTACCATGCTTTCTTGACCCAGTTTTGGCCTCGCCTAGGGGCCAGTCATTTTCCCTTCTTAAGTGGCTAATTAAGTTCATATTTTTAACACTTCTCTGATAAGACATTCCCACTAGGCAGCCATCCGAATTGCCCTGGGGCCAGGGACCAGACAGCTAAGGAGAGTCGCTATTTCCCAGAGCCCAGAGCAAGCGTGAGCGCATCCATAGGGAGCCCACAAACCCCAGCTCGCTCCCCCGCACTCGCCAAACCGAAGGGGCCCCTACAGCTCCCGTTTGCTGTGACCTTCTCCCCAGCGCCTCTCCCCGTGGCCCTGCCTGTAAGCCTTGTCGCCCATGAGCAGTCAGGAAGGAGAACTTCGGAAGCCTCTCATCTTGCCAAGTGCCAGCGCGTGTGCCTACCGTTGACAGAATCCTTAAATTGTACGAAACACCTTACACATTTCCCTGAGCCTTCCGGCACCACAAACAGGACTTGGACCCAGGCAGAAAATGCTCCTAAGTATTTTGGGTAGAGAAAGAGACAGAGGAAGCGGGCAGGACTGGGGAGAGAAAGAAGCCAGGAAGGAGCAGAGGGAGGAGGAGATGAGGGGGAGAAAAGGAAGCGACTCCAGGAGACCCAGAGCCCGGCACGGGGGACATCCTGGTGGCCTGGTCGTCTCGGCCTAGACCCTGACACACAGTCTGGCGTGCGTTCGCTCTCCTTTGGATCAACAGCGTGCTACGGAGTCGGTGTGTCCAGATGGGATTTGGTGCTCTGTTTCTGGGTTGCTGATGGGAAGAAGAATGCCGTGGGGGTTAAAGGTCAAGCGCTAGAATCAAAATCCAGCTCCACCACCTACTCGCTTTGGGCCAAAGGACAAATTACTTCAACTTCCCTGAACCGTGGCTTCCTTTTTGTAATCAATGGTTAACATCCCTACTTCAAAGGGCTTATTTAAAACCAAGAAGACAGGGCACGCCTGGGTGGCTCAGTCGGTTGGGCATCTGCCTTCAGCTCAGGTCATGATCCCAGGGTCCTGGGATCGAGTCCCTCCTTGGGCTCCTTCCTCAGCAGGGAGTCTGCTGCTCCCTCTGCCTGCTGTTCCCCCTGCTTGTGCTCTCTCTCTCTCTCTCTCTCTGACAAATAAATAAATAAAATCTTAAAAAACAATAAAATCAAACCAAGAAGATGGTAAGGCAAGGAGTATCGGGTACAAAGGGCAGGCTCTGGGTGCGTTCTGGGGGAGCCGTGTGGATCTTCTGGGAGAGAAGGAACAGCAAGGCATCACCTTTCCCATTTCGGGCTCACACGAAGGAAGAAAGTAGAAACGCGTCTCTGCTCTGAGCACCCAATACACTCCAGGCACGGCCACATATGTTTTTTTTTTTTTTTTTTTCCATCTTTACAAGGACGTGGGAGTCATTAACCGGTTATCAGAGAGGTTAATTGAACGACTCCTTTATAAGTCAGAGAGCTCTAAGGGGAGGACACCAGGATGCAAAACCCAGAGCTGCCTCTCCCTGCACCCTTCCGAGAAGTCTGCCATCATAGCCGAGTCTGCCATCCCAGAGCCCCTAGGTGTGGGGACCTCGTTTCTCTGGGGTGAGTGGGGTGAGTGCCGGGAACAGAGGTCTTATCCGCCACTCTCACCAGGGCTTTCTTAGTGATCAGCCTCTCTGGAGTAGTGTTCATGGTTACCGAGAAACATCTCCCTCCCAGCTGGGCTCCAGCTGCCTGCCTAAGGAAGTCTGACTTGCCCCCCCCCCCCCCCTGGGTCTCCACTTTATTCTCATTCTTAATTCACTGGCATCCTGAGTTTCATGGCTGCTGCTCATTCTGTGTAGCCGAAGGGGTGAATGGATACTTCTTACCTGGGCACCCTCCCATCAGCCAGGGTCCCTGTTCTTGGGCCCCCTAAGGGCACCCACTACCTGGCAGGTGTTGGCCACAGACAGGAGTAATAGGGGGGACTTCCAACGTCAGTTTTCTAGCCTCTCAGGATGCGATCGGGAATGGCGAGGTAGCCTCTAGCCCTCCTTCCCTCATAGGCTATCTGTTGACCCAGTCCACAAGAACTGGATTAAACCCCATCTCGTGTATGGCGAAGAGGCAGAAAAGCAGAGTCATAAACGAGAATTTAGAATGAGACTGGTACATCTAGCCGTGATCTTTCGACCTGCCAGTTTAACTACTCTGAGCTTTATTGTCCCCATCTCTAAAATGGTAATGCGAGGATTAAATGAGATAATGTATGTCTTTAAATATTATGTTTACCTGATGGTATGGGGGCCTAACGAAAAAACGTAGATTTTTCACACGGAATGAGAAACACAGAGGTAGGCCAGTACATGACACCATCACCATCGAGGCTCAGAATCTTCTGTTTTCCTGCACTGCCTGCCATTCTTGGCATGCATTTCTTTCCCTCTTGATCACAAGATGGCTGCTTCATCCCGACCATTATGTCCACATTCCAAGCAAGACAGAGAGAGAGTAAAGGCAAAAGACCAGCTTTCCTAGAAGAACCGTCAAGTAGACGTCCCTCCTCATCTCATTGGTCAGACTGTATCACGTGACCACTTTAGCCACAGGAAGTCCTGGGAATATTTTTTTTCTGTGTACTTTGCACACAGAGTGTGCAAAGATTTTCTGAACAAAATCACAGACCTATTATAAGGCATACGTTGAGATTGAATACAAGTATGCAATCAGTAATACCAGTAGGAAAAGCCCTTTGGATGGTTCCTGACACCCAATAAATGCCTATTAAGGCCTAGCTATTATAAAGGGGATAACAGTTTATGAGTTTCATGTGATCCTTGGTCCTCCTGGGCCTGGAGACTGGCCCTGAAGCCATGGTCCATTTATATTAAGTCCTGGCCATTATCCTGAGCTCCTGTCCCCCGAGAATGGGGTTCTGTTTTCTTTAACCCGGTCACTGCTCAGAACCAGGATGCTGGTCAAAAGCGTCTCCAAAAACCACCACACGGCACCCTGGTCCCACCACTTGCTGCCGCGTACAGCCTCTTTGTCCCATTGGCCTCGACTGTCCCTTGGACTATGCAGTTCCTAGCCCAGGCATGTGTGATCTCTTGGAAGTTACCCGTAAAGACTACATAGAAAACTGGGACCCCTTCCAGTGTCCCTTGAGCTTCCTATGTCAGGAACTGCATAGAAGGTTTTCTTCTGGAAGCTCTCCAGCCTCTGTTCCAGCCACACGACTCCTTTACCAGGAAATCATTAATCATTAATCATTAAAGGGAGAATCATAGAGAGTAGGTGGAGAGTTCACGGGGTTCTCTTCTCCCCTAGAGCCATCCCCAGGTAAATATCACCACAACATACATCCATAATAGTTTCCTAGTCGAAGAGTTTCTTTAAAGTATTAACCTGGGAGTGAGATTGCAAGCCCACGGGGTAGTCCCATCCTTAACGTGACTGTGTATTTCCAAATTGCTTATCCGTGTCTTTCAGACTTACAGCTGCACCGGTTCGGGATAAGATACTCAGCTTCTTCCCACCAACACTTAACAGTGTTGGACTTTTTAATGTTTTGCGATTACAAGTCTGTAAGGTGGTGTTTCTTTGAAGTTGTTTATGTCATCATGATCCCTGAGGGGAGGCACATCTTTTTACGTGTTTCCTAGCTATTCTCAAAGGCACGGTCCATGTGTAACCGTGTTACCCAGTGCAGAGTTACTGATTTTGAGCTGTGGAGGAGGAAATTCCATTTGCCTGTGAGACCCCGCCCTGCCTGGGTGCAGTGAAAACACAGGTCATTTGCTAAGAAGAGACTGCAAATCTGTGTTGGGGTCCTCTGAGCTAGGGCTCAGGAACCAAGGTCTAGGCAGGGAGAACCAGCAGTGAGCCAGGCTACAGAGGCCATGAAGAATCCAGAATTCAAAACCAAGAGTCATTAACAGGGGAAGATTCATATTATTCCTACTGGACTGGAGCCAGGGTCCAAACAGCATTTTAGGGGACATAAACTGAACTTGCAGTGAAAGGTGGCTCCAGGTAAAAGAGAAAATTGGGGTGAGGGGTGCTGGGCAACCGGGAGCCAAAGATTCTGTCTCAGTCCAAGTAGGGCAACGTCCCTGAGCCATGGTATAATAGTTCACAAGGAAAAGGTCAGAATAGGAGAATGGCACTTCTAAGATGGGGATGGTGGGGAGACGCAGGTCTTATGGGCTGTGCCTGGCACGGCAGGGCAGGGACACGGAAGGACCAAGATGACAAGGATTTGTTGGTTAGATGAGAGGGCATGCAGTGTAGCATGTAACATCGGTTCTCTCCTCTTGCTTTCATTGTGAGCCCCTATATTAGGTGGGGTGACCACATGCCCCGTGAAAATACTACCTTTCTAAGCCTCACTTTGTAACTAGGCTTGGAAAATGAGTTGCTAGTAGAAATCATTGAACAGAGCATCTGGGAAATCTCTTTAACAGGGACTTACTCAGGGGGAATAGATGTTTGCCTCTTGCTCTTTCTTATCTCTGTTAGAATGTGCCACGAAGGCTGGAGCTCCAGCAGCCGTGTCATGACTTTGAGGATAGTGGAACAGAAAAGAGAAGATGCCTAATGATGCTGGAAATCAGACAATCAACCCCGAACTACTTATGTCTGGATTTCTTTTATGTGAAAGAACTGACTTGTAAATTGCTTAAAGCACCGTAAATGGCTTTCTGGTAGTAGCTAATGCAGGATAAATTATTTAGAGACTCACTGGATCTCAGCACACGGGGAATAAATATGGTGGGGGGGGGATGTTAATGACAGAGCAGGATGGATACAAAGTTTCATTAAATATCGAGTGATGAACGAGCAAAGGAAACAGTTCTTTTTCAGACTTTGTACCTTTAAATGTGACACCACACTGGGTCAGGCCATTTGCCGCCAAAGATTTCTACACAGACACGGTCACTTGGCTTTAGGAGTTACTCCAGGCTTCCTGTTCCAGTTTGGGGATATTCCAGCCTTTTCGTTTTGCCCATGGAGAAACCGGGTTACGGATAGAGGAGTATTTGCCCAGGGTTACAGAGCAACATATAAAAGCCAGCTTTCCCAACTCTTTCCCGTATCCGTGCCCACATCCTATCTCTTGTGCCTTACGTCTCTACCTCTAAAATAAGAATATTGCCGTGGCGTACCTTCCAAATGCCATTTCTTTATTATCGTAAGAAACCAGCCTCCTGAGTATCAAGCAAGACCCGCGTGCATATTGGGCACTGTTTCCATAGACATAACCCTCCCATTGACACAGAAATTCTGGCATTCCTTCAAGTTCATTAAAATGGGATTTCTGCAGCATTTACCTTGTGCCGGAGCAATAACCATTTTCACTCTGGGAAATTTGTTCTCAAGGAATTTCCACCTCTTCCTGTTGGTTGGATGTAATGAGCTACCCCCAAAATGTGGTGTTAAGATCTTTCTTATGTTGGAAATGAGAAAGGATCCAAGCATTTGCCCTGAATGTCTTTGGCGCGTACCTGTGCCCTCCCACGACCCCGACACAGGTGGCATTGATGTCTCACCTGCTCCTGACCCACCGTGACCCTGGCATTATTCAGGTCACCCGGGAGTAGGACCTTCTGTGACCAGCTCGGAAGCGAATTTCACGGGAACTGGCAGGGAGAGGGAACAGGGCCTGTGTTCTTGGTGCTGTGCTGGGTTAGGTGGGTATTTTCTGGTCTGAGGATGGAGTCCAAAGGAAAAATCATCTGTGTATTTCGTTTGAGGGATCTCATTACCAGATCCTCTGATCATTCTGGGACTGCTGTCTTTGTGCCTTTGGAGAAAGTCAGACAGTCACCCCGGAAGCCAGTGTCTGTAGTTCTGGGAGATCTGCTCTCCAACAGTGCTCTTTGGAAGAACCAGAGACAAGGTGAAGCATGAAGGAAGAGCCGCTGTGGGATCTTGATGATCAGGATCAACTTGTCTCTGCTCAGCCCTTGCTCACCATCAGCTAAGAAAGATGGCGGAGGGATAGGAAGGCAGTGGGAGAAACTGGACAAGAAACAGTGTGTACCTGTGTACGGGGTGTACTTGTCCACTGCCATGTCCGCTGTCCAGTGCACCTGGACTCTGGCCAGACTGAGATCCATGTGGATACTAAGACCAGGCTCAGGGGCCTGGACTGTAGGTAGATTAGTCCAATAGGACCTCCTTATCGGTGAGGTGGGGGGGGTCTTGTCCTATCACAGATCCCAACTCAGATGCCTGGAGCCTGCTGGCGGAAAACATAAGTGATTGAAGGCATGGCCCTCCAGTCATAGAGCCTAATAAACTGGGGAAGGTGAGGCCTAGCAGTTCCCCAAACCATCAGTCTGGCTAGATAAAGAGCAGTGGCGTGCAGACCAACAAACTGTGACCTCTGATGAGGTGGGGAGCTTAGGAGAAGCAGGAGAACTTATAATTTGGAGGCCAACTGAGTCCCCAGGCTTTGGATTTGGGGTCACAGATCCAGCATCTGATGGACATCATGAGATCAGCGGGGCAAGACCCTGCACCGTTCAGTTGTGGGGTCATTCAACAGTTCCTGATCAGCTACTCTGGGTCAGGTCAGGTACCGGGCCCTGGGGACCATGGAGGTGGACAGGGAGGGACAGTGAATGTGGAGTCAGGGAGGGTAACTTCATTCCAGCACCTTCGGGCGGAAGTCCTGGCTGCTGATGAAGTTGGCTCAGGGTCGGACAGGAAGAGCAGGCAAGCACGTGGGTGTCATCAGCCTCCAGGATCTGAGAAAGACAGGGGCGGGAACTCCTGGTTGGGGATTCTGCTCCAGAGACAAACCCAGGACTGGGCTGTGTAGCCGGGGTTAGCCAAGTGAGGGAGGCGGGCCCAATTAAAGCGGCCGCTGCAGGAATTTAATAAGCATGGGACCATTTACAGAGACGGTTCCCTATTGGAGCACACGGCCTCATTTCTGAGCTTCATAATGTTTGATGTTGGACATCTGACTCTGTTCCAAGTTCCTAGCCAGCTCTGCAGAGGGCCCGCATCCCCGGAACATCCTTTGAAGGAGCCAGGGCTGTCAATGGAGTTGTACTAATTAGACAAGCAGAGCAGCCTCAAATGCCTGTCCTCATTTGCAATTCAGTGTCTATAATTTGTCAAAAAGAAAAAAAAAAAAGTCCTCTCTGTAAGATTATATCCAAGCTGGTGAGAGAGACTGCGTCCGTCACCAATTATGGGGTACTGGGCTGTGGTTAAATGTCTTGCCCGTCTGACAAAGGGGAGTCTTGGGGTTTTGATCCCATTTTACAGATAAGGAAACTGGAGGTCAGGGAGATGAAGTCTTCCCCTAACAGCCTTGCAACTGGTAAGGGGCACAGCCTGGGTTTCCATCATTCATCGGTAACAGAGGTGATTGGCCAGGGTGATTTTTTCCCTCAGGGGACATTGGACCATGTCTGGAGACTTTTTTCCTTGTCACAGGTTAGGGAGGGGAATGTTCTTGGCCTCTCACGAGTAGGGGCCAAAGCTTCTGCCAAACACCCTGCAGGGCGGGGTGGGGGGCAGCCCCCCCGCCACAACACAGCATTGTTTGGCCCCAAAGGTCAATGGTGCCAAGTTAAGATCAAGAAAGCCTGATATCGTCCACAAGAGCAGGATTTAAATCTTCTGTCCCGAGGGCAATGGTGTGGTTTGGGAGAAGTCACTTAACTTCTCTGAGCCTCATTTAACATCATCTTTAAAATGGAAGGTGTGAAGAACTTGAAAGATATGAAAGAGATAGATAGATAGATGATAGATACATGGAGGTATGGATAGACGGATGATGCATGGATACACGGATGCATGGATGGGTAGACAGATGATGCATGGATGCATGCATGGATGGAGAGATAGATAGGTAGGTAGGTAGATAGATAGATAGATACCAAGAAAGCCTTCAGCCTTAGGATAGAAATCATGCAATCTTAGTGTCAGAGGGGGGTCTTAGCCTTCAATTCCGTTTACACCAAGGCTCAGAACGTATTTGTTTGCCTTTCCAGGTTACAGTTCCCCTTTTGGGACTAGTACCTTCACGCCCCTTGAGGAAACATGCTCCCCCCCTCCCCCAGTCACAGTGATGTGATTAGGGTATAAGTGATTCCACCCCTGATTCTAGGAGTAGACATATGACATTTCTCTGGCCAATCAGAATGTTCCATCTCCCTGGCCTTAACTGTTGGTTTAGGAATGTACACATGATGCACTTGGGGCCAGTGAGAATAGATGTGACTCCTTCTGGACATGCTGACTGTGAGCTATGAGAATGGGAAACCCATAGAGAAAGTCATCTTAGAGTCAGGACAACTCTGCCTAAGTAGTACCAAGAAGCAGAGAAAGAATATAAGAGATCTAGCCCTGGACATGTTGTTTGAACCTCTGGATCCAGCCATGCCTGAGGCTTGATCTTTTCATTTACATGAGAGTCCAAGAAACCCTTTTTTGCTTAAGGCGGTTGCAATTGAGTTTCTATTTCTTGGTAACACAAGGAACACAGAAACACAGGGAACACAGAGCAAAAGTTCTTTGTCTAAATCAGAGACTAAGCTAGATCTGGATTAGACCCTTTGTCTAGTGTGTTTTTCTCATTTTATTGCTGTGTAACATTTATTGTGCATACAGAGCTATATATATAGATGGATATAGGGAGAGAGAATGCACAAATTATCAGTGTACAGCTCAAGCAGTGTCCACAAATTAAACACACTTGTGTAACGAGCCCCCACATTCCCCTCTACCCCTACTTGTCACCACCACCCCAAAATGTAACCACTCTCCTTGTTTCTAACATCACAGGGTAGTTTTGCCTATTGTTTGTTTGCTTTATTCTATTTTGTTCACACATCTGCAGTCTGGGCAGGAACCGAACAGCTTATCTCGGCTCTACTGAGTCTCAGTGGGGACAGCTCACAAGCCAGGGGCTGGAGTCAGTTGGAGACTCACTTGCATGCCTGGCAACCAGCCTAGGAGGGCACAAAGAGTGGGGCTCTGTGACATCTCTCTCAGTGTGGTTTCCCCAGCCCAGGAGGTTCAGGCTGGCCCATTCCTTACATAGTGGCCAGGACTCCAAAGATGTGTGTCCCACGAGTGAGTATTAGGTTCAGAGGTCACGTAGCTTCTGTTCCACCCAAATCTACCCACAATCAGGGAGGTAAGCAGGACCTCAGCGGAGGTGTCTGCTCCCTGGGGCCAGAAGATGTTTTTTGCTTGATCTTGAAATTTATATCAATGGAATATGGAATATGTCCTCTTTGGTGGCTACTTTCTTTTACACAACACTTTATTGATGAGATTTATTGATCATATTATCATATTTGTATTTTATGTCTTCCTCTCTGTTATGGACTGAATGTTTGTGCCCCTCTCCCCAATTCATATGTTGAAATTCTAACCCCTAGTGCGATGGCTTTTGGAAGTAGAGCCTTTGGGAGGTGATCAGGTCATGAAGGTAGATCCCTGGTGAATGGATTAGTGTCCTAATAGAAGGAACCCCAGGAGTTCTCCTGCTGTCTTTCTGCCTTGCGAGGACACAGCGGGAAGATGGCCTGTCTTGTGAACCAGGAACTGGTCTCTCCGACAATGAATCCGCTGTGCCTAAGTATTGGACTTCCCAGCCTCCAGAGCTGTGAGAAGTAAATGTTGCTTGCTTAAGCCCCCGGGTCTCTGGTGTTTCTCTATAGCAGCTCAAACCAATGGAGACAGCCTTGCTGGATAGTATCCTACTGTGTGACTACATCCCATATTCTTGTCCCTTGCAGTGTGGTAGACATTTAGGCCTTTTCCAAACGGAGCCATCATCAATCGTACGGCTATGAACATTCTCGCAGATATCTTTTGGTACACATTTCTGCAAAAATGCCAGGTCCTAGGTTGTGTGTGTGTTCACCTTAGAAGATGCTGACACTGATTCTTTTTTTTTTTTTTTTTTTTTTTTTTTTGTGGTGGTTGTGCAAACTCGTACACTTTTCCTGCAGCCCAGGAGGGCCCTGGTGTCCCAGGTCCTCACCCACATCTGTAGTTCCTCTTTTCTTTGTTTCAACCATGCGGGTGGCTGTGATGGTCTGGTGTTCTTCTAACTGTATCAATTCTGCCTGACCCAAGACCAGGCCACATGCTTTGCAGATATTCAAAAAAGTTAGCACACAACTAACTTTGTGTGGATGTCAGGATGGTTGCCTGACGATGCCTTGGCCACCATGGACAGCGGCAGGGACCCTGAACAGGAACTTCTAGAGCCCCAGTGCGGAGTCAGCTTGATGGATATCCCCTCACAGGGGTCAGATGGTGACACATCTATCAACATCTTTTCTGCCCCTGCTACTAATTTTTTTTCCCTGCGGCCTGTCATTCTGTTAAACTTGGACCGGTAGACATCGATAGCCTCGGGGAAGGGTGTTAGAGCAGAAAAAGCAGAGAGAAGTGCTTTTGGAGTTCCAAAAGCTGGAGGGCTGGAGCTTTTGGAAGACTACAAGATCCGAATATTTATTTGTTTGTTTGTTTGTTTGTTTGTTCGTTTTTACCACAAATCTCCAAAAAGTATAGAAGATTTGGGACTGAGGAATGGGAAAAGAGGGAAGGTGGGAGCAGGGGTGGGGAGAATCGTAGCCCCACGGAGACGTCTTGCTCTAATCCCTGAAACATGTGATAAAACTAAGGACCTTGAGATGGAGAATTACCCCAGATTTTCCAGGGGAGCACAAGGCCCTCACGGGGGTCCTCACACAAGAGGTCAGAGTCTGGCAAGGAGATATGATGATATAACAAAGAGGAGATCAGAGTGATGGGAATTCTGGCCTGATCATGGAGGGAAGGTCATGAGCCAAGGAAGGAGGTGGCTTCTCGAAGCTTAGTTAAGGGAAGGAAACGGATTCTTTCCTAGCGCCCTCAGGGGGAATGTGACCCTGTTATAGCTTGCTCTTAGCCCAGTGTGGACCATGTTGGACATCTGACCTCCAGAACTGTAAGATGATAAGTAATAAATCATCTGTGATCTTATAAGCCAGTAAGTTTGGCTTAATTTGTTGTAGCAGCCCTGACACTAATGCAGGGGTCAAGGTAGGTAGAGCTCAGGGGATAACAAAGCAAGCCTTGGAGGGTGCCATGGAGAGGATGGAATGGGTATCTTGCCCTGCTGCACCTCTCTCTCAAGGGAAAGCTGTCAAGGCCAAGGGGAAGCAGGGCAGGGTCTGAGCCCACAGACTCAGTATCCCCTAGAGGGCACCTCACTGAGAGCACAGGTCAGGACAGCACTGAACGGACCTCCTGACCATCTAGCGAGGTTGGCATCCATCCATGATTCAATCCCCATGCAGTCTGGCTCTATCTGGACAGTCGTTTTACCCCAACCGAGGGACTCGTGTGCTTCATCTCTGAGAACGAGAAGAGAACTAGTCCTGGACACCTGATGGGCATCCCTCCACCCCACCTGCATGGGTGCCAAAAGGCCTGGGTCAATGTGTTGGGTCATAGCAACGTTGCAATGTACTGGGTCTTTGCAACAGAGAGACATCGAGACCCAAAGGAGGGAAGAGTCGGGGAAGCCTTGTAATGCTTTCTGCGTTTCAGCACTCTGTGGAACATTCTCAACAACCAAACAATAATGGAAACAAACCCAAACCATGTCAAGTAGGGGTGGCCTCTAGAACGTGTCTGGCTCCACGCCTTCATCGTAAGGATGGGGAACCAAGTCTTTGAGGGGATGTGACCCTCAGCGTGGAGCTGGATGGGGGCAGACTGGAATCCCGCCACCTCAGGTCTGGTGGAGAGGGTTTTACACTTCACCATGTTGCCCAGAGTCATATTTTAAACTCACACACTTATTTTTGTTGCTGTTGTTACTGAACTACAAGCAATGTAATATGATTATAAATCTCAGAGGCATGGACTGGCATTTCTTTGAAGCTTTGTTTTGTTTTTGTTTTTGTTTTTTTCATCTAACTGATTTTAGCAAGCCCACAGTGTTTTAATATGTATTTCACCTTTATTTGATTTCATGGACAATTGGTTCTTTCACAAAGCAAAAGAAAATTAAAGAAAGAACGTTTTTCCCCCTTCTTCCCAGCATGCACATTTCCTCGGGAAAGGAAGTCCATTAGAAGGTAGGAGGCCAGCCTGGGGCGCCCAATCTGCCCATCGTGGGTGGTATTAACGTGCTGGTCACATACATGCTAGGGCTCTCGTCAGTGCTCTCAAGGACACGTTCCCCATGGTGAACACCAAAAATCTGCATACCGTGGGGGAGACCAGAAGGCCGCCGCCACCTAGCCCTGCAGAGGGCAAGAGAAACCAGCCATTAGAGCTGGAGGGATATTTCTCAACCATATGGGAGACTTAAGATCAACAGGAAACAAGTTTGTTGAGAAGGGCCATAATGGGATGGGAGAAACAAAGGCGCCAGTATCACCATTCTCTCCCATAACCAGACACGAGGAATTTACGTGGGGTACCATTCTTATGTAGCAGAGAGGAACTTCTTACAGGGTAGCTGGAAGGATCCTCCCTCTGAAAATTCAAAGGGAAAGGCCTTTTCCCACCTGAATAAAATCTAAGCATGAATAATAATAATAATAATAATAAGAAGAAGAAGAAGAAGAAGAGGAAGAGGAAGAATACAAAAACATTGTAACATTTACCAAACACTCACTAAACTGCAGATGTTCCGCTGAGAATTCTCATACATTCTTTGATCTGGTGCTTAGCTACCGTGAGAGGTAGGTGCTATTATCATTACTAGCTTGCAAGTCTGGGAAATGAGACCCAGAGGGATTAAGACAGAGCCAAGGTCACCCACCAGTCTGCAGGTGGATGATCTGGGATTTAAGTCGAAGCCGTGTGGCCCCAAAGTCCGTGATTGTGACCATCATTCTATATCCTCTCCATTTCCACACTGTTCCCTTGTTCCCTTGTTCCCATTTTAAAGATGAGGAAACTCAGCCTCGGGATACTCAAGTGAAGGTCATTGAAAGTAGGACTCAACCCATCCTGGATTATTGCCAGGATTTCTGGGCAAGATCCCTCCTCCCACTACTCAGGTAGCTAAGCCATTTGGATATAGGTTGGCCCCAAGGTAGCAGACCATCTTCTACAGTGTGAGCATTTAACCATCCCCAAAGAGAGCAGGTTCTGGGATGCTCTGGAGTCAGCCATGCCAGAAGCCAGCTCTTCTCCCATAAACTGATGAAATCACTCATTGGTTTAATTCGATTTCAGCTGGCAGCTGCCTGTATCCTGTCTGCCATCTGGACTCATCGGTGTACTCACTCCAACTTGGTCCCTGCCCTGAGAGGGCGTGGACCTGCGTGGACTCATTGGACTTCCTTGCCAGCTCCTAAGACTGCTGGCTTCCAGTAGAATCTGTCTATTGGGGCACACTGACTGGGAGTCTGAGCGAGGGGCAGACTGGTTCCCTGGCTGTGGCATCGCGGGGAGGGCTGGATAACCTCAGCCAAAGGCAGCAAGTGGCCCCTCTCCACTCTCTCTCTCTCTCTCTCCTTCTCCTCTCTCTCTGGGATCTGGTGACAGCTCCTTTCTCTTGCCACTTCAGACCCATCTGTAGTAGTGGTGTCCCACTGTGATGATGGCCTGGAGATGTTGTCCTGTCCCTGGTGATTTCCTTTACAGCCCATTTGCACTCTTATAAATAGTTCCTTTATTAAATTGCATTCGTAGAACCCAACTTGAACGCCCCATCCTCTTCCAGCTGAGACCCTGACTGATGCAGATGGGTTTATGTCACTTACAACTAATAATCCCAATTATTCCAGCAAATAAAATCGTTCAAATACGATTTTATGGCAAATATTGTGTTGAGTCCTTCACTTGCTTTACCTCTTTGACTTCTCACAATAACTGCCTTGGCTCGCCGTGTAGGTTTTCCAGAAATGGCTCAGTGTACCTCTTCGGGCAATGTCTTTGACCCCCGCCAACATGGAATTACTCGGTGACCTCTTTGCGTAGGTGATTCTTTCCACGCACACGCTTCCATCACTGCCACACATCACCCCGTCCTTCCTTCAGACGCCGCTCGAGAGAAAGCTCCCCTCTGAGGCCCTCCTTGCCACGTTACTCCCCCATGAAGTGTAGGTCTGCCTTCTCCGTTGAATCCTCTCGGCCAACCAACCCGGTGCTGGAGTGTCTCTACACCAGAATGCGGACAAGGAGGGGATGCCTTGGTCCTTAAAACTTAGAAAAGTGCCTGGCAGGCAGCAAACGTCCACTCGGTGGCCCGTATTTGAGGTAGGCAAACAATCAGGAAGAAGAAAGAAAAGAAGGAAGGGACGGAGGGAGACATGGAAGTGACCGATGGAAACCCAGACTTAATCCTCACCTGTGATGGAATTTGTGCAAGAAGTCTCTTAGGGTCTCTGGACACAAAAGCTCGCTTGTGGGGAGTGTAGCCCCTTGCTACCAGGCCAGCTGAGTTTTCTTTTTGTTGACTGCCAACTCTACATCAAGAAATCACTCCCATGGATTCGGACCAGTGTGGTCCTTGACACTGTACCCTCTCCTGTCCACACCCAGAGGCTGGCCCTGTCTGTGATGCAGAGAGACCCCGAAGACCACCTGCTGGAGATCCCTGGTCCTGGCCCATCGTCCTTTAAGCCAACCAGGAGAGGCCCTTGGAAGAAAGACCCGCTCCCCACACCCTCGCTGCGTCCATCAGCCTGGCCGCATGTGGGGGACACCGCCCTCTCTCCATAACACCAAATGCCAAGCCATTGACTGCAACACTCAATTTCAACCCAGCAGAGGACCTGGCAGGCCTTTGATCAATATTTTCTACAACAGACCACTTCCCTATGATAAATGCACTAGTTGAGAAGAGGAACAGATTAACCTTTCAGCACGGGTGGCAACTAGGAAAAAGATGGCTCAATTCTTTCGAGAAAAGAGGATGGGGCCTATTTTCTGAGCTCCCCGTGACCATATTTCAGCCGCGGAGAACCATGAATGAGAAGGCTCGTTCCTAAAGCACCTCGGAAATTTCTGCCACCAGAGCAAATCAGGCCGTGTGTCTTCTCTGCCACCCCCTACCTGTGTTTGACTCAAAGGAGGCAAGGAAGAAGCAACGGTATCGGGGCCGGGGCGTGGGGGGAAATATATATTTTCTCAGGGAAGCTGAAGGATGATGGCTGGGTGGCGTGGCACATGCATGCAAAGGGAAGATGAAAGTCCCTGAGTAGAGCTCTGTCCTACCCATAAATCCTTCTCACTGACAAACACTGCAGGAACAAGGTAATTCTCTGCGGTGACGGACCCGTGACTGCATCCAAGATCCTACAGCCCTGGAAACAGCCGGAGGGCCACCTGCCGAACACCAGAAAAGTCGCTCGGTGACAGAGCGGTCATGCGCGGAGCCCAGGGAGACAGAAGGGCCCAGAGTGCCTGTCCCACAGGCGAACGGAGGTGCCCCAGGGACACCCAGCTCAGAGACATCACAGTGGGCACATCTGTGCATTCAGATCTAGACTCTGTTTTCAGGTTGCTTAATTAATAACCTTCGCAGTAATGACTGACAACGAGGCATCCCCTGTAGACTGGGCGCTCGGCTTTATTATCTCATTTTGTTCTCATGCTGTCCTTATGCTCCTTATGTTGTCATGTGAGTTAGCTTCTCAAGAACACATAGCCAGTAACTGATAGGGCTGTAGGGCAGCCCAGGTATTGTGAGTGTTGCCCATTGCAACAGTTGCTTGACCTGTGGGGGTGCAGACTGGTTTGCTGGGGAGACAGGTCAGACTGTCTCAGGGAAGTCCAGAAAATTTCCTTTCCGAGGCGGCAGCTCCCTTTGTGCTTGAAGGACAGGTTGGGTTCGAACAGGAGATAATGGAGATAGCCGTCCTGCCCGGTATGTGAATATCACAGGAAATGTCACATCACTCTGACCATCCTCCTAGAACCCACGTATGATGATCGATTTTGTAAGTCGATTTGATGAAGCCAAGGGGTGCCCAGATTAAATATTATTTCAGAGTGTGTCTGTGAGGTGTTTCCAGGTGAGATTAACATTTAAATGCTGGGCTCAGTAAAGTAGCCTGCTCTTCCCTATGCAGGGGACACCAATCCACTAAGGTCCTGAGTTCAACAAAAGGCAGAGAAAGGAAGAATCTACTCCTTTTGCTTCCAGCCTGTCAGCTTGAGCTGGGACATCAGTCTTCTCCTGCCCTTGGGCTAGGATTTATACTGTTGGCTCCCCTGATTCTCAGGCCTTCAGACTTGGAATGGAATTATGCCACCAGCTTTCTTGGGTCTCTGGCTTACAGATGACAGATCTTAGCCTGCAGAATCACGGGAGCCAATTTTTGCATAAATCGCTTCCTATATATGTCCTATTGGTTTTGTTTTTTTTGGGAGAACGTGGACTGATACACTGGGTACGGGAGGGTACCAGGAGACTTCCAACCTGGCCCCCAATATCCCCGCCTGAGTAATTCCCTCCCACTGAGTGCAGGTGTACCTAATGAACGTGATATGAGGAAAATGACCGCGTACCACTTCTGAGATCAGGAAGTCACAAGCTCTGTGACTTCCATCTTGTTTTCCTTCCTCTCTTGGGTTCTTCTTGGCTTCATTTGATAATAGTAAGGAACTGAGGGCAAGCCTATAAGTAATAGACAGCAAGGATCTGAGGCCCTCACTACAAAAACTTCCGAGGAACCGAATTCTGCTATCAATCATGCTAGTGGGATTGGAGGAGAATCATTTCCCACTGAGCCTTCAGCTGACTGCAGCCCCGGCCAGACCAGGATGACCGTCTTATAAGGATCCCAGAGCCAGCAGACCTGGCTAAGCGAGCCCCACAGGACCTGAGAGATAATTTGCATGGTTGTGAAGCTACTGAGTTTTGGAGTAATTTGTTAGGCAGCCGTAGGTAACTGATACATACTGGTTGCAAAGGGTATTTATCCTTTGTCGTCATCCTTAAAAATTAGTGCAGTAGCCTTGCCATCTCTTCATTTCCAGCTTTCTGTCTGTATTCCACAGTCTCTCAATTCCTGGCCAAACTCAAGTCCATGGGCCCCCCATTAGGTCTGATCTCTTTGCTCACGGGAAGGCATATAGGGCCTAGACGGACAGGGGAAACTACACTGCAGGCTCTTTGACGCGAAGGCATCGCCTGCATTTGCTGGTGGAGCAGGAAGGAGTGCGTATGTCTTAGGGTTGAGGTGGGATCTCAGTGGGATGAAGATAATATTGAGACAGATGCTTCAAGACTGTCCCAAGCTAGAAATACCTCGCCCATGAGATCCCCAAGGGAATTGTAAATACAAAGAATAAAGGAAATCATGAAATCCAAGCATTACTTCCGTATAATTTGGACGTGAGCCCAAAATGCCAGAGTGGACCATGTGGATAAACCAGCTGGAGCATGAAGCTTAAGCCTGGCTTCTGTAGGGTCCTCTGCCTCCCCCTCAGCCCAAGTCCAAATGATGCCACCAGCTGGCCATCCATATGGGACAGGAGGCCTAAGGGATGAGAGGACACATATGCAGAAGGACAGAGAAAGACCTGGGCAGACCTTCTCCCTCATGGGACTACATTTTAGCCCTGGCATTCCGTGAGAGGTAGAGAGCAGAAACAAGCGTCAGAGGTTTGTACAGGTTACCTTCCATCTCATCATGGCCCAGCTGCTTATGAACATGACCTAGCCACTGCCGTAGACTGGGACCCGATGCGCGTGCAATCATCTCCTTCCCAGAGACAGGACTGTGTGAGGAGCAAACTCAAATGCAGGGACCATAGTCCCTGCATCCAAGAGGCTGCCTGTCTTCATCTTCTATTGCTGTAACAAATTACCCAAAACTTGGTCGCTTAGAAAGAACCACCAACTGTATTCTCTATAGTTCTGAAAGTCAGGAATCTGACATGGCTGCAGTGGTTGAAAGTCAGGGTGTCAGGAGATCTGGGCTCCCTCTGGAGGCTCTAGGAGGGAAATTTCCTCACCTCTTAAACTTTCAGAGGCTTCCACATCCCTTGGCTTGTGTCCCTATTGCCCGTCTTCAGAATCAGCCCCTTAGACCAACGACTTCTCGTGCAGTCATCTCTCTAGTTCTCTGTCTTCTGCCTCCCTCTTCCGCTGTTATGTGAACCTAGGTGATTGCGCTGGGCTCACTTACAGAATGAAGATAATCTCTGCAACTCAATGCCGGCTGATAAGCAATCTTTTTTTTTTTTTTTTTTTCTTTTTTTTTTTTTTTTTTTTTTTAATTTCTTTGAGAAGGAGAGGGCACAAGCAGGGGGAGCAGCAGAGGGAGAAGCAGAGTTCCCACTGAACAGGGAGCCTGATGTGGGGCTCAATCCCAGGCTTCTGGGATCTGGATCTGAGCCAAAGGCTAATGCTTAACCCATAGCACCACCCAGGCACCCAGCTGATAAGCAATTGTAATTTCATCTTCATCTTAATCCCCCTCACTTTGTAATCTGGCACAGCAACAGGTTCCAGGAATTAGGGTGCAGGCATCTACAGGAGGCCATTCTTCTGCCTAGCACTCTGCCCACTCCACAAAAATGGCCATTTGGGCACTCCCCGCCCCACTCTTTCCCCTGGGGTGATAAAGGGCAAAAATGGAAGAACCTTTTTCCATACCAAGGGGAGATCAATCCCATACCAAGGGATTGATGCCCTGGGAAGAAGTGACCCAAGAGTGGACTCAGAGAAAGCACCTCAGAATTCCTGAGCCGGTATTCATTTCCTCCTATCTAAAGTGGAGGTGGCCACCA
Source organism: Mustela putorius furo (assembly GCF_011764305.1). Lineage (NCBI taxonomy): Eukaryota > Metazoa > Chordata > Mammalia > Carnivora > Mustelidae > Mustela > Mustela putorius. Next base: position 2,910,854 of record NW_025422174.1, on the reverse strand, counting down.
ATCCCCCCAGACTGAGGATAAGACTTACCCGAGGCAAATATGCATATGACTAGGAAATCAGAGGGAGCTTTTCCTCTGGAGACCCTCATCTTTCCCAGGTGAAGCTCTGCCCAACCCCACCACATTTCCCTGCCATTCCATTTCATAAGATGCTGCAAGCAGAATAATCACGTCTGTCTTTTGTTCCAGAACATTCATTGCCTTGTGGACTCCATGCAATTTTCCAAGTCACAAGCTAATTAAATACTCCAGCAAAGGGCTAAAAGTAGATTAAACATTGATGTGAGAGCCTCTATCGATTGGTGCATTTCCTTGACTCCTGCTGCAGTGTATCAATAATATTAAATAATCTCTTAATAAAATTTCCTCCTCATGATACTGTTCACCCTTCTTCACTCTTTCTGAAGATGCCATTGCATAGGAAATAAACATCCTTTCTAAATGGCTATCAATACATGCCAAGTAGGATGAGAGGGATGGGGTATGGGAGAGACTTCTGCTATACCCTATTTTGTGGCCGTTTGATTGTATTACAGTCAAAATAAATTCAGACAAACTAACCTAGACAGCACTAATTCAGGATGCGCAGATGTCTGTGGGTTATATTTTTCCCCTTTATTTTTAACAGGACCTGCCTGTTCAGTTCAGCAGGAATCCAAAAACAATTACTCGATGTCTAATTGCAATAGCTAACATCTGTTTTATTTGTTTGTTTGTTTGTTTGTTTATTTGAGAGAGAGAGAGAGAGAGAGCGAGCAGTGGGGAGAAGCAGAGGAAGAGGGAGAAGCAGGCTCCCCACTGAGCAGGGAGCCTGGTGTGGGGCTCAATCCCCGGGGCCCTGAGCCAAAACCAAGCCTCTAACACTTAACCTACTGAGCCAGCCAGGCACCCTAATAGCTAACGTATATTATGCAGCTGTTCTGTGTCAGGCATTGGCACTAAGGCTTGTTGGCCAATGTCTCAGGGAGTTCGTTCCAACCATCCTAGGGAGAAGGTCCTAGTGTGATGCCACATTATATTGAAGATACTGAGAAATGAAGAAACCCACTCATGGCCATTCAGTCAGTCATTGGTAGCAGCAAGATTTGAATCCAGGTCTGTCTGATTCTAGAGCTGCATTTCTAGTCACAGTGCAACATTACCTGCTTCACTCCAGACCCTCGCCTGGGACTCTGAGATGCAACTGTTGAGTTGTGGGAGGTCCTCACCCCAGAAAAGCGATACCATAACCGTAACTGGGCTGACATTGATATTCATGCTTCGACAAAAAAATTATCTTCTGAATGAGTTGCATGGTCCCAAATTAAAAAAACAAACAAACAAACAAAAACAAAACCATGAAAGGGCATACAGAGAAAAGTGAATGTCCCTTTCATCCTTGTTCTAGAGTCCCTGGTTATTCACTCCCTCATTAAATAGCAGAAGATGACTACTCTCTTCACCCCTTTGCAAACAGTAAATGCTGAAAGCAAATGGAGCACATAAACACGATTGAAAGGGCGTGTTGAGGGTCCTTCCTTCCTGTTCTGTGGAGGCTGAGCAGAGAAAGGCCACGTTGAAAGACAATAGCTGAAACATATGGTCAGGCCAACAAAACATGGGTAAAGCCTCCAACCCAGGCTAAAAGGGAAAGAAGGTGAGGACCAGTGGTCAGGCCGGACAACTGCTGGAACAAACTATTCCGCGATCTTAGCCGTGTATTTCTCATGTCGCAGGGGTGTGCGGTGCGTAGGCAGGACCCTTGGCTCCATGCGGTCGTTCCGGTGCTCAGGGCCCTTCCATCCTGTAGCTTTTCCTTTCTCTAGAGACGTGGAACCCTCTCTTTTCTGTAGCAGGTGGTTTTCCCACAAGGTGTGGTTGCGTAGAAGGGTTTAATGGGCATGCGTGAGGGCGACACGTATCACGTCTGCCCACCAGCTCTGGGATGGATTTTAGCTTCATGGCACTAACTAACTATAGGGACGGCTGGAAATTGGGAGTTATATGTGTGCCCAGGAAGAAAATCAAACAGGAGGAGGGACATAGACTATCCCGTTACTTTATAGATCTTTCTCAGGGCCAGGTCCTGTGAGAGCAGATAGAAGATGAAAAGTCGGGATGTGGTCTACTGGTAGGGCTGCAGCCATGGGACAAGGCCAACGCCCAGCTGAACAGAAGTCAGGACCTGGACCCTTTGAGGGAAAGGAGATGAAGACTGATACAGCCTGCAGAACGCTGAGACACCACTTTCTAATGCTTGAATTTAAGGCACATTGGAGATCAGACTGTTCCCAAAAATTAGGGACGTGTATGGTGTACTTAAAATAAGACAATGGTATAGACTAGATGGATTGATAGTAGATAGATAGATAGATACTGATAGTGATGTATATTTATAAAAGTTTATATATAATATATTGTATATTTATAAAATTCTGAATATATATATATATATATCCTGAAATGAATATTAAGATGTCCAGAAGATCTAAGGGGATGATTCCACACAGTACACATGACTGGATTCTTAAGACGGACAAGTAGGGGTTTCCCTCTTGGTTTCTTGGTTTCTTCCTTTTCTTTCTTGGTTTCTTTTAAGATAACTACAAATGTTATCTTATGCAAGTTTCTTGACTTCTCTGTGTGTCTGTGCAATAGCTTTGTTGCCTCCTATGAGCGAATTCTGTAGACATGTGACTCTCATCATTCTCGGCCTTATGTAGTTCATCCTCTACAGCGATATTTTTAACTGTAGCTCTGACCCGGTATGTCTCCTGGGCGAGCACCGTTCTCGGTACTCTCTTGTGCTTATACTCTGTTGGTGTGTGCTGGTACAAGCACTTTGGAGAACAGTTGGCAATTTCTTACAAAATAAACCTACACTTGCCATATGGCCCAGTCATCACCCTCCTAGGTGTTTCACCCAAAAGAAATGAAAACATATGTTTGTTAAAAGACCTTGACATGCAAGTTTATGGCAGCATTTTTCATGATAGTGCAAAGCTAGATACCAGCAAAATATCTACCAACAGATGAATAGAAAAACAAATTATGCAATACCCATTTAATGCAATACTCCTCGGTCATTAAATACACACAGACACATACAGACACACAACAGTCATATACACAACGTGGCTGGATCTCAAAAACATGGTGCTGAGTGAAATAAGCCAGGTCCGGAAGATTCCATACTGTATAATGGATGTATCTGGAGATCTAGAAAGTGCAGGCGAATCTATGGTGGCAGAGAGCAGATCCGTGGTTGTCCGGGGTGGAGGGAGAGTTGACACCAACCCTACACGAGGGAACTTTTCAGGGGCATGGAAAACATCCTCTATCTTGACCTGAGAGACAGTAACAGACGTGTAGGCAGCTGACAAGATCCACCGGACTGCATACTTAACTTGAGAGCATTTGATCGTGTGTCAATCACACCTAATTTAATTGGTGTAAATTTTACAATAAAATTTATTTTGTAAAAAAAAAAATTTTTAAATAATAAGATTAAATAGAAATTACTTAAATATTTAAATGTCTTAAATATTTCAAATATTTTTGAATTTTTAATTTAAAATAATAAGATTGATTCCTCCTCCTGAGGTTTTCCGTCTCCTTTGGAAGGCGTCCCAAAGTCCTTACCACAGCTCCCAGGCTCCGAAATGTGTCCCTGTCCTGGAAGGCACCTCGTACCCAGTGCCCAGACTCCCTGGTCTCCCCACAGGTCCTCGAACACCCAGCTCCATGCTCTTGCACCTGGACAGTTCCTTCCCTAGAGGACGCCATGGCTTTCCCTTCCCCTCCCCAGGTGTCTGCTCACTTGTCACCTCCTCAGAGCATCCTCTGATTCCCCCTTCCAACACTCACAATACCTGTATGGTATTTTGAGCTTCCCTCGTACAGCCTATCACAACCTGAAATGATGCCTAATTAATTGGGTGTCTGTTTTCTGGAGCCAGAATGAAGGGCAGGAAGGGCTTGGTCACCTCCATAACCTCAGCACCTGTTACAGTGCCTGGTGGTGCGTACTAGAGTCTCAACTAATATGTCCTTCATGGAGAAGAATATGTGTGTGTACATATGCATACATGCATATACCTAGGCATACATATGTACACATATATGCATGTATACATACAAAGCACTAAATGCTATGATGTAAAATAAAGGGAACATGAGCACAGAGAGTCATCTGTGTGTATAAGGGAGATATACTGTTTATGTACTCAATGAAGGCATCTCTGAGAAGGTGACTTCTAAACAAAGACATGAAGGCAATGGAAATGGGAAATGAAGAAATGAGAGGTATCTAGATGAGAGCATTCCAGGAAGAGGGAACAGCAAGTGCAAAGGTTCTGAGGTTGGCATTCACTTGTGGCATTCAGTAACAGTGAGGTCAGTGTATCTGAAGCAAAACAAGATGCATGCCCATTCCTTGGACCCCGCTGATATTCCCCATTACCCCATAAAGTTCCCCTTTGCTTGTTGCCCTTTTGATCATCTGAAATTATGTGCACACTGCCTCTCTGTTCCACCAGACTGGGAGTTCCACAAAGGGAAGATCATGTCTGTTTTATTCAACAGGATGTCTCTGCACTAGCAGAGTGCTTGTGCTGGGTGGACACACAAGCATGTGGTGAAAGGTATGAACTATTTAATGAAGGAGCGAGAGAAGAAGAGGAGAGAACGCTGTGGTGGCACTGGGCAGGAGACTCTTAACTTCAAGTCTCCCAGTAGGAATACTGGTGATCTGCCGGAAGCAGGGCCACCTTGAAATCCTGTCCAAAGGGGAGCGAGGAATCAAGAGACCTCCCGGCTCTGAGTCCTACGGTTTGACTAGATGACAAGCAAAGTCCCTTCCTACACAAGCATGGTTGCTGTGGACACAGCTGATTCCACCATTCCTCTTGTCTCATTTGGTTATGCAGGGATGTCTGAGATGTTTGGAGTAACGTATTGATCCCTGAGGCATTTTTCAGTCAAATTCTGACACCTCTCTTTTTAGCACTGGGACCTTTCTTCCCCCCAAAGAATTATTTTTCCTATTGGCCAAAAGTAAGAATAGATTACAGTTAAATTCACACAGGCACAGATAGCGAGCTACACACACACACACACACACACACACTCAGAGTTCACCACGTGAAAGATAGACCCTGTCGATATTCTGTTGTGTTGCATGCCACTTGGCGTTGCATAGAATGCATGCATCATTTAAAAAATACAAACATGATACAAGAAATGCTATTTTGTAACAAAGCTAATAAAGAGCTTACCTAAATGATTTTTCTCTCTTATCACTGAATCCTCTCCTGAACTCCATTTTAATGCTGCTTCACAGAGGTACGGTAGGTGTATCTAAGTACTGTCCTGGTAGTGAGTGTTTAGGTTTGTCATCGTCCTTCCCCACAATGGCCCAGGAAATCTGTCTGTATCTTTTCTGCACCATCTGTGTCCCTCACCTGAGGATAAACTCCGAGAGTCTTGCAGGTGAGGGACAGGGGAGTGTGAACATTCTGGATGCTCTTGATGTATGCCATGTCATTTTCCAGAAATGCCAAACCCTCCATCCACCAAGACCACCGTCAGTTTCTCTTTTCCCCAAACTTTTCCCAGATGTGTTAGCTTTTTATTTTTTTAATTACTTCCACCAGAACCAGTGATTAAATAATTCATCCTCTGCTTGCTTACCAATACTGTAATTTTTTATCAACATGATGCATGAATGAGAAAACAGATCAGAAGAATTAATGACAACATAGGAAAAGCTCCCACCCCCCCTCCTCTGCATCTCAAGTTTGGTGACCCATGAATTCCCTCTCTTAAGTTGTCAGGCTTTTATTTCTCTTGATGATTACCTCCATATCATCATATGATACAGACACTTACATTTATTAATATCCTGTGTTTAGAAAAGACTTGTTTCCTTGAGATTAATCCTGCGATTCACTGTTACTTATGATTCCTTATTATTAGTTCATTATTCCTTATTGTTCTTCTGTTGGCTACTTTTTTTTGAGGTTTTTTGCTGTGAAATCATTCCAAATAACAGAAGAGTGGTAAGAATTGGAAAAATATATTTCTGTATACCTGAAACCAGATTCTGCAAATAACATTCTCATTGGTTCTAAATATATAGACATTAGCATCGACATGTATGGATAAGCATGTATATTACTATGATTTCATGGGAGCCTCTGAACTGTCTGAAAGTTGCAAATCTATCATCCGTCACTTCTATTTTAGATTGAATATTTGTGTTCCCTCTAAATTCATATATTGACATCCTAACCCCCTAGATGGTTATATTAAGAGGTGGGGCATTTGGAGGTGATCAGGTCATGAATGGGATTAGTGCCCTTATTACAGAGGCCCTAGAGAGCTCCCTCACCATTCCACCAGGTGAGGATACAAAGAATTTACAGGCCAGTAGAGGGCAGGTCACCAGAGCTGGCCACACGGGCACCCTGACTGTGGACTTCCAGCCTCCAAAACCTTGAGCAAGAAATTTCTGCTATTCCCCCACTCAATCTATGATGTTTTGTTACAGTAGCCCGAACAGACTAAGACGACTTTTAAATACTTCAGTGTACGTGTCTTGAAAATCAGGACTTTCTCCTACACAACCACAGTACGATGATCAAAAATCAAGAAATTATACTGATTCATTCCTGTTCTCTTATCTACAGATCTTGTCCAAACTTCACCAGTTGCCCAGTCCTTTACAGCACAACCAAGGAAAATCGGCTGCCTTTAAACTTCAAACAATAAATTCGGATCCTCATTTCTTGTTTCATTTGCTTTATTCATGTCTTCCTGTATATCCTTTAGTACATGTAATGATTCCCTTCTTGTAGGGCCTGTGCGATGCTAGTCAAGTATATTCCTAGATATTTTCTTTTTCTTTTTATTCCTAGATATTTTCATTTGTTTTTGCTGGTATTATTGGGAATGGGATCTATTTATCTTTTATAATGTACCTTACTGAATCCGTGGATTAGTTCAAAACACGTTTTACCCAATTTTCTAAGTAGACAGCATATTACCTACAGATAATGGTAATTACATCTCTCTTCCCTTCTGAAATTCGAATTCATTTCTTCATCTCGCCCCTTTGTGCTAGCCACAAAATTAAAACGTGAATTGTTCCAATTAATTTTCTAAATGTTTTATTTGGAAAAATTATAGATTTGTAGGAAATTGCAAAGAAATGTACCATGCGCCCTACAGTCTATCCCTGTCATGTTGCTATCTTTCCTACCTGTAAGACAAGAAAATCAGGAAACTGGCATCATTGGGATAATGCACAGAATTGCATTCTGTGCTAGTGTGTGTGTGTGTGGGGGGGCTGTGTGTGTGTGTGTGTGTGTGTGTGTGTTCTGTGCAATTTCATCATATATGTAGCTTTCTATTACAACATTATCATCCAGTTACTTTTTCAAATGAGTAAAAGGTAATATAAATTAAGCCTGAGACTTGCCTGAAGATATATCAAAATATTTTATAGACATGTTCAACCAGCCCCAGAAATAGTCTTGAGTCAAATACATGCAGCTTCTTAAAAAGATTTTATTTATTTATTTATTTGAGAGAGAGAGAGAGAGAGAGAGAGCATGAATGGGGCAGGGCAGGGGACAGAGGGAGAGGGAGAAGCAGACTCCCCACTGAACAGGGCGTTCAATCCCAGGACCCAGAGTCAAAGGCAGATGCTCAACCATCTGAGCCAACCAGATGTCCTTACATGTAGCCTTTTTGAAGGGTAGATTCTGTCCAGATTTATCCTCCAGTAAGCTCATCGAGCTACAGTCTGAAACGAGAAAATAAAATAAAATAGCATAACCTTCCCAAACATACGAATGAACATTTAGCAATGGGTTAATTTTGTTGAGTAAGGTTCAAGGAACGAAAAATAAGATGTGGGAGACATTTAGAAGAGCCTCGCCTTTATATATTTATTTTAATTTTTAAAATTTTTAAATTATGTTATGTTAGTCACCATACAGTACGTCATTAGTTTTTTGTTTTTTTAAAGATTTTATTTATTTATCAGAGGGGGGGGGGGAGAGCGAGCACAGGCAGACAGAGTGGCAGGCAGAGGCAGAGGGAGAAGCAGGCTCCCTGCTGAACAAGGAGCCCGATGTGGGACTCGATCCCAGGACGCTGGGACCATGACCCAAGCTGAAGGCAGCTGCTTAACCAACTGAGCCACCCAGGCATCCCACGTCATTAGTTTTTGATGTAGAGTTCCGAGATTCTTTGTTTGCATATAACACCCAGTGCTCCATGCAACACATGCCCTTAATACCCATCACTGGGCTGACCCATCCCCCCCAACCTTCTACCCTCTAAAACCCTCAGTTTGCTTCTCGTAGTCCACAGTTTCTCATGGTTCATCTCCGCCTCCCATTACCCCCTTCACTTTTCCGTTCCTTCTTCTAATGTCCTCTGTGTTATTCCTTATGCTCCACAAGTAAGTGAAACCATATGATAATTGACTTTCTCTGCTTGACTTGTTTCACTCAGCATAATCCCCTCCAATCCCATCATGTTGATGCCAATATTGGGTATTCATCCTTTCTGATGGCTGAGTCATATTCCATTGTATCTATGGACCACATCTTCTTCACTTGATCTTAGCCAAAAGGCCGAGAAGCGATGGACCACATCTTCTTGATCCATCCATCCGTTGAAGGGCACCTCAGCTCTTTCCACATTTTGGCTAGAGATGAAGCCCTACGTCCATGGCAGACTTTCCTGCTCTTAGTCTTTTCTATCCTTATTCTTCACTGCTGTGAAGCAGTCTGCAAAGGACCCAGCTTCACCTACGAAACAGTGTAGGCACAAATATTTAATCTGAATTTAATTGAGTCTCTCATTCGAATATCTAGTGTTTGGACTAGAAGGTATACAGGAATAAGCCAAGCCAGACTGTGGAGCATTTTGCAAGATCATATGGGAGATTCTCTTCCAGATGGAAAAAAAAAATGTTGTAGCCACAAGGACCCTATCAAGACATGAGGGCTAGATATAATGTGGTCTCTTGGATAACTTAGGGGACAGAGGAAGGATTTAAGGTAAAAACTAAGAAACTATCTGAGTAAAGTCTAGACTTAAGTTGATACTAATGTATCATGACTGGTTCATTAATTGTAGCCAAAGGACCATACTAATGCAAGATGTTAATAGTAGGGAGAACTAGGTGTGGGGTATAGGAGAGCTGTCTAGTCTACCTTCTCAAATTTTCTGTAAATCTTAAACTATGCTAAAATTTTAAAAGTCATCAAAAGATAAGTAGGGGATGATTGGGAAATTTTTAACCAGGAACTAAATATTAGATAACAGAGAATAATTATGAATTTTATTGGGTAGGGTGATGGTAATGTGTTATGAAGCTAACTCTCTTAATTGCTAAAAGCAATGCATGCTGTAAGCTGTAAGGTTTTAAAGATAAAGTGGCTTGGGGTCAGAACTTACTTTAAAATGATTCAGCCTAACTCTTACAGAACGATTGCCAATAGGTTAAACCTATTAGGTAAAAAGCCATTGAAGACTTTTTAATGGGTAGAATATAGAAATTAACACCAGAATCTATTTAACATCATAAAAAGAGACAACCGGACATATGGCCTTCCCGATGAACTATGGGCAATACTTCTTGCCAGAAATCTAACCTGAATTCTGTCAAACATCCATAGCTCACTCCCAGTTTACAGGAGGTGGAAGTGAGGGGGGAGGGGTTGCATTCACAGAATTGACTAGCGAAATTCAGAATGTGGCAAATTGCACAGGAGACATGCCCCTGATTTTTCAAACAAAGAAATCACACAGTGGAAAACAAAACAAGCCAAAACAGGAAGAGGAAACCCAGAGACTCAAGGAAGGATTAGTCAAATACACTGTGGGACACCTGTTTGAATCCCAAGTCAAAGACTAGAACTATAAAAACAGACAGGAGGGAGGGGTTGTGGGGGATGGCTGGGGTCAAGGGGTTGGAGCACAGACTGGGTATTTGGTAGTCCTCAGAAAAGGTTCACTATTTTATTTTTAAGATTTTATTTATTTATTTGACAGACAGAGATCACAAGTAGGCAGAGAGGCAGGCAGAGAGAGAGGAGGAAGCAGGCTCCCTGCTGAGCAGAGAGCCCGATGCGGGGGCTCAATCCCAGGACCCTGGGATCATGACCTGAGCCGAAGGCAGAGGCTTTAACCCACTGAGCCACCCAGGCACCCCAAATGTTCACTATTTTAGATGTGATAGTGACATTGTGATTATAATTTTTAAAAGAGCCTTTATCCTGCGGAGTTACAAACTGGACTATTTACAGATGAAATCACATAACATCTGGGATTTGCTTCCAAGTGATCCAGAACTGGGGTGTAAGAGGCATGGGGTGGTTGAGGGGACACATGGATGAAGATTGTCGACAAGATTATTGTCCACACTGCAGGAGGCCAGCATCTCCACTTTTATATACAGCAGATCCTTCACAAAATGAAATCCTTAAATAATGGCTAAGCAAGAACCAAAAAAAAAAAAAAAAAAGCCAAATGTTAAAAAGCTAAGGAATCCAATTGTAGGTGTATCATATTCAATTATGGAATGTAGTACACCTTCTAATTTTCTGCATATTTGATCATTTTTATAATAAAATATTAAAAATGAATGACTGAATAGAATAATAACACAAAAGTCAGGGAAGCAGCCACTTGGACGGAGAAGGGAGGAAGGTAGAATGAGACGAGCACAAAGAGCTGCTAAAGTAGACGGAAATTTCCATTTCTTAAGGGGTGTCTGGGTTAAGCCTCTGCCTTCGGCTCAGGTCATGATCTTGGGGTCCTGGGATCGAGCCCCACATCGGGCTCTCTGCTCAGCAGGGGGCTGCTTCCTCCTCTCTCTCTCTGTTTGCTTCTCTGCCTCCTTGTGATCTCTGTCTGTCCAATAAATAAATAATATCCTTAAAATAAATGTATTTTTAAAGAAAAGGTAGGGTAGAGACACACATTTATTTTATTGATGTCTCATAAACTGTGAATGTACCCTCTATTCACTGTTCACTTTTATGTACATCACAAAAATTACAAAACTATCGGGCTTTTTTTTTTTTCTTTTCCTTTTATTTTCTTTTTTAGAGAGAGAGAGAGAGAGAGAGAGAGAGCACATGTGTGTGTGTGCTGGTGGGGGCACAGGCAGAGGGAGAGAGAGAATCCCAAGCAGCCTCTACACTCAGCACGGAGCCCAAGGTGGGGGTCAAGCCCATGACCCTGAGATCATGACCCTACTCAAAATCAAGAGTTGGATGTCCAACTCACTGAGCCACCCAGGCACTTCCTTTTTTTAAAAAAAATTCCTTGAAGATTAGAGAGTGTTACAGAGGGTTTGAGAGGCCCCTACAGGACTTCACCTTAGCACTGGACTCCCAGGAAGCCTCCATTTACGTGGGCTGGTTTAGGAACTAGATGAGAAAGAAGATCTCACACCTCTGCGTCCTTTGCTGGGAGGTGAAGGGGGGTTATTGGTGATGAGCGTTTCATCAGAACTGATCAAGGAAAGGAATAAGCATCATAGCCCTCACAGTCTCGAATTTGGGATTCTTCCTTCCTTCTTTCTGTCTTTCCTCTCTCCTTCTTTCTTCCTTTTTAAATGAAGTTAAGTTTCAAAACACTCCCAACTAGCTTTCCATCGTCCTGAGAGGAAAGGTTTAACCCTTATTAATTGTGAGAGCATAAGAACAAGGCTTTCTCAGGAATCGTGAAAATACCGTGAAAACGGGCAGCCTCCCTTGCTGTGACTAAGTGGGGAAGCCATGACCCAGAGAATGTGGCTGAAGCAGTCACAGTCGGTCACAGAGGAGAGAGAGGACAGACAGAGAGCCAGGACTCCGGTTGGACTCCTGACTCCGGCATGAAGGAGCACTTACCAGGATGTTCATTTATTTCTGTTCTGCAGCAATAGAGACCCAATGTGACCATTTTTATCGCAGGAAAATGAACGTCTAGCATTTGAAAGTGAAATCTCCCTATTTTCAAATGTTGGCACATCATTCAATTTAAAAAGAAAACAACAACAACAATAACCTCCAAAAAAAACCCCAAAAAGCAAAAACAAAAAACCACTGCACAGCTCCAAACTAAAATAATCTGTGATTAAAGATAAGTTTCTGTGTGTAAACCACCATTTTCTGATCTCTCTATTAGATACTAGATAATTTCTGAAGAACCTCCCCGATTTTAACAATCTATGTTCAAGCAATTTAATTTGTAGGTGGAGAAGACACGCTTTGTTGCCAGAAGGACCTTGGTTCAGATGGTAGCTCTTCCTCTTACTGGCTGTGTGACATAGGAAAGTCCCTCAACCTCTCTGAGCTTCTGTCTCCTCCCCGAATATCACGTATCTGCCAGAAGGAAAGGAGGAAATATGCCCTCAGTGACCCACATGGTGCCTAGCACAGTGGATGTGGTCAATAAATGATGCTGATGATAACTCTTGGCTCTCACCAAGATATGTTAGCCTTCAAATCTGGATGACTGTAAGCACAGAGATAATGGAAGGAACTTCTGGTTGCATGGGTTCCCCAGGACGCAATCCACCGGGGAAGCATCAGCCATTGTACAGATGATGCAGACAGTCGTCATGAAAACTCCCGCAGGCTTTGTTCTGCCCTTGAGTTGATCTCTTGATCACCAAATCTGGGTGGTGTCCTGTGGGTAAAAAAAAAAAAAAAAAAAAAATGGAACTGATGCCTACAACACAGCTAAGATCAATTCAATCGTTCATTTAAAAATACACTATTATTTTCTTTTTTGTTGTAATTTTAGATTTATAGTCTTAAAGTCTTAATAGTCTTAAAGATAGTATAGAAGATTCCTGTATGCACTCATTCAGTTTCCTCTACTGTTGACATATTACATAACTATGGTACACTTGTCACAACTGAAAACCGACATTAATCTGTTATTATTAACTATATTCTAGATTCCATTTCAGTATCATTTGTTTGTTTTTTTTTTGTTAATATTCTCTTTCTGTCCCAGGGTGCAGTTGGGGTACTAAATTGCTTTTAAGTCATCCCATTCCCCCCATTTTCTCTGATCTGTCTCAGTTTCTCTGTTTTTCCTTGCTTTTCCAAGGGGACCTCACAGCCTTGAGGATACTGGCCAGGTATCTTATAGAATGTCCTCCAGTATGGGCTTGATGAATTTCCAGTCATTAGATGGGAGTCTCAAGTCTGGGGCAAGAAGTCCAAGGAGGGGACGCATCACATCATATCTGGGGGTACGCGGTAGCCATATGACATTCTACTGATGTGAACCTTCATCACTTGGTTAAGGTGGTATTTCCCAGACTTCTCCACTGTCAGATTACCATATTTCCTCTTTCCATATTTCATTCTGCGGGAGCAAACCACTAGGTCCAGCCCACCCTCAGTGGGGCATCCCAAGGAAGGAGGAAGCTTAAACCCATTTGCCGAAGTGGGGAGCATCTACATACATTAAACAGAATTCTTCTGTGAGCAACTAACTTTCACCTTGTGTGGCATTGCACCCCCATTTTACAGAAGTGAATATGGAAGGCCAAGAAGGCTGAGCAACTTACCTGAAATAGCTAAATTTATAAGTAACAGAGCCTGGTGAAATCCTGTGGGAGAAGTAGTCCTCACTGCCTCTGAAATTCAGGAATGTGCCAAGTGGACTCACCAACCCCCTGGCATCCTACAAGTAAAATGTGCAAGGAAGGATAGAAAATATTATTTCTGTTACTACTTGGAACTTCATGGAAAGAGCAGTGTTTTCCTGGACTCTGTCTTTCTAGCTGAGGTATATTCACAACTCATTAATTCCCCCAATCCCCTAAGTTTTAGATATTTCCCTGATCAGGACTCTCCTTCCTGCAAAATAAATTCCAATCCAAGTTGAGTCAAAATTCCAACTTAATTTGACTCTAGCCAAAAATAGAAGTTATCTTGCATCTAGCTGAGACGTCTACTTGTAGTTGTTTCAGGCATGGCTGGGTCTAGGAGCTCCAAAGACATGGTCAGGATTCTTCCTTCCCATTTTTAACCTCGATGTTTTCTGTCTCAGGCAGACTTTCACTAAGTTGACATGGTATCTCCCAGCTCTCTAGGCTTCTATCTGGTCAGCATACTAACACCAGCAGAAAAATAGATCTCTCTGTGCTAATTGTTCCAGTCTGTCTCCATTCTGATTCTGACTGGCCGAAATTTGTTCACCTGGCTTCTCCGTTATCTACAGCCACAAAAATAGTGAGCAGGAAACAATGACAAAGCCTCAGTGGCACACAAGAACACATTTATTTCTCATGCATCCGGAGTCATTTGGGGGTCAGCTGTTGGCTCTGCTGATCTTGGGTGGTCTTGCTCCCCTATCTGGAGGTTGGCTGGCTACCAGTCGAGGCAATGGGAGTGACTTGGCTCTGTTGCACAGGTCTCTCTTCCCCCAGCAGGCGTGTTCTCCTGATGATGGCAGAGGCAGAAGTGTAGCAAGTGGAAACATACCACTTAGTACCGTGACTCAGTATCCCTTCCATCACATCCAATTGGCTAAAACACACCTTGAGCCAGCCTCGATGACAAGGGGAGAGAAATCGACTCCAGCATTTCTGGCGAGAGAAATACAAAGGCATGTATGAACACAGGATGAAAAACAGGAGTCACTGACTCAACTCTTCTTACCCCACTGGCCCACACGGGACTGGGATGAGACAGACATGGTCCATGTGCCCCTCTCCAAATTGAGATATGAAAATCACTATCTTCCAAGGGATTGAGCCCAAAGAGGCCATTTCCCCCCGAGGAATAGCGAGGTGCAAAACAACAGAAGTACGACTACAATACCTCCAAACCCACTTTACAGATCGGCAAAAGACTCAGCCAAGACCTGGGATCTGGCAGCCCAGGGCAGGGTGGGGGTGGGGGTTCGTCACAGCTACAAGGCGGTGAAGCTGTGCTCGGAGCCAGTCTGCCCCCAAAGTCAATTCATGTCTGTCCCATCCCACACCCTCCGGAGAACCTTCACTTTGATGCATTCTTTGATATTTTTTTTTTTTACCCCATTTAAGCATCCTCAGTGAACATTCTAATTCACCTTCCATAGATTATTCCATTTTGTCATTTTTTAAGCTACAGTTGACGCACATGAACATTTTTGCCACTTCTAAAGAGGACACTCTTTAGCGGAATTTAGTTCCTCACGCTATCACTTGAGAAGACTCTCTTGATTTTATGTGGGAATCAGGGGGTCTTGGTGTCGGGGGGGTGGGGGGTCGGTTAGAGATGAGGACCCCCGATCTATAAACAAAGGTGACAGTAGCTCCTTCCCCTTGACAAATTTTGTGCTTGGGTTATTTGGAGACCCTGGTAAAGAGGTGCCTTGCCACTGAGTCACCGAACGCCCAGACTTCCTTGCCATCCTTCTGCAAATCAATCCTTGGGGACAGACAGTGGCTCTCTGAAGCTGGCAAAAGCCTTCTAAAGAGACAACTTGACTTCCACTCCTCTTCCTGAGCCTGTGTTGAAGACAGGAGCCGATCCTGAAGGGTTTGGCACATCTAATCTCTGCAGTCAACTCCTCTAAGAGCTGACATCTCTCCCCTTGCAGGAAGCTGCTGAGGTCTGCAGCCAGACAAAGGAAAAATGGGTAGTGGGCAATCCAAGTGAGGCTCTGGCCAGAGGGATAGAGGGAGATTGACAACCACTGGCTGGAGTCTGGGGCAGGTGTAACAGATTCTCACTGCACAGCAAATACCTGCTGAGCGTCTTTATTGTACGAAGCATTCTTAGGTGTTAGGAGTACAGGAGCAAGATGCCTATGACCTATGACCACTGCCCTCAGAGAGATTACAGTTCAGAGCGGAAGAGATGAAAA
Source organism: Mustela putorius furo (assembly GCF_011764305.1). NCBI lineage: Eukaryota > Metazoa > Chordata > Mammalia > Carnivora > Mustelidae > Mustela > Mustela putorius. Next base: position 2,894,993 of record NW_025422174.1, on the reverse strand, counting down.
ACAAGGCAGAGCTCCCAGGGGGTGACTGAGAATGTTCACGCGGCGCGGCGCGGCGAGCAGAGGAGGGGCAACTAGATTCCCAACGGGGTAGAGGAGCAGCAGGGACTTAGTGGGTAATGACAGCTGAGGCCAGCAAAGGTGCAGAGAGTGTGGGTGAGAAGGTGGCTCCCGTGCCAGGTCCTGTCTTCAGCAGAGCTTGGAGACAGAGCCAGTCGTGGCTCATTTAAGGTGCGGCTCAGAGTCCTGGCTGGATGTAGGACACACGGCAGAAGATGAAACTGGAGAGTGAAACAGTAGCTCAGACAGGGAAGGACATTTGCATGTTTGCAAAGGAGTCAGGACTTCATCCCCGGGTCAATGAGAAAGGACAGGGAAGTAGGAGGCCGTTGAACTGGTGTGGGACATGGCCAGATCTAACTGTAGAAGGATCCCCATGCCCTTACCATGCCCAGTACAGAAGAGAGGGCAAGACTGGAGCTGGGGAGCCAGTTAAGAAGTTGCTATTTTAGGGGCGCCTGGGTGGCTCAGTGGGTTAAAGCCTCTGCCTTCGGTTCAGATCATGATCCTGGGGTCCTGGGATCGAGCCCCGCATCGAGCTCTCTGTTCAGCAGGGAGCCTGCTTCCCCCCCCCTCTCTGCCTGCCTCTCTGCCTACTTGTGATCTCTGTCAAATAAATAAATAAAATCTTTAAAAAAAAAAAAGTTGTTATTTTAGCAAAGCAGGCAGCTGTCACACTGGGAGCACGCAAGTGGGTCACATGTCAGCAGGAAGCACTGGTTTTGAACTTGTCCAATGCAGCACTGGGAGGGAGAGGCCTCCACGGGGCTTCCCTGGCCGGAAAGAAAGGACAGGAATTAGGGGACCAAATAGTGAGGTCGGTATTTGGAGCCAAGCAGGCAACCCTTAGGCCTAAAGGGCTTTCCTTTATTTATCTTCCTGGAAATTTGGTTGGAAAAAAGTAGATTTAGCTACTAACAAAAACGGTTTTTCACAGAGGAATAAAAGTTTAGGGACAGGAAAGCGGGAAGGGCCCTTGATTCTCACATGATTCTTAAGTTCTGTGAATCAGGATCATAGAGGGAGGGTCTGGCTGGGCTCCAGAGAAGGCACAAAGGTGTGAGCCGGGGCCCAGCGGAGAAGACTGGAAAACGTGGTCAAGGACACACAGGCCCTGGGCAATGTTGTCAGGGCCCGGGCCGTTCTCCACCTCCCAATGATTGTTTAAAAAAAGAAAAATCACAGGAAAAAGACAGAGGATGCTCCAAGCAATTGCTTACCAGGCAAAAACTCCCCAAACAACAATACACACTAACAGCCCAGCTTCTGGCAATGAGATGGAAATGCCCATATTAGAAAACAGGGCAATTAGAGTCTCCAAGAAACAGTGACATAAGCTCAAGGATTTCTTTGGAATTGTTTTGAGGAAGGATGAGAATGAGGAAGAGACACAGAAGAAGAAAAATCACCTGCTGCTTCCAGCTGCCAGATTCAGCGGGTACAAAAGGCGGGGGGTTGGGGGGGGCGGGAACCTGCTGCCAAGTGCATGCAGAGTCCTACCTGCTTCTCTCTTGCTCAATCTACCCAGAAACAGGGGGAAGTGGGCAGGTCATCCTAGGGAGGTGCCATCCCTAGACGCCCGGATATTATCAGAAGAGACCCAACCCAGGGCCCCCACGCAGTCTCGCATAACGTGTAAAGCCTATCTCTATCAATTTTGTTGGCAGAGTTTGATCTCTCTGTGCCTCAGTTTCTTTGAATACAAACTGGATTTCTAGTAATAGAGCCCATCTGATAGGGCCGATGCAGGCTTAAATGCATCCACGCTGTGACTGGTTAGGATAGCGTCCTGCTTGGGGCTCATCCTTGTGAATTACGATGAAAAGGAAGGCTGAACACACTATTTTTGAAGCAGCGGTGCTCTTTCTGTTTGCAGTGGGCAGTATCTCAGCATCAGAACGGGAGGAAGTCACAACCTTACCTCTCCAAACAAAAGGGGGATGAGCCCAGAAGAGTCTGGCATGCACCAGGCTTCCTAACAGCTTCATGTGGTCGCGTGGCAAAGCCGGGCTGATTCCCCAAACACAATATGCCTGCAATTATGCTACTTTCCATACCTAACCAACAGACGTGTGTTTGTTTTCCTCTCTCTGCAAAAAGAAGATTCTCATTGTCTGGAGGAAAAAAAAAAAAATCTGCCAGGTGTACTGACAGGAACCTTTTACAGAAAACAGAACCCCCAACAGCTTCTCCTCAAGGGCTCTTCATCCTGCTTCTCAACACTTGCGGGAAAGCCAGGCTGACATTTTACACATGATTGACCGAGAGAGGGACGCCTGCCTCTGGGCGTGCGTGCGCATGGGTGTGGGTGTGGGAGGGCACCTGTCACCTGCGCGCCCGCGCATGCCCGCACACGGAGCACGTGTGTGCCCGACTGCCGCGATGCTCGGCGGAAACAAAGACTCCGACTTGTCTGTGTGCAAATAACGAGTGGCTGGGGTCAGGAGCCCACCCCTTGGGTCTCGGCAGAGACTGGTGGGTGTGTGGCTCCAGGGGTGGCTCCAGGGGTGGGAGTGCTTGGAGAGGATGGCCTGGTGTCCATTCTCGTGCCCCCGGGTGGTTCAGGTCCCCAGACCCCAAGGCCAAAATAAAGTGGAGGGTCTCTTTTTAATTCCACCTGCAAATCTTTAGGACCAAGCGTTCCGAGGACCTATCTCAAGGTGACCATCATTTTCTCCTTCATTTTGGCAGTGTTCTTTCTGAAATCCATTTTTATCTCCTGCTCAATTCAGGAAGCCTCAGAAGGGTAACAGAAGGGCCTCGGATGTGTTACCTAGACGGTGAGCTCTTGCCCGAAGGGGAAGAAGCAGGGGAGCAGAATTCGGAGGCAGCCAAGGACATAATCTGTAGGGTCATTATTGTTATTTTTAAAATTTTTTTAAATAAACGAAACTTGTCAAAAGTAGCCAAGAAATTCAGGTTCTGGACATGCAGGTTTCACTAATTCAGTGTGACCTGCTTTAATGATATTTTCTTAAGAGCCTAGTACCGACTAGGCTTTGGGAAGGGTCATGGGGACACACACAGAATTCAGACCCAATCCCCACATCATGAAAAGTTAATCAAGGTAAAGGTCAAAAAAGCAGGACAGCCCATTTTGTTATGGGCATGTGCGGTAAGGAACTGGCTAGAATCCCAAGTGCTTCTTCCTCCCAGCTGAGTAAGGTGAGCAGGTGACAGCCCCTCTTAAAGTCACCTTTAGGTGACTCATGCAGTGGTTGTGACAATTATGTAATTCAGACAAAACTGTGGATGGCATATCGTGACTGCTCAATAAGCAAGGGCTATTGTTACCGAGGGTTTCAGATGAAGAAGAGAACATGCATTCTCTAAGGGAAAAGATGGAAGACTTCCTGGAGGAGGTGGCATCTGAGCTCTATCTCCAAGAAAGGCAGGGTTTGGAGAGGAAGGAAGGCAACCCTGGGCTTTTCAGGCAGAGGGCACAGGCAGGGAAACAGCAAAGAGGTCAGCGAAAATGGCTTGGTTCCCTGCTTCTGGTCTTGTTCCCTCCCCTAGAGTCTATTCTCAGCGTAGTATCTTTTTTTTTTTTTTTAAGATAGATTTATTTATTTATTTATTTATTTATTTATTTGAAAGAGAGTGTGAGAGAGATCACAGAGGGAGAGAGAGAAACAGACTCATCACTGAATGGAGAGCCGGATGCAGGACTCCATCCCAGGACCGTGGGATCACGACCTGAGCTGAAGGCAGACACCTAACCAACTGAGCCACCCAGGCACCTCAGCATAGTATCTTATTGAAATACAAGTCAAATTGTGTCCCTCCTCTTCTTAAAATTCTCTAGTGCTACCCATCCCTCTCTGACATGATGGCTTAGAATTTCCTATTGCTTTCTCCCTCTCATGTTACCTTCTACTATTCCATGCCCCCGCGTGCTGCTCTAGTCACTCTGTCTTCCTTTGCTGTCCTCAGACATACCAGACCAGCACATTCCTTAGGGCCTTTGCACCTGCTGTTCCTTCTGCCTGGAAAGGCTCCCCCAATCTCTGAGGCTGGCAGACTCTCACTGTCAGCAGCCTGAGCTCAAAGGCCACCTTCTCCGTGAGGCTCTCTTGATCATCTTGTAATAGATTATACTTGTCTCTTCCTGCTTTATTTTTCTCCATGACACGGATACCTTCTAACATCGATATAACTTTATCTTCTTTGTCTTCTCACTATTCTGTGTGGAAAAGGCCTTGTTGGCAATCACTGTTGGATCTTCAGCACCTAGAACAGCTCCTGGCATCTAGTAGGTGCTCAATAAAAACGGGTCAAAGTAATGAATGCAGTGATCATGGAGGCACTGTGACTCTCAGCCAACCTCAGGCACAGGCCTCTGCTTCACCTTCCCTTATGAATCAGACCATAATAAGCTACCTTTTGGGGCCCCAAGTTCAGTCCCCATTACACACCTTAAGCCTTATCAACCTTCATTTCTTCTTTGTCTGTCTCTCACAGGACTTCCTTCTTGAACTATCATTCTGTCCCTTCCCTTTGGGTGGGAATTTCTATTTTGGACCCTATTTTCTGTATTTAATTTGCAAATGTAGAAATCCATTGGAAATTGCCTTCATCATAAATAGCAATGTATCACCTCCGATCAAGAGTCTGGTGGTAGATCTAGCTTCGGATAATTAATATCTGTCAAATGAATAACTAAGCAAATGAAGGAGTGAACAAATGAGTCTGCTTACCTCCTATGAGCTATGAAGTCTCAGGGCTCAGCGCAGGGCTTGAGAAAGAGGCCAAGTTAGTAGACGGGATCCCCCCAAACCCTTCCACAGGCCAGAATTGACACATCTCCTCTCTGTTTTGCATTTTAGGGGGATCTTCATAAGATTTCATTTGATAAAAGGGTTCTACTGCTTTGAAACTATATCTTTGAAAAACCATTGCTGTAATGGGAAAAATCAAGTCTTTGAAATCTTCACGACCTGGGGCGGAATCCCACACTTGAATGGGTTCTCTGCCAAAGTAAATGCAAGCTCCCTGTGGTCTACAAGGACATGGGGTCTGTCCCTTGTCCTCTTCCAGGTTCATCCCTGGTCTCCCTCCTTTGACTACTATGGACCTTCCTCGAGGCCTGTGCGCTCAGCCTCTGGAATGTTCTCCCCACCCCCTTTCCCATGGTTTTTATCACCGGCTGCTTCCCAGCCTTTCCTGGTCTGCTCAGTGACTTCTCAGAGAGGCTCTCTGGGACCTTCTGTCAAATGCAATCTCCGCCTCTCACCTTCCTCCTCAGCCCGTGAGCGTTTGCGTCACAACTTGAATGCTTTTTTTTTTTTTTTTAAGATTTTATTTATTTGAGAGAGGGAGCACAAGTAGGGGGAGCAGCAGAGGGAGAGGGAGAAGCAGGCTCCCCACTGAGCAGGGAGCCCGACAGGAGGACTCGATCCCAGGACCCTGGGATCATGACCTGAGCTGAAAGCAGACGCTTAACGCACTGAGCCACCCTGGCGCCCCCTCAACTTGAATGATTTTAATAAATTGTCTTATTGCAATTTTAGTCTCAGCTAGAATAAGTGAGACCACAAAGCAGAGGTGGTGTCCTCCTGGGTGGCTACTGTGTCCTGGAGGCCCAGAACACTCCCCTAAGTGAAGTAGTTTCTCATCCGTATTTGTTGAATGAATGACGGTAGTTGTGAGACATTGACCGTAATGGACCCGGACCTCAGTTTTCTTACCTCTGTACTGGAGATAGTATGATCTACCCCTCAGGAAGGGGCAGGGGTGTTGCAAGGGGCGCAGCGAGGGCTGGGGAGGGACACATTCACGGCAACTGCCTTTCTGCCCTCCCTCCCATGATTCGCAGAGGACCAGGCGGGTGAGGCCCGCTGGAACTCAATTATATTCTAAAGCCGGATCCATCCTTCAGCTAGGAGGCGGATGGGGGGCCTGCGATCTAGCCTGTCAGCCTCACACTGCCACACATCCGAATACACACACTGAAAAATTAATGTCCCTGGAAGGCATTGTCTTCCTTCCCGTGGACACCGCTGACCTTCTTGCCTGTCTGCACGGCGGTGGACCCCAGAGCTCCTGCTCTGCTCGGGCTTAGCACAGCTACAGGGATGCAGGGCAGACAGGAGGAGAAAGCATCCGGCAGGAATCTCATTAACTGGGAGTGGGGACCAGAGACAGAGCCTGGAGCAAAAGCCCGGGCCATCTCTGCATTCAGCTATACAGCCCTGAAACCCATCCCACGGTCCCTCAGAGGGTGGGCTCCAAACGGGGGCGCAGGTGAGAGTCACCGCTGGGGCAGGGAGAGGGAGGGAGAGGTGAGGTGAGCAGAGGAGAAAACCGTGAGACCATGACCATCATCTCCTAGGTTCTTGGGAGCAGCAGGGTCTTTCATGACCTTGCATGACGCCCACAGACAATTTCATTTCAATTTTGTAAGCAGGACAGCATAGGTGAACTCAGAATTATATGAGAACGCCATTCTCAGGGACCTAGACTCCTCCTCCACCTCCTTGTGGTCTGAGACGGGTTACCTAACCTGGTCTCCCAAAATGTGGTTTCCACACCAGTGCCGTCAGCATTGCCTGGGAGTCGGTTGGAAATTCAGATTTGGAGGGTCCACCCAGACCTCCCGACTCAGTCTATTTCTACAGATGACTCCTGAGCCGGGGGAGATGGAAGAAACTGTGTCCCGAAGCCGTGCTGGTTAATTTTACGTGTCAACCTGACCGGCCCAGGGTTGCCCAGATGGCTCGTTAAACATGATTTTGGAGTGCATCTGTGAGGCTGCTTTTAGGAGAGATGGGTATTTGATTGGTGGGTTAAGTAAAGCAGATGGTCTTCCCCTAGGTAGGTGGGCATGGTCCAATCCATTGAGGGTTTGAATAGACCGAAAAGGCAGAGGAAGGTTGAATTTGCTCTCTGCCTGATGGCATGAACCAGAACATCAATCTTCTCCTGCCCTTGGCTCTCTCTGGTTCTCAGATCTCACACTTGGGCCGGAATCTACCCCACCAGCAACCCAGCTCTCAGGCTTTTGAACTTTACTAGCCACGTTCCCGGGTCTTCAGCCTGCAGATGGCAGATGGTGGGCTTCCTTAGCCTCCCTCATTGTGTGAGCCAATATCTAATAAAAAATCTCTTTCTAGAGAGAAAGATAGATAGATAGAGATATATTTTTATACCTAAAAATATATCCGTAACTATAGCTGTATCTCTCTCTATGTAAAGAATTTTATATCTATATAAAAATATGGATATATCTCCCGTTGGTTCATTTTCTCGGCAGAAGTGGGACTGATAACAGCTGTGATGTCACAACTTGCCGGTGTTGTCCATTCTGATGTGTGACACGAGTGTGTGCACAGTGTAGCCGTTAGGAGTTTGCGAGTTGGCGATCTAAAAATGAGCATTTAGATCCCAACTCTGCCCTGTCTGTCGGTGAGACTCTGATCTCTCTGAACCTCAGCTTACTCCTCTGCGCAAACATGGGGGGGCAGGAGCACCCCTTCCTGGGGGTCGTTGAGGGATGCACTCATCCCTCACAATGGAGAACACATTCCTCATGGTACCTGCCGTGTGCTGAGTGCCTGGGACATATTGGCTCATATTGTTACTGCCAGGAAACTTTTCCCAGTCATGAAACGTCCAGGTTTGTAAATTACTTACCTCCTGTCAATTTTTTTTCAAAAATAGATGAGCTCGGGGAACCTGAATGGCTCAGTGGGTTAAGCCTCTGCCTTCGGCTCAGGTCATGATCTCAGGGTCCTGGGATTGAGCCCCGCATCGGGCTCTCTGCTCAGCAGGAAGCCTGCTTCCCCCTCTCTCTCTGCCTGCCTCTGCCTACTTGTGATCTCTCTCTGTCAAATAAATAAATAAATAAATTTTTTTTAAAAAATAGATGAGCTTGCAGATTCAAGGAAACCTAAGATGAGGTGCACTCTCAGGGCCCCTGGGTGGCTCAGTGAGTTAAGCAGCTGACTCTTGATTTTGGCTCAGGTCTTGAACTCAGGGTCATGAGATCGAGCCCTGCATGGGGCTCCATGCTCAATGCAGAGTCTGCTTAAGACTCTCTCTCCCTCTGTCCCTCCCCTCATTCATGCTCTCTCTCTCTTTCTCTCCCTCCCTAAATAATGAATAAATTTTTTTTTTTTAAAAGAAAGAAATAGTACACTCTCACCTACATCGTGAGGAATATTCTCCTGGGGGAGGAAGGCTTGGCCACAGAGCAAGGCAACAGGAACGGTGCATGGACCAGACACTACTCTGCTCGGAGTCTGAGCTGACGTCCCATCAGAAAGCCGTGACTGAGTATTATTACAGAGCTTTGGTTTTTCTTAACTACAAAATTGTGGAGAGTTTTGTCAAAATCGGAGTCCCGCCTGCGGGAGCGTGCCACACAGCTGAACGTTCTGTCGTAGATTTTGCTCAGATAGAAGAAATAAAGCCGGGGATGACTAATTCAGCCCAAAGCTGGCCAGCCCTGGGGCAGAGAGGAGGGAGTGGTGGTTAGTGGGGAGCAGTATGAAGGCAGGAGAAGGGGAGAAGAGAGGAGGAAAGGGAGATGGAACACACCGCGGGAGAGCCCAAGGGCACAGATGACAGGGCTGCGGACAGCATTAGGGCTAGGTGAGGACTGGGGCTAGGGCTGGAATTAAGGCTTGTTTTAGAGCCTGTTGCTCAGTCTGGGTTACCGTCATCTGCAGAGAATTTCTAGACCCCCAGAAATATGAATCAAGAGGTGGAATCTGGGTGGGAATATTTTGTAAAAGCGTCAAGGGGTTGAGAGCCTATGAAGGAGGGAGGAGTTCAGAGGTAGGAGCCTGAGGCGTGGGGGCGTGCCCTGTGCAGCTGGGGTCAAGAGCCTCTCGTGAGGGGTCAGCCTTGACCCCTCATTACCGGAGAGCCCAAGCCGAGTCCCAAAGAGGACAGGGAGACGTGCTTAAACTAGAGAGATTAAATCCACTTGATTTCTCCTAATGGGGTCAAGGAAAGGGGCAGGCCTAGAAGGAGGCTCTAATCCTGAGATTAGCTCCCGGGCAGCTCCAGGACACAGCTGGGATGCATGCCTGTCTGGGTCTGGCCTAGAAGTAAAACTCGATTTCTCTCTTTGCACTTCTTTCTCTCGCAGAAGACTATTGTTGGGACGCTTGGAGTCCTTAGAAAGTGTCCCTCCAGGGTCACCTGCGTGGCTCAGGCCATGATCTCAGGGTCCTGGGATCGAGCCTCAGGCTGTGCTCTGTGCTCAGCACGGAGTCTGCTTGTCCCTCTCCCTCTGCTCCTCCCTCTGCACTGTCTCTCTCTCTCTGTCTTTCAATCTATCTCTAAAATAAATAAATAAAATACTTTAAAAAAAAAATGTGTCACCCCATTTCTCATAGGGAAGTGCCCTTTGGAAAGACAGAGGTTCCTCTTAGAGGAGACTTTTAGCCCCCAAATAAAACAAAATCCCTAAGAGTTATGAAAACAGACCAAAATTATTATATAATATGTAGAGATACATAAAATATATTTTTAAAAACATAATATAAAAAACTGTATAAATATAAAATATTTAGGGAGCCTGGGTGGCTCAGTGGGTTAAGCATCTGCTTTCAGCTCAGGTCATGATCCCAGGGTCCTCGGATCAAGTCCCAGGGGAGCCTGCTTCTCCCTCTGCCTGCCACTCCCCCTACTTGTGCTCTCTCTCTGTCAAATAAATAAATCTTTAAAAATAAATAAATAAATATAAAAAACCAAAAAATAATATAATAATAAATATAACACAAATAATATAAATAAATATAAAAAACCAAATATAAAATACTTAATATGTTTTTTGACTCTTATAGTACATATTTAAGATATCAATGTATGATTATTTATAACATATTAATATAATATGTGTTATATATTTAAGTTATTAAATTTAAATAAATGAATAAAATAATATTTATTAAGATGATTAACATAATATATTGCTTCTATCTATATATGAGCAATATATATTGCTTATTTTTATATATATTTGATATTATAAATATAAAGACAAGTTTAACTCTCAAGCCGTGTCTCATTTTGATGGAGATCCTTGGCAGTGAATGTCTTCAAGGAAACGTCTTCTGTTAAGCCTCTGACTGTGTTGACTAGCTCCTCCGCTGCACACATAGATAGCTCCAACCAATGGAACGGAAAACCTCAAATTTAAAAAAAAAAAAAAAAGGAAGCACCATCAGAGTCATGTGTGTGGGCAAATATTGCACTGGAGCACACTGCCATTTAAGAGGAACCCCGGCAGGTGAGAACGAACAAATGATCTCGCTTTTCAGATGAGCATATTAAGATGCCAGAGGTGAACCGACTTGTTTCAAGGTTCCACTGATCCCAGAGCCTGCGCGGTCCCACCTTGTGCTTGGAGCCAAAGTTCATTCAATCTCGAAAGCAGACTGACGCTCAGGGTCCCGTAAGAGGAAAAACACTGCGTCTCAGGAAACATTCCATTCTGGGTGTCCCGCGTCAGCCTCGCTCCGGCGAACAGCAGGCTGCAGGCCAGCTGGCCGGAGATCAAGGTCGCCGAAGCGGAAACCCCATTTCTACCTTTGCCCGGGCTGGCTGTGTCTGGTGACAAAGCACCGCGTGTTGATTTCCCTTACCTGATGCTAACGACTTGCACTGTGTGCCAGGGGCCGCTTGAAGCCCGACGTTCGTTCATTCCTCCCACAAATACACATGGAGCCCCTACCAGCTGTCAGACACTGTTCTGGGAACTTTTCGTGGAATTCTCATTTTGGAAATGTCCGAGGGTTGCAGGGCGGCGACTATTATTGGCTGCGTTTCACAGGTAAGGAGACGCGTGCTTACATGGCTTGGGAGTTGCTCCAGATGGTATCGGCAGGAAGCAGGAGTCCCATGCAGCCCACTGGGCTGTAAGCCCCCAGACGCAACCAGTGCCCTTGAGGTCTGCCCTGTCCCTCCCCCAAGGCTAAGCCTACCTCCCCAACCCATGGGACCACCTCACACACAGCAGGAGTTCCTCAGGGTTCCTCGGGAAGAGCAACCCGGGGACCCCCCCGCCCAAGCCTTGGTTAGAAGGGATCCTGAGGCTCCTGCATTTTGAGGGAGAAGCAGACCTAATGAGAACCGTCCACCGGGAAGCCACTCGCATCCCGTGGAGACAGACAGGGACTGAGAAGTGGGGACGATGAGGCGGGCAGCAGACGCAAACGAGAGACGGACAAGAGGGGACAGGAAGAGCCCGAGAGGAGAGGCAGAAGGAACAGAGAGGGCCGGGGCAGGAGAGAAACAGTGGAGAGACCAAGACAAGGGAAACAGAAAGGAACAGAGGTAAGAAGACAGCGGGGAATAGAGAGGCAGACAGACTCTGTCAGAAAATCGGAGATGACCAGGGAAGAGAGAACCGACAGGACAAGTAACAGACGGAGGAAGACAGCAAGAGCGAAGAGAGAGAGAAAACAGCCCCTCTCTCCCCCGCCCCCCGCCCAGGCACCCCAGCACTCGTGTTCCGTGTTGTGTTCTGTTCCTCTGGAAAGACCCTGGGATCAGCCTTCCTGGAAGCAGCCCCCGCTGAGCGGGGCGCGACGACCATGAGCCGCTCTGCAAAGGCGCTCGCTCCCAAGGTGAAATTGGTTTTGTGTGCGTTTGCTCTGACCTTGGATTTTCCCCCGCGGGGTCGCTGGAGAAGGAGCCCTGGATAGACAGGGACACGGGGATGTGTCAGTGGGGCTGCTGGATCAGAGCAGCTCCACACACCGTCTCCACGTGCAGCTGTGGATGCCATCAGCCCTGGGCCATGGTGGACATGCGTCCCCCATCTGGGGGACAGGCTGTGCCTGAAGGACCACAGACTATGATGCTCCTGAGGCCAGTGGTATGACGAGCCAGGTTCTGAGCGAGGAATGATGGTCCAAGGCGGAGAGCATGAGCATCGGAAAAGACAGAAGAGCTATGGGCAAACCAACATGGCTGAGAAGCTCAAGCCACTAGGAACGGTGGCCAAAGGAGACGGGCAAACCCTGACATCACATGACCCTCATCCTTGTCCGCATTCTCTTCACCATCGTCCCCTTATTTTGACCTCTTGCTCAGAGTTGGACACTGTAATAAGCATTCTACGTCCTTCAATCATGGCTCCAAACTTAGGCCGTTGAACAGATGTCCTCATTCTCCACGGGAGGAGCTTGGAGCAGAAGTTCTCGGAGAGCTTTCCCGAGACCACACAGTTAGGAACCAATACTAAAGTCTTTTTTTTGTCTTTTTTTTTTTTTTAAGATTTTATTTATTTATTTGACAGACAGAGATCACAGGTAGGCTGATAGGCAGACAGAGAGAGAGGAAGGGAAGCAGGCTCCCCGCTGAGCAGAGAGCTCGATGCAGGGCTCGATCCCAGGACCCTGGGATCACGACCTGAGCCGAAGGCAGATGCTTTAACCCACTGAGCCACCCATGCGCCCCACCAATACTAAAGTCTTGAACCCAGACCTTCCTGACTCCCACACCCCTCCTTGGGACAACTTCCCTTTGGCTCCCTCGGGCTCCCCAAATACTCAGTCTGGGTGAGCAAGACTGCTTGGTGCACAGGTGACAGGCATCCAAGTGGGCCCTGAGGGGGTGATGGGGGATTCTCGAAATCTAGAGGGCAGAGGGGATGCAGTTTGGAGAGATCAGTTCATTCTGAGGAGGACTCCAGATCATGAGGGGGCAGGGCTAAAGTTGCAAGAAGAGTGACTTCTTCCAGGCATAATGAGGAACCAGGAGCCAACTATACAAATGTGGCACACAGGTAGGCAGAGGCCATGATCCTGGATGTACAGAAGCCCTGGGCTCCCACAGAGACAGCTCTATGGTAGTGAGACTCCATCTGATGGCCTGTCTCCAGATGGGACCCTTTGTCTGTTCAGATGGGCTCTGGAACTGGGTAGGGCTGCGTCTGTAAGAGAATGCAGGTGGCCAAGCTGGGGAAGGCAGGGGCAAGAGATCAGCGCCAGTTAGCCCATAAGGGAAATTCCTCCTCTCTGTCCAACATCAAAGCCTCTACGCCTATAACTCCCTTGTAGAGTGACAATTCTATGTAAATACATTGTTCTAATCGAACACACGGAGTACTATATGGGATGGTCTTGTGAGAACTGGGGAGACCCAGGGGGAAGGGACAGGGGCTGTCTCCACAGGGTTGAGCCCCGACAGATGAGTGTGAGTCTGCAGGACCCGGGGTAGAGGCAGTGCCCTGTGTGCACCGGGAGAGCTGCATGGACCATTTCAAGTTCACAGAAGTTCAGGGTCGATGCATCTCAGGGTGGAGGAGGGTAAAACGAAGAGGATAAAACTGGAAATGAAGGTTGGGCGTGGATTGCGTAGACCTGCTTATATCACATGTGGGAACTTCAAGGCATGTTTACAATGCTTAGCGCATGCCACAAAGGGTGCTGAAGTCCAGCTATCATCTTCAACCCTTCTCCCCCTCGATCATGGAAAGTGCCTTAAAGTTCACCCCGGGAGCTGATGAAATTGAAAGAATAGGATCTACTGATCTCCCAATTGGTTCCATTGTTCTATAATCTCAAGTTCCCACTTTCTATGTCTATTCGTGACTTGGGTTACCCCTCTGCCCTCCAATCCTGTTAAAGGCTCCCTATTTATTCCACCCAGGTCCCAATGGAGACAGAACTTGGGAGCAAAATATTAGGACTAGGGCCTAAAATCTTGGAAGTTGGAGATGATTTTTAAAAGAATTTTGGAACCGAGGGCGCCTGGGTGGCTCAGTTGGTTGGACGACTGCCTTCGGCTCAGGTCATGATCCTGGAGTCCCGGGATCGAGTCCCACATCGGGCTCCCAGCTCCATGGGGAGTCTGCTTCTCCCTCTGACCTTCTCCTCGCTCATGTTCTCTCTCACTGTCTCTCTCTCAAATAAATAAATAAAATCTTTAAAAAAAAAAAAAGAATTTTGGAACCTCCCACCACCACCACTGCCAGTGTACCCACAGAGCCAGAGGTGAGTTGTTGGAGAGGAAAAGGCATTTTGCTTTGTATTTGGGCAATAGCCAAGGTCCCACCCAGCATTAGGTAGCCCAAAAGGGAACATGAGGAAACCAATAACAGCTTCCAGGGCGTTCTCTGAATGCACGAGGACGAAAAGCCGATGCAGGGGAATTCTGAACCTTGTTGTTGCAAACTTTCTCTCCTTGGTGACCTTGAGAACCTTCAACATTGTATGGAAGGAACTAGAAAGGAGTTAGAGACATATCCTGCCTCATCTTCTCTCAGGGCACATGGATTTGAGGCACTAGATCTAATCTGAAGAAAGGCACAAACTAGATAGAGATAAATAGTAGGCGGGGATGGCACCTACCCAAGTGTTTTGAAAGAACTCAAGGGTGAAATTAGGGGAAGTGTTGGCCAAACTGTGGAACAGATCTTTACACATGGCCACTCTGCTGAGAACGAGAGCACCCCTCCCCCACAAGACAGCACCTGGGAGTCCCAGGTCAGTGAAGGGAGCACCATTCCCCTCCCGGGTCACTGGGCTCTCTAGGATGGGGAGAGAAATCAACAGAGAAGAAGTTCCGTGACCTCCTCCTTTCTCCAAGGGCAAAGCAGCCTGATTCATTCACTTGTGCGAAGTGGGTTTTCCAAAGGAGAGATGGCTACGCTCCACCACGGAAGACTCTTGAATCAAGAGAAATTAGTTTGGGGAGTGAGGGAGAAGTTTTAATAAGGCTTTGGGACTGGCTTATGGATAAGAAAGAATGTCTATGCTTTTAGCTCTATAAATGGGAAGTTCGCTTTTAAGTTAATTGTAAACAGTAGGGTTCCTGCAGTCCACTGGAAAACACCATGACAGTACAACCTTCTCCTTCCTTTGGCCACTGGCCAGAACCAGTTGCAGACATCTCTCTGCCTCAGATCCACACATTTTAGCATGATTTACCTACCAATGGGCTACTTAAAGCACCTGCTAGGTGAAGCCTTCCTACATCAGCTTTCATTTCAAGGCCTTTCTAGACTTTCTTTGTTTGTCCCTAGTTTTTCTCCTTATTGGCATTCATCCGTCTTATCTCACTTCCCCAGTCAGAATCTCTCAGCCAACTATCCAGTAATCCTCATTGGGTCAACCCTGAAATACGTATACTGGTTCTGGGGGCTCATTCTAACATGAGGCATCGACGAATTGGGTCTTCCAGAAAGATACAATCAAAGTGACATAGAGCGGTGGACCACGGGAAATCAAAGGAAACAGAGATTTTGTCACAGACGAAAGAAAACGATACTTCTATTTGTAGAGGAGATGATCTAGAAATGATCCATATGAGAGGAATCCAAGGTCATCCAGCCATCGATTCCTTATTTCAACAATTTTTATTGAACACCTGCTATGTGCCAACCCCTTCCAAGTATTCAGGAGAGAGCAGTGAACAAGACCTAATAGACCCTCATGAAGTTTTGATTCCAGTAAAGCCAAAGCAAGAAAATACATTAATTCATAAAAACCAAGAGTATATACGGTTATAAAATCAATAAAATAAAATAGGGCAATGTGGGGGCTACTTTTGGCCGGGCGATGACAGAAGTCTTCGGCACGTCTCTACCTCTTCACCGCCTTCACCTATTTCATCCATCCCTCCACACCCCAGGCAATCACTAGTTTGTTCTCTGATCTGGGTCTGTTTCAGTTTGTTTATTCCCTTTTTCTGTGTTTTACATTCCACATATAAATGAAATCATATACTATTTGTCTTTTTCTGTCTGACTTATTTACTTAGCATACTACCCTTTAAATCCAGCCATGCTCTCCCAAACGACAAGATTTCCTTCTTTTTTTACAGCTGATTAATAATCCAGTATATACACACCACATCTTCTTTATCCATCCACCAATGGGTACTTCCATCGATGGAATGCTTCCATTCGATGGGTTGCTTCCATGTTGTGGGTCTTGTAAACAATGCTGCAATAAACACAAGGGTGCATACTTCTTTCTGAGTTAGAATTTTTTCTTTTCTTTGGGTAAACACCCAGCAGTGGATTTCCTGGGTCATAGGGTAGTTCCATTTTTAATTTTTTGAGGAAACTCCATGCTGTTTTCCAGAGGGGCGGTCCCAGTCTGCATTCCCACCAACAGTACATGAGGGTTCCCTCTTCTCCACATCCACCTCAATGCTTGTTGTCTCTTGTGCTTTTTATTTTAGCCCTACTGACTAGTGTGAGGTGATATCTCACTGTGGTTTTGATTCACCTTTCCCCGATGCTGAGGGATGCGGGACCTCTTTTCACAAGTCCGTTGGCCATCTGGATGTCTTCTTTGGGAATGTGTTGATTCAGGTCCTCTGCCTGCCTTTCTCTTTTTCAAATATCCAATGATAAAAAGAAATAAGTCATGGGGATGAAAAGTACAGCATAGGAAGTACAGTCAATGATATTGTAATAATTTTGTATGGTGACTACACTTAGCATTGTGAGAGAATTATGTGGTGTACAGAATCGTTAAATCTCTCTGTTGTTCACCTGAGTAGTATAACATTGTATGTCAGTTATGCACCAATTTTTAAAAAATTAAGGAGGCAGGGTGCCTGGGTAGCTTAGTTGGTGAAGGGTCCAACTCTTGATTTCAGATCAGGTCATGATCTCCGGGTCATGGGGATGGAGCCCTGCATTGGGCTCTGAGCTCAGCAGGGAGTCTGCTTGAGATTCTTCATCCCTCTCCCTGGCTTCTTCAGGGAAACATCTTTTTATGAAGAACCAAATTACAGGAATCCAAGGGTGGGTCCCTGAGCCTTAAGACGCAGAATATCTAGGTGGGAGCCAAAGTGGGACTAGGCACGCACGATCTCAACATAACCTTGGACCTGACAGCCCAGAGTATGGCTGGAGCAGGAGGGATGGGGGCCAGGGATTGAGACCAGGCCTTGTATAACTGACTGAGTCCCCCACGGGCCCCCCAATTTTTCTTCTTTATAGGAAATAAATGATATTAACAATGATTATTATTACCTATGGTTCCTAAGCAAGCTACACTACCCCCTAGCTTCCCTTTCAAAATACAGGCTGAATATCTAACAAAGACAAGAAGACACAATCGTTTCTCCATTTCCTGTTAAGTGTTTTGTTGTTGTTGTTGGCCAGACTTGCCAGACTGTCCCATCAAAGAATAGCTACAAACATACCGCAGGTGTTCCGAACAAACCAGGGAGAAGGGGTTGGGTGCCAGCATGGGACCACAGTTCTTGCCTGAGGGAAGGAAAGAAAGGGATCCAAAGCACATGTGCTCACACTTCAGGTACGGACAGCTGGTCACAGGCAGTTGGGGAGGCTCCGCAGGGCGTCACGGGTTACAGCATGACATTTGCCTCCTTAAACAAGTTAGTAATGGAATTTAGGAATGGTCATACAGTTGAAGAACCATCTGTCAAACAGAAGCAGGGCTGAGAATAACCTCATATTCCACTTATAAAGAACGGAGGTAACATGAAACCCTTGGACCAGTCTTTGTCTCTCAATATCCTGCACTTTCGTGTTACTCGGATCCCAGAGGGTCTGACTGCGGTCTGGTACAGATGACAGAGCAATCCCAAAGCTGATAGACTCAGAGGTAAGACGAGGAACAGGCTCAGTGACAATCTTATCAACAACCTGTACAGAGTGAGATGAATTTTTGAAAAATTCTCCCAATGTCCTTAACACCTCATCAGGCAGAATCTTACAAATAGAATGTAATTAAAATTGCATCTCCTTTGACCCAATTCAAAGAAATCTTCTCCAAGGCATGTTGGAATTGTGACACGTGCAGCAAGACTCTCTGGGTGCCAGGAACTGCTATTGGAAATAGAGAATAAACTTGAGGGTATCAGCCAGGTGCAGGAACCCCCAAACATTAATTTGAGTCACAGTTGGCTGCACCGTATCAACCTATAAACACCTCTCCACTTTCAATTAACATTGCTCTGTCTCCTGTCTCGCTGAATATTATATTTAACTAATTTAAGAGGATTGGTAAAGAGAGTTTTCACACTTCACAGGAAAACATAATGAAATAATTATACGTCTACTTCCAAAAGGCATGAGAATATTGCATAAGCAGGCTTCAAGTCTTTTCAACTAAAGCCTCTCCCTGTGTCTCCTGACAGAGGGTTCATGCCTGAACTTTCACTTAGATGTAGATTTTTACACCGTTGTGCTCATACTTATGTTACGGGATGTTTGCCTACTTCTGCGGGATTGCGTTGTTGATATCTTTTTTTGGTCACCCAGTAGACTGGCTGCGGTGGGATGAGACAGTCTGAGACACTGGCCACATGGGTTCATGGGTAGGAACGGGGCAGAGATTGGGACCAGGAAAGAGTAATCCACAAGGGCTATCATGGCTGTTGGGACAAAGTTAATGCATTAGTGTCTGAGTCCCATGTATTAGTGAGCCATTGATACAATAATGCTATGTAACAAACCATCTCAAAGCTCAATGTTTTACAGCCACAAGCATTTATCTTCATAGATTTGGGTTTTGCACACAAAAGATGCATCCGAGAACTCCATTAAGCTTCAGGTTGACTGGCCTTGGTTCCAGCCCACACACTGGGTTCTGGTCTGCTCTGTGTTCTTTGCTCCAGGCTCAGAAGGTGGGGACTACTCAGTGCATGTTCTTCTCATGGTTATCCCAGGATCTCCAGAGCCAAGCCAACCCTTGTAATCACACTAAGGCTCCCACTTACATCATGCCTGCCGATATCCCTTTGGCCAAAGCAGTCAAATCCAGGGGCTGAGAAGTATGGATCACCCTCAGGAGGAGGGGTGAAGTAGTATACATATGGACCTGCTGAACCCTGATGTGACCCTTCACCGCCATGAAGGGCCAATCCAGTGGGCATGGCATGGAGTGAGTGAAGAGATAAAGACTGACCCAAAGCAGGCTGGGATTGAGGAGAAAGGCCATGCATCAGTGACCTACAGTGCCATAATCCCGGCCAATCCAGGTGGCATTTCAGGATGACTTGAGGGTTGAGCAAGTAGGAGATCTAGGAGGCCAGATTTCAAGGTGCGACATAATGAGCAGGCTGGCTGTCCAGTCCACTGGAGCAGAATTTTAAGATCAGCTAGCCCTCTCCCCCCGGAGTTCCTAAGTCCATTTTTTAAAACACTGAGATCTGCATATATTTTAGGTGTACAACATGATGGTTTGATTCATGCATATATCAGAAATTGAGAGCTACCGTCAAGCGAATTAATACCTTGAATCAGTGTTCAGAGCAAAGGAATCCTAGAAAGCCAGAAGGGGACACTGAGAAGGGACCAAACCCCACATAAACGATGAAGTCCCTATCTAAGGAGTCATGACGGACCTACCTCACCATGGCTGAGGGTGTGTTGAAGTCACAGCAGGAGGCCACTGACTCCTCCACCGAGCACAAAGGGACTCCCCCGCCCCCACGTTGCACCACTGCACCAAGGATAATATGGCCCTGGGAGATCTCTCTGGATGGACAGTCAGTGCTCAGGGTTCCAGTTGTACAACCAGACATTGCTCTACCTTCACGTGTGTTCATTCACCTAACCCTTCAACAGGCCCTGGAAATGCAGGGAGATGAAGCTCAGATGAGTTAGGAACTTGCCAAGGGTTTCACCACTAGGGAGTGGTGCACTGGGATTAAGATCCAGATAATCCTGGGGCACCTGGGTGGCTCAGTGGGTTAAGTGTCTGCCTTCGGCTCAGGTTGTGATCCCAGGGTCCTGGGATCGAGGCCTGTGTTGGGCTCTCTGCTCAGCAGGGAGCCAGCTTCCCCCTCGCTCTCTGCCTGTCTCTCTGTCTACTTGTGATCTCTGTCTGTCAAATAAATAAATAAAATCTTTAAAAATTTATATATATAAGATCCAGATAATCCAGGCCCTGTCTCTGACCACGGTTCTCTCCTGCCCCCAGGCTCACAAGGGAAGCAGGTGACCTGGAATTTGCAGGGAACCAGAGTGAGTAAGCACAGTGGAGAAGAGGCCCAGAATATTCTATCACAGATATCGTCTATCTGCCAGAAGGTAAGTGATAGCCTCTCAATTCCAGGTCCAACTTCCAAGCTCAGTTCTATTTAAAAAACAACAACAACAAAAACCTCCTTCATAAAGTCCTATTTACTTAGTTATACCAGAATTTCTTAACTACTTTATTCAGAACAGCCCTAAATTGGAAACAACTTGAAATATCCCTCCACAGGAGAATGAGTTAAGTATGTCAACATAGCCCATTTTTACAGTGTGCTATGGACCAGCAAAGAAAGCACCAGACTTCTAATAAATGCCGTAAAATACATGGATCTCAAAAACACCCTGTTATTCAGAAAAAAAAAAAAAATCAGACCCCTCCTCCTGCCTTTGGGCTGCCTCTGTGTTTTTTGACACAAAGGGTGGGTCTATTTCTAGACTCTATCCTGTTCTTCTATCTATATGCCTGTTCTTGACAATAACGCCACACTGTCTTGATTACTGTAGTTTTCTGGTAAATCCAGAAATCATGTGGTGTGATCTTCCAATTATGTTCTTCTTTTTAAGAGTATTTTGACTTTTCTGGGACTTCCAGCCATGCATTGTTAACTACAGTAAGCTTTGATCACCTTTTCCTTGAAATACAAAATCCTTCTTAAAGGATCTTCTGGATAAAAAGAAAAAAATAATAATAAAATGATTGCAGAGTCTCCCTCCTTCCGTACTCATGGAATAAATAAACATGAAAAATAATCTGAAGGACGAAAAAGAGACTTTCAGAATACTGAAACCTACAAATGCTTCGCCAAGTAAAGAAAGAAAACTTTTAGAGCAGGATGACTCCTGACTTCTCGCCCCAGTGGGGTTCTGGCGAGGGCACGGAAACCCATGTATCCTCAGGAATGTTTCCAAGGCAGTGAGATGAGTGGACAGAGGTGGGGGAGGTCTGTTCCTGCTCTGGCCAGCAGGCAAGTGACCTAGGTTGCTAGGGAGAGAGGCGAGTGCAATGAGAGAAACATGCAGTGATACTTTTGATGGGGACAAAGAGTCACATCGCCCTTTGGACTAGGGAAAAACTTGAAGGGAGGGGGCTACCCTCCAAGATAGCTCCTGGGTAGAGTGTGGGTACTGGCAGAGGCCAAGGGATGACCTCCAGGAAGAGAATAGAGTCTGGTTGCTCTGGGAAAGCCCTTACCTCCACCTGCCAGCCCACCTCACCTTGCCCCCACAAAATTCCAGCCCTCAGACTGTTCTTTGGAAGGTCTGGCAAGAGGGAAACTTCAGCCTTACTCTCTCGTAGCAAGTGGAAAATGAAAACAAAACCAGAAAATGGCAACAACACCGCAGACCTATTTGGGGGGAAGGGGAAAGATGGTAAGAAGCACGAGATGGACCCTGGAGATGAGGAAACCTGCCTGCAAGAAAATGCCGGAAAGAACAGGAGGAAACACCGCCCAGGTATTCATAGCAAAGAATCTCACCGGAACATGACGTCGACCAAACGGGAATTCGATGACAAAATGAGGTTTCACAAGGTTATTGGTGATGAGGGTCACAACGCTGAGAAGACAAATTGAGACCAAATAATATTCACGCAGAACTGGTCATTGAGAAGCATCAAAGAATAAAATAGACTGAGCCGAAAATTGATTTACTAACATAGAAGCAAGTCTTGACATAATTGCATTTAAAATAAAGAAATAAGACCATGAGATTAAAGCACTTAAGGCAGGTGGCAGGGAAACAGGGCGGGCGCAGTAAGCCGATGTTAAGACCACGAACATCCCTTGAAGTAGGAAACTCAACAAATACAAAAAGAAAAGAAAGGCAAGTATATTCAAGGGATAATTTCCTGAAACCAGAAGGAAAAAGCAGTGTGCAGAATGGAAGTGCATATTCTCTTCCAGGAGAAGGGCATGCCATGGACAACGGAAAAAATCGAGGTGGCTTCAAACTTCTCCACCACGGCATTACACATCAGCGAGAACAAGGAGCAATGTTCGTGGAGGCTTGAGGAGAAGGAACTAGAATTCTAGAACCTTCCTTCCTGTCACTCGGCGTAAATGAAACAGGGCCAACGTTCTTCATACTTAGGGTGAGGCCGTCCAAAATTAAAATAGGAAGTTAAAAGTAGCATTGCTTTCTACCTCTGCAAATATATATTTTCTTTCACCATAGAGGGTTTTTATTTTATTTTATTTTTTTAAGATTTTATTTATTTATTGGACAGACAGAGATCACAAGTAGGCAGAGAGGCAGGCAGAGAGAGAGGGGGAAGCAGACTCGATCCCAGGACCTGAGATCATGACCTGAGCCGAAGGCAGAGGCTTTAACCCACTGAGCCACCCAGACGCCCCCCATAAAGGGCTTTTAAAAGGAATGATACATTTCGTGGTCCTTCAGTTTCACTTCATTTGTGTTTCCTTCTGTCAGTTTCAGGAACTTTTGATTTAGGCACTCTTCGGTTCAAGAGCAAACATATTATAACTGTATTGATTACAGTTCCTCTGTCTGTCTGCCTTTCCGGGTACCTGCTGGAGGGCTGTCTGGAATGAGACATACTCCATGTTCACAATGGCTATTTTTAGGGATGAAGACTCCGAGGGATTTCTTTTACTTCCTTCTTCCGACTTTGGCACCATTGGAATTACTTATAATGAGGAGGCAGGGTTTTAAACATGCAGTCATTATTTTAAAAGCTAAGAACCCATACCGGCGTGGCTATATAAGGACACTTTGCTTGGATAAACAGAAAGCAAAACCAACTAAGCAGAACCCTAATGTCAACCTCTCAAGACTTATTTCTGGGATAGCAGGACAGAGAACCCTATCAGGGCCATAAAAAGGAAAAGTCCTTCATAAGAAAATGGGAACTGAATTAAAAACCATAAATAGCTAAAATATATTGAAGATTTCCACCAGCCAGACACTATGCTAAGAACTATACATTGATTTTTCTCATTTAATTATGACCATAATCCTGTTAAGTAGGTATTACCATAACTCATCATATCACACTCAAGGAGACCATGGCTCGGGGAGGGGTGGGGGGAGTAACCTTCCCAAGGCCAACTTGAATTGGCAGGTCTGATAACTGGATTTCAAACACAGCTTTCGTCAACTCTGTACAACCCACTTTTCTAGAAAAGAAGGTTCAGGGTCTAGAACGCAGTGGGTTCAACCTGTCTGAGCTTCCTGAAGTTAGTCTCCCACAAAGGTCATGTGACTTACTTACCTTCCAATGGAGGAAGGTCATGGAGGCTCATGAAGGTATTTCCAGTAGGATGATTTCCAGAGGCTGCCATCCAATGCTGGCTGGTGTCCACTCTCTGCTTTCCTTTGGAGTGTGTGATTGTCTTGGAAAAAAATAACATCCATCCGCATGGATCCCTGGGTCCTGCTTGGTTTCTCCCATTGCCAGGAGAACTTGATTTCAACTTGGAGGTGCTCCGTGTCCAGAAGTCTGGTCCTGGCTCTCTCATCACCCCCGTAAGGTATTATGCAAAGCTTCCACAGGTAAACACGGACCTGCCGTACCAAGGATACGAAGTATGATCTTTCCTGATGTAATTTCAACACCCTGCCCCACACCATGGGAATGGTGTGTCCACAAGCCAAGGAACACCAGCAGCCACCAGAAGCTGGGAGAGAGAGGCATAGGATGTGGGTGGGGGTGGGGGTCGGGGCGGGGGGTGGATTTTTCTTCAACCCAGACAACACCTTGTGTTTGGACCTTGGACCTCTTGAACTATGAGGAAATATTCTTTGTTTGACTTAAGCTGCCAAGTTTGTAGTGATTTGTTAGGGTGGCCCTAGGAAAACCGACACATTCCCAAAGCATCTACATCACCAATATCTATCCTGCCACTCCCAAGGCAAGTCATGCTCAGGAAGTATGAGTTGAATTTTCTCATGAATTCACCCATTGGTTCCGCGATGGGGACAACAGGTTCAAAAGTCCACCCAGCTGCCTTTGACATGGACTGTGAGCTCCGTGGGGACAGGGACATTGGGTTCTCACCCACAGCTGTGCCGGTGTCCAGTCGCATTTGTCAAAGGAAGAATGTGGAGGTAAGGGCCACGTAAGACTCGCCATGACATGGAAAATAGGCGGAAAGCCAGAGGATGTCGATGGCATCCTCCAGTCACTTCCACCACGGAACTTGGCAGGATGATTATAGGAAACTCACTTATACTTTCTGGGCGCTGGGTTCCTCATCTTTAGAACAGATACATGAAAACCCAGCCCTCGTTATTTCAAGGGATTGTTGCCAAGATCAGAGACCAGCATCAACATTTAGAAGTGTTAAGACTCAGAAGTTTGTGTTATTAGTGTTATTCCTAGAATAGAGGATCCCAGTTTTTACAAAGAAGCCTGTTTAAAACTACTGAAATAGGGGCACCTGGGTGGCTCAGTGGGTTAAAGCCTCTGCCTTCGGCTCAGGTCATGATCTCAGGGTCCTGGGATCGAGCCCCGCATCGGGCTCTCTGCTCAGCAGGGAGCCTGCTTCCCCTTCTCTCTGCCTGCCTCTCTGCCTACTTGTGATCTCTGTCAAAAATAAATAAATTAATTAATTTTTTTTAAAAAAAATTACTGAAATATTGTGGTCTGGCAGGGAAGTAGGAAGGGGTCCAAGACAAGGACCATGAAGTCTGGTTCAAAAAGAGGGGCCCGAATGGTGCCTGGGATTCATCCCCCTGGGATTCCGGCTCCACTGTGGAACTAACATGTGTCCCCGGGGTTCCAGGCAACGTGGAGTTCTTTCTTCATTTAGGGCTGACCTTGGAAGAGACCTTTGAAAGCCACTCTTCCATACCCACACTTAGAAATCGATTTCTCTTCCTTTTGATCTTTTCTGAGCATTTATGGAGAGCTGACTCTGTGCCAGGCATTTGACAGGAATAAGCTCTTTGAAAGCCGTGTACCCATTTTACAGATAAGCAGAGTCGTCGTGGATGTGGAAAGGGTGGGGCTAAGATTTTCGCAGGATCTTTCTGTGTCCAGAGTCTGAGCTCTGGAGCTCTGCTGAGCATCTTTTCTTGGAATGTAAAAAGCTGTCTCTGCTTCAAGAAAATCACAGAGTTAGAGAAAGCAGACACATCAATGATTTACTGCTCAATTTGTGTATCTAGCAGCAAACACAGATGCCTAATGCTATGAAAGTTCCGAGGAAGGAGGAATGGTCACTGTCTGGAGGGTAATGGAAGGATTTACGAAGAAGGTGACTTTGAGCTGGGTCTTAGAGTATGAATAGGAGTTTGCCATTCTACATAGAAAGAAAAATAGCCCAGAGGTATGAGAGAGGGTGTTTGACCTGGGAAACAATGCTCACTTTACTCTAGCCACACTATGAGTATTGTGTGTGTTTGGGGGAAGTGGGGTCAGGGGCCGAGGAGGCTGGGAGGGTGAGTTTGTGCAGCTTCTGAGTACTTTGAGAGGGACCAGATTTTACCCTCTACCAGAATTTACAAACATGTGGCCCCAGGAGCCCAGAACTGGCCCCGAGACGTATTTTGCTGAACCCGTTAGTGTTTAAAAAAATTTTTTTAATTGGCTGCCAATGTTCGAAAGTAAGATTTCACATATGTATCAAGATTTCAGCTCTCATTTAAAAAAAAAAAATCAAAATCTGGCACTACTGGGTCTGTATTTCTTTCTTTTTTTTTTTTTTTTAAGATTTTATTTATTTGACAGAGAGAGACCACAAGTAGGCAGAGAGGCAAATAGAGAGAGAGAGAGAGAGGAGGAAGCAGGCTCCCTGCCTAGCAGAGAGACCCTGCGGGACTCGATCCCAGGACCCTGAGATCATGACCTGAGCTGAAGGCAGAGGCTTAACCCACTGAGCCACCCAGGCAGCCCCTGGGTCTGTATTTCTTCATAGCTACTGACTAGAGCTGAGAAGATGTGGTCCCTTAGGGCCCCAGATCTTCTTCAGTTTAACGCAGGGACTACCTTCCATGCCACACGTCCGCAGGCACCTGAGACTTCAGTTCTGACGAATGGAAATCATCTTGGATTTTTATGCAGAGAAGTTATCTGGTCTGATTTAATGTCAAAGCCATTCTGGCTGGAGAGTGCTGGACAGACCGGAAAGGGGAAAACTAGAGTCGGAGAAGCCAGTGAGGAGACCGTCCAGGAGCTCAGACCTCCAGAGGATGCTAGCTGGGAGGGATGGGGCTTGGCTTGTCACGGATGCGGAATGGGATCTCTGTAAAGTTGTTTTCATATCATTTTATTGTCTCCCTTACCGTCCTATTTAAAATCACACCCCACCACATCCACCTGTCTCCCTCTCCCGCTCTGTTTTTCTGCTTTACGCTCGCTTATCACACCCTGACATCCTGGATACTTTCCTTGTTCACTTGTTTATTATCTGTCTCCTCCAACTAAAATACAAGCTCCACGTGGCCAAGAATTCTGTTAGCTTCAGGCCCTGCTGTGTTCGCCGTGCTGGGAAAAGTGCCTGGCGCAGAACGCTTTTCATGAAGAGATGTTTATTTCCGATGAGAAATGACATTTTCAATTATTTAACTATTGATCTATGTAAGCATCCCTAATCTCGATAGTTTGAGGACAACCGACGTGCCAGGAAGAGGGGCCAGGTTTTCTGGTGCAGGTTTTCGTGGCCCGGGGGACATCCAGAAGGATTCAGACCCCAATCTGGGAGGGCCCTACCCATCCCCGCCTGGCAGGCAGTGGCAGGTACGTGGGGCAGGGGAGATGCTGGCTCTCAGAAGCGGGGCTCCAGGGAGACCCAGGGACATTCCCCCCACAACTCCACACCCCAGCCCCCTGGGGCCCACACATCCTTTGAAAGGAAGACCCAGATCAATTATCCTTAATCTCCATTGTCATTTCTTCACTGGTTTTCTGAACAAGTGCCGAGGCTGTAAGAGCCTCCCTTTGATGCTTAATTGCTTAATTATCAGTTTACTCCACGGACTTGAAGAGAGGGATTTGGACCACTTTTAAAAAGCAGGGTGGGGGGCACCTGGGTGGCTCAGTGGCTTAAAGCCTCTGTCTTCACCTAAGGTCATGATCTCAGAGTCCTGGGCTCCAGCACCACATCCAGCTCTCTGCTCAGCAGGGAGCCTGCGTCCCCCTCTGTCTCTGCCTCAGCTCTCTGCCTACTTGTAATCTCTCTCTCTGTGCCAAATAAATAAATAAAATTTAAAAAAAAATTTTTTAAAAGCGGGATGGGTTGGAGACTGCCCAGGAAGTCCGTCTCCCCTCCCCTGGGCAGCAGTTCCTTGCCAGGGGTGGGGGCACTTCTTAAAGCCTGAGTTCAGGGGCCCTATCTCGTCCAGCCCCCATTCCCACCAGGCCTCCTGCACCCCATGATCCCTCTTTATCCGGCTGAGTGCTCATTCGGGCAGTGAGTGTGGGGCTCTCCCAGCCCCTGAGGCGAACCACCAAGCACACCATTCCTTTTTTCTCCAAAATCACCTATATCTTTTCAAATTCTCGATGTTTTTCTTAATTCTGCTGGCACTCATTCATTCACTCATTCCATCTTTATATGTCCCAGGCCAAGTTAGGCTTTATATGCCCGGGCCAAGAGAGGCTCATGGAGCCAGAGGGACTGAAGGGGTCAGGGATCTGAAAATGGCTCGCATGGAAATGACAGGTGGCCTGATAATCTGAGCAGAACGTGGGGAGGGGTTGACTCTACTGAGCTGGTCGTCGAGGTGTGGTCTAGGTCTGTTGGGATCAGGACCAGCCTCAGGAGGGAGCAGCCTTTCATGGCGCCCAGAAGGATGGTGGGCGCTCAAGACGTTACTTTTCTTCTTCTCCAGTTTTCCCCCCGCTTCGTTGTCTTGTTCTCTCTCACACACACAAACACACTCACATGCACACACACTGTCAAAAGGTAAACTGAGGCACACAAAATATTCTAGGACTTTATTTGAGCCTAAGAATTCGTTTGTCTGATAGGAAGCAGCCCCCACCAAACCAGAGATGATCAGCACCACTCCACCAACAGGAGTCAGGGGCAGGGTTTTTCTAGAGAAGATGCTGAAGCAAAGGAAAGCAATTATTTGGTGATAGCTTTAAGCGGTTGCCTCCGTAGAGAAAGCCTCATTGGCCGTTTGTGATTGGTTTGTCTTAAGGTTTCCCTTTGGGTTTAGGATTTGGTTTGCTTGCGTAGACTACTAAGGCGTTAGAGCCCCTCCCCACAATGGGTTTCCTGTTTGATTACTTTAACAACACACACACACACATTCAAAAGTCATCAAATGGGGATAAAATAGCACATGGGCTCCCGGACAAGATGGGCAGTCCCCTCCCCAGGACTCTTGTCTATACTGCCTGGCTTCACTGTGGCTCATTTTTCCTTAGGAAATTGGCCTAGTGGATCCAGCTTCTCAACACAGAAATGTGCTTTCACACACTCCAATGGCCCAGTTCAATATGAGTTGTTTTTGTTTTTTTTTCTTTTGATAAGAATTCACACCGAGATGCCCTCCGGAAACAAGCCAGCGCCCAGCAGACAGGCGCTGCATAGACAGACGCTCAACGCTGTGGCCCAGTACCAGACTCAGATGAGCTCCGCTCACGCACGGCCCGCGGGAGCTGCGCAAGGCCAGCCCCGGATCCAGACCCCGGAGTGCAGTCCTCTCGATATCCTGCCTGTGTTTTCCTTTTCCTTTCTTTTTTCAGCCAGTGTTTGGCAAGAGATTCAGCCAACAGAGGGATCTGTGGGATGAAGGAAAAAACAAACACAGTGGAGACGTGGAAGGAGGAAAGCAGGCATCCACAGAGACGGTGAGGCGTGTGCGGGGCGGGCGTGGATGGACAAGCTACAGGCCACAGCCGTGCTCTGTTCATGGGGCCACAGGAGGCGAGGAAAGACGTGTCGTCTGGAGGTCTTGGCGCTGACTCCCATGGCACGTTTTTTGATATTTTCCCAACATGCTGGGCAAGAAAGAACTGCAGCGAAGGAACCTCAGCCCCCAAAGCTAAGAGTGCAAAAACGAAGCTTAGTATTTTTGCCTTTAAATCCAAGTATGTCTCACTCACCACCCCCATCCTGTCCAGAAGGGGAAAATGATGAGCCTCCCTCTCCCCCAGGCTGGATCTTGCAAATGTCCTGGAGGTCTCACAAAAAGCAAACACTTGGGAGTTTCCCCGTGGTGGGTGGGTGGATGACAGTGGGCAGGGCCTCAAGGTCGAGTGACTGCAAAGTGGATGGAGACCTTGGAGTGCAGAGAGCGTCCATGGTGTCCACACTGGAGTGGACATGGCTTCTCTCAAAGCACCATATGGCGATCCCCCACCACATCTGTCATCTTCCCAGGGTGCTAATAGGAAGCCAGACACAGACCTCTATGTTCAAGGGCCCTGCAGCCCTCACTTTCCTCCCCAACCTTGGAGGATCCAACCTCTCTCTGCGTGGACCCTCAAAAGTCTCCATTTTCTCTCTTCCCTTCTCAACACAGATGCCTGCCTTCTAGTCTCAATAATGCCACAATAGCCAGGAAAAGGCTGGCTTCAAAATGGTCCCAATTTCTCCTAAAACTTTCCCTCAAATGCGGGGCCATTAAAAGGTTTAGCCTTCTGCTTGGATCCAACATGATCAATAAAATCTAACAGGAATGAAGAAACAGATGAACGTGTTTGTCGGTCACCCTACCAGAAGGTTCCCTGCAGAGTCTCTGGGCCAGTTAGTAGAAGGTCCCACTGAGATTAAGGGGACTGTCACTACTGTGCTGTCCTAGGCGGTGGTTTGCTCTAGTAAGGCTCCCCAATGCATCATGCATTGGGTCATCCATACCTTTGTGCATTCCTCACCACGTGGACTCTGGGCTTGGCCTTGAGACTAGCTCTGGCCAGTGGTACATGGGCAGACATGGTACCAGCAGAGGTCTGATGAGTGTCTGTGCACTGGGGCTCGCTCCCATGGAGAGCACTGCATAGAGAAGCCAGTCTAGCATACTGGAGGGTAAGAGGTCATGTTGGGGAAAACCAAGATGCCTTGGCCAGCAGCCAGCGCCTATTAACTGCCAGGTATGTGGCTGGGTTGTCCCATGGATGGCTGCAGCCAAGCCACCTCTCCAGCTGAACCTAGCCACACAAGTAAACCCAGGCATAAACATTGGGGGAAAGCCCAACAGACCCATTGAATTTGGGGGTGGTTTGTTGTATGATGGTGGATAACCAAAATTATTTCTGACCACAAGACTTTGTATGCCAACAGCCGGAGAGCTTTTTTTCAATAGAGTTTATTTTTTAGAGAAGTTTTAGATTCATAACAGAATTAGAGAAATGTCCAGAGATTTCCCATATACCTCCCGCCCCTACACCTGCATGGCCTCTCCCTGATATCAGTGTCCCCCATCAAAGTGGTACATTTGTTATATCCAATGATTCGACACTGACACACCAAACTCCAGAATCTACATTAGGGTTCACTCTTGGTGTTGTGCCTTCTACTGAATAGTATTGTACAGAATCCTATAGTATTCTGTGGAATTATATGTATCCTATAGCATAACTTCACTGCCTTAAAAATCTTCTGTGTTCCACCTGTTCATCTCTCCCTCCCCCTCTTTCCCTGGCAACCCCTGATCTTTCTATGGGTTCATGGTTTGCCTTTTCCAGAATGTTCTATACTTGGAGTCATCCTATATGGATTTTTAGACCGACTTCTTTCACTTAGTAAATGCACATTGAGATTGCCTCCACGTCTACATAACCTGATTGTTCATTTCTTTTTAGCACAGAATAATAATGCATTGCTTAAATGGACCACAGCTGACTGAGCCATTCACCTACTGAACGACATCTTGATTTCTCCCAGGTTTTGCTGCTATGAACAGCCATGTGCCGGATTTTGTGCGGATGTAAATATCAAGGAGTATTAGGTTAAGTACCAAGGAGCGGGACTGCTGGGTCAGATGGTAAGCATATGTTTCGTTCTGTAAGACTGCCAAAGTGTCTCCCAATGCGGCTGCACCATTTTTGAATTCCCACCATGGGAGAGAGTTCCTATTGCTCCCTGTCTTCATCAACATTCGATGTTGTCTGTGTATAGGGTTTGGGCCGTTCTAACAGGTATGGAGTAGTACTTCAGTGTTGTTTTAATCTGTACTGCCTGATGGCATATGATAAGGAATGCCTTTTTTTAATTGTCGTTCCAAATTCTAATTTAAATTCCAGTTAGTTAACATACAATGTGATGTTCGTTGCATCTTTTCATATGCTTTTTTGCCATCTGGAAATCTTGAGTGAAGTATCTGTTACTTTGGCTTATTTTTAATCAGGTTGTTTGTTTATTTGTTTTTCATTTAAGGTTCTTTTGCGTGCGTATATTTTCGATAACAGTCCTTTATCAGAGATCTTCTGCAAATAGTTTCTGTCCGTCTGTTCAAGGGGGAGCAGCGCCCCTTAGAGGCCAGCAGGGCTGGAGAAGGGCTGAGCTGGGCAAGGAGGCATTCTCCTTCCTGGAACTCGCAACCTCCGTGGGCTGGAAAGGGAGAGTGGCCAGATCAGGAAGTACCCAAGATTCAGAATTTTAACAAGTTGATCTGCTCCCTTTGCTTGTACTCATACATTGAGCCAGCTGACTCAAGGCATCAAAATGAAGGAATGTCAAAGTTCAAAGATACATCTGGAAACAGAGGAGGACGATTTTTAATATTTTGCCTTCTAATAGAGAAACTCCCTAAGAGACTTTATCAAATGAGGTGGGCATAACGCATTCAATCCGATTTCCTTTCCCTGAGAATAGGATCATTAAGGCATCCAAATTAACTGGGTGTAATCATGAATTAAATCGAGCTCGTTTATAAGGGAAACATAGAAGCATCTTTCATCTTAATATCCTGACATGATTCTCCTGACTTGAAGGTACAATTAGGAGGAAAAGGGGTGGGGGGAACCCAAAAAGCCCGTAGCTTAACCCTGAGTGGAATTGGTAATAAAACACCAGTTCCCCAGTGAACTGGCTGCCTGTCCTGGCCTCCTCAGCAGTGCTCATTATTTTATTTCACTACTTGATAGGTTGAAAAATTGCCTGCAAACTGGCTAATTAGGACTAAGAGTGCTTAGTAACGGGGGAGACAATTGCACTTCGAGAAATTAATGCTGAAAGCGTGGGAGCCCATGATTCATCTGTTGAAGTGCATCTAGACAGAGTTCCCCTCACCATTGTGTCCGTCCAACCACCTGTCCAGGTGGCCAGGTGATGCCAGCATTTGTCTGAGTTTGGGGCTTGGGGCGGTAAGAAACAGAAACCCGTCCGGAGGGAAAGGGGAGGCTCATCGTAAAGACACAGAGGCAATTCCACTTGGGACTCCTGGGGATGAGTATGAATATGAAGGTCTAAGAAGGGAGTGTCTCTCTCTCTCTCTCTCTCTCTCTCCTTCCCTCCCTTTCCACTCTCTCTTGGTCATACTGTATCCCCCTCTATATGACCAGGGTTCCCAGTCTCTCTTTTATCCTGGGCTCCATTTCCTTCTGGACACACACCCACCTTCCTTGTAGTCATTGTATAGGAACTTACCCCCATCCATTCATTCTTCTTCCAGATGTACATGGATCTCCTCCTTCTTTTTGTCAGACCACATAATTTGGTTAAGGTTGCACTGACCAATGCTAGGGATGCAGCTTGTTGCCAAGACCTTCACGAATCAACTCTCTGCTAGGTTCCCTTTGGTCTCAGAAGTTGGTTCAGGGATGGTTTCATGGTCCCACCAGGGATGGTTTCATGGTCCCACCAGAGTCAATAAGAGGCTTTTGCTGGGGCATCTTGGAAAAACACTCTCTGTCTTTACCATGAGGTTCCAAAAGATGAGAGACAGAGAGGTTTTGGACCCGCTGGAGTTGTCTTGCAACCATCCAGATAAATCCTTTTTGGGTGTCGAGCCAAATCCTCTCCACATGGAGTAGGGCAGAGCTCAACTGTGAAGAGAGAAATAGGTTATATGACATCTTTTGAGCTTGTGCATCAAGCAGAGCCCGATGCCTGCATTATGGTGGATTTTACAGTTGCCTGAACCAACAAACCCCCTTTCCGTGTATAAGCTAATTCGTTTTTAAGTTGCTGTCACTTGTGATAGAATTCCTACTGGAACCCGTGGCTTTCTTAATCCTCTCGAACCTTGAATTGCAAACTTCCCAGCTCTGACCTTGATTCCATGTGGCCTGCCAGTCCGAGAGCTCATCCCCACCTGAGCAGTTCCTGTGGGTCTTACATCATAGTCTCAGAGAGACAGATTCCATCATCTCAGCCACGGATTGGATTTCCTAATCCACCCTGAGAGTGAGGGCCACACAGTATGAACACGGTCACTCTCCAGCTGGGACTGCGAGTGAAAACAGTATCAAGGAAGAGCCGGAGCCATGACCGTCCTCCCCGGGTTCATGTAGCCTACAGAAGAGACAAGTTCACAGGCACCTGCCCTTTTGCTTTGACTGCCTGAACCTCCCTATCCAGGCATATTCATGCTTATCTCACACTGGCCTGTGGGCTCCCGGGCCAATGGGATGCTTGCCAGACCTTGAGTGAGTCCCCGTGGAGCGCCCACTATGGAAAGAAGAGGAGTCTTTGATCCCTTCTGTGTGGGGAGTTCCACATACCTGGAGAAACTCACCCGTCAGCATCTTTCTGACACTGACAGATTTCAACTCCAGGAAATGGCTGGCTGGTGCACAAATTCTGGCTCTCCTCCTTGGGGATCTGGCAAGGAGTGAATAAGTAGAATATTTTAAAGATCGCCCTCATATGTGTCCATTGGGATCAGGAGTAACTGGTTTCATTAACATGTGTGCTGAGCAAATATTTCTGAGTCCTGGTCTCTAAGAGAGGCTATTAACACACACACACACACACACACACACACACACACACACACGCACACACACACACACCAGGGGGTTTGCGAGTCCTCACTTTAGCAGGAACTGAGTATCCTAAGGTGAGTTAGGTAAAATCTCTGAACCTTAGTTTCTTTGTCTTGAAAAGAAGATATGATCATCCTTCCCTCTACTCCAGAATAAGGTTCATCGCCAAAAAGACCATGCTGCCTGTGGTCCCCTTTGCTGTCAGATGATGGGTTCTGAGACCTAGGGCTCAAAGCCCGTCACAAGAAGTAGACCCAGTTTAAGTGTGGACTGCAGCATGTTCCTGGGTCCCCCCCCAGGGAACGGCTATCCATGCCCTGCCTTAACCTCCAGGACAAGGTGTGGAGACTCTTCTCCTCTCTGTCTGGCTTTCTCCTGCATCGTGCTCCATGGGACTTAGGGTTGAGACCAGTGCACAGTGGCCCAGGCTCTGCCAGCCCCAGTGGGATGATACCAAGTTGATTCCTCAGAGGGACCTCGGTAGGACTGAGTCCCAGGAGCCCACAGCCAGCACCTACTCAGGAGTGCACCCCTCACTGGCTTGTCTTCCTTCCCCGTCTCACTTTCTCTTCTCTTCCCCTTGTGGTTCATGGGACCATCTTCCAGTAAATACCAGCATCTAAGTTTCAGGATCTTTTTTTTTTTTTTTTAAAGATTTTATTTATTCATTTGACAGAGAGAGATCACAAGCAAGCAGAGAGGCAGGCAGAGAGAGAGAGAGAGGAAAACAGGCTCCCTGCTGAGCAGAGAGCCTGATGCGGGGCTTGATCCCAGGACCCTGAGATCATGACCTGAGCTGAAGGTAGAGGCTTAACCCACTGAGCCACCCAGGCGCCCCCCAAGTCTTAGGGTCTTTTTAGAAGAACATACATGGAACCACCACGCAGACTCACTTCTTACCTCATTATTCTTTGATAACTGCAGGGGCCGCAGTGACATCCCCCGTTTCATCCCTAGTGTTTGTAATTTGAGTCTCTCTCTTTTCCCTTTTCCCATTTCATTAGAGGTTTGTCGATTACGCTGATCTTTTCAAAGAACTAGCTTTTATATTTTCCTTATTTTCTCTTTTCAGTTCCATTGATTTCTGCTCTTATCTGTATTATTTCCTTCTCTCGACTTGATTTGGCCTATTTTGTCTATTTTGTCTCATTTCTTAAGGCAAGAGCTTCAGTCATTAATTTGAGAGTACTTTTTTCTAATAAAACCCTCAAAGGCCACATGCTTCTCTCTTAACCCTGCTTTACTCATGCATCCCAAATTTGGATATGTTGTATATTCAATGTATTTTTACATCTTCCTTGAGAGTTCCCATTTGAGCCTGGATCATGTGGAAGTGTGGTGTTCAGTTACTGAGCGGAGATCTTTCTGATGGCATTCCCTTGCGCACAGAAAACACGTGCTGCCCGATTTCCGTTCTTTTAACTTCCTTTCTGTTTATTTTACCTCTCTGCTATAGCTTTCTTTGGATTCATCTTGTTCAGAATTCACTCAGTTTCTTGAATCTGTAGGTCTATGTCTTTTGCCAGATGTGGGGGATTTTTAGCCCTCATTTCTCTGCATAATTAGTTCCTTATTCCTTCCTCTTTGTCCTCTTCTCTAGGACTCTGATGACCCAAGAGGTTGGCTCTTTTGTTCTGTCCTGTTTGTTCTGTTCATGTTTTTTTCCCGTCTGTTTTTCTTCATTCATTTTCCTCTCTCTCTCTCTCTCTCTCTCTCTCTCCTCTTCATCTTCTGCTGAACCCATCCACTGAGTTTCTATCTCATTTTTTGTATACTTGCCATTCTAAAATTTCCATTGGATTTTTCATATCATATTTCTTTCCTAAAAATTTCTATTTTTCTGAGACCTCCTATATTTTCATTTGTTTTGACAGTGTTTGTAATTCCTCCCTGAAGCACTTTTATGACAGCTGCTTAAAATACTTGGATAATTCCAACCTTTCTGTTGTCTTGGTGTGGATTTTGTCAGTTGCTTTTCTTTTCTTTCATTCAAGTTGAGATATTCCTGATTATTGGCTAACAAGTGATATCTGATTACTACTTGGCCATTTTTTAAATATTTCACCATAGGTGTCTGGATCTTATTTCAGTTGCATATTTTTGCAAGACACTTCTGGCATTGCTCCAGTAAGGAAAGAGGGAGCACCATGTCATTACTACCACGTAGGGATGGAATTCTAGATTCTACACTTGGCCCCCATTGATGGACACCCAGTGGAGAAGGGGCTTCTCATTATTGGTGTGTGTGTGGGGTGTGGGATTTCAGGCTCCCTATGGATACACCTTACCGGTGAGGGGAATGTGAACCACATTACTGCTCCTCATATAACCTCCACTGATATTATAGCGTTGATGGCCTCAGTAATGCTGGGCGGTGGTGTAAATCCTGACTCTCCACGAGGCTTCTTCGGGCGCTATCCCAGTGAGGGGGGAAGTGAGAGACTCATTCCTCTGAGCAGATGAGCAAGTCTAGACTCCCACACTGGGTTCACCACTGCTACCCCAGGAGAGCAGTGCGGTTACCTCAATACCAGTGTGACAAGGGTGCAAATCTAGGCTTTCTACCCAATCTTCACTGATGGAAATGGGAAAACTGGCATTTCTGCCTTGCTGGTTTCCTGGCACATCATCTGGGATATATGAGGCAGAAAGAAATACCAGAGAACTCACCACCATGTTTTTCCTCAAGTATGGAGGTCCTTGGACAGTCTGTCTTCTTCTCTCCAACTTTCAGGGTCTTCTTATGTTTCTGGTATGTGTAATGTCCCAGGGTTTAACTGTATTTAATAGAATGAGTAGAGAAAAGCATGTCTGTGCACTCCATCTTACCGGAAGTGGAAATCCCCTGGTTAAATTATTGTTAATATTTATTTATCCATTAGTAATATACACATGGTTCAAAATTCAAAACACACAAAAGAGAGAAAAGCAGAAATTCTCTACTCACTTCCATCCCCCAGCCACTCCATTGCTATTCCCATTAGACAAATGTGATCAGCTCCTTGTATGTCTTTCGGGAGAGTTTAGGCAGATACAAGCAAATTCATATATAACATGTTTCTGCTTATTTTCTATAAATAGTAGAATCTTGAACACACTGATTTGGTGCTTCTGATTTTTTTTTAGCCACTTTCTTTTAACTTTTTATTTTTAAATAATTATAGATTCATGGAAGGCTGAAAAGAAACATACAAGGAAATGTTGTGCGCCATTCCTTCAGCCTTGCACGAAGCTATAACAACGGCCACATTTTCTACAACTATAGCACCTTACCAAAACCGAGAAATGGACATTTGTACCATCCAGACTCTGCAGGTCTTACTCGGATTTCGGCTGCTATCCGTGTACTGTGTGTGTGTGTGTGTGTGTGTGTGTAGGCACACCCATACATGTGCACATTGCTCTTTGCAGTTAGGACCATATCTGTAGCTTGTGTAACCCCCACGGCTATCACGATACTCAGCTGCCCCATCACAAGGCACATTAGTGTTCCCCTTCATAGTCACACTCACCCCCTCAGCCCGTCCCTAATCATCTCCACTATTAGATTATTTCATAAACGTATACATAACTAGAATCATTCTTTTGGAAAGCTTTTTTTTTTTTTATTTTAAAAGAGAGGAATAGGGAGGGCTGGAGGGGCAGAGGGAGAGGAAGAGAGAGAACCTTAAGTGGACTCCATGCCCAGTGCGGAGCCCAGTGTGGGCTCACGACCCTGAGATCACGATCTGAGTTGAGATCGAGTCGGACGCGTAACCGACTGAGCCATTTTTTAAAATCTCAGCGTAATTTCCCCAAGATTCATCTAAGTTGTTCTGCATACTCATAGTTTCCTCCTTTTCCTACGTGAGCTGTATCCCACGATATGGATGGGACAGTGTGAGGAACAATTTATCCATTAGAGGATATTTGAGTAGTTTCCAGGTTAGGGCGCTTATAAAAAAAAAAGGTTCTTGTGGACATTTGTGTTCAAGTTCGTGAATGATAATAAACCTTTATTTCTCTGGGAGAAATGCCCAAGAGCGCAACCGTTGGCTTTTATGGTAAATTCATTTCTAGTTTTGAAAGGAACTGCCCAGCAATCTTTCAACTATTTACCTTCCCGCCAGCGAGCCAAGCGTGATCCAGATTGTCCACGTCCTTTTCCACTCACTTTTATGGATTTTATTTATTTACTATTGGTGTGACTCACATACTGTAAAACTCAGCCTTTTCAAGTGGACAGTCGTGTGCTGTAGCACACCCACAGGGCTGGACACCCCGGACCACTATCTAATTCCAGAACACCTTCATCACCCCCAGAAAGAAACCCTCACTCCCATGTCATGCCCCTCCCAGCCACTGGCAGCCACTTTCAGAATTTCCTCAGAATGCTTCAATTTCTAATTACCCCTTCCCACCTTGGAATTAGAACCCAATTAAAAATCAGTAACATCCTCCCCAGTAGGACGTGAGCTGCATGTGGGCGAGGGGTTTTATTTCTTTATTCAGTCTCTTTGGTTCAGTGATGATTCCTCGAGGCACACATTTCTAGGCTCCAGCCAGATCTTCTGAATCAAAACATCCAGGTCTGGGGGCTGAGATGATTCATTTTTACTCAGCACTCCTGGTGGTTCAAGCTCTATCACAATGCACAAGCTAGAATTCCTAAATCATCGAGATAGGCAATAGGGCTGAATAGGTACTGAGTATACAACCTAATCTCTTGCCAGATGCAAGATTTATGTATCCTTTTTCTGGGGCCAGGGAAATGTAGAAAAATAATTCTGTCCAAAGGAGGCCTGTGTTGGGGAGGCAGTGAGTGGATACTCAGTATCCAAGGGCACAGAAGTTTGAAATCAGACTCAGTTACTTACTAGCAGACTTGGACACATTGTCTGTCCTCTCTGAACACTTCTATTTTGTTTCCATTTTTATTCTTGTTAAATGAGCAGAATAATAGTTTCTAGCCCAGACTGGTATTGTAGGGATTAAAGGAGTGAATGAATACACCCACATATACACACTACGTTATTTTCATTTTCAGACATCCAGTAACAGAATCAGAACCCAAGAGCCTCAGCATTAAATTGTTCAAAAAATAATATCCTGTCTCTAACAACCAAGATCTTTTGTCTGGTGCCCTTAACAGGGGGCCGCTCAGTCTGTTTGAATGCCCCCAAATGCCAGAAGCCTCACTACCGCATAAGGCATCCCGATTAAATCTGC
The DNA here is from genome assembly GCF_011764305.1 of Mustela putorius furo. Classification (NCBI taxonomy): domain Eukaryota; kingdom Metazoa; phylum Chordata; class Mammalia; order Carnivora; family Mustelidae; genus Mustela; species Mustela putorius. Next base: position 2,855,961 of record NW_025422174.1, on the reverse strand, counting down.
CTGCTTGGGCTCCCATAGCTGATTCTCATTTCTGCAGTGAAGCCCCAAAGAGTGAGACCAACCCCTTTCTGCCTCGCAGACTTTCTGGTTAGCCAACCTCTTACCGGATAATCACGGCTTGGAAATACATACGAGTGGCGTGTCACACTATGGAATTCATTCCCCGGGACATCTTTCCTTGCTCTTAGAAGCAGCAGAATAACAAGTACAAATGCCTTCAGAGGCCAGGCTGGTGACGTACACAAGTGAGTCACAAGTATACAAGTCAACTAACGAGGGATCGTGGCAAAAATGAAGATCCAAAGCCCTCGAAAATGAGGCAGCCTTCACTCCGCTCCAGCCTGATCTCTCCGGATATTGACATCTGTCTCAGTGTTTTCAGAGATGCATTTTTTAACAGGACTCTGAATTCCATGCTTTTTATTTAAAATCACCCCGTTCCAAAAGGGGTGCCTCACAAACGAACAAAATGGGATACGTTCCGCAGTTTACTAATAGTTCAGCACTGAAGTCTGCGATCTGGTTTTGATAAGGTCCTCTGGCTATGCAAGATGTTATCATGGGGAATATTGAGTCAAGAGATTGAGGGAGCTTTTGTGTACCGTTTTTGTGACTTCTTGAGAGTCTACCAATATCTTAAAATAAATAGCTACAAAATAAAAATAAGAAACTGCCGTTTTGTAATCACCCATGTTTTAAACCTTGGCAAACTGACTTAATGAGAAAGCAGACGTGTGTTTGCGAAGTGAAAGAAAACCTATCTAGGGCCACGATTTTGCAACATTCGTACCTGAGCATCATGCCTGAGTTTATAAACGTTGCCATTAGACTATGTGAATTTCCGCTCTGTACCTAATTAGCTCTCAGAGCATGGCAGGTTTCCGCCTCTGGTTTTCCTCATCTGTAAAGCAGGAGGGATTCCTCTCTCCCCGGGGCGTCGCAGGGGTTAATGAGAAACTGTGGTAACTGGTGCCCAGGGTATCTGCCCTATTGGGTCAGTGTCGCTGATCAAGATGGTTACTCTGAGGACAGATTCAGATGGACGGATGCTGAAATCGCCAGTTACCTTAGGCTGCTCCGGCGGTCGGCTGACAGATGCTCTGGCCGCCTCCCGCACTTCTGCTCGGAGCAGGTCTTCCAAAACCATCTGATGGAGCCGACTGGCTGGATCCAGGAAGCCAAGAGAGGGGCTCGTTCCCTTCCTGCTGCTTAGACTGCCTGGAAACCCCATGGAACAGGGGATGACATGGCTTCTCGGGGCAGAGACATTTTCTTAAATGCAAGACGCCCTGCAGTCAGCCTGCCCCCGACTCTGCCCCGACTCTGCCCCAGATCCTTATCCTGCTCTTGTCTCCGCTACCCTGAGTCATACAAGGAAGAGCGCATTAAGCCAGGGGCTGTTCTGAACTGGTCTCCTGGCCTGAAACTCTTGACAGGGATGAGGAGGGAAGGGGCAGATGAACAGGGATTTTTGTGGTGGATGAGTCAGGGGAGGGTGAGTGGGCATCTCTGGCGTTCACATGTGGGCTTGGGGGGAACAGGCCGAAGGGAGAAGCTGGGAGATGTTTGTCACTGGACCCTAATGGGGCAGGTGACCCACACCATCCCAGCTTTGGCATTCTGGATGCCAGATGGGACCCATTCTGGATGACAGAATGGGGGCCCAAACCGCAGTATTCCAAAAGACCCCTTCTCTGTATTTCAGGACTTCAATGGTGCCTGTAGTTCAGCTGCTCGATAGTAAGGGAGGGAGGAATGGAGGGAGGGAGAGAGAGAAGGAGAGAGGGCGGAAGGCAGAGCCGGACAGACGGACAGAAGTCATTCCACAAATCTTACTGAAATGCCTCCTCTAGGCCAAGCACTGTGTCGGGCATCGGGACAGAGCAGTGAACCCAGAGTGCGCTGTCAGCTTACGCTGTGCAAGAGAGAAAAAGAAAACAAAGTCCGAACTTGTCAGGCTGTAAGAAATGCTGGGAAAGGGGGGCCTGGGTGGCTCAGTCGGTTAAGCCTCTGCCTTCGGCTCAGGTCATGATCCCAGCCTCCAGGGATCGAGTTCCACATCGGGCTCCTTACTCAGTGGGGAGTCTGCCTCTGCCCCTGCCTCTGCCCCTGTGCTGTTGCTCTCTCTCAAATTGATAAATAAAACCTTAAAAAAGAAGAAGAAGAGGAAGAGGAGGAGGAGGAGCTCGGAAGGAAAACAAAGCAAGGTGCTCATCTTTCCCAGACGGGCAGGAAGGATGGTTCTGAGCCGGTGACAGTGGAGGCTAGATGGGAACAAATGAGGGAACAAGCTTCGCAGGGATCTGGGAGTGAGCCTCCCAGGCAGAGAGCGCAACAAGGCCAAGGCCTCAAGGCTGGAGCCTGTTTGGCCTGTTCTAGGAGCAAGCCCGGAAAGAGGCAGAAAGCAGTGAGGAGGAAGCCCGACCACGGGGTTTCTGTGGCCTGAGTGAGAGAGGGAGGCTGTGGAATGTTCTAGAAAAAGGAGGGACATGATCTGACTGAATATTTTCAGCATGATCCCACTGGCCATCAGCTAGGGAAGTGATCCAGGGGGACAAGAAGCCCAGAGCCATCAGGACACTGCTCCCATAGCCTAGAGGAACAAACGTGTGCTCCACTGTTCATTAACTCCCCTCGCTGGGCCCAACGCAGGCCACCCTTTCCCAAAACTGAATGACACCCCTCTCCTCATGTCCCGCCCATTCTCCAGGGTCAGAGCCGAACGGCTCATGCAAACTACACGCACGCACGTGAGGGTCCTAACATGGGTCTCTGGGACCCCAGGAGCCCCTCTGCCCACTCACCACCCCCCCAGCTCCCCAGCCCACCTTCCCTGCTCTCCTCTGGGATCCAGGGCCAGGGCAGGGATTCTCACATTGAGAATCAACGTGGACCTTGATGGCATCCAAGAGATGTAGCTTGTGACCACGGCGGTGGGGCTGTTCCAGGGCTATATCTCCCCATCAGCCTGTGAGTTCCAGGAGAACAAAGGTGGCATCTGTTTTTCTTGACAGGTGTATCCTCGGCCCCTTGGTGTGCCTGACCATGGTTACACAGGATGCTAACGGCACAGGAAACTGGCTGAAGGGTGCACAGGAACCCAAATTCTCTGCCCTATCCTTGCAGATTCCCTCTTAACAAAATTATTTCAAATAAAAAAAAAATAGCAATAACGCTGATGGGTAAAACAAAGAAAGAAAAGTGGCTTCCAACACGGGTGGACCAGCTTGTTCGCTCCTTCTTCTTGAGCTGCTGTCATTCCTCAGCCTGCCCCCTCCAAAGCTCTGGGCCACGCATTTAGGCTTCTGGAATAACTCTCTGGAGTATCTGGCCATGTCTGGCATTGGGAACCCCCGGGGTCAGGTGCGCAGAGAACTCCCTCACATGCCCCAGCCTTCCCGCCAGGTGCAGGGGCCTCCGAGAGGCAACTGAGAATTGCATTAGAGTGGCACTTTGCAGGGCTCACTCAACCCATCAAGATAATTGTTTGACTTACTGTGATATCTGAGCCCCGCAGCTGTGTGAGCCTGTCCTCCCCGGGAACTCGGGCTGGCTGCTGGCGCACATTTCAGCATCTCGAATTAACAGCAGTTTGGAAGTCTCCCTAATTAGTTACAGCACTGCTTCGAGGTGTCATTTTATTTTATTTTTTTTATTTTAATTTTTTTATGAGCCAAATAACATATTGCTTTGTGAGTTTCTGGAAGACAGGGAGCTATAAATAAAATGATAATTTACTTGAAGTCTATCACACAGATATACCAAGTTCAGAAGTAAGTTTTAATTTGACTAATGAGATGAAACTTTCTCTGCAGAGTGGGGGCTGTGGGTCGGGCTATCCCTGTGTTACACGGAGCGGGGCATTCCCCCCAAAAGGCTGGGGACTCAGCACAGCTCGGAGACAATGAAGGAATAGAACTCAATGTGCCCAGCAGAGGGTGTGGGCTTGGGTCTGGGAAGCATGACTCCGGTGCAGACCCACGACCCGCCTCCTCTCCACCCAGAGTCTGTGAGTCTCTCCTTCTTCCCCAGACCTCAGTTCCTCCTCTGTTCGAGGAGGAGGACAAGGGTTAAGCTCCCATCATAACCTTTTGGAGGCATGCGAACATCTTACCTATGGGAAAGCATCAAATGCCAGAGATCCAGAGGCATGGTGCCGTGGTTAAGGGGGGTGTACGCAGAAGCCCTACCACTCGAGATCAAATCCTGCCTCCTTTATTGATAGGCTATTACATCAGGCAAATTATTCAATCTTCCTGTGCCTTGCTTTCTTCACCTGTTGGAACACCGCATCAGCTTCTTGAATCAATGAACTGATAAATATCCAGATTGCGAAGAACTTACAGGAAACCCATAGCAAACTTTCTGTAAGTCTTATCTAGTGCATGTATTCTCAACAGGGGGCAAAGAAACCATAGGTAGGACACTAGACTGTAGGCCTCCAAAGGGACACGGTAACTAAACAGATGTGCAGTACATCTGTGATGTATTAAAGTATAGGAGCACCTGGGCGGCTCAGTGGGTTAAGCGTCTGCCTTTGGCTCAGGTCATGATCCCAGGGTCCTGGGATCGAGTCCCGCATCGGTCTCCCTGCTCAGCGGGGAGCCCGCTTCTCCCTCTCTCTCTGCTGCTCCCCACTTGGTGCTCTCTCACTCTCTCTAGCATAAATAAAAATCTTTAAAAAATAATAAGAATGAGGGAAGGGGAGCATGAAGAATCAAGTTGAGAAGCGCTAAACAGTTACCGACAGTGATAGTGTGTGTCGATTTGATCAGGCAGGTTCCTTGTCTGACATCAGCCCTGATGACGTCAGATTTGCGGTACGGTGTTGCGATCTGGCTCTTCTACTCGGGAACTAACGGTGCGATCTTGGCAAGTTACACAGAGCTCAGAGGGCCACGGTGGGGATGAACAAAATTGGTGCAGCGTGCTGGAGATAATGCTTCCCAAGCGCTCAGCACGCCGTAGAGGGCAGCTATTACTGGAATTATTTCCTCATTGTTTTATCAAACATTAAATAAATAAATAAATAAAAATAAAACCCCGCCTAGCCCACACGGCCCATGACCCAGGACAGCTCAGCGGTGCTTCTGAACCATCCCGTGGCTGACACTTTTCTCTGGCTCTTTCTAGATCTCTCTAATGACCCCTGGGCAACGTTGCTGTTTGCTAGGCCAATATTTCCCCGTTGGTCTGTAATCACAGTATCACACCACGGAGCGGACTCTGGAGAAGAGGGACCCGCCGATGTGGGCTATTTGCAATTGCTTGTCAGTTTCTGGTGGCCCCGTGGGAGCTGCGGAGGCCGCAGGCCAGCCTCTTGCCTCTCCCGGTGCCTTTCAGCAGCCAGACGCCTCATGAGTGCCGCGCGACACGGAGCTCTTCCTCCGTGCGATCCCTTCATGCTCAGCTGTGATGCTGTAAAAAAGAGGCCACTTCTGCATAATCAATACGGAATTAAAATGATTGAAAATTGTATCTTGCCCCTCCGGGTTCCCGTCGGGGCAGAAGAGATTCTGGACGCGTGCTCAGGGACGGTAGTTGGAGGACGGAGGTCACCCAGGCCAGTCCGCTGCACCCAGCGGCCAAAGCCAGCGTCAGGACTCCCTCCAGCGCCTGGAGCCATCTTGGCTGCTTGCAAATCCTTCAGTGTTCATGGCCAGGGAGGCTTCTTTTTCATGCTCTAAATGCTTCCCCTGGGTCAGATCTAAATCCTTTGTGTTGCAAGTGGAATCCGTCTCTCTCTGGGGTCTTGGGGACTCTTAAGCAGCGGCCCCACCTGGTTACAGAGATTAGAAGTAGGAGCCCTGGAAGCCAGCAAGGGCCCCAGTGTGGCCCCTCCAGCGTGCCTACTGGGCCTGTCAAGGATAGGTCTGGAGGGGCTCTCTCCTGGGTTGGCTGTCTAGGAGTCTCCTTGAGGATGATTAGTGTCCTGGGGCATCATGAGGAAGGGTTGAGTGGGACAGAGTCCAGCCTTTGGGTCCAGTCTGGACATAGTCACTCCTGATGGTCCGCTGATGGACAGAGCATAGAAAATATCCCTGTGTGTAGACAGAAGCCTCAGCGGGCTGGCCTCCCGGGTTCCCATGGTCCATACGGCTGGTTGGTCAGTGTCACTGACTCACAGGGAGTCTGTGCTGAGCCAGTCCCTGCCTGGGGTCCTGACAAGAAAATGACAAGGTCAACATCCATGACCCACTAGACCTCTGCCCTCCTGGGGCTTACCGTGAAGATGGGCTTAGGGATACGGTCTGGGGAAGAGACTAGAGCGGAGTAAGGGGACAGAGGGGGAGAGGAGGGGCTCTTTCAGGCAGGGTGGACAGGCTAGGGTCGCCCTCTCTGAGGAAGTGGCCCTGCAACCAGAGGCCTGATGAAGGGGGCAGCGAGCCATGCATATACGGCATGGGACTGCTGGATGGTTCCAGGAGAAGCAAGATGGGATCAGAGCAGAGACAGCAGGCAGGAGAGCGGAGGGGGAGGGCCCATTGCCTGGGGCACTGGGTCACGGGAAGGCAACTGGGCTTCATTCAGAGTGGAATGAGAAGCCACTGGAGCCTCACCAGTCGGTGCTTTTTGTTTTTCCAGACTGACTCTAGCTGCTGTGGGAAATCTGTTAGCGGGGTGGGTGAGTTGGAAGCAGGGAGCCGAGCTGGGGGCCTCGTGCACTAATCCAGATGGCTTGGGCAGTGAGGACCAAGAGGGGAGGGTGGGTCCTCCTTAGTCATGAATTCCGTATTTGCGAGTCGGCCTCCTGGCGAAGATCCATTGGTAACCCTCAAATCAATACCTGTACCACTTTCCCCATCCTTCACAGGCATTTTCAGAGCAGCAACGCATTTGAGAGACTGACCCACCTGTTCTCCACTGAGGCCAAACTAGTGCTGGTCCCAGATGTGGACAAGGGCTCCTTCACTGTCTTTCGGCACCATGTTCTTCGCACATTTGTGGATTTTGTTGGCAATATTCCTGCTTAAATTTGTCCCCAAGGGTCGCGTTGAAGTGCTGGCTACTGGTCCTAAGTTTGGGTTCTGATGTGCCTTATGGAGATAAAACATGCATCAGACATGTTTTGGGCAGGCAGGACTTAACGGTGTTCTTGGCTGTGAGTTCAATGTTAACACATCAACAATACATATTCAATAAGCTGAATTTATTTATTTTTAAAAAGATTTTCTTTATTTTCATTTGACAGAGCACAAGTAGGCAGAGCGGTAGAAAGAGGCAAACGGAGAAGCAGGCTTCGCGCTGAGCAGAGAGCCTGCTGGTAGGACTTGATCCCAGAACACTTTTCCCTTCCTTCTCCTAATGTCCTCCAGGTTATTCCTTATGTTCCACAAAAAGTGAGGTTATATGATAACTGTGCTTCTGTTTGACTTATTTCACCCAACATAATCTCTTCCAGTTCCATCTATATTGATGCAAATGTTGGGTATTTGTCCTTTCTGATGGCTGAGTAATATACCAATGTCTAAATGGGCCACATCGTCTTCATCCATTCATCTGTTGAAGGGCATCTCGGCTCCTTCCACAGTTTGGCGGTTGTGGACGTTGCTGCTATGAACACTGGGGTGCATATGGCTCTTCCTTTCACATCTGTATCTTTGGGGTAAATACCCAGTAGTGCAATTGCTGGGGCATAGAGTAGTTCTGTTTTCAACTTTTTGAGGAATCTCCTTGCTTTTTTCCAAAGTGTCTGCACCAACTTGCATTCCCACCAACAATGTATGAGGGTTTCCCTTTCTCCACATCCTCTCCAACACTTGTTGCTTCTTGTCTTGTCAACTTTACCATTCTAACTGGTGTAAGGTGGTGCCTCAAGTGATTTTGGTTAGAATTTCCCTGATAGTGAATGACGTTGAACATTTTTTCATGTGTCTGTTAGCCATTTGTATGTCTTCCTTGAAAAGGTATCTGTTCATGTCTTCTGCCCACTTTTTTACTGGATTTTTTTGTTTTCTGGGTGTTGTTTGAGAAGTCCCTCTATGTAATGTACTATTGGCCCCAGGGGTACAGGTCTGTGAATCGTCAGGCTTACACATTTCACAGCACTCCTTATAGCACACACCCTCCCCAATGTCCATAACCCAGCCACCCTATCCCTACCCCCCTACCCCCCAGCAACCCTCTGTTTGTTTCATGAGAGTAAGAGTCTCTTATGGCTTGTCTCCCTCCCAATCCCATCTTGTTCCATTATTCCCTCCCTAACCACCCACAAACCCCCACCTTACCTCTCAAATTCCTCATATCAGAGAAATCATATGACTAGTTCCATCCACATTGTTGCAAATGGCAAGATTTCAGGGCAGGGGGGTTGATGGCTGCCATATATATATATATATATAGATAGATAGATAGATATATCTATCTATCTATATATATATATATATATCTCACATCTTCTTGATCCATTCATCTGTTGATGGACATCTACATTCTTTCCATAGTTTGGCTATTGTGAACATTGCTGCTATAAACATTCGGGTGCACGTGCCCCTTCGGATCACTACATTTGTATCCATCGTGTAAATACCCAGTAGTACAATCCTGGGGCATAGGGTAGCTCTATTTTTAACTTCTTGAGGAACCTCCACACTGTTTTCCAAAAAAAAGCTGGGCCAGCTTACATTCCCACCAACACTATAGAAGGTCTCCCCTTTGTCTGCATCCTCGCCAACATCTGTTGTTTCCTGACTTACTAATTTTAACCATTCTGATTGGTGTGAGGTGGTGTCCCACTGTGGTTTTGATTTGTATTTCCCTGATGACAAGTGTTGTTGAGCACTTTTTCATGTGTCTGTTGGCCATCTGGTTGTCTTCTTTGCAGAAATGTCTGTTCATGTCTTCTGCCCATTTCTTGATTAGATTATTAGTTCTTCAGGTATTGAGTTTGATAACTTCTTTCTAGATTTTGGATACTAGCCCTTTATCTGATATGTCATTTGTGAATATCTTCTCCATTCTGTCAGTTGTCTTTTGGTTTTGTTGAATGTTTCCTTTGCTGTGCAAAAGTTTTGATCTTGATGAAGTCCCAATAGTTCATTTTTTCCCTTGCTTCCTTTGCCTTTGGTGATGTTTCTAGGAAGATGTTGCTGTGGCTGAGGTCGAAGAGGTTGTTGCCTGTGTTCTCCTCAAGGATTTTGATGGATTCCTGTCTCACATTGAGGTCTTTCATCCATTTTGGGTCTAATTTTGTGTGTGTAGGAAATGGTCCAGTTTCATTCTTCTGCATGCGGCTGTCCAATTTTCCCAACACCATTTGTTGAAGAGACTGTCTTTCTTCCATTGGACATTCTGTCCTGCTTTGTTGAAGATTAGTTGACAATAGAATTGAGGGGCCATTTCTGGGCTCTCTATTGTTCCATTGATCTATGTTTTTGTGCCAGAACCATGCTGTCTTAATGATTACAGCTTTGTAACAGAGCTTGAAGTCTGGGATTGTGATGCCACCAACTTTGGTTTTCTTTTTCAACATTCCTCTGGCTATTCAGGGTCTTTTCTGATTCCATATAAATTGTAGGATTATTTGTTCCATTTCTTTGAAAAATATTGATGGTATTTTGATAAGGATTGCATTAACTGTGTAGATTGCTTTAGGTAGGATAGACATTTTCACAATATTTGTTCTTCCAGTCCATGACCATGGAACGTTTTTTCCATTTCTTTGTGTCTTCATCTATTTTTTTCATGAGTACTTTATAGTTTTCTGAGTACATATTCTTTGCCTCTTTGGTTAGGTTTATTCCTAGGTATCTTATGGTTTGGGGTGTAATTGTCAATGGGATCGACTCCTTAATTTCTCTTTCTTCTGTCTTCCTGTTGGTGTATAGAAATGCAACTGATTTCTGTATATTGATTTTATATCCTGACACTTTATTGAATTTCTATATGAGTTCTAGCAATTCTGGAGTGGAGTCTTTTTGGTTTTCTGCATATCATCTGCAAAGAGTGGGAATTTGACTTCTTCTTTGCCAATTCAGATGCCTTTTATTTCTTTTTATTGTCTGGTTGCCGAGGCTGAGACTTCTAGTACAGTGTTGAATAGCAGTGGTGATAGTGGATAGCCCTGCCGTGTTCCTGACCTTAGGGGGAAAGCTCTCAGTTTTTCTCTATTGGCTGTGGGTTTTTCACAGATGGCTTTGATGATATTGGGGTATGTGTCCTCTATCCCTTCACTTTGAAGAGTTTTGATCATGAAACAATGCTGTACTTCGTCATATGCTTTTTCAGCATCTATTGAGAATATCATATGGTTCTTTCTTTTATTAATGTATCATATCCCATTGATTGATTTGTGGATGTTGAACCAACCTTGCAGCCCAGGAATAAATCTCACTTGGTCATGGTGAATAATCCTTTTTTTTTTTTTTAAAGATTTTATTCATTTACTTGACAGACAGAGATCAGAAGTAGGCAGACACACAGGCAGAGAGAAGGAAGCAGGCCCCCTGCCGAGCAGAGAGCCCTATGTGGGGCTCGATCCCAGGACCCTGAGATCATGACCTGAGCCGAAGGCAGAGGATTAACCCACTGAGCCACCCAGGCGCCCCGAATAATCCTTTTAATGTACTGTTGGATCCTACTGGCTAGTATTTTGGTGAAAATTTTTGCACCTGTGTTCATCAAGGATATTGGTCTGTAATTCTCTTTTCTGATGGTGTCTTTGTCTGGTTTGGGGATCAAGGTAATGCTGGCCTCATAAAATGAGTTTGGAAGTTTTCCTTCCATTTCTATTTTTTGGAACCGTTTCAGGAGAGTAGGAATTAATTCTTTTTTAAATGTTTGGTAGAATTCCCCTGGGAAGCCATCTGGCCCTGGGCTCCAGTTTTTTGGGAGATTTTTGATGACTGCTTCAATCTCCTAACTGGTTATGGGTCCGTTCCGGTTTTCTATTTCTTCCTGTTTCAGTTTTGGTAACTTACATGGCTCTAAGAATGTATCCATTCCTTCCAGATTGTCAAATTTGCTGGTGTATATTTGCACATAATATGTTCTTATAATAGTTCATATTTCTTTAGTGTTGTTTGTGATCTCTCCTCTTCATTCATGATTTTATTAATTTGAGTCCTTTCTCTTTTCTTTTTGATGAGTCTGACCAGGGTTTATCAATCTTATTAATTCTTTCAAAGAACCAGCTCCTAGTTTCATTGATGTGTTCTACTCTTCTTTTGGTTTCTATTTCATTGATTTCTGCTCTGATCTTTATTATTTCTCTTCTACTGCTGGGTTTAGGCTTTCTTTGCTGTTCTTTCTCCAGCTCCTTTAGGTGTAGGGCTAGGTTGTGTACTTGAGACCTTTCTTGTCTCATGAGAAAATCTTCTTTTGCTATATGCTTTCCTCTCAGGACCACCTTTGCTGTGTCCCAAAGATTGTGAACAGTTGTGTTTTCATTTTCATTTGTTTCCACGAATTTTTAAAATTCTTCTTTAATTTCCTGGTTGACCCATTCATTCTTTAGGAGGATGGTCTTTAACCTCCATGTATTTGAGTTCTTTCCAACTTTCCTCTTGTGGTTGAGTTCTAGTTTCAAAGCATTGTGGTCTGAAAACATGCAGGGAATGATCCCAATCTTTTGGTACCAGTTGAGACCTGATTTGTGACCCAGGATGTGATCTGTTCTGGAGAATGTTCCATGTTCCCCAGACAAGAAAATGTATTCTGTTGTTTTGGGATGAAATGTTCTAAATATAACTGTGATGTCTGTCTGGTCCAGTGTGTCATTTAAAACCTTATTTCCTTGTTGATCTTTTGCTTTGATGCTCTGTCTGTTTCAGTGAGGGGGGTGTCAAAGTCCCCTACTATCACTGTATTATTGTTGATGTGTTTCTTTGTTTCTGTTATTAATTGGTTTATATAATTGGCTGCTCCCATGTTAGGGGCATAGATGTTTAAGATTGTTAGATCTTGTTGGACAGACCCTTTAAGTATGATATAGTCCTTCCTCATCTCTTAATATAGTCTTTGGCTTAAGATCTAATTTATCTGATATAAGGATTGCCACCCCAGCTTTCTTTTATGTCCATTAGCATGGTAAATTTTTTCCCCACACCCCCACTTTAAATCTGGGGGTGTCTTTGGGTCTAAAATGAGTTCCTTACAGACAGCATATTGATGGGTCTTGTTTTTTTTTTTTTTTTTTAATCCATTCTGATACCCTCTATCTTTTGATTGGGGTGCTTAGCCCATTTACATTCAGGGTAGCTACTGAAAGATATTAATTTAGTGCCATTGTATTGCCTGTAAGGGGGCAGTTACTGTATATTACCTCTGTTCCTTTCTGGTCTGTTAGTTTTAGGCTCTCTCTGCTTAGAGGACCCCTTTCAATATTTCCTGTAGGGCTGGTTTGGTGTTTGCAAATTCTTTTAGTTTCTGTTTATCCTGGAAGTTTTTATCTCCCCTTCTACTTTCTTTTTTTTTTTTTTTTAAGATTTTATTTATTTATTTGACAGAGAGAAATCACAAGTAGATGGAGAGGCAGGCAGAGAGAGAGAGAGGGAAGCAGGCTCCCTGCTGAGCAGAGAGCCCAATGCGGGACTCGATCCCAGGACCCTGAGATCATGACCTGAGCCGAAGGCAGCGGCTTAACCCACTGAGCCACCCAGGCGCCCCCCCTTCTACTTTCAATGACAGTCTAGCTGGATATAGTATTCTTGGTTGCATATTTTTCTTGTTTAGTGCTCTAAATATATCATGCCAGTCCTTTCTGGCCTGCCAGGTCTGTGTGGATAGGTCTGCTGCCAATCTAATATTTCTACCATTGTATGTCACAGACTCTTTTCTCAAGTTCCTTTCAGGATTTTCTCTTTGTCACTGAGACTTGTACTGTTAGATGATGGGGCATGAACATATTTTTATTGAAATTGAGGTGGGTTCTCTGTGCCTCCTGGATTTTGATGCTTGTTCCTTTTACCAAATTAGAGAAATTCTCTAGTATAATTTGCTCCAATATACCTTCTGCCCCTCTCTTTCTTTCTTCTTTTCTGGGATCCCAATTATTCTAATATTGTTTCATCTTACAGAATCACTTACTTCTTAAATTCTCCCTTCATGGTCCAGTAGTTATTTGTCTTTCTCTTGCTCAGCTTCTTTACCTTCCATCATTTGGTCTTCTATATCACTAATTCTCTCTTCTGCCTCATTTATCCTAGCACTAGCGGCCTCTATTTTTGATTGTACTGCATTAATAGATTTTTAAAATTTCAACTTGGTTAGATTTTAGTTCTTTTATTTCTCCAAAAAGGAATTGTTTAATATCTTCCATGCTTTTCTTGAGCCCAACTGACACCTTGATAATCATCATTCTGAACTCTAGTTCTGACATATTACTAATGTCCATATTGATTAGGACCCTAGCCTTCTGTACTACCTCTTGTTCTTTTTTTTTTTTTTTTTTTTTTTGGTGAGGTTTTTCACCTTGCCATTTTATCCAGATAAGAATATATGAATGAGAAAATAAAATACTAAAGGGGTGGCAAAGATCCCAGAAAAATGTGTGTTAACCAAATCAGAAGAGACCCAAAACCAGGGGAGAGAAGAAAAGGGGAAAAAAAGAAATTATATAGATAGATAGATATTAGACTGGTGAATAGAACAGAGCCACACACTTGATTTGGTGTGTTTTGGTCTGTTAGAAGAAACTACCTCCCAAAATTTTAAAGAAAGAAAAACTTATATGTATATATGCATACACACACACACACACACACACACAAACAAACAAGCATAAACATGATGAAGGGATGCAATATGGATGTAAAGATGAAAATTTAAAAAGATTCTAAAAAAGGAATTGATAAGATAAGAAGCTAGTTGAAAAAAGAGAAGAAAGAAAGAGGAAAGAGTGTGCTCAGGCTGGAGACAACAACAAAGCCATGCACTAGATTTAGGGTATATTTTGATCTATAAGAAGAAATTGTTTTCCAAAATTTTAAAGAAAAAAAACCCTACATGTATACAAAATATAAGGTCAAATACAATAAAGGGATAAAATATGACTGTAACAATGAAAATTTTAAAAGATTTTTAAGGAGGTATTGACAAGTTAAAATAGTTAAACAAATGTTAAAATAGGAAAGAGGAAAATTCTTAAAATGTAGAATAAGAAAACAATAAAATTAAAAAAAATTTAACTTTGAAAGACTGAGGGATCATGGGGAAAAAGCCATGAATTCTATGTGTTGCTTTCCCTTAGCTCAGGGTTTCCACAGTTCTCATTGATCGATGAACTTGGTCTTGGCTGGATGTTCTTGCTGATCTTCTCATGCAGGGGCCTATGGCTGTGATTCTCAAATTGTCTTTGCCCAAGGCAGAATTGAGCCACCCTTGTAAGGGGCCAGGCTAAGTAATCTGCTCAGGTTTGCTCTTGATAGCTTTGGTTCCCTGAACACTTTCTGTACGTCTTTGAAGGATGGGAATGCAGATGATGGCCTCTGAGTCTCCAGCCCCATAGGTGCTGTGAGCTCAGGGTCCCCCTTCTCAGTGCACCCTCAGGAAAAAACAGTCAATCCCTCCCATCTCACTGGTCTCTGGCCACCCTCGGCTCACCCAGCCTGTGACTGAGCATTTCTCTCTCTAGTGCACAGCCCTGTTTGGAGTCTCCAAACCCAGCAGATTTGGAGACTGCTGTGCACTCCTGTGCCACTCCTCCCAGAGGAGGAAGGTGAGTCTCCTGGATCTGCTGCTTGTTGGGTCCCTGCCTGAAAAACAGCGGCCCAACTGTGCCACAGATACATGGTTTAATGTAACCCCGAGCTGAGAGCCCCTCCTTGGCTCCGTCTCTGCCTCTGGCTTCCCCACTCTGATACCTGGCAGCTCTGCCACACTCAGACACCCCTGGTCTTTTTGTAATCCTACAGGTCCTGAGACCACAGTGTCCCCATGAGGGTTCCACCCTCCCCATCCCCCCACCCCACTTAGCCTCTGGAGTGAAGTCCTTCAGTGGAACAGACTTCTAAAATTTCCAATTTTGTACTCTGGGGCCCCTACCGCTTGCTGAAAGCCACCCCTCCCCCCCATGAATGTTTCCTCAGCTTCACTTCTCCACACATCCTACCTTCCAGAAAGTGGTTGATTTCTGTTCTGAGAATTGATGCTCTTCCTCTCTTCTCCCTCCTGTTGAGTTTGCAGATGTTCAGAATGGTTTGATAACTATCTAGCTGAACTCCTGGGACCCGGTGATATTTAGGCCTCCTACTCCTCCACCATCTCGCTCATCCTCCTTGTGAAGTTCTTTATAGATCTTGGATACCAGCCCTTTATCTGTAGTGTTATTTGCAAACATCTTCTCCCATTCCGTGGGTTTTCTCTTTGTTTTGTTGACTGTTTCCTTTGCTGTGCAGAAGCTTTTTATCTTGGTGATGTCCCCGAAGTTCATTTTTGCTTTTGTTTCCCTTGCCTTTGGAGATGTGTCTTGAAAGAAGTTGCTGTGGCCAATATTGAAAACGTTTCTGCCTATGTTCTCCTCCAGGATTTTGATGGATTCCTGTCTCACATTGAGGTCTTTCATTCATTTAGAGTGTATCTTTCTGTATGGTGGAAGAGAAAGGTCTAGTTTCATTCTTCTGTACATAGCTGTCCAATTTTCCCAGCACCATTTATTGACGAGATTGGCTTTTTTCCCATTGGATATTTTTTCCTGCTTTGTCGGAGATTAATTGACCATAGAGTTGAGGGTCCATATCTGGACTCTACTCTGTTCCACTGGCCCATGTGTCTGTTTTTGTGCCAGTACCATGCTGTCTTGGTGATCACAGCTTTGTAATACACCTCAAAATCGGGCAACATGATGACCCCAGCTTTGTTTTTAAGCAAACTTCTCCAGATGGGAAACCAGGCAAGCTATCTGCTTTAGAAATCCGACAGTGGGAGAGACATTGAAGAGACATTCCTGGTTCCAAAAAGAGTGAATCCAGGAAGAAGAAAGGGATCACAGATCCTGAGCAAGTCAAACACCTAGCGGGGCAATTCTGTTAGATCTTAAACCTTGAGTGCAAGACTCATTGACTCCATGACCTGTCCTCTAGACCCACAGTGGGGCAGCCCTGCATTCTAGACCCACAGGAGTCGTAGAACGACCAGAGAGGCCCTGGATGGTGACATCCTGGCCCTCTGGAACTCAGCAGGTGTCCCCACCCTCTGGAATGAAGACAGCCCTGTCTTTGGGGCCGTTCTTCCCTTTGAGTGCAGGATAATACTTGTTCCTGTCTGGATAGCTCTAGTGGTCCTTCCTGGAGAATCCCAGAATTCTGACAGCCTTCATTTGTCTTGTCCCATCTCTGTCCCCTCCAGCCCATCTAGAAGTGTTTCTACTCAGATGTTTGATTAGGTACAAGAGTCACACTTGCAATGTTTTCATTACATAATTACCCAGTCACATCCTTGGTGCTCTCACCAGAATGGACTCTCTCTTTCTCTCTCTGTCGGCAATATAGATGTGCTGAGAACTTTCCCAATCTTCAAGCCCTCGTTCCTTTTCGGTTCAATAATTCCTTCTTCAGTTTCCCTCTCTCTTCTCCTGCTGTACCATAGCAGTAAGCAGAAACCAGGCCACACCGCCGGCACTCTACTCAGAAGTGTCCTGTGCTAAATGCCCAAATTCTTCATTTACAAGCTTTACCTTCCACAAGACACTAGAACATGATTTGGCCAAGTCCTTTGCCACTTTATGAAAAGGATTGCATTTCTGCCCGTGTCTGGTGACTTCTCCTCTTTGTCATGTGAAGTCTCACTGGAAACACCTTACTGTCCAAATTTCTCACCGAAGATCTGTTCTTTAAGGTAAAGTGGGCTTTTTCTAACAGGAGCTTCATAACTCCCAGCCTTCACCCTAACCCCAGGTCCAAAGCCATGTCTTTATTTTTAGGTATCTGTTACAGCAGCAACACACGTTTCAGCACGAAAAATCTCCATTACTTTGCTGAGACTCCCAAAATTACAGGCCATGGGCTATGTGGCTTCACCAGATTGATTTTCTCACAGCTGTGGAGGCAGGAAGTCCAAGTCCAAGGTGTTGACACATTTAGTTCTTTTGGAGACCTCTCTCTGTGGGTCGCAGGTGGCTGCCTTCTCATGTGGTTCTCCTCCTGTGCGTGGGAATCCCCAGTGTCTGGTGCCCGAACTTCCTCTTCTCTTGAGGACATCCATCAGATTGCTCTTGGGTCTTATTCTCATACAATCCCCTCTGTAAGGGTGCTGTTTCCAAATATAGTCACGTTCTGAGGTCCTGGGGATGAGGACTTCAACAGATGGATTTAGGGGCAAGGAAGGGGACACAGTTCGGCCTCTGACACTCAGCAACAGCTGGAACTTCCTCTGGTTCTCTGTCTCTCTCCATCAATTGCAAAATAAAGGTGCATCAAGTCGGGTAGAAGGGGTTTTCCATTTCTCCATGACGCCGGACCTGCACCCCAGAGCAGCCAACGAAGCGTGTGCAAAAGGAAGGGAACAGCAGAGCCATGAAACGTCTTTAGTTCTTTGACCACATAATGCTCCCTGTCTTGCCCTGCCTCGTTACTCTTGCTGTCATTTATCAAACTGACTCCAAAATTATAAGAGAAAGGAAATCACCACCTCATGTCCTCTGTCCTCCCTGAGGGATTCTGGGATTTTACATAATTAAATAGGAGCCGTGTAATTTCGCACCTGCTCACCTCCCTTGTACATCGTATGTTGCCCCCTCACTGCTCCTCGGTTCCAATTTCAAGCAGAAAACATGATTCGCTGTGACAAAATGCCTCTCCCTGGTCTCTGCATGGCTCCCCAGCTCCTGCTGGCACTCCCAGTTCCCAAGGGCACCTGGCCTGGCAGGCAGCCTCTGAGTCCAGCAGTGAGGGCGATGGGGGGTGTGTGTGTGTGTGTGCGCAATGGGGTCCTTCCTCAGTGCCAGAGCTTGAGGCCCAGACAATGGGAAAGCAGGCTACCTGGGCGCAAAGACCAGCTTAGCCAAGTATCTCACCCCTCCAGGCCTCTGTTGGTTCATCTGTAAAATGGATTTGAATTATTTTCTTGCCTGACCTGGATGTGTTGAGAGGCCTGCTGCTGCCCAGCCCCACAAGGTGCTCTACAAACTGGAAAGATCTGCATGAATTTTTATTTTAGCCATGTGCTTTGGAGAAAGCCAGCTCCATGGCCCCAAGTGGCAGTGATGACAAGGGGACTCCAAAGACACCAAAGGCAGAGAAGCCTTGGTAGGCTTGCCTCGGGGCTGCCTCAACACTCCAGACCCAGGTGCAAAAGGTGTGGGAGAATATCACAGCCGACCTCATTCCTTGTCCTACAGGTTTCTGCCAGAGGAACAGGGTAGTAGGTAGATTCCCCAGGTTCCTCCTGTCACAAGAGGACAATCCTGATACACTGTCAGAAAGTCCCCAGCAGGACGGAGCCCCAGCCAAGGCAGTGTTTGTTCCCCGATGCCCTCTTCGCCGGCTTCCTTCCCATTTCCACTTCACGTCCCTGCTCTGACCACACTTCCTGGAATCACAAGCCAGTGAACTGTGTGCATCGAAATCCTTGTCTCAGGATCTGCTGGATAGGCCAGCAATCTGTCTTCATCCAGAGGTCCTTCCTCTGTTCTCCTATGAGATCCCTTGAAATGCCTTCGCCATCATGGTCCCTCCGGCTGGTGATTAGCTGTTTCACGGTGGAACACTCAGCTCCAAATGCAAGAATGCGGAGTGGTCTGGCCAGCCCAGAGCCGACTAATGCTAGCGGCATGGTCCCTTCCCTAATCCTGGGCGCTGAGGCGCTGTGTCATGTAACCTGAGGCTCATTCTAGTCCTGGTGCACGCTGAGAAGATAGATGGGACCTTAGCTGGAGCACATCACAGGCTGTCACAGCTGGCTCAGCATCTGTGATACTCCCGGGGAAGGGAGAGGAAGTCAGGTGCATTGGGGCAGCAGAGTCTCCGGGATGGCTGCCTGAGACAAGGGGTCTTTCACAGTGGCAGGGTCTAGCCCCCTGGTCAGTGTTACAGGACCGGGCCAGTGGGGACATTATGGTCAAATTTGATGGAATGTTTACCACGGGAAAGGCATGTGCTTCATATGGATTATCCCAGCCACCTTCTGGATGCTTCCATTACCTGAGGGAACTCTTAAAAACCCCCAAGATGAGCTATAGCCCAAGTTCAGTCTCTGGGAGTGGGACCCAGGCAAGAATGTTTTTTAAAGCCCCCCCCCCAACACACACACATTGCCACCACCCCAGGCCAGTGATTCCCACATGTGACCATGACTAAAAAAAAACTCCAGGACTGGGGTCTGCTCTGCTGACCACTCCTTAAGATCCTCAAGAGAGAGCTTCGCTTTGGGCAAGGCTGGTCAGGCAGGACCTGGACCAGAGCTGGGGGTCACAGGCTGTTTCCATCTGTGAGAATGACCTTCAAGCTCTCTGCTAAGTCAGCTAACTGCTAGTCTGGTTTGTTCTCCCAGACAAAACTGATTCCGCTCGCCAGCAGACCCAGATAGTCCATCCTTTCATTCATGTGCTCTGACCTCTTAGAGGAAGGGCTCCAAGGTTGGGAAACCTCTATGTGTTGGGTCCAAGTCACCTTTTCCTGAGTGTTCTTCAACTCTGAGACCAAGGACAAAACCTGGAAGCTTCTTAAGAGAAAAAATCCTAGTCTCCTCACCCATTTCACAGATGGAGAAGCAAGGGTTCCTCTGCCTCTCCTATCACTGACATTTTCTTGCTGGAGAACTCACCAACAAACGTTAAAACGACTGAAAAGCAAAAAGTGGGGTGTAAGGAAAAGACCACTGTTAACTCAACATGCAAAGGGCTCCCAACCTTGGAGCCCTTCTGCTCTTATGGGCTGAAGATTTGTGTCTCCCCAACTCCCAAATTCCTATTTTGAAATCCTACCCTCCCCAGTGGGATGGCACTAGGAAGTGGGGCCTTTGGATGGTCCTCGAGACTAAATGAGGTCATGAGAGTGGGACCCAGTGATGAGACTGGTGTCTTCTAAGAGTCACTGGAGAGCTCACTTCCTGTCTCCCTCCCCACCATGTGAAGACACGATGAGGAGTCGGCAGTCTGCAGCCCAGAAGAGGGTTCTCCCAGGAACCACACCATGCCAGCACCCCGATCTTGGACTTGAAGCCTCCAGAACCACAAGAAGTAAGTTTCTTTTGCTTATCAGCCACCAGTCTATGGTATGTTGTTACAAGCATTCCAACCAGACCAAGGTTTGGGGGACCACGATATTCCTTCTATTCATCAACACCCACTTCTCCAAAATACCCCAGATGGTCCCACACCTTTGAACTCATCCAGTTATTCTAAAGAGCATTTATTGAGCACTCAGGGTTTTATTGGGTTGTAAGGATACAAGGAATTTGAGATACAGGTGCTACCTTGGAACACGGTCAGAGAGTGTGAGCGGTTGGCTGGTGGTGTTCCCAAAGGCTGTTCCTATTCCCTCTTGTACGCTGCCTGCACCTACCTTCAGAGCGGAAACTGAGAACACAGACACATGCTTTCCTAGACTCTCTTACAGCTAAGATTGGATTGTGAACATCCTGGCAAATGGGTTAGAAGGGAAAATCAGTGAGGGGCCATCAGGGAATATTATCTTCCCAATAAAAACAGAGAGGTCTTCAAGAAGAGCTTCATTCACTGCCCTACCCTGGCCATGGTCAACACCGTGGTGATGGTGAAGCCCAGACTTGAGAAGAGCCTGTTGAGCTGTTGACCCACTCGTGGGTCGGTCCACTTCTCTTCTGTTTATGATAGAAAATAAAACCCCTGCTGTTCTGGCCACGTCCCTGGGAGTTCACGTCCTGACAGAGAAAAGCCTTCTTTTCTGAGGCAATGATGTCAAGTAGACTTATCTCTCTCTGCCTTTTACTGGTCATGAAATTCTTGGCTAATGGAATACCCCCCTGGGACTTAACTTTGCAAAATATAAAAGAGGAATAATGACAAGACTTAGCTGGCAGGTGTTGGGGATTTGCGGAGAGAGCAAATACATGTGTTTGTTGGGCACATCTGGTGTTCCATAAATGCTCATGACTCTTACTTTTTCACACCCAGAATAGTACAGCACAGATCTTTACAAACAAGTTCAGGCCCTGGAATCACCCAGGCGTAAACGTGAGTCTGGGATCTGATAATTTGTGATCTTGAGCAAGTCACCTTACCGGAACCTCATTATCCTCATCATCGGGTAATGATCCGACCACCCCCTCTACCCTGAACTGTTGTAACCATTAGGGAAGAAATTGCTTGGAAAGATCTTGACAGAGAGGCGATATATACAATCCTTCAGTGTATGTTAACTGTTGCCTTTATGTAGAATGACTCATCCAAAGGGAATAGGAGAAAAGTCTATGAGGAGTGGTGCTGTAGCTTTATCATCCCAGCTTCCTGACCTCCTTTCAAACAGAAGCCTGACTATCTCTCATATATCCCTGGAACCTGCCACATCCCCAGCTGAGCACATCTCGGATTCCATGGGGACGGACCTGCTGGGGCTAAGGTTGTCCTACCCCTTTGCCAGTGACTGTACTGTTGAGGGCTAGCATGGGACCTACTTCTCGACAATGGGGGATACCTGCTGGGTGGCTTCCAGCAAAGTTTTCTCTCTCCCAGAATAGCCCCCACTGGAAGACATGCCCCTCTTTTTGGCCGGGTTGTTTTCACGTCTGAATATGATAGGCAGATGGCTGTAGGCATCTTCCTGCAGCTGGAGAAGGAAGCCAGCCTCCAGGATTGCAGAGGGATGAGGAGAGTGACCCTGGGTCTTTGATGATGTGGTTGAGCTGGAGTCTTCAAACCTCAAACCCACTCTATACAGCACCAGACGTCTATACAGCACCTCTGGAACAAGTCATTTCTGTGTTGTTTATGCTACTTTGAGTTGATGTTTCTGTTGCCTATACTGCTCCTGGTCTCCGGGTGTGTTGCTCCCCCAGTGTCCAGCTCTGGACTTGACTTATATAGGAAGCCACGGAATCACAGAATGTTAGAACTCAGAGAGCTCATCTTGCTCCCATTACATAAATGAGATGAGGGCCCAGAGATGCGAAGCAACTTGCCCCAGGACACACAGCTAGTAGTGAGCAAAGCCATAATATATACCCATATTTTCTGACCCTTAAAACTTTTTCTCCTTGTACACATTGCCCATATCTGGGAAGAGGAAAGGTTGATATAATCTGGGAAGGAGGAAAGAGGAACGAAAAGCAAGAAGGAGAACTTCCCATAGATCCCTTGGGAGGTAGGGTCATTCCCTAGGAAACCCCTCAGGGCTCCCCAGCCTCTGACTCACCAGGGTTCAGATCTACTTTGTGTTCTCCGTCCTGTGCTACATGTGGTGTTGAACACCAGAGTGGGCCCGATGCACTCTCTTCCAAGACTGATGGCCCCTGGGACAAGCTGTAGGACAGGGTGATGACAGGGCATTGACGAGATGCTGCCCTGTGCTCAGCTCTAGCCTCCTGCTTACCTGCGTCATTCACACCATTGAGCAACGGGGCCTTAACTCTTGGGCACAGAGAGCCAAGTGGCATCGAAATAATAATGGGAATCTCAGCTTTAGACTGACCCAGGAAGCATCAGCACATCTGAGATCAGATTTTCTTCTGATTTCATATTTTCTTCTCTTTGCCAGGTCAGGATTGAGAGCTCTCAGGGCTGAGGTTGACCTTGAATCCAAGCGCATTGATTTCCATAAAAGCAGACAACCATACGATAAAGAGATACGTTCCATGGCGGAGACACCTAATGCTCACCTACATTGGGTCACCTCCTTTCCCGGGTGCATGAAAGGATTACGTGTCTCCACTCACACGCCCCTTGAAAGTTGGGGCAGACCATTAGTTCTGGCCAATTGGTTGTGAGCAGAGTGGAGGCATATTTCTTCTGGATCAGAGCATTGAATTGCTCATGTGAAATCTTCCAGCTGTCTTCCCTGCCTTGGCAATCATGGAAATGTGTGTGCGATGGAAATGCTATAGGACGGAAGCAACCTGGAGCTCCAGATCACTTCGTGAAGACTGAGAAGACCACATCCAAGAGCACGTCCACGAGTGTGGTTTCCATCCGCAGCCAGGAGAAGGCTCCTGTCGTGCGGGGTTGCTGTTGTTTGTTAGCTACCCATCAATCCGTAAGCACTTATTATGATTCAGCCACTGTGCTGAGTTCTATGGGCCTTATGTCATTTAAATCCTGCAATAACCCTATGAGAAGATTTGGGATTTTCCCAGGGACAAATACCTAA
Organism: Mustela putorius furo; assembly: GCF_011764305.1. Taxonomy (NCBI): domain Eukaryota; kingdom Metazoa; phylum Chordata; class Mammalia; order Carnivora; family Mustelidae; genus Mustela; species Mustela putorius. The sequence goes on along the minus strand of NW_025422174.1, from coordinate 2,832,745 downwards.
AACATGGTAAAGCTACGAATTCTCATCCTTGAGCTGAACTTACTCCAGTCTGATAAGTTTTTATTGTTAAATAAAACCGGGGTTTTATTGGGGGTGGGGGGGTGGGCCAGGAGAAAAGCTTTTATAATATACTGGAAAAAATCAGATAGAAAAATATGTATGTAAGGTGACCCCAGTTACTTTTATGTACACATGTTAAAAGAAAGAGACATGAACAGACAGAGAGCATAGAAGCGAACCACAGTATAGACAGCTGAAGTCTTTAATGAGTGGTTTAATGGGACATTTTTATTTTGTCTTTGTGTTCTTCTGTAACCTCTTTGGTCTTCTCCGATGAGTAAATATTATTTTGTAATCAGGAAAAAATGCATTTTTAAACATAAGAGCATCCAAAATAGAATGTGAATTACTGACATCTGAAATGTTCCCAACTCAAATAGAGTCAAGCTTGGGTGCAGAACAAATGCTTATTGAGTCCCTACTATGTGTCTGACATCTTACTTTAAGGATTTTCTCTTTTAGTAACCCCTACACCCCATGCGGGGCTCGAACTCACGACCCTGAGAGCAAGAGTTGTGCGTTCCCCGGACAGGGCCAGCCAGGAGCCCCTGTGTCTGACACTTTTTATGTTATGGGATCTAATCCTCCCAATGATTTTGAGAGATAAGGATGGCTTTTCCCAACTTGTAGATAAGAAAGCTGGGACTCAGGGAGGACACGTGACCTCCCTCCTGTAGTGTCTGCGGGACAATCTGCCTCCGTGCATTTTCCAGCTTCTAGAGGCTTCCATGTTCCTTGGTTCCTGACTCTCTTCCTTCATCTTTAATATCAGCAATGGCAGGTGAGTCTCCTGATGCCACCTCTCTGGTCCCCACTCTCTGGTGATTACATAGGATCCACCTGAATAAGTCAGGATCATCTCTTTTTTAAATGTCATTTGATTTACAACCTTAGTTCCATCCACAACTTTAATTCTCCCTTGCCATGTATCCCAACGTAGTCAGTGTCCGGGCCCTGGGACATGGCCATTTCTCACCCCTCGATCCCTGCCCAGGAATGATTGCAATTGATTCACATATTAAGATCAGTTGGGGGCGCCTAGGTGCTCAGTCAGGTAAGCGTCTACCTTCAGCTCACACCTCCTTCCTGAATGGAGGTCATGTCTTGAATGGCACCAACTTCCCCTTGGGAAGATTGAAGGGAGACAGCCAACAGAGTGCTCTCACTGCTAAAGGTACACATTTTGGGCTCACACATGCTGACTGCGGGGCTTTGGAAATGTCACCGAACTGCTCTGGCCCTCGACATCCTCATCAATGAAGCAAAGAGAATGACAACCGATTCCAGACAAGTCAGGTGATGCAGGACACCATTTAGAACAGCGTCTGGCACAGGGGTTGCTCTCAAGTGCTAGGAGCTGTTGTAAGCACATGACAATATCATGTCCCCCGCCCAGGACCTGGCTTCACCTGCTACAGCTGCTGCCCACCTTCCGTTGGAGCCTGACTTCATTGTCACTATTAGATTTGGCTCTGCCCTGCCTCCTGTAGCCACCATAAGCAACTGGGTATCTCTGGGGCTGATGGTGTTGGTCTCACCATTCTCATCTCGATGGAAGTGACTCTGGCTCAGGGGAGAGAGGGTTCCCCCCATCACATCCCTCCAGTACATGTAACCCCTTAACTAGATTTCTTAAAAAGAAGAGGGGTGTCTCTCTGCAAGCCACTGGATCCACGGAGTGGAGTCCGGAGGGTGAATGAATCCCAAAGTCCCCACCGCCAGATGACCAGAACATCAGAACGAGCCCGGAGTCAATGCTGGGATCGTGACAGGGAGAGGACCCCAGGGAGGGATACTTGGGGGGAGAGGGGTGTCTTGCTTGCCGGGCCCCATCATCTGGTTGACTTCTAGCCCTCAAACCAGCTGGGAGGGGCAAGGATCCTACTCCAACACCTTTGCTGAAGAATGGAGCAGAAGGAGTGTGGACACGAAATCCGCATCTCCCACATCCAGGACAGAGAGGTCTCAAGGGAACAGAAAGATCATGGAGGTGCCTGCGAGCTTTTGTGACCTTGAGTTGTCCCAAAGGCTCAAGAGCCTTGAGGCAGAGGTGGCATCAACTTCCATGAGTTTCCATGAGAAATTTAGAAGACGGGAAGGTGAAGACAGGTAGAGAGGTAGAGATGAGGTGTAGACAGAGGAACAGATAGAGATATACAGACACGGGAACATATCACTATTTATACACATATCTATTTATGTTCTTAATTGAGAATCAGGAAGTGCATCCAGGGTTAGATGAAGAAACAAGTTCTCAGGGTCACGTACGTTCCTTAACTTTCTCACCATGTTCTAAGGACTGGGTGAGGCATTCTTCCGATGTCCTCTCACAGACGGCCCCGGCAGGCGAGTATTTCTGTCCCCATCTCCTACTCAGTGCAGGGGAAACTGGCACTCTGAGAAGTTAAAAAATGTTGGCTGAGGACGCACAGCTGGGACGCTGAATTTCCAAGTCATGGGATTGAGAACGAAACGAGTACCTTCCTGGCAGGAAAAGTCCGTGTGTTTGCTCTGGTGCCCCACTGGAGCTGGGTAGCCGAAGGAAGCTGTTTGATATTTGCATATCTTTAAATCTTGCTCTAAATGGTACCATTTCTTTTAAATAGACTAAGCGACTATGGATAATTAGCAATTAATAATTATTATGCCTCATTAACTTAATAAAGGATTATGTCTTTATAGAAAATGCAGAGCTAATTGGAAAAGAAAGTTAACCCGTGCTTTCTCGGCTTCTGTGGGAAGGTCTGCCCACCTGGAGGAAATGCCGAGGGTCCAGAACATTCGGCTCACCTGAGGCCAGGTTACCAGGCAGCTCACCTGGGACCTGATGGGAGCTGGAGAGGCGGCTTTGTGAACTTAAACTGGTAAGAGCCCTGTCACTAAACAAACAAATCTCAGGAAACCAAACAGAATAAGCAACACAATTATAGCTCACCACCAGGGCTGTGTGGCCCATGACCCAGAATGCGGGGACATGGGCAGTGTGGAAATTTCTCAGATTGCTATAATTTGCAGCATGGGCATTTAGAAAGATAAATATAGGTCAGGCAGCCCTTTAGGCTGGGGAAAAGGACAGAGATAAAATGTCAGTGGAGCATCAAGCCAGGGTCACGGGTTTAGGGAGAGCGAACCATTCACCACCCTCCATTTTGCACACCCCGGTCTTGTCCCCTGGTCGGGACATTCGATCAGTTCCCTGAATGGTCTCCCTGCCCCCGAGTCTTGCTCCCCTCTGGTCCTAATGGCAGCCATGATGAGTCTAGTCCTGGGGCTTCCCTGCTTGAAAGCCTTGTGCTGGCTTCCCACTGCCTTGGGGAAAAGCCCAGAAGGAGGGAGCCCTGCTTGATACCCCAGGATCTTCTCACCTTGTGTTCTTCTGGCAGCTGGATGCTGGATGAGATTTTCTAGATTTAGGTACTCTCTTTACAGACTGTCCTTTGATCTCCCCGTCCTTTCTTGTGGCCCTGTATCTCTGTCTGACATAAGGCTAGGAAGTCTTGTGGGCCCCTATGACCACCAGATTATCCTCAAGAGCACCTGCATCTAGCTTATAAAATTGACACTCAGGAGTGGGAGAGCTGAAGGCCCAGGTGATGGCAAGTGCAGTGTCTGCAGACAGACTCTATGCACCCCTACTTGCAGGGCACAACGTGTAGACCCCAGCCCAGAACTGGGGCTCAGGAAATGTTGGCTGTAAGAAACCTGGTGGGACCCTCAATTCCTCGCTGGCCCAAGACCCAGCAATGTTCCATTTCTCTCGCACACTACATTTTTCATTGAAGATTTAACTTACTTATTTGAGAGAGAGAGTGCACAGGAGGAGGGAGAGAGAACCTGAAGCCGATTCTGTGCTGGGCACAGAGCCTGACACAGGACTTGATCCCAGGACCACGAGATCATGACCTGAGCTGAAACCAAGAGTCAGAAGAGTAACTGACTGAGCCACCCAGGCGCCCCTCTGTCACACTATTTGACCATTCCAGGGTTGCCAACCTCACTCCAGGGCCCAGAGGGAAGGAGCAGTCTCTGTCTAGAACATTTCCAGTTGACATGGAAGAGGTTAGCAAGGCTCACAGCGGCAGAGGGCTCAGCACTGCACTGTCCAAAGCAAGCCACATGGCCAAGCCAGACTCTGAAGGGTCTGGAAGTAAAGCTCTCCTATACAACCCTCCTTTTGGTAACAGTGTGATGTCCCCCATCATGTCTCTCCGTCTCATTATGATGTGGGGAATCACTGACTTATCTGTCTTCCCCACTGTGAGCTTTGGTCTTCTCCAGGCTTTGGTCCGTATTTTCAAGATAATGCTTCACACATTACCAGGCACCTACCATCTGCATGTTGAATAGACAAATAAAGAAATGCATGAAGGCGCCCAGAACAGCACCCTGTCCACACCCCGACCCCTCTTCCCACCTCCTCCCGCACAGAGACAGCTCATGTGCATGACTGTTTCTCTCCCACAAACAGGCCAGTTTCATTCTCCTGCCCCCAGGCCTTTACACATGCTGTCTCCTTCTCCTGGAACACTCCCCTGAAATCCACGTACACCAAAGATGCCTTCCTTGAACACCTCGTTAAAGGAGACAGCCTTCTCTGTCCTCATGTCCTGTTTCATTTTCCTTCCTAAACATTATTGCTATATTAAAGCCAAGAATACTATATCCAGCCAGGTTGTCATTAAAAATAGAAGGAAAGAAAAATAGCTTCCAGGACAAACAAAGCTAAAAGAATTTGCAAACAACAAACCAACTCTTCAGGAAATATTGAAAGGGATCCTCTAAGCAAAACGAGAGCCTAAAAGTAACAGACAAGGAAGGAACAGAGACAATATACAGTAACAGTGACTTTACAGGCAATATGATGGCACTTTGGAGAACAGTGTGGAGATTCCTCAAGAAATTAAAAATAGAACTTCTCTATGATCCTGCCATTGCACTACTGGGTATTTACCCCAAAAATACAGATGTAGATGAAAGAAGAGCCATCTGTACCCCAATGTTTATAGCAGCAATGGCCACAGTCACCAAACTGTGGAAAGAACCAAGATGCCCTTCAACGGACGAATGGATGAGGAAGATGTGGTCCATATACACTATGGAGTATGATGCCTCCATCAGAAAGGATGAATACCCAACTTTTGTAGCAACATGGACGGGACTGGAAGAGATGATGCTGAGTGAAATAAGTCAAGCAGAGAGAGTCAGTTATCATATGGTTTCACTTATTTGTGGCGCATAACAAATAGCATGGAGGACATGGGGAGATGGAGAGGAGAGGGAGTTGGGGGAAATTGGAAGGGGAGGTGAACCATGAGAGACTATGGACTCTGAAAAACAATCTGAGGGTTTTGAAGGGGCGGAGGGGTGGGAGGTCGGGGTACCAGGTGGTGGGTATTACAGAGGGCACGGATTGCATGGAGCACTGGGTGTGGTGCAAAAATAATGAATACTGTTATGCTGAAAATAAAAAATAAATTAAAACAATTTTTAAAAGGTATTGATAAGATAAAATAGTTAAAAAACACTGAAATAGGAAAGAGAAAGATTTCAAAAAATAGAATAAGAAAAAAATAAAGCAATTTAATTTTGAAAGACTAAAGGATCACGGGGGGAAAGCCATGAATTCTCCATGGTGTAGTGTCCTAGCGCAGGTGTTTTGCAGTTCTCATTGATTGGTAAAATTGGACTTGGCTGGGGGTTTTGCTGATCTTCTCGGGGTGGGGCCGTTACCGTGATTCTCAATTGTCTTTGCCTGAGGCAGAATCGTGCCGCCCTTGCCTGGGGCCGGGCTAAGTCATCTGCTCGCTTTCGGTTCGCTCTCGGGAGCTTCTGTTCCCTGAACGCTTTCCCTAGAGCTCTGGAGGACGGGAATACAAAAGGCGGCCTCCCAGTCTCTGGCCCGGAGAGCTCAGGGCCCTGCTCCTCAGTGCGCCCTTGGAGCAAAGCAGCCAGTCCCTCCCGTCTCCCTGGTCTCTGGCTGCGGTCCGAGCTCTATCTCTGGTGCTCGGCCCCGTTTGGAGTCCACAAACCCAGAAGATTCCTGCCTCACGCTCCTACGCCGCTCGTCACAGGGGAGGAAGGTAGGTGTCCCGTATCTGCCACTTGTGGGGTCCCTGCTTGAAGAGCAGTGGCCCAACTGTGTCTTGGGTCATGGTCTAAAGTAACCCCGGGCTGAGAGCCCCTCCCTGGCTCCATCTCTGCGGCCGGCTTCCCCGCTCCGACAGCTGGCAGCTCTGCCACACTCAGACACCCCCGGTCTTTCTGGGACCCCGCGGGACCTGAGACCACACTGTCCCTGCCAGGGCTCCAGCCCCTGCTTAGCCTCTGGAGCGATGTCCCTCAGTGGAGCAGACTGATAAAAGTTCCAATCTTGTGCTCCGCTGCTCTACTGCTTGCCGGGAGCCGGCCCCTTCCCCTGGGGTCTATCGTCCTGTCGCTTTGGATTCCCTTCTCTGCCCATTCTGCCTTCTGGAAAGTGGTCAATTTTCTGTTCCTAGAAGCGCCGCTCTGCCTCTCTTCTACCTCCTGTTGAGTTGGTAGCTGTTCAGGATGGTTTGATAACTATCTGGTTGAACTCCCGGGACCTGGCGATGCTTATCTAGGTCTCCTACTCCTCCCCTCTTTATGCCTTTTTTAAGGCAATGTTTTCTTAGATATGACAAGAAAATCACAAGTGATAAAATAAGATAAACTGGGCTACATGAAAGTTAAAAAATTTGTGCTGTGAGTAATGCCCATGGAGAGGGTGAAAAGACAGACTACAGGGTCTTACACCCAAAAATAAAGGATTCCTGCAACTTAATAGAAAGAGCAGCAGTCCAATTAAAAATGGGCCCACAGTTGGAAGATTTGAAAAGGCATTTCTCCCAAGAAGTTATACAAATGGCCTAGGAAGTACATGAAAAGAGGTACAATGTCATTAGTTATTAGAAAATGGAATTCCAAACCACAATGAGACACCACTTTGCACACACTAGGATGACTATAATAAAACGTATGGACAACAGCAAGTGTTGGCAAGGATGCAGAGATACGAGGGCCCACACATATCGCCAGGGGGAATGTACAATGGAATATAGTCCAGAAGCTCCTCAAAGTGAAACATAGAGTTACCATATGGTCTAATAATTCCATCCCTAGGAGTATACCTAAGAGAAATGAAGCATGAGTCTGCACAAAGATTTGCACACTAATGTCCAAAGCAGCAGTATTCCTATTAGCCAAAGAGATAGGAACAACCAAAATGTCCATCAACTGATGGGTGGGTAGGTAAAATTGGGTGTATCCATAGGATGGAATGTTTTTTGGCAATAAAAAAGTGATGTGTGCCACACTGATGGTCTTCAAGAACACTATTCTGAATGAAAAAAGCCAGATCAATATTTTAGATCATTCCCTATCATAGAATCTCCACAATAGGCCAGTTTATAGAGGCAGAACTTAATTAATGGTTGCTTAGAGCTGGATGGAGGGCAGGGTAGGCGTGGAATGGGAATTGACTGCTAATGGGTATGGGGTATCTTCTAGGGGGGATGAGTTGCTCTAAGTTTAGATTATTATGACAGTTTCACAGTGAGTTCACTGAAAAACACTAAACCGTTCACGTTAAGTGGGTGAATTATGCAGTATGTGAATTACATCCTAATAAAATGCTTTAGAAAAAAAATTGGGAGCAACAATCCCATGAAAGCTGTGGATGGCTTGGATGTAAGAAGTTCAGTCCTCTGCCCGATGTCATCAAGTCCTTTCTGGCAAAGTTGAAAGATAGAGTGTCGAGAAGAGAAATATTGGATTTAGATCACAGAGAAGTGAGCTCTCACTGCTTCTTGGAGTAACCTGCACTAGCCTTGGCTTCCCCATCTATAGAAGGGAGAAGGGGGCACCCAGGTGGCTCAGCTGGTTAAGCATCTGACTCTTGATTTTGGTTCAGGTCATGATCTTTGGGTCATGAGATTGAGCCTCACATCAGGGTCCATGCTCACTGCAGAATTTCCTGGAGATTCTCTCCCTCTCCCATCTGGTCTGAGTGCCCGCTGAAGCAGGCTCTGGCCATAACTTCGCCAGCGTTTCCTCCTTAGACCCATCAACTCCGAGGACAAGGGGACCACTGGCAGCTTCAAATTAGTAAGGGGTACCCAGCCCAGGAAGACGTCCACCATGACTGCTCCCAGGAGACCCGCTGAGGCCAAAAAGAAGGAGCCCAAGAACCCAAGTGAGGGAAAGAAGGACCTTCCCAGCCCATGTGAGCTGCAAAGGGGCAGAGGGGAGGTGAAAACACCTCCCTCCAAACCCAGTGCGGTCAAGGAACCCCCCCCCCCCAAAAGCTAGCCAAACTAAGGACAGAGACAAGGGGGTGAGACCAGGCCACAGGAGCCCCTCCCAGTGCCAACGGGCCCAGCAAGAAGCCAAAGAAGAAGGAGCAGCCAAGGTGTGGAGACCCACAGCAAAAGAAAAGCTGGGAGTCAGCACTGAAGACTCATGGTCACCAAGGGCTAGAATGCTGTTGCTCAAAGTCCTTACAGAGATCACTGCCCAGGTGGCTGGGGAGGGGCCAAAAGCTAAGACCATTCTTCCTCCTAAGGGCAGTGGACCCAAGATGGTGCCTGTACCACTGGCCAGGAAGACAGACGGCCCCAAAGGGCCTGGAAGTCTCACCAAGACGACCTCATCCAAAGCGTCAAGGAAAAAAACAGAAGCCAAGAGCTAGGGGCTGGCGGCGGGGGGGGGGGGGGGGGGCAGAAGAACTGAATTCTGCTCGAGGTTTTATTCTCCCATAAAGCATCACTTTATTTATGTCATTTACCGTATTTCTCAATAGAGACTTTTTTCCCCAAGAATAAGTAACATGCTCCTTCAGATATGTTTTAGGAAGGAAGGAAGGGTAGGTAGGTATAGCATACCATTCTGGGCAGCATGGTTCCTTCTGAAAGCTGAACTGATGTGTCAAAATGCTGACCAAGGTGAGAAAGAAGCCCTGACCTTGAAACCCTAGAGAAATGGTCATCGTAAGCTTGAGTTTTTCTTTTTATAAAAATGAACTATGAACATGACGATGGAAAAAGAAATGTCCGGCTCTAACTTCAAACATAAACAAACTGTGGCCATAAGGCAAGGTTTGCCCATGAATATTTAAGGGGGGCAGAAGCAGAGGAACAGGTGGTCTTGAGGTGATGAGCCCAGTGTCTGAGCTTTGGCACTGGCCAAGGGGCAGGATGATGAGGTGGTCTCAAGACCACCAACTCCAAAGCAAAGGGAAGGCCCTGAACAGTTCTGCCTACTGCAAATGTGGGGACCAAAGTCAATTGGGTCCTGCTAGGTGGGAAGGGGAGGGAAAGCAGGTGTATTTCGTTGAGATCATCTCCTTGGGAGCTCCTGAAAATCCGTTCTTTCACTAATTCTCATGACCGACCTGAGCAACTGGCATTACGGGTCCCCTTTTACAGATGAGATAATGGAGTTCCAAGGAGTAACATAAGAAACTTGAGGGGATTTATCTAATTGTTGAACCAACATTTCTCATGTGCCAGGATTAACTGTGCTAAGGGCTTTAGAAGCAGAAACTCATGAATTCCTCCCATCAGCCCAGTGATGTGTTGTCCACTTAACAGATGAGGAGCAGACATGGAGAGGGGGAGGTAACTGTTGCCTGCTTGAACCGGGTTCCTACAGACAGACTCTCCAGTTGGTTGCCCATGAGGACTCTCAGTTCATTTCCATCTATTTCCAAAGCAAAAACGCTCTGCTTCTGCCTGCTCCCCTCTCATGTCAACAGTGTAGCTCTAACAAGTGCCAACATCCAGAAGAAAAAGATGAGAGCAGAACTGGAAAGGATGACCTACCTCCAGGGACCAGGCTCAGGGAGGCAGGTCAGGTGTGCCAGCTGGATGACGCAGGCCCCGTGGAAAACAGGTGTCCTTCAGACCCAGCCACTCTTGCCACAAGGAACTGGGGGCCCAGTGTTGCCAGAGAGTCACCAGAGTACAGAGAGCGCTCCCAGAGAGGAGGAGAAAATGCCAGTCCTGGGCTTTCTCTTCACCGGGGCTAGCGGTACAGCTGTGCTCGTGGCGAGCCCCTCCACCAAGCCATCTGCTTGTGAAATGGGCGCATTTCTGTGTCTGCATTAGACTTTAGAAGGAATGTTGCTTTTTTAAATCATGGAACCACAGAGTAAAACTCTGGGTCAAATCCAACGCTCAGGTCACCAGTTTGCCAATAGGAGGCGCTCGCTTTAAGCCTTCTGGGGCTCATTCTTGCCATTGAGTTGTTGGGGACTACAAGCCTGTGCTTTTCTGCCATCCTAGGAGTTCTGTTCGGGGCAGGGAGGTAAAGCACAGGACGTGTAATACGAAGCTCTTTCTGTCTCTACAGTAGAATGGATTGTGCCTCCTGGAGGGATTCAACCAGAGGCTGGACAAGTATTGGTCCGGGATCCTGCAGGGGCACTTGGGGGGAGTTTGCGGAGAGGCAAAGAATCCAAGATCACTTATTCAGTCATTCAGTCGTTCGCTGAGCAAAGACCTCCGAGTACCTCAGTTATGTCCCCAGAACTGGGGATTCAGTGGCCCACAAAATGGTCGGGCTTCCTCCATTTAAAGACCTGGCAAATTATGGGGTGAGAGCGCATTAAATCAGCTCCGTGGAGAAGAAAATGATGGGAAAGACGAGGGGCCTCTGCTTTTAACTCGTGTGCCCATTTTTGTGTGGACGGAGAAAGTGAGTCACAGTTCAGCTAAGACCTGAGCGGTGACATGAGCCAATCAGACAGAGGGCGTAGGGGCTGGCGGTAGGAGGGAAGCAGAGCCTCGCTTGAGGAAACGGGAAGTTCCAGCCGCCTGAAATGCAGGCCATGTCGAGGGCAGTTGTGTTCCTGCTGTCTGACGGCATCTTCGTTCGCAGGATTCTAAGAATGTAAAATTAACTGTAAGACCCCGTGATTCTGAGCATCTGTGATTCAACCAACCTCCATTAGGAAGATTCTTGGAATGGAGTTTTCCAGGAGTGTATGAATAAGTCTGGCTTTTGGGCACAATGAGTCTGCACCCTCCATATCCTGCAGCCTGACCCTGGCCTGGATTATTTCTCTGTTAAAGTAGACAGAGCTAAAGAGAAGTATTCGGAAGCCCATCGTGTTTGCTCTGCAATCTGCCTCCCAATTAGGCCCTGTGTTCTGCTCCACTCCAGGAAAAGAGACGGAAAAAAAAAATGCAGACAGGGGCCCCACTTACACTAATGAGAGATCTCCGTGCGCAGAGTGTAATGCCAACCCCCGTTTGGCCACCAGACCATCACCAGCATGGGGTGAACACACAGACTAATTTGTGTGGAATAAAAACACATTTTTTACATGGTGCCCTGACACCAAGACAGGCATTTCCTCCCCACCAAACAAGCCCAATTATCGTGGTATGCTCTGTGGCCTTTTCTGCTCTACAGTTAGAAATTCTCTTAACTCTTTACAGCACTCAGAGGAGCCGAAGGAAGAATGAGTCAGTCCCATGGAGCCTCGAGGGAGGAGAGCAGGTAAGTCCAGAGATGAGGGCCACGCCGCTGGCTGTCGCAACCACAGCGACAGTCGGACCCAAGAAGCTGCTCGCCCACGGGGTGCCTCAGTGGTCCCACCACTAAAGAGGTAAGCACAGTCCACTTCAGAATGCTTCTTGAGCCGGTTAAGTGAGTAAAGGCATAAAACAGTGGGTGACTCGAGTGTTACTGTGTTTTGTGAAACAGAGGCCTGACCATGCCGGACTATATATGCCATCTTAACGGTTGTGGAATTATCCAATGATGGTCAATGACCAAAAGGTCTTAAGCAAGTAATGAGTTAAGCAGAAGGTTGGGTTTGCTGAGGTGTGGATAAATTGTCGTGGACGATGGCAAAAGGCCACAGTCCACGGTGTTGAGCGATGGTGAGGTCCGTGTGGCCCGCAGTGGGGCAAAGGCCAGCAGATGGAAGTGGAAATGTGGGCGGCGGGCAGTCTTGGTGCATTTGGGCTGCCCTGACAAAGCATCCCAGACGGGGAGGTCTCTGAACAGCAGAAAATGTGTTTCTCACGTTCTGGAGGCTGGACGTTCCAGATCAGCGCGTGCACATGGCTTTGTTGTGGTGAGGAAGTGCTTCCTGGTTGCAGACTGTGGTCTTCTTGCTTTGTGCTCAGGTCGCGGAATGAGAGCAGGGTTGTCCTCTGGGGTCCCTTTTATCAGGCCCTCACCCCATGCACTGGGGCTCCCCCCACCCCATGACCTAAACACCTCCCAAAGATCCTACCCCTCCCACCATCACCCTGGAGGACAGGTTTGGACATCGGAATTCTGAGGGATCCCGAACATTCAGTCCACTGCAGGGACATCACCAAAGAGTTTTTGAACAACGTACGTCCTTAATTTTACTTTTGTTCCAAGAGTCAGAAAAGCCACTCAGATTGGCTCAAGGAATTGGCCCTTCCCGTGGTAAAGCTAGCTCTAGACTAGGTTAGACGAAATGAGCTCTGGACTGGCTGGGCCAACTGGACTAGAGATGCTGCAATCATTTCTTCAGGACACAGTTCCCTCCTCACCTGGCCCTGCTCTTCTCCAAGTTGGCCCCATTCAGCCCAGATGCTTCCCGCCTTGGGGACCAAGATGGCCGCCAACAGCTCTAGTTTCAGACCCTGCCAGTGAAGCCATGCTGGAGAGGGGAGGGAGGGAGCACGTCAGGCTCCAATCTCATTGGCTTGCTTTGAGTCAAGTGGGCATCCCTGAGCCAATCGCTGAGGCCGAGGTAGGAGGCTCTGATCGCTGATTGGTTCGACAGGGTCACGTGCCTGCTCCTGGAGCGCACCTTGAGGGGTGGGATTAGGGCTTGAAGGCACAAAAGGGAAAGTTCTCGGAGGAAGGGCAGAGGGCAGCGTGTGCGCACGCGTGTGTGCTTTCCTTTTTTTACAGTTTCGTACTATTGATTTTGTGATGCTTCTGGTTGTGCGGTTCTACCAGAGAGAGGACGGATTCTGGACGGGCAGAAATAATGCGTGTCCGCGGTACCTCTCTGCGTGGCTTGACTCTGTTTGCACTTTTGAAAACAATGTGGGTGTGTGGGTGTGTGAACGAAGCCTAGAGCGGGGGCGTCAAGTGTGGAGTGTCCTAGTTGCCATGGCACCGCCCTGCATTCATGGCAGACGTGGCTACCTCGGTGCCCGTCCACACAGCCCACTTCTCTGGTACTCTAGGTAGGTGGCCATCAGCCGGTCCGAGTGGGAACACTTCGCTACCCTGGGTGGGGGCCCAGGGGTCCAAAGTTTTCCTGTGTCTTAGCCCACACACCTCTGATCTTCTTCACCGGAGGGGGGACAAATGAAGGGAAGATGGGGTGGACCTCCCCCTCCTCCCCCCCATTGAGAAAAGCAAAGCAGTGCGTCCAGAGTGGCCGAGTTGGACCTGGGTGGCCTCCTGGCATGAAGAGCTCAGGGCTTGTCCTGTGTCTGGATCCCACCTTCGGCCCCTCTCACCCCCTGGGCCGTGGGTAGACTGCTTCATCTCCGTTGAGCCAGTTGTTTCATCTGTAAAGTGGAAAGAACCCCTCCTCCCCACCCCCAGGCCACCCTGAGGTCTCACGAGCATATTGGGGAAGCACTTAGCCCAACAGGGCCTTCGCACTCAGAAAGTAGATGTTCTCTTCCTAATCATGGCTAATCGCCCTCTCGCTGTTTTCCAGTTTCGCGGCACTTAGCAGGTCCTTAAATCCAGTTGAGGGAGTGAGGAAATTAAGATAACCAAGTGGTTTAGTGACAACATTATGGAAAACTGTCTCCCTGTGGATCGGTCCAAGCTAAATAGAGAATAGCATTTGAATTTCCAAAAGTAAGTCCGTAAACTCTCTTATCATGTGGGGAATGAGGAGGCTGGTTAATCAAATACAGAGAAATCAGAGTTAATCAAAGAAGGAGTTACTGTGTTGACCGAGTTGGAATGAGCCTCGCTGAGAGAATCCAGATTCAGCAGTGACACCGGCAAGAATACCTCGGGGGCTCTCCTGGGCCCACAAGCTTGACCGCCTCAGCGCGCCCCCATCCCTCAGCCCTGGCCCCCAGGCGCAGGCCTTGGCACCTCCATGGTTTTGCTGGTGGCATGCCTCCCCTCCTGGAAGAGCCCAGGGATGTCGCTTTGCCTTTCTGTGCTGCTGTCTCTTGATCTAGTAATGGGCAGAGTGTGATTTCCCCACTGGAACACTAGGTTGATAATGAGGGGCCCTGTGCCGGAATGTGCCGGGGCAGAATGGCCACAGAGCCACAGGCGCTCCTAACGCTTCAGCTCCCCTGGATGTGGGTCCCGGACACCCCTGTGTTCCAACGTGATGGTAGAGGATCCGTGGTGCCAAGGTTGGGGACGACCTGGAAAGTGTCCCGAGGAAACCACAGAAGTGCTCTTACAGCTAAAGACCCTTCCCCGGCCCCTCCTGATGACAGTTCCAGATGACTTACCCTATACAGAAATAAAGCCTGATCCTGGTAACTTGGGAGAATTTGTTATTCATAAGAAGTGAAAAAGCTGTTGTTTCAAAATACCTCATCAAGGGGTACGTTTGGATGCGAGCATCCACAGTTAGTGCCACTTAAAACTGCTCCTGGGCCAGTCTGTTCTCATGCATGCACTTGTTTCATCCTCACGCTGTTTTGTAGATGAGGTGACAGAGGCCCAGAGAGGTTAATCAGTTTCCCCCAGGCTGCACAGCAAGAAAGTGGCAGAGTTTAGTATCTTTACTACTTTGTATGAAACGGCTGAAACCCATTCCCATCGGACTTCAGCGGAAGTGGAACATTTGATCTTCTTTTCCTGAGTCCATGGAATCTTTCTTTATGAATCAGTTCTAAAACTTTTTTGACCATGTCTCTAATAGGATCCATAGTATTTATTAGATGAATAAATACTCTGTAAAAACATACCTACTCTTATTACATACAAAGTGCTATGAGGTCTTCTATAATATTCTATTTTATATTTTATATAAATATTCTATTATATTCTATTATACATATTGATGAAGTTCTAGAACCTAGGTAAGGTTCGGTGGGCTGATGTCCGGAGCCGATGACCAAGAAAGAATTCTTAGGACATCTTTGGTGCAAAATGGTGGTTTATTAAAACACGGAGACAGGGCCCGTGGGCAGAAAGAGCTGCTGCCCCGGGCTGTGAGGGATGGCAGGTTAAGTACCCCGCGGTTGGGGGAAGGTGAGGGAAAGGGAAGTTTCAGCGGAGTCTTCATATGCTCAAGAGGCCCTGCGAGATGCCGGGAGACCAGTGTTGTCTTTAGCAAGCCATTAACATCAAGGTAGTTGGGAGACTCCTGTCTGGCAGGATTAGATCTCTGCAAGTCAACTATTTGCTTATTGTTCCTGGCAGTCAGGGCTGCCTGGGGGATGCTACACATATTACCGAGGGGGAACGCATAGAAGGGGTGTGCAAGGTGCCAGCAAAAAAAGTGCAAAGCAAAAGCTTGGTCTTCAGCCAGCCTCGTGCTCCCTCATCAATATCCATATAAAAAGTATAAATATATTTTTTTCTGTATATACTCTATGTATATTCTGTTTTCTATTTTTAAATGCTGGTTGCCATCTGCTACATAGCTTTCAAGAGGCACTAATCCATCATGATTCACGGTTTGAAAAACAGCACTCCGGTCTCTCCCTTATAAAAAGGCGGGGCCCACTCACCCCTGTACCCCAAGTGCCCGGCCCAGCTCTTGGCTCTAGGAGGCTTCGGTCAATTCTTCCCCAACTGAATGTTTAAACATGAATAAAGGTCAGAGCAGAGATTGCCAACTAATAACCCAGGGTAAGTCTAGCCCACGAAATTATTTTTTGCCTGCAGGGAGCTTCCATTTTGGGGGAAAGATGGTTAACATTTAGAAAGCAGGAGATCCACAGAAGCATCCAGATCCCCAGCTTCTGAAATAATCCTATGTGTTCAGGCAGAAGTGGCACCTCTGGGCAAGGGCCGTGGGTGGGACGTTCTGGGGCTCACTGAGACAGAGCCCCGTGGGCCTCACTACCCGGCTCAGCCCCGGCCTCCCGCTCAAGGACTGTCACCTGCTTGGGCCCTGTGGGCATTCTGATTTGGGTCTGCTGGAGAGCCTTCATATTATAAAAAAGAAAGAAGCAAATGCTATGGGTAAACAGTGACCTTTAGAACTCTTTGCGGTCCTGCCTTCCCTGCCAGGATTTTCTCGGTGACCTTAAGGCGTAATTGCTTGGATGCCTAGAAACATTTGAATTTGGACTTCCTTTTGTTCCATCCATTTATCTAGTTGTTTAAGGACATCTCTGCTAATGCCCCATGTCTTCTTAGCCTTTTATGGCCCTGCCAAGAACTTCTCTCCCCTTCCGGGAATCTCTGGAAGCCAGGTACTGACCAGTTGCCTGGAGATAGTTGCTGTGACTTGATTTCCTCCTTGTAGCTCAGACCAGGATGGGTTCTTTGCAAGCCCGGGCTTGGGAACCAGACTGCCCCTTGCTAGCATCGGAGCAAACCTTTCAACTCCTCTGCGTGTCTGTGGCTTCGCCTGTAAAATGGGAAACAGAGCGGCGTATACGGCGCAGGGTTTGGGGGAGGACTGAGTCAAACAAGCCAGGTAAAGTGCTTCCCCTTGTGTCTGGCAAGTATTAGTAGTCCTCATACGCCGAAAGCGGGGAGTGTCTTGTCACAAATGCTGTGGGCGTGGGGTTCCTGGGCACAGGAGGATTTGTCAAACACTGTCCCCAGCCCCCAGCCGAGGCTGGAGGGGAAGGGACTGATTGTGTTTCAAGACCACCCTTTGTGTTCATCATTACCCCCGGGGCTCTCAGGTTGCCATGGCAACCGCGCTTAGAGGTTGCCAAGTTCAAAACAATATATTTCCAAGCAAGAAGTTTTGCTGACATCACCTGTCCCCATGAGAAAGGGAATGAGGTGCTCGTGGGTCTGCGCTGTGGTCTGTGCCTGCCCGCGCACACAGGAGGCTTCCTTCCGTCTCTGTTTGCACGTCTACCTAAGCAATGATGTGCCGGAGAACTGGGGTCATTATTATGAAACGGCCGGCGTGACCCCCCTGAGCGCCATGCTATACCTACATTGCAGTGAACTAAGCCTGAGCTTTGGAGACTCACAGACAGAGTTCCCCTCCTGGCTCAGCTACTCGCTGTGCTTTGGAGTGGACGCTGAAGGTTTGGCCCTGGCAAGGTTGGGTCTCTTTAGCTCCAAACCCCAGAGAAAGTCACGGGCATAAAGGAAGAATAATTTATTCCATTGGCTTATGGAACACCAGCATCTGACCTTCTCTTCTCCAGGGGCTTCTCACACCTGCTTGGGTCTCCCTGATTTTGTGCCTTTGTGCTCTCGGATTCTTGTGCCGAGGACACCCCTCGGGTCAAGCCTCAATTCCCTACCTATTGAAAACACGCTCAGTTTTTCCTAAGGAAACCACTGCACAAAGACTCATGTACAAAGATCGTGATCACAAGAGCATTTGTAATGACAAACAATTGTAAGCCATATAAATACCCAATCCTAAAGGCCTGATGAAAGAAAGTTAAGGCATAATCATACAATAGAATAGGATTCACCTGCTTAAAATGATAATGCATATATCCGTATTTATTGATAGAGAATTGATTACTATGTTATAAACTGAAAATAGATCATAGAAGAATATCCATGGACTGGCCACATTTTAGAGAGAGGAAGGTAGACAGACAGGGAGATACATAAAAGTCGTCAAAATATTCAGAGTCATTTTCTTTCGTTTAATTTGCTTATCAGTGTCTTCTACATTTTTCAACACAGACCTGTATGCCTCGTGTAATAAAATATCGCGAATCCAACCCTGACATTCACACTGACACAAATTCATACTGATATCCATGGTCCAAGGTCCAGGTCAAGTGCCCCTTCCACTGTGATCTCTCTCAGATGCTTCTAGGTCCCAGAGAATTGCCCTATTCTTTCTTCAGATCCTCTGCTGTCCAGAGCCCACCTTGTCCTCTGAAGACCTTTATCGTGTCCTGTCTGCCTGGTGCCTACTCCCCGGTCAGGAATATGTTCGTAGGGGACAAACGTGGCCTACCTTCACCCCTGCTGGTGCCGACAGGGAATGCACAGATGACTGAGCGTAGCAGTGAAATGAAGGCCTCCTCCACGCTTCCAGTTCTGGTGTGATGCCTCCTCCTTCGTGAGGCCTTTCTGGACTCCTCCCTCCTTCTCTCAACCCTTGGCATGCTCCGCCCTCTAAAACCACCCAGCCTGGACCCAGGCGCCCCTTCCTGCCCTCCGTATTCTGGGTGCAACTCCACAGCTGGGTGTCCAAGGCAGAAACAGGGGAGTGCAGTGGATGCAGTCCTGGTTTCAAACGTAATGGTGGGGAAACGGCAAACAGTAGCCCAGGCAGTGGGAAAAGGCTTTGGAAGGGGAGACACCATGGTTATTCTTTGGTATAATCTTCACAGCGAATCATGGAGGTACAGCGGGGCCATAAGAGAAGATGGTATGAATCCGGGGTCAGTCTCCCTGTTCACACTCTCCAAAGGGGCTCTATTTTTTGACAGTGTCTTTCAATGTAATATGGCGGCATGATCGTTGGGTACTACCCAAATTTCCACATTCGCCTTGTATTTCTCCACCCGAGTGTGAGAAGGAATGAGATGCATCTCTTCTGGCCCGTGGCCATTTAGGACCAGTGTGGCCCCTCCTCCATCCTTCTCTTTCCTCCAGCTGCAACTAGAAGGTTGTGTGTTTCGGGAAGCATCGTCCCCCACTATCGAAAGGCTTTCTTGACCACAAGCAAACCTTGCACGACCCATTCAGTGACCTGTATCACGTTCATCCAGCTCCAGTGGGAGGGTTTCTCTGTCAATGCAGCCGAGCCTCGCCCATCCTGACTAACATAGCTCTCAGACTTCATCCAGCCCCTTTGCCCCTTTAATAACCTTCGCAGAACAGTGACCCTGCATTTTACAAAATTAAATGCTGAGATCCCATTTTCAGAGTCCGGTGGGGGGTTCACTCCACTGGTGGACAGATAAGTAAAAATTTGTGTAGAAAAATAAAGTAGGCGATCAAAGTCTTCCCAGCTCCTGGTCAACCCAGGCATTGCCTCTGAGAGGCAAAAAAAAAAAAAAAAAAAAAAAAAAAAAAAAAAGTCTGGCTCCTAATTAGGCATGTTCCCTGTCCTTGAGCTTCACAAAAGGAGATCCATCCAAACAGAATCCATCACCTTCCAATGATTTCCTCTCGTGCGGGAAACACTGGCATCAATTAGGTCCCAGGATGGATGTAGGCAAAACGTCGCTCCAACAAGGATTCAACCTGTCTTGCTTCTAATTGTCCATTTATTTCCCTCACAAACAATGTCAATAGCCCAGATGCTGCTTTTGCACAGCAACGTCTGCTCCCCAGGGAAGTGGGCTGAGGGAAGCATCTGAGTGTGGCGTGAAGGTTTCCATGGTAATTACGCACCAACCACCAGAAGAAGGCTCTGCCCAGTGAAATCCCTCGTTAGCCACCAGCCGGCTAATTAGAATAGCCCTTTAGCACTTGATGGAATTCTGGAACATATCTTCCTAGCTGGTTAGGGATGGACGCTGAAGGCTTTGTCCAGGCAATGTTGGGTCTCTTCAGCCCCAAACCCCATGGAAAGTCACGGGCATGAGGGGAGAATAATCTATCCCATTGGCTTATGGAGGCGGCAGCTCTAGACACCCTCTTTTGCATCTGGTGAACACCAAGAAGAGCTCAAGGAAACCAGCGCAGGGCCGACGTGTGGGCCTCATTAAGGAAGGGTAGGAGCCAACCGGTCCATTCGGAGGAAGACCCAGAAGTAACTGAGGGAACAGGGACATGAAGCCCTGCTTTTGGGGAAGAGGGTGGGGTGGGGTGGGTTCAGGAAAACTTGTCAGGGCCAGGGAAGCCCTGGGGGCTCACAGGGCCAGCTTCGTGCACAACCTGTGGAGTCAGGCAAGGTCTCGTGCTCAGAAGGGTCTCATGCTCGGTTAAGTGTTTCCCCTGTCACTGGCTTAAAATCTTGAATAACTTTTCAACAAGGGGCCTTGCATTTTTATTTTTCACCAAGCCCCACAATACCACGTAGCTGGTCCCGGGTCTCGGGTTTTCTGAGGAGGTGAACTGAGGCAGCAGGCTGCGGATATGGAGCAAGTCCCTACGCCCACAGGCACCTGGGACTACCGTGGCCACCAGATACAGAATCCATGACACTGTGATGACTCTCAGGAGGACTGCTGGCTCTAGAGTCAGAACGAGATGGGCCCAAGATTGACTTTCCCATCCCCTCCTGTGCATTCTTAAGTAAATGACTTCCCCCCCTGTGCCTCAGTGTTCCTGTCTATGGCACCCAGGCCTTAGCTAATGGCTATTGCATAGCCGGTGGTTCAAAGTTGGCTCGTAAGTGTTGCTTAGGAAATGTTACTCAATACTCTTATTATTATCATTGATATTTTCATGATTAGCATTATAAAGCTAAGACTTTTGAGAAGCCCCTGGGATACCCACCCCGCCTCAGAGACCTGGTGTCTCGTGCAGTGGGGTTCTGAAGACGACGGGGAGGGGCCAAGGCAATGCCCTGCCCTCTTCTTTCTCAATTTCCCTCTCTGCACAGCTCCTTTCTTCTTGCACAAATTCCCCCCCACCCCACCCCACCTTTCAACATTCAAGACCTATTTACACCTGTAATTTTACTAAGGAAACTGGTCTGGGGTGGGGAATGACTCGCCCAAGGTCACCCCATGAGTCAACCACAGAACATTGTTCTCGTCTTAGTCTTCCAATGTTTCCCATCTTGCCTCGTGACTTTGTATCTGACTGGGTAATGATCCTTCATTTCTGCCAGCCTCAGAGAAGGACTGCAGCGTGGTTTAAATTTCCCGAATCTGCTCTTTCCTTATAAAATCACCCCAATCCCCCAGGATATAGTTATCTCCAGGAAAATCAAGCACCTCCTGATTGAGGGCTCGTCAGAGCGGGACCCTGGGCTCAATGCATCAGTGGGCAGAGGGCAGCGCTTCTCTTCAGGAGCAGAAAGCTGGCTGGGAGCCTAATTGGCAAACAAAAGGCGAACCGGAGGCTGTTCAAGCCTGACCCGAGCTTGGCCAGTCCTGCCAGGGAAGGGCAGCCCCAGCTGGAGGTTGGGAAAAGGAGAGCCAGGGAAGGGGCCCTCCGCTCTGAGCAGTCCCGGGAAGGGACGGCCCGTGTGTGGGGCTGCTGGCCTTCTCAGCGGAGCACCTGCTCCCGCAGCCAGTGGGCTTGGGCTGGGATCCGGCCTCTGCCATGTACCAGCTCTGTGGCTTTGCACAGCTTGCTCTCCCTCTCGGAACAGGTTTTCTTATTTGTAAAATGGGACTCAAGCATGTGTCCCTCTCAGGGCCCGGCGTTTGAATGAAATCTTCCACCCAAGGAGTTGGCACCAGAACGTGATACACGTCTACCACCATCATCACTGTCGTTAGCCCTGGCAAAGCGCCCTGACCTCAGTCCTTCCTAGTGGCTGAGAACCGCAGGGGACGAGGAACGTAGCAGCGATACTCATCAGAGAATAAAATCAAGAATCCGAGTAGGGGACGGGCGAGGGGGTGCTCCAGCAGCCGGTCTGGGGAAGGTACTTGGCCTTGTGTCGCTCGTCTTCACGAGCTGCGAGGCAGGTGGGATTTTCACCCCACTTTGTGGATGGAGTAGCCGGGCTGTGCCTCTGACCCAGGGGCTCGCGCTGGCGTCCCTCCGGGGCTGGTGTCTGTGAAGGCAACCAGGGAAGTCCCGACACAGAGTCAGTCCTTAGTCCCTGGAAGCCCCGCTTCCCTCGGACAGGGACGAAGGGGACAGGCGGGGCAAAGTGAGTGAACGGTGGCAGGAAAATGAATCGGGGAGTGGGGAGGAGCTGCCTGCCATTAATCATCATGAAGAATAGGTCCCGGAGAGCTGCCTTTGGCGCCACGGTGATTAATGACCTTTTTAATTTCCCTGCGCATCGTCCCAATTATGCCGGGGCACCGAGGGAGGCCCCGTCTTCCCTGGGGAGGCAGGGGAGGTCTGCGCGGTGCCCTGGAGCGAGGCACGGAGGAGGGCTCTGGGGAGACCCCAAGTTGCTTTCCAAAGACCTTAGACCCCCGGGCAGGGGGAGGGGGCAGGCCTTGGAGGAGCTTCAGAGCTGATCCCAGAGGCTGGCAGCATGGAGGGCCCGCGGGAGACAGCGCCAGTCTCTGGAGAGTCTGGAGAGGCTGCTGAGGGGCCCAGCGCTCTGCCCTCACTCTCCGCGGCAAAACCGTACAATCCCTTCCTTACAAACTCAACAGAATTTCTATTTTGAGCTCCCGCTCTTTCCAAATGGCCGAATCTTTTTTTTTTTTTTTTTTTAATTAACATGTAATGTATTATTTGTCCCAGGGGTACAGGTCTGTGAATCACCAGGCTTATACTTTTCACACCACTCACCATAGCACACACCCTCCCCAATATCCACAACCCAGACACCTCATCCTTCCGACGCCCCCCACCCCCTAACAACCTTCAGTTTGTTGCCTGAGATTAAGAGTCTCTTATGGTTTGTCTCCCTCGTGATCCCATCGTGTTTCATTTTTCCCTTCCCTACCCCCCACAACCCCCCGCCCTGCCTCTCAAATTCCTCCTATCAGAGAGATCATATGATAATTACATTTCTCTGATTAATTTATTTCACTCAGCAGAATGCCCTCTAGTTCCACCCACGTCATTGCAAATGGCAGGATTTCATTTCTTTTGATGGCTGCATAGTATTCCACTGTGTATATATACCACATCTTCTTGATCCATTCATCTGTTGATGGACATCTAGGTTCTTTCCATAGTTTGGCTATTGTGGACATTGCTGCTATAAACATTCGGGTGCACGTGCCTCTTTGGATCACTATGTTTGTATCTTTAGGGTAAATACCCAGTAGTGTGATTGCTGGGTCATAGGTGGCTCTATTTTCAACTTTTTGAGGAACCTCCATGCTGTTTTCCAGAGTGGCTGGACCAGCTTGCCTTCCCACCAACAGTGGAGGAGGGCTCCCCTTTCTCCGCATCCTCGCCAGCATCTGTCGTTTCCTGACTTGTTAGTTTTAGCCATTCTGACTGGTGTGAGATGGTATCTCACTGTGGTTTTGATGTGTATTTCCCTGAGGCCAAGTGATATGGAGCATTTTTTCATGTGTCTCTTGGCCATTTCATGTGTCTGTTGGATGTCTTTGCAGAACTGTCTGCTCATGTCTTCTGCCCATTTCTTGATTGGATTGTTTGTTCTTTGGGTGTTGAGTTTGATAAGTTCTTTAAAGATTTTGGATACTAGCCCTTTATCTGATACGTCATTTGTGAATATCTTCTCCCATTCTGACAGCTGTCTTTTGGTTTTGTTGACTCTTTCCTTTGCTGTGCAAAAGCTTTTGATCTTGATGAAGTCCCAATAGTTCCCAAATGGCAGACTCTTAATCTCATTCCCAACTTGGGTCTGTGTGTTTTAGATGTCAAGTCATGGGGCTGGGAGTCCGGGCCAAGGGGCTACTTGAGATTCTGTACCAGGCGGGCAAGGGTCTTGTGGTTTGTACCTCCTCTGGCCCGTGGAAGTTGCGTCCAAGAAACCCCCTAATCCTGTTCATGCCCAGTGGCTTTTATTGTTAAGACTGCATATCGGGGAGCAACGGGGCTCCTGGAAAGGGTTGTCTCTGGCCCCAGACCTTTCTGAGGTCTCCCATCCACCACACGGATGCTCTGTTGGGAATCAAGGCACAGGGACTGTCTCTGAGCTATGCTGTCCCCTCCGTCACCACACTTCCCTTCTTGTCCCAGCCCAGGGCAGGAGCCATAGGGGATGCACCAGCCTCCCCTGCTCCTTAGAGCCTGTCCACGTGGCCAGGGGATGGGAGGCTTCACAGTCCTCCCCTCCCCAAAAAGTTGATGTCCTTTTCTCCCTGGGCCAGAGCCTGCAGGTTATTCCCATGTGCTGCCTGCATCTAAGTCTGTCTGTCTGTCTGTCTCCTTTAATTTTGAGAAGCAGAGGACAGCAGGGAAATAAGGGGAGAAGCACTGGTTAATATCTCATAAATATTATCCTGCCACACGTACAAAATGCTGTAGAAAGGCTCCGAAGAAGCCTCTCCGCACATCTTGTAGGAAAAAAATCAATAAAACTGTTCACGCAGAAAGCAGTGTTTCTTCATTAGTGAGGATACAGGCTTTAGAGCCAAACAGATCTTGGTTCAGCCCCGAGCCCCCTCTTACTGCTGCTTGATCTCAAGCCAGTGGCTTCTTGCCCCCCAGCCTCCACGGGCTCATCTGCAAACTGGGGAGAAGCAAAACTCTGGGGGTGGGACCGGCCGGTGTGCGTGGGGAGGGAAGCTCCGAGTCGTTTCTCTGCAGCCGCCGAAGGACGGTCCAGGAGGCTGGAGGAGCGGGAGAGGCCAGGCGCGGGAGGAGGTGAGCCGGCAAAGGAAGGAACTAAACTCTGGGAGAGAAAACTGCAGAGGAGCTAGGTCGTGGCCCACCGGAGGGAGAAATCCCAGGCAGAAAGGAGTGTTGCATGAGCCGGAATAAGGAAGGGAAGAGAGAATGGCGCTGGAGCTGTCGTCCCAAGACCTGTGACTGTTGTCCCAAGACCTGCGACTGTCGTCCCAAGACCTGTGACTGTTGTCCCAAGACCTGCGAGCTTTGGCGGAGGGGCAAGGAGACACCTGGCTAAGTGTCTGAGCAAGCGTGAGTGCCGTCGCTTTTCCTGTCACACACACTTGCACACCCCATGCATGCATGTACACTCACACCCACACACACACGTGCACCCACACTTATACATACACACTCACAAGCACGTGCCTATAGTACACACTCACATGTGTGTGCTCACACTTGTCTACACTCACACATGTAGACAAATATGCGGGTGCACACACATAAGCGCACGCACGCACATTCACAAGTGTGCATGCACACTCACACCCCCACACCTGCAGGTATGCGCTCACAGTCACATCACACTCATATGTGTGTACTCACAAGCATGTGTGCACACTCACATATGTGTAATCACCCCCACACAAGGCACACCTGCACTTGCACATGTAGGTGTGTGCACTCACATCCACACTCATGCACACTCGCACTCGTGTATGTACATTAACATACACTCACACCCTCGTGCATACTCACAAACACGTGCAGCACCCTCGCAGACATGCTCTCCCACATTCACAGGCACACTCAAAAATGCTCTCTCAGACACTCTCACACACAGTCTCACAAGGACACGCACTCTCACACAAACACACGTGCATGCCCACACACATGTTCATACTCACAGGCACTCACACACACTCATATGCACTCACGGCAGGGGGACTTCTCAGCACATCACAAACTCACCTCTCTTTCTGGAAGATTCTCAGCAGCCGGCGAGACGAGGCGTGGGTGGGCTGAGATGGGCCTCAGGACAGGAAACAGCGCAGCAGCACGCCCCAGACTTCCAAAGGGCACACGAAGTACTGGGGGATCCTCTTGGAATACAGATTCCAAGTCGGCAGCTCCGGCGTGAGACACAAGACGCCTTGTGTCCAGTGAGTTGTGCGGGAGGCTGGTGTCGCTGGTCAGCTGACTGCACGCCGGGTGGTGGAGACCCCGTGGGGTTCCAGATCACACGGCAGCACTGATCTGTGGGGCCCCTGTTCCTTCTGAGTCCTGGGGAATAAACCCCTAGTTCCTCCCCTACAGCCCTCCCCAAACTCTCAGTAACCTGCAAGGGCCAGACCTTTCCACTTTTTGCTGATCTGTTAAGGAAAGAGAAATCTAAAAATCCAGCATATCATTTAAAGCTTCAAGACTTGTCTTAGCAGCAGTGAGCCAGTTTTCACACCTCGGGGGTAGGGGACAGCCAGCTGTCATCTCTTCATCCTCTCTCCTGGTGACTCGGGGTGGGATGGCCAGGGGGTGGTTATAGCCCCTTGCGCACGCGCACGCACACACACACACACACACACACACACCCCACTACTGTGGAAATGAATACATCTATTTTGCCGACCAAAATCAGAGTCTGTCTTCCGATAATGTCCTCCAAGGCCCTGAATGATCTAGAAATCAGCCTCCTATCTTTTCTTCTTCTTGGACCTCTTTCTGCCCTGCTCACAGCACGCCCACCGGACAGCTCCTTTCTCTTCCTCTAAGGGAGAGTTTCCCAAACCTGGCTGCACTTCCCAGTCACCGGGGGAGTTTCTAAAATATGTGAACTTGCAGACTGAGCCCCAGGCCAATAAGGTCACACTCTTTGGGGGGTTGGGAATGAGGCATCAGTAAATTCTAAATCTTCCCCAAGAGATTGCAATGTGCAGCCCGGTTTGAGAATGACCACTCGGAAGTTCAAGAGCTTTCTGCCCTCAGTGTTGGCCCGCTCGTACTTTCCACACAGACTCCTTCTTATCTGCCAGATTCAACCCAAATAGCTCCTTCTCAGTGAAAACTTCCACCAGCACCTGATCTAAAGCCATCACTAGCTTCACTGTCTTCCTGGGACGTATTGCAATCTTCAATTCTCTTATTTATTCACGCGTTTGTTTATTCTCTGTTCCCTTTACCAAAGTGTTAGCCCCAGGACGCCTAGAACGGTGCCTGATTTTATTGTGACCATAACACACCATTCACATGTCATTTGTCCTTATTGTGCTAACAGGAGAGGCACTTTCCTCATAAAAAACTACAACTACTGCCTTGTTCTGGGAGAAACAACTGTTGGTTTTGGTGAGGGTGCATGCTTCCCAGGGAATTAGAGATAACATCTACTGCTTGTGGAGAGACGGAGTTAGAACCCCCTCATCGGGTCTTATCAGATAGTCGAGGAATGGATGAAAGGTCCTGTAGACTTGACAGAGCAGGGCACGGTAAGATGAGATGTCCAGAAGCTGTGACTTTGTTTCACACCTGTTCCCTAGAGTCCCACTAAGCAAGGAAGGTCTGAGCCCCCAGAAGGATGTTTCCAGTAGGACTGTATTTGTTTCCTGACCTCCCAGTATCTCCCCTTTATCTGTAGGGCTGTCTTTCTGGGGACCCTCTTGGAAGCCTTCTAGCCCAGCACCCCCACCGTGCTCTCCTTGGAAGCTACATCCTTCCAAAAGAGAAAGAGAAGCTCCCTCTCTCACTGTTTCCACCTTCCTATATTTTGCTTACTTTGGAGCCAGTCACACACGAAGGCCAGCTCCTGGCTTCCGTGTGCTGAATTTGGTAGCTCCAAATGAGGAGAGAGGGTTCTGGATCCAAAGAGAAGGTTCTGGAAGCTCCAGTTCTAACTCCGTCTCTCCACAAGCAGTAGATGTTATCTCTAATTCCCTGGGAAGCATGCACCCTCACCAAAACCAACAGTTGTTTCTCCCAGAACAAGGCAGTAGTTGTAGTTTTTTATGAGGAAAGTGCCTCTCCTGTTAGCACAATAAGGACAAATGACAGTTGTCTCTTTCTCCACTAAGCAATAGCCCCTTTACCTCTTCTTGGATCCACATCCAAGATTGTCATTCCCATCCTCAGGACCGCTCACCTGGGAGCTGGGCTGACACTAGAAGATGCACCATCAGCTGTGCGTGCCTCTCTTACCCTTCAAGGAGAGGTGTGACCTCCCCAAGTCTCTCACCTGTGCTACTCCCGTTATCCTATTAACGCAGAATAACAGTCCTTCCTGAACTTCCCATTTCCCCTCTTTCTGAACATCAGAAGCAGCATATGTTCTGGTAAGATCCATTCCCAGAGGGAATGGATACTACCTGGTAGTTGCAAACATCCAGTCATCTTCAGGGTGTGAGCTGATAGACACGAAGTCCCCAGCAGAGTAAAAAAGTAGTAGCTATTTTGACTTTTGACTCTTGCTGCTTGCACGTGGACGGCTGGTATTCCTGATGGTCCTAGAACTTGGCCGAAGACCTTAGTGTACGTTAGTCATGAATGTCTGTTGGATAAGTAAGTGAATGAAGACTAAAGCTAGGACTTGCCTTACAATTCTGTCATATCTTTCCCAGATTTCCCAGATAGAAATGCTGAGTCACTGCTCTGGCACCAGGGCGCGTCCCTGACCTGTGCTCGTGAGCTCCAGGTCTGGGCAGCTGCCTGGTGATTTCCCTGAGGCAGGACCACCCCCCCCAGCCTCTCGATCTTAGGGACACACACATTCAGTCCTGTTGCCCGGGAGGGTATTTATACAAGCACACAGTCATCGAAAGAGGACTCCGGAATGTATTTGCAGAAATCAAATTGCCAGTATAGAAAACCAGATGCTGAATCAGGACTCGATATATGCTCCCCGCTCCCCTCCCCGCCTCCAACGGCCCAGAGGTTGACTCTCTCGAGATGACCTTTTTTGACAGAACGATGAGGTCCTCCTGCATTCCATATTTCACAGGCATGAGTTCAGGATGGAAAAGAAATCATCCAACTGTAGCCAAAGTGAACCAGCAATGGTGTTTACATTAGAATAGGCTCGTGATGGGCAAAGATAGTCTTTTCTGATTTGAACAAATAAGATAAGATAAATTTGGGCCAAATGCAGAGGGTTGACCCAACTCATCCTCAAAAAAAAAAAAAAAAAAAGTTCCCATCTCTGTATTTTTATTCTAGCTTCAAAAAGAGAATGGTTGAAAATAAATAAATAAATAAATAAATAAAAGAATCCCAGGATGTGCGAAAGAAAAAAAAAAGAGAGAGAGAATGGTTGAAACCAACAGAGAAAATAAACAAATACACCTATTGGCTGAGTGGTTACAATGTATAAGTAACCTGCCCCAAATACCACATTGAGGACCTTAATTAAATTAATGTCTTTGGCCTGTTTAGAGAAGGTGAATTGTGCAAAGCTCCCCACAAGAAGGAACAGAAAACTGGGTCGGGTCCAACCAACTCCAAAACCCCAGGCTCTGAACTGGGTCCTCCCATGGCCTCCAGAGATGAGTTTCTCTTTTACAGACGATATTCAAATCACTGACACACGAAGGGGTTGGCCTGGGTTTATTGCCTCACGTGGCATCACATGGCCCATCTCATCAGATGAGTCCTGTCCAGTGACAGTACAGGGGAAGACAGAGACAACCAAAGGGCAGTATAGCCAATTTTTTTCCTAAATGACTCAAGAACTATAATTGAGATCAAGAATCTTTGATATCCCCCCTTAAGTATTCCATTAATGAATAAAACGAGAGCCTCACCTCTCCGAGAAGTGGAATAGAAATCACAGTTAAGCAGAGATTTTTAAAAACTCTTAAGGATCATTAAGAAGATAATCACATGTATCTACAAGGGATTTGCATTTCTCATTAATTCAGTAAAGATTTATTGTTCCTATTCTGTGCTTACGCTAGGTATTTGGGATTCATCTGTAAATAAAAGGGACAAACCCCTTGTCTTTTTAAGAAGCTTACACTTCAGCAACAGGATATAGACAATAAAAATTTTTTTAAAATTATATACTGTGATAAAAGGTGATCCACCATACAAAAAACAACAGAGAATGGGGAGCTCTGGTTAGGAGAGGGGTGACATTTGAGCAAAGATTTGAAGAAGGTAAGAAGATAAGGGAGCAAGGCTTGCAGATACCTGGGGGAAAGAGTGTTCCAGCAGAGGAAACAGCCAGTGCAAAGGCCCTGAGGCAGAAACATGTCTGGGTCAAATGAAGACTAACAAGAAGACAGGTAGCTGGAGTAAAGTAAAAGATGCAATAGGCAATGAGGTTGGTATCATGCAGGTCTTGGAAAGCTGCTATGGGCCTTTCAAGTTTTACTCTGAGTGACGTGGGACTCACTGGTGGGTTTCGAGCAGAAGAGTGATTGTGATCTCTTTATGTCAACAACTAGTAGAGAGACTAGCAAGGAGACCATACCGGTGACCAGACCCCATGGGCGAGATATGCTGGGTCTTAGAGAACAGGGTTTTCGGCAGAGGTGGTGAGACGCGGTCAGAGTTTGCATAGATGATGGTTTATATGTAGAAATGAGAGAGAGAAAGAGAGGTCAAGAAATTCTTCCTCACCCTCAGGACCTATTGTGCCTTGGAATATTGCTTCATGGTAGAATAAAACCATAATGATCATGATCCCATGGGTTGTTAGATCGAGCCCTATGATGGGCTCCACACTGGGCATGGTGTCTGTGTAGGATGCTCTCTCTCCCTCTGCTCCTCCTGCTCATGCCCTCTTTCTCTCTAAAATAAATAAGTCTTTAAAAAAATTAATCACCTGAAATAGAAAGGCATAATTTTGTCATTTTCTTCAGTGAAGTTTACTCACATGTAATCTTATTCTTTAAAACCTTTCATAAGATTTAATGATGACAATTCAATAGCATATGTATAGAATTCATACATACGGCTGAGCCTTGAACAACATGGGGTGAGGGGCACTGGTCCCCACATGGTAAAAAAAAAAATCCACAAACTTTAACTTTCTAAAAACTTAACCACTAATAGTCTACTGTTGTTATCTTACTGATAATGTAAACAGTTGAAGAACACATATTTTGTATGTTAGATGTATTATATACTGTATTCTTTCAATAAGGTAACCTAGAGCAAAGAAAATGGTAGCAAGAAAACCATAAGGAAGAGAAAATGCGTTTACAGTACTGCGCTGTATTTACTATGAAAAAAAAAATAGGCATAAAAAGGACGTAAGCACAGTTTAGACCCATGCTCAAGGGTCACCTGTATCTACAAGTAGGATTGTCCTTAACTTTTTGGTCTCCGATGGCTGGAGAGCTGGATTACAGAAACTGACGCTAGCATGCTGCTGGGTCCAGCAGTTTTGAGGGGAAGTCTAGAGGTCTGGTTGGAACGCGGTAAGCTTGAGGTTCTCTTCGACCTCTCCGTGGACAGGTTGTGTGTGCATTTATAGATGCAAATCTGAGTTCTGCAGACAGGTCTGAACACACCAGGAACCCGAGGCTGTCCTCTCCTGGGCTCCTGCCCAGTGGCTTCAAATAACATTGTTGTGCTGTTGAAGCCTCTTGTATGATTCTAGATTCATCTCTTTGATGGTGAGATTGACACATCTATCTGGACACCAACTGAAGTGATCAAGGGGAACTCTTGATTTGGGCCCCAAATCTGATTCTGGGCTAAGCTTCCCCACCCGCTGAAATGACATGGCCTTCTCTCTGGGTTTTTTTTAAACCCCAAATTTTAGAATCTTCTACAACTCTCTTGTCTCTTACTCGCCAGGCACGACTCATTAACAGTTCCATCTTACTCTCCCTTCAAAACCTACACCCGAATCACCCAACGCTCTCTGTCTCTACTGCACCCACCTCATCTAAACTCTCACACCTGGAACATGGCAGTAGTCTCCCATCTTAGCTCTCAGTCGTTCTCGTGTAGGACTTTCAGTGTATCCTCCACACAGGCACTCTGGTTCTCCTCTAGAAACAAAGTACACAGCCGCACCTCATGCCTAAATCCTTCACTGGGGGACGCCTGGATGGCTCAGGCGGTTAAGCATCTGCCTTCGGCTCAGGTCGTGATCCCAGGGCCCTGGGATGGAGTCCCACATCGGGAATCCCTGTTCAGCGGGGGGCCTGCGTCTCCCTCCGCCTGCAGCCCCCACTGCTTGTGCTCTCTCTCTCTGTGACAAATAAATTTTTAAAAATTAAATCCTTCACTGTCTCCCTAGTGACCTAGACCATGTTCAGTCTCCTTACCATGGTCTGAAAAGCCCTACAGCACCAGGTCCCTGCCTCTCTCCTAACCTAAGTCCAAGTCACTATCCCCAACATTGATCCACACATGCAGGAGTTCTGTTCCTTCTGCTCATTGACCAAGGCATTGGGTCTCTGAGCTGCTTCCAGTCGTAAGAATTTACATACGCTGTTCCCTGAACCAGGAATATGCTACCCGCAGATCTCTGTCTGACATCGTGTAGTCTCATTACCTGAGTCTTATAGCTTGATACTGTCCCTTCAGAATACTTTCTCCACTTGATCCAGTGTTAACCTTCCTTCCCCCTTCGTGATGGCCTGTCCTGTATTTTCCTTCATGGGATATATCACTATCTCAAAATGAGCCTATTTTACCTTTTTTTTTTTTTTTTTTCATTTATTGAGAGAGAGCATGAGAGAGGAGAGGGTCAGAGGGAGAAGCAGACTCCCCAAGGAGCAGGGATCCCGATGCGGGACTCAATCCTGGGCCTCCAGCATCATAACCTGAGCCAAAGGCAGTCCGTCACCTAGCCAACTGAGCCACCCAGGCTCTCCAAATGAGCCTATTTTTAAAAAATGAGCCTATTTCAATTTTAACCTGCTTGTATGTTATCAGTCCTCCCCCTCATGAAAGTGAGCTGTCTCGTTCAGCATTGTATTCTCAGGTCTGGCACATATTAGGTATGGTATAAATGCCTAGTTGACACGTGAATTTTCTTTAAATTTTGATGTGTTGGACACATATCAAAGATCTCTCTAAACCATGTAGTTGATGAAGAGGTTCTGTTGGGAAATGAACATTCAAGTGATAAGATCATATTCTCTGTGGCATTCCTTGCAGCGCTTCAACGAAAGAAAACACAGATTTTCCTAAAAAATGCCACTAGACTAGACAGAATTGGTTTCTGACAAAACTTTTAATTACAGTTTTTCTTTGGGATGATCATAGATCCACGCAGCTGTAAGGCATAATAGAGCGCGGGGATTCCTTCTACTGGGTCTCCGCTGACATTAATTCATTGCAAAACTACATGATATCGTCCCCGAGGTATTGGCATTGACAGAATCCAGGTCCCTAACTGATTTTGAAATCCAGAATGGTTTCTTATTCCTGCTTGTGTTGTAGTACTCCTCTTGTAAGACCTCACTCTGAGCTCACAAGTAATTGTGAACAAGGCATTGAGGCATTATAACTTTTAAGAATAACTGCATGTGGACCACCTGGGTGGCTCCATTGGTTAAGCCTCTGCCTTCAGCTCAGGTCATGATTCCAGGGTCCTGGGATCAGTCCTGCATTGGGCTCCCTGCTCAGTGGGGAGTCTGCTTCTCCCTCTCCCATTGCCCCTCCCCTGCCACTTACAATCTCTCTCACTCAAACAAATAAATAAAATCATTAAGAAAAAGAATAATTGCATATGAAGAGCAATTAAGACCAAAACCCATTTACCTGTATGATGATATGTGCAAATTCATAGCAAAAAGAATGCATAACAAAACAACCATGAGATCCCACTTTTCATCAGTCAGATTAATAAAAGTAAGAAAAGACTGATAATACCCTATGCTAGTATGTGTGTTGGAAAACAGGCATTCCCGTATTCCTGTTGGAAGCCTTAGTTGCTCTTTGGGAATTAACTTGGCCACACCTCTTGTAATAAGAAGGCATAAACCTGTGGATATCACAATCTCTCTTGTCTCTTACAAGAGAGATTAGGATGGTTTTACAGAAATAAAACTACAGAAGCATGAGCATGTTTATTGCAGCATCATTTGAAATGTCAAGCACACACACACAAATACCCTGAACATGTGTTGGAGGGCAGTCAGTAGGAGAATGGTTGGATTCATGATGTCGATCCCAGCTGTGAAATATTATGCAGCTATGTAAAAGGATGAGTTGATCTCATCATATATCTGCAGGAATTTCTTCTGTGATAAGTGAAAAATAAAAGGCAAGCTGTCAGGGTCACATAGATAATATGATCCAAGTCCAGCAGCGAAAAAAAATCTACAAATGTGCATACATATTTGTACATGTGTTTTGAACTTTAAAAAGAATTGTGACAAGGCACAAAAACAAGAGCCACTGTTGTCATTCCCAGGGGTTGGAGAAAAAGTTAGAAGGAGTAAGGGAAGAAATTATCGACTCCTTTAAATGCTTTTGAATTGTTTGTCTAGTTAAAGCAGGCATGCAATCTTTTCTGAGATTTACAAGAAATCTAATAAGTGGTGGAAAAGAAAAAGAACAGGACAGAATATCAAAGATGGTCTTTAAGCCCAAAGGAATGAATGGCAGTGGTGGAATTTTAGACACTGACAAGAGTCTCTGGCCCTGAGGAGGAGCCAAGGGGAGGAGAGGGGAGACCCCATCCTTTGGTCTGGGGTCTGGGAACTTGCTTTCACCTGCCCAAATCCAGTTCCGTGGACCCAGGGAGACTAGCAAGACCAACCGCATGTCGATCGGAATTGATATGAGATGCAAGCAGCTCATTAAATGGGCCCTGGAGGCAAGCAGCTCATTAAATGGGCCCTGGTAATTGATTTCCAAGGAAGCAGATGCCTCTCTCTCTCTCTCTCTCTCTCAAGCAACAGTGCAGGTGTTCAGGCTGCCTGGGAGCCTGAGCCCTGCCTTTGCAAGAAGCTCTTTGATGCGTTGCTCTCTCTTGGACAAGGAGGGAGGCAGCAGGCATCCGTCTTGGCTTCACTCACTCCATTGACTCTCTGTGCTGCAAACTAGCAGGGATGCCCTCCTCTGAGCTGGGCCCCTACCTCTGTGCCAAATTACATTCTGGGGAATCTCAGAGCAAGGCATTCTAAGCAGTGACTTGCATGGCAATTGAGGAGGAAGAGCAGAAAACCTCACCTGACCCTTGAGGTGACAAGACCCTAAGGCAAATGTAACTTTAAGTCACCAGCTATGCAGGCATGAATGTGCAGAATAATTGAAACTCTTCCCCCCACCCAACAAAAAAAAAGCCACGCCCAAGTATTTAAGGATTTGAGAGACTGAGAGCCTAGAAGAAAATGTCTGCCTACATAGGCAATTAAATTGGATTTATTTCATGTTGCTAATCTGCCCCTGAGGACTGTGCTCCCACGCAGTTCTGCTAAGTCAAATGACCTTCTGTCTAGGGAGGGATGTTTTCTTGCCACCCAAGATTTTTTTTTTTTTTTTGCCACCCATATGTCTCCTATGGTGAAGTTGTCTCCTCAAGAAAGAGTTACGTAATCTCTACATGCCTCCGTTTGCTCGTCTATGTAATGGGAATAATAATCACCCCTACCTCGTGGGATTGTTGTAAGAATAAAATGGGTTCATAGTTGGACAGCACTGAGAGCTGGATCTGGCATACAGTAAGTGCTCAATAAATGCATGTTGTTATGACGATGATGATGATGTCATGCCAGGTACTCTGCTCTGTATGTGCATTACCTGTTTTCATCCTCACACAACTCTAGAGGTCTTCCTTTTTCTCTCAAGCACTGGAGAATTGAAATGTCTCGCTACTGGCCTCCCAGCCAGTCAGGGGCCCCTCCCAGTAAGGGGCCACGCTGAGATTCTCACCCTGATCTTGCCAACTCCAGTTGTTCAGCTTCTACCCTCCGTGGCCTGCAGGAACAGGTGTGTAGCACCCCAAAGACAGAGGTTCTCACATCTGGCTTTACCAGGGTACTTTCCAAAAACAGATTTCTGCATCCTATGCCACACACATATTAAATCACTATCTTAGAAGTGAGCCCCAAAACATGTATTTTTTGACCAGCTCCTTGAGTAACTCCTATGTAGTTAGGCCAGTGGTTGAATTTAAGAGCTCTGCCCAGAACAGGGTTGGGGTTTCTCTCTAACCCATGGGTTGATCCCTGTAATGAAAAGGATCCCCTTACTTGGACTAGACTCTTTCATCCGAGGGTCCTGACCCAAGTCTACGGCTCTACAACAAGAACTTTCTTGCCTTCTCCATCTTAACTTTTAATTAAACGTTTTGAGCCCGAACCTTCCAGATACCTGGGGAACACTTGCTATCCTGTCTCTTCCCACGTCAGTATTCTGTCTCCACAAAAGCCGCAGCCAGCCTCATCTATTAAATGACCCACAGTTATGAACAATGGAAAGATAAATCTGTTTCATTCCATGGAAACATTTACCCAATGAGTCTGAGTCATCAAAGCCTCAGAAATTTTGACACATTCATTAATTTTGTTCAACTTTATTTGTTAACCATAAAAACCAGGAGCTATACAAGCTTTGAAAGACTCTGCCTTTTACATGAAGATGTATTTGTTGGAAATGAGTGCTGAAATGAGCATTTCCTTCCACACAGGGATTCTTAATGTAATAACACCAAGCAAAGTAAAAAGATGAGCGTGGATATCTAGTACTCCATTACAGACCTGTTTATGGTGCACCTGCCACGTGGAAGACACTCCCCAGGGTCAAGAAGGAGACACTGAAACAGATGTGGTTCTGGCCTGAAGAAGCTTTTCTCTGGGGAGAGACGTGAAAATAACTATAATATTAGGCAGGGTGTGAAATGGGTAATGAGATGGTGAGATGAGCCCTGATGGTTTTTGCTCTTCTAAAATCTATTTCCACCCCTTCAGAAAACAGCACCTGACCTCACATGACATGAGAAGAATTGGCCCCACTGTCCAGCTTCAGGGCGGGAACCCCTCACAGATTGGCCAAGCAGAATATTCCATTCCTCTGGCCACAGTGATGGGTCGAGGAAGGGGCCCAGGACTCAGATTGGACCAGTAAGCTTCAATCCTGGGATCTTGTTGGAATAGTATAAAAACAGCCCCTTTCTGCGGAAGTTGCTGAGCTGGAGCGGTATCACCAGGAAGCTGCCCTGTCTACCCCTCCAGGAGAGCTAATCTGAAAGTGAAGGCAACGAAATACAAATGCCAGGGCCCAGATGGGATTGTCTGAGCTCCTGGATCCAGCTGTGCCTGAGGGATAACAATGCAGTATGTGAAGAATTACGTGCTTTGGTTACTTGAAGTTCAGTTTCTCACTTAGAGCTGAGAACCAAATACAGTGATAACGCAGGTACCATTTAAAGTGTAGCCGGTGTTTGGTGAGGGCATCAGAGAAACCAATGTTTCCTGGGGTGGTGGCTCCAGGGGGCAGGTTAGGATGGAGTTGGGTTTGTGGAGGTGAAGGGCGGGGTCTTAGCGCCTCTCCCTATATCCTTGAGTGAATATACTTCACCAATAGCTTTCCCTGGCCACCGCACACCAGAAATCATCTTAGCTCGGTGATCGCTCATCTTCCGGAGACGTCTTTGGCACTGGGAATCATGGCTTCGATTTTTCATCCCTTTTCATCAGGCAGCTGTGCACACAGTAGGAGCTTAATGAGTGCTTCCTTAGTTAGGCATCATGGTCTTGAGTAATTAGCTAAACAGAATCTCAGAAGACAGGCATCCAGCGGTTACCAAGTATAGTGCAGGTGATGACAGAATTTAAAGGGAAAAAAAAAATCAGTCTCCAATGTGATCTAGAAAGAATCAGCTATGTTTCTTATTTCTCTAAAAATGTTTGCTTCGGGGCACCTGGGTGGCTCAGTCATTGAAGCCTCTGCCTTTGACTCAAGTCATGATCTCAGGGTCCTGGGATCGAGCCCCACATCAGGCTCTCTGCTCAGTGGGGAGCCTGCTTCCCTCTCTCTGCCTGGCTCTCTGCCTACTTGTGGTCTCTCTCTCTGTCAAATAAATAAAACCTTTTTTAAAAATAAAAAATAAAAACGTTTGCCTCAAGGTCCCAAAATAGGGGTGCCAGGGACTCTCCCAGACTTCAGTTCCAGTGAGCAGTCTTTTCCCCCACAATCTCTCATTACTATTATCCCTACCAATAGGAGCCATGTTCAAAGTCACCCCTGGCCCATCCTTACCACAAAGCCATCTTGAATGGTGCAGTTCCTCGTGCTGTGTGTCTACATGTATGCAGACTTTCCAGATTAATTTACTGTCCCTTCATCCAATCTAAAACTTCCCACCAACTCACACAAAAGAATCTAGCAGAAGTTGGAGTACCGTAAGTGGAAATTGGGCAGTGTGGCTGATAAAAATCCAATCCTGGGACCTCTGAGCACTAAAACATACATGTCAGCTGGAGGGGGCTGGGGTGTTCATCAAAACCAGACCCCAGGCTTAGCCAGCCATAAAACGCATGTGCCATCTTGATCAGCACCGGCTCCTGAGAGCGCATTTGCTGGCAAAGCTCTGAGGACCTGGACAGGAAGAGGAAATGGGAGGGGTAGGAGTTTGGGTGCTTAATCAAACTCATTTTCTTCTGGGAGAAAAAAATTTTTTCTCACTGGGGAAGATCTACTGGTTATGCTACTGCTCATGTCTTTACTGCTCATGTCCTTGGAGTGGGTTCCTGGAATGCCTACCGTCTCCACCATCGCTCTGATGTTCTTTAGTTTGCTAGTCAGAATATCTGGTTTAATTATTTGTTCCTTGGGTGTTCTAAGGGTGCAGAAAACTTGCTTGTCTTGTTCGTCTCTATACACCCAGCACCTAGGATTGAGGGATGAGATTTGGATCCAGGACAGAGTAGGTGCCCAATAAATGTGTGTTAAACGATTGAATAAATGAATTATACCGTGCAAAGAAAATCGTGTTTGGAGTTACATGTAAGCCAGGTCTTGATTGTGACACGAATCCCTATGAGACTTTGGCGGAAGCAAATTCATATATCTGGGATAATTTCATTACTCATAAAACGAAATGGTTAGATCATATTTGGATATCAGAGTGTGCTTCATTTTATAGCAGTTTACCTTTCTTAATCAACTGAAATATCACGCAGAATTTGCATGTTTATGACAGATTTTAAAAAAAGGTCTGCTCTACTTGAAGTCTGGCAATGAGGAGAAAACAGGCCCCTTTAGCTCCATAAAACTAGATGGGGCCCCCAGGACCCTGCTTTCAAACACTGGACAAGATGTATCGTGAAGTAGCAGGGTGTTCTGCTAGCTCAGTGCTTTGAGACGAGGGTCCAAGTGATATCAATGAATTGGATAGAGATGGGATCATGGAGCAGGAGCAAGTGAGACACAATGAGGATTCAGTCCAGGCCTATCTGACTCAAAATCCCAGATCTTTCCCACCCATCAGCCCGCCCAACCCATGCATCTTCTTCTACCCATCTATCTATCCATCCATTCATCCATTCATCTTCTCATCCAGTCACCTCTCTGTCCCCCTACGTATCCATCCATCCGTCCATCCCTCCGTCCATCCATCCGTCCATCCTTCCATCCACCCCTCCACTCATCCATGTATCCGTTCACTTACTGAGCAACTATATTGCATCCCAAACACTGCAGATCGAGTCCTGGATAACCATAACAAAAAGTCCCGCCTTCAGTTTTAGTGGTGAAGTCAAATTCGGGAGAACAGATGATAGATAAGAGAACAGAGATAGCTGAGAGATAACGGACAGACGGATGAATGATGGATCAGTAGATACTACGTCAGCCGGTATGTAGGGATATGAAGCAAAATAGGAGCAAGGGGCAAGGAATAACAGGGGTGCTATGTTACAAACAGAGGTCAGGGAGGGCTTCTCAGAAGAGGTGGCTTTTGAGCAGGAATCTGAAAGAATCGAGAGTATATCCTGTTAACAGCTGTAAGGAAAGCATTCCGGACAGAAGAAATTGCAGAGGTCCTGAGGCAGAGTTGGGGAGGAGGGACAGGACGCTTACCTTCCCCTTCAGAGAACGGAGTTTGAAAACTTCAAGTATGTCAAGGGCTCATCTGTGAAAGACTTTAAGAACTCTTATCTCACAAGGTTATCATGAAATTGGAATGACAAAATCACTGTGTGTGTGTGTGAGAGAGAGAGATATACAAGATGCTCAAACAGCCTTTGCTGAATGAGGGAAGGTGGGTTTGATTTGGGGTTTTCCAGGTTCCTTAATCAACAAGTACCCATTATGAGTGTGAGCACCCACTCTGCAGGGTCTCCTCGCTTAGTCTTCCCCGTCATTCTCTCATCTCACCCTCCCGATTAGTTGAAGAGATAAGCCCTATTGTTGTGAAGTCCATTTGGCCGATTGGGACACAGAGGCAGGGAAAAGTTAAGGCCTCATCAGACTGTGACAGTCTGATGGCAGAGCCCATGGGCTTCACCAAGGCCATCCTACCTGCCCCCGCTACCCACCCCACCCTTGGTCACTGAGCCCAGAGCTTTTGGGATGGGACCTCTGTTCTCAAAGAACAAATTCTGCAAGAGGAATAAGCAGAAATTTGGAAGAGCAGCTCGTTACTGCATTTCCCAGAAGGGTAATGTCTCTTGTGATGCCATATTAAGGAACTACCCTTTTTCCCCGTCACACCTCTGAATGATCTCTTTGCAATAGACTACTCAGGATTTTTGAAGCATTGAGACCATTCATGTGAGAGGTAAGGTGGGGATGTCCAGAAGGGTGCCTCTGTGCTTGCACACCTAGCAGATTCTGCCCCATCAGCCATCCCTGTGGGTGCCCCCATCCCTGCTCCCCACTGGAGAGATGCCCCAGGGATTCTGACCTTGGCTTACATGTCATTTGACCCTGACCATGACCCCTACCACACATACACCCCAACTGGAAGAGTGCAATAGGTACCCTTCCTCTGCGCTCTCACACCCTCTCCCCTGTTTCTCCTCGCTTAGTCTCTACCCCATTGTACTCAATGGTTCATTTACCAGCCAGTCCCACCAGCTTGAAGTCACTGGTGTTTGATTAAATGCCTCAGGTGGAGCAGAACTGGGCTCAAGACCCAGCTCTCTCATTAGTAGTTGGGTAACCTGAAGCAAGTAATCTATCCCTTTTCTAGTCCTGTGGTTTTCGAATCTGTAAAGTATGAATGACAGATACTTCATAGACTAATGGCAGCTGTAAAAGGGCTAATGCTTATAAAGCACTAAAGTTCATTTTATATTTATTCAGTTTATAAAGCACTTAGTTCAGAGAACTTGCTTGTTCACTACTATATTTCAGGCACAGTTGGTACCTAGCTATTATTTATTGAGTGAGTGAATGAGGAAATGAAACTCAAAAAGGAAGGGGTGAGGAAGGAAAGGTAGGGTAACTCATGGCTGTACTCCAAGCAGGGTAGTTCAGATACATCCTGAAATTTTCGCAGCAGTGCCATGAGTTGGGCTCATTGTTTTCCATTCTACAAGAGAAGTGAAGTGACTTGCCCAAATCACTCAGCTAAAGGACAGAGCTTTATTTTTTAAACAATCACAGATGGATGGCCAACATTCTTGGTAGGAAGTCCATCCTGGCAAAGTACAGTCATTGTGGAAGGCGGGCCAGCCATTGTGGAAGATGCACTCTGGAGACCCATGGGCTGAAATTGGGCCAATGGATGAGATGACTTGGCTTTCTCACTGTTTCAAAAAAAAAAAAAATGTTAGGCTGACCTTTAAAAAGACAGAGATTTCTCATAAAAATCTAGATTACTGGCTTCTTTGGAAAAACCAGAAGCTCTTGGAACACTGGGCCTGTATTCCCGCATGGAAGCAATGAGCTGGTGTTGATACAGTGCTGGTGGCATTCTCCTGTGTGCTATCAACCCCTTCTCCAGCCACCTCGTGCAACATTTGCCGACACAACCAGCCTGCTTCATTGCTCTACATTATCTTTTTGTCCCCCACTGGCATCTGAGTGGGCCATCGTGAAGCAATTCAACAACTTCAGTCTACAGATGGGACATTGAAACACAGAGAGGAGAAGTGGCTTGCCTGAAGCCACACACTTGGTAGACTCTGGAATTTTAATTCCCCGTCTCTGTGTCCTTTTCATGACTGCATCACCAGCTTGTGCAGGCAAAGTGCCTAGTTCATATTCCATACCTGCAAGTGTCCACAAATTTTATGTCTACAGGATTTATTTCCAAACGGAATAGCTGATATCTCTTCTTAAGTGTGCAAGATAAAAGGAAGAAGAATCTTGGCAACCACAGGATGTAGCAGCTGAGAAATAAGCCCCATGGAATCAGTGTATGCCTCATCAACACTCCCAGTTGGCTCCAGATCATTGAGACTGCTAGTAGGATGCCTGGCTTGGTGTTGGACCATTAGTGACCCTTCTGCTGTTATAGAATTAGGCATTATTGGCCAACACTTTAATTTCTCTCTAGAAGCTTGCATGAGATGCCCAACCATTGAGACAGTGGGGTCTGCCTCTTGATGACGGAGAATCAAGAGGCCAAGGACATTGCCTCCTGTGGCTCAATCCTATTTCTGATAGGATGAGTTTGGTGAGTCTTTAAAACCCAGCATCTTGGAGTTGAGGGACACTGAGAATGCTAGAGTCGCCATTTTGGAAATTCAGAATTCCAGCCACCTGGAACAACAGAGCACTTCAGGGTCTTTCTAGCTTATTCTTCCAACAAGTGCAGGAATTGGTACCATCCAGTACCAGCAAATCCCAAATTATGAGTGAGCTTTCTAGACAAAGACACGTAGCCTCAAAGATAGAGATAGTAAAAGAGAAGGGAGCTTTCGAGCCACCTGGAAGCCCTCACATGGTCTCTGATGTCGCCCCACTGGGTGCACTCTCTACCAGAGCTGCAACAGAAGTGTGAAGCATCATGTGTTGGGAAACCTTGCAGGGTGTGTGTGTGTGAGAGAGAGAGAGAGAGAGTGAGTTCCAAAGCACAGTGTGATCTCCCAGGGATAATCGATCCTTATACAGCTACCCAATAATGCTCCCATCTGTGAAAGGCCAATCTGAGGGGGAAGTGATTTGCTTATGTTGTTTGGAGTTAAGTAGAAAACACCATATATCGCCGTCTTCGAGAAAAGGGAACAGCAAATAGGATTTGCGAATTGGAAATCAGTGATTACATTGGCAATGCCCATAGTACAATAAGAAAAAACTTGATTATCTCCCGGGACTCATTTTCCTTGTGTTGTGTTTATGCTGAAGCTGATATTGTGAGTGGAGAGAGGGGGGCCCCCGCCCCGTGTTATTTTTGCTTTCAGGGATATTTGTTCAGGATGCATCTGGGTCTGTGGATGAGGTCCAAGCTCTCCAGCGTGGTCTGGCTCTTGCTTTCTTCTCTGGCATCATCCAAAGTCACTGCTCCTTCCTGAGCATTCTAGTAGCCCAGACCGTGTCCTCAAGATCCCTGAGAGCTCATGCTCATGCATCTGGACTTCAGCTGATGCTGTTTCCTCTTAGATGGGGAATGACCCCACTTAACCACCCATATTTACAGTGGATTTATACTTGAATCTAGGTTAATGGACCCATAATCATATCCCCAAGCTACCAGGCAGAATTAACCACTCTTCTTTCTTCCTGATCTATCTTTGGATATCTCCTTCATAACACTTATCCCAGATTACTGAAATACTCTGTTTATGTGTCTGTCACCTACTCTCATCTATAAGCATCTCTAGGCTGGGAAGAGCTTTTGCATTTCTATAATATCCCTAGCATCCAGGACAGAGTTCAGGCACATACATAAGTATTCAAGACATGTCTGCTGAATTAGTGAATTAAGAAACGAGTTAATAAAAATCTCAGACCATCCTGGTAACTGGCTGTTCTGCTAAGGAAAGGTTCTAATGTAGATGTCAAAGTGGCCCATTTGGAAGTACCCCTTCTAAGAATCACAGGCTCCCCCTTCCATAAAGCAGGACTGGGACCAGTGAGAGAAGCGGTCCACACATGGGGTAGAGTCCTAAAGGGTTAAAATGTCAGAAGGTGATTACAGAGAATGCTATGTGGATGACCCCACAGTCAGAAGAACCAGGGCCTACACTCCCACAGGCTGTGTAAAAACGGGGCAAGATGGCGGTGGGCATAGCCATCCATGGTACCAAGTTGGCACAGTGATCCCAAGACCAAGCAGTAATGTAGTTATTTCTTCCCAATTTCTTCTCAGATTCCCAAATCACCTCACAGGAGGTGATGAACAAGAAGGAACAATCAGAAATATCACAGAGGTAATTAGAGAAACTAAGCTTTTGCGACTGCTAGGGAAGAG
Source organism: Mustela putorius furo (assembly GCF_011764305.1). NCBI lineage: Eukaryota > Metazoa > Chordata > Mammalia > Carnivora > Mustelidae > Mustela > Mustela putorius. Next base: position 2,789,022 of record NW_025422174.1, on the reverse strand, counting down.
CAAACACAGGGCAGTGGGGTCATTGGCGTAAGAATAGGTAACAGGTCCATCAGCTGGAATGTGTTGAGCTTCAAGCAAAAGAAAACCTAACACAGTGGCTTAAACGTGGAAGGGCTTGAGTTGTCTTAAATAACAAGAAGCTTAGGGAGCTGAATGACACTGGGGACCCAGTCTTCCTCCTGTCTTGCTCTTTTGCTGTCCTTGGCCCTGGACTCTAAGCAGATGCCTGCTGTACCTCTTGGCATCACATCTGCATTACGGTCAGGAAGGAGGACACGATGTCAAGGATGCGTGGTCAAGTCTGTTTCTTTTCTTCCAGAAAACAAATGCTTTTTCAGAAGCCCTGCTTGGTAGAATTCCACTTCAGTACCCTTGACTGGGGCCATTTAGAAGGCCATCCCTAAGTGAAGTGTGAGCAGTGAGATAAAGAATGGGACTTACCCACCTCTTTAGTTGAGGAAGGCATGTGAGAACGGGTTGGAAATGGGAATAGGAATGAATCAATCTACACTGTGTGCACATCAATTACCTCTAAGTTTGGGAGGCATGAGTCTCTCCATGCAATATTTTTTCCCCCTCCATATTGAGTTTACAGCCAAGTCAAAATCCCTGGACATGGGGTTGGGTGAGTTCTTACGATGTACCTGTCACCATGCTAAGCGTTGAGGGCGCAGTGGCGGAAGTCCTTGTTCCCATGGTCCCATGGTTCCAGTGCAGGAATCAGCAAACTAGAGCCTGTGTCAATAACTATTTTTGTAAATAAAGTTTTATCGGGAAAGGGCCATGCACAGTCATTTACATATTGCCCCTGGCTGTTCTTCTGCTCTAGCAGCAGAGGTAAATACTTATGATGACACAGTGTGACCCACAAAACCAAAAATAATTACTTATCTGGCCCTTACCAGAAAAGGTGTCCAGGCACCTGTTCGAGCAGAAGATGTAGACAATAGATAATGAAACACATTAATGACCCAGATCATTCCTGAGTGTGACGCTCTATAAAGAAGCTCCAACAGGATGCAGCAGGATGCAGCGAGGGGAAGGAGGTGGGGCGGCTACCTCAGGACGGTCAGGACAGTGTCTTGGAAAGTGACATTTTGACTTCAGCAAGTAGTAGAAGGAGGTGGACACCCTCAGAGAAGGGTGCTCTGTGGAAAGAGAACAGCAAACCAAGGAACAAAGATAACCAGCATTGGCAAGGGCATGGAGAAAAGGGAACTCTTGGGGGCGCTTCGGTGGCTCAGGCAGTTAAGCGTCTGCCTTTGGCTCAAGTCATGATCCTGGGGTCCTGGGATCGAGTCCCACACTGGGTTCCCTGCTCAGCGGGGAGCCTGCTTCTCTCTCTCTCATTCCTTCCCTCATGCTCTCTCTGTCTCTCAAATAAATGAATAAATAGTCTTTTAAAAAAATAACAAAAAATTTTAATATATTTTTATATATTATATATTATATTTATTATACTTATAAAAAGATCACTTTCATAGAACAAGAGGTTGCCAGGAGCTGGGTGGGGGGAGGAATGGGGAGACGTTAGTCAAAGGGTCCAATCTTCCAGTTATAAGATGAGTGAGTTCCGGGGATCTAATATCCAGCGTGGTGACTGTAGTTAATAATAATGTCTCTTACCCTTATATTTGCCGAGACAGCAGATCTCCCCACAAACACACACACGGAGGTAACCGTGCGCTAGTGGAGATGTTAACTAGCTCGATTGTGCTAATCGTTCCACAACGCATGTGTGTATCAAGTCATCTCATTAGACCTTAAATATATACAGTTTTTACTTGTCAGTTATACCTCAAGAAAGCTAGGGAAAAAAATGAAAACGAAATAAAATATGTCAAACATAAAAAACGGCTTCCTCAGACAGGAAGGAGTTCCGTGCGTGCTTCCAGAACATGAATGAGCTAGAGTGGCCCACTGGTTTGAGTGGAGAAGGCACAAGAGGACAGGGTCTGAGGGGAACGCAGATTTCTGACGGTTCTGGGTTTTGCAGGGGATGGGAGGGGGGGGTTGGGTATTACTCTTCCTGCGGTGGGAAATCCTTGAAGTCGAGAACCATCCGGAGCAAAAAAATGCAAATAAAAATGCAAAAAAATGCAAGTGATGACACGAAGTCGGGGCATGGCAGAGGTGGGCTAAGCGATTGTCAAAATGATCACCCCGTTGGCTGAGCACTGGGTGGAGAACACAGTGAGACCGTGTTTCCAGGCCTTCCGACAGTGACATGTGGGTGGGTGACGGAGCGTGAGTAATGCAGCCCCAGCCAGGCCCCGCGCATCAGAAGCTCCCGTGCGTTTTCCTCCAGGCGGACGTGAGCTTCGGAGGCCACCTTCCACAAATGGTGGGGCCACAGCTTGTTGAAGGAAGGAGCCCCCAGTCTCCAATTGGAGAAAAGCCGTGCCCCTCCATTGGGAGCACTCACTTTGGGCTTTGCAGGGCGAAGAAATGAATGCTAGTGATACTTGAGCTGTGCTCTATGTTTGGGTTTGTCCCTTGGTTCTAGCGTTACTTGGACAATGGTAGTTGACGGTTTAGATGAGGGAGGTGTTTGCCCACATCTGATTGCCCTGGGGCTGTGGGTGTGGCAGGCTTAGGGTCCTTGGTGTTGCAGTGACCATTGCTCTTACTCTTCACAAATTACTCCCTGGCTCTTTCTGGGCTCAACGAATCCACCTGGATCCCCGCGTGTGTCCAGTGCCTCTGAATTTGCACTCCCCTGGAACCGGCCTTCTCCCCAGGGACCGGCTGCTTGATCCCAGTTGCCCAGGCGGCTCTAGCTTATGCATAATGACTTCAGCGCCCCATGTTTTATTTCTTGGGTTTTCAATCCTTTCATAAAAAATGCATGCTTGGATGAAAGGTTTTACATACCAAACAGGCCAGAGATTTAGGGCGGCCAGCTTAGTGGTTCAAAACTATTCCTTTTCCTTTTTTTTTTTATTTTTTATTTTTTAGTTTTATTAAATTGCGCCAAAAGAAATCCCTATCGCTTGATATTAACGAATGTAGCCACCGAAGCAGATGCACAGACCGAAAAACACCAGGAGAATTAATTACCTGCAGTTAGATGCCTTTCACCCTTTTTTTCCAAGGCAATGCTGCTAAGATGAGAGCTTTCCTGCAGTCTGTTGCTCCCGCCTTCTAGTTTTGCATGAGGACCCACCGGGTACCGGAGATGCACTAGAAACCTCACCGGGGAGACCCCTGGGCATTCGCTTCTGGACAGATATGTCCTGGAGTGACAGTTATCTTCTAATTTAACTAGAACCTAAATCTGAAGAAATCCCAGAGGCACCGAGCGCTAATAGTAAAAATAATAGCACCTCATAGGTAGGTAAAGAGCTTCTCTTACAAAAGGGCTCACAAATCTTGTTAGCTCCCATGGCTTCTGCAAGGGAGTGAGGCACACGGCATCTGGAATTTCTATCAGCAAAACTATGCTGTTCGGAACCTCACCGGCCCGTGTTTCATAATAGGACAGAGCGGGGCCAGGACCAGCAGGGGATCAGACTGGGACCCTGGTCGCAGTATTAGCTATCATCTTTGCTTAGTATGTGCCAAGCCCTGTTTTTAGCTCTGTACATACATGAGGTCATTTAAAGCTCTTCACATCCCGATAGTCTTATTACCCTTATATGACAGAGGACAGGACGGAAGAATGGAGACGAAGTAACACTGACCCAAGGAAACTGATCTCGTGGTGAGATAGAACTGGGATAGGAATGTAAGAAATCTAGATTCAGATCCCAGGGTCTTCAACATTGTGCTCTTTTAGGAAAAAAAAAAAAAAAAGCTGGATTTAGAGTTAGGGGATTTAGACGCTAGCCCCAATTCTGCCTTAAATAAGTTGTCTTAACCTGGGGAATATGGTTCTGCCCCTCCTAAAGACAGCATCCTGCTTTTAACAGCGCGGGAGGTGGTAGTCAAGACCCCGGGTTGTTCTCTCCCACCCTCCCACCCGGGAGCTGGTTTTGGTCACGTGGGTTGCTTTGGCCAATAGGACCATAGTCTGGGTATTGTGGTCATAAATTGGAAAACTGCTTGCGCCCTGGAAGTTGCACTCTCTTGCTGTTCTTGGGAACCCCGGGGCTTATATGTGAATGAGTAGACTAGCCTGCTGGATGATGAGACACACCCGATTTCCCTAACACACATGGAGACAGCCCTTAGACACGCGAATGAAATTATGCTAGTGTGTCCAGTCTTAGGTGACCTGTAGCTCAGCCCTGCCAATCCGGACAGGGAAAAGCACCAAGTCGATGCACCCAGTTTCAAGAAAACAAAATCCAGGTCTTTGTGGCTTCAAGCCACTAAGTTTTCGAGGGGGTTTGTTATGTAGCAAAAAAACCAACAACAACAACAAAAACCCTGCCCAATACAGTTAGGATTAGTCTCTGCTGTGAATGACAGGTAATCCAATATGGCAGTGATTTTAAAAAAATAGAGAGTTTCACTCTCAAGCAAGCCAAGTCAAGATCAGGTAAGAGAGAAGGATGCTCAGTAGCGACCGGACCCCTGTGCTTTTCTGCTTTACCATTCTTCGCCCGCACCTGTGTCTTCTTCCAGCTCGACTCTAGCCATCACCTCCGAGGTCCGGAGCTCCGGAAGGAGGCAAAGACAGACACACGCTGTCCTCTTAAAGATGCATCATAAGAATACTATTCTTTAGTGATTGTAATTCTGTAACTTGCTTGCTATTAGCCAAAACTTAATCACAAGATCACACGTAGTTGTGGAGGAATTTAGCAGGAGTCTTTATTCTAGGAAGCCATGTGCATAGGAATAAAGAAGGGGTGGGGGTGGGGGGAGGACCTGTTAGTAAACTGGCCGCTGGGAGACCACCCACAATGCCAGCTGCACCCTTGCACCCACTGGTGGCTGGGAGGAACGGCTTTCCTCTAGCCACGGACAGCTCAGCCATGAGCACCCTTACCTCCATCCAGCCCCCTCCAGCATCCGCTGGACCCACTCGCCAGGCATGGGCGAAGATTCTGATCTCGAATATGCCAGGAACTTGTCTTGCTCTGCATTCGCAGTGTTTCTGAAGGGTAGCTAGCTCAGCTCTCAAATAGCGCTAGGATTGAAAGGACCTATTGTGTTGCTGAAAATAAATACTTGTACAGGTTCTGAGACAATTGCCTGGCGAAACCTTGCCTAACCAGGGTGAGCACCTCAGTGAGAATTCACTGGGATCATTCCTTCCTGTCTGTGGCCCCGGGGCTGTGTGGCGAGGACTCCCCCCAGCATCACCCACTGACCACTGTTGGCTGTGGGGCCCACAAAAATGTGTCCGCCGAATGGTAATGGACTTCCCGTGGGTGAAAATCACGGCCTGGGAAGCGCGTCCGTGCACACACGTGTTTGGTAGGTGACCGCCTTTTAGAAATCTTGGGGAGGTCTTTCTTGTGTTCCGTAGATGCTGTATATATTTTGATTCCAAGATGGACGGCCTTCTAGCACAGATTTAAGCCTGTATGCCCTCTCTCTGCTTCAGGGTGCTCCTTCTTGCCTGAACCTTAAGGCAAGATTGCCTTGTTCCTCCCTTGAAATGAACCTCCTTCTGAAGTCTCCCCCATCACCACGACTTGCCTCCCTTCCAGACACACTGCGTGTCTCTCTCCTGCCTCTTCCCACAGGATCTTTTTCATAAACCTCCCTGCACTCACATTCGCCGCGTGGTATCGGAACTTAGTGTGTGTCGAGTCCATTAAAAATAGATGAGTCTGGGGGAAAAAAGGTTACTTCCAGAGGCCGGGTAGTTTAGTGGTAAAGAGGAGGCGAAATCCCTGTCTCCACTGATTACCACCTGCATACCCCAGCCCTGGGCTTGGAGCAGAGCTCTGAGACTCAGTTTCTGCACCTGTAGAATGGGAATCATCCTAGCACCCGGCACAGATAAATGGTGGCCACCTAAAAGCTCTTGTGTTAAACAATAAGGCTGTGGCTCTGTTAAATTAACATTTGTGAAGGAGAGCCCTGGGGTGTTGGGCACTGAGGCACCTTTCACAAAAGCCCGCAAGGAATGGTGAAATAAAGAAGTTTATGACTCACAGGTCCTGGAGGATGGGTGTGGCCACCTCAGGAGGAAACACAGGGATGACAAGGCAGGGCACGGGCAAAGAGCACATGACAAAGCCCAGGGCACATGCTCTTATGAGGGTCCAGGGGTGGAGTGCTTTGGGGTTCCCAGACTAAGGGCAGAGTAATCAATGTAAATGAACAAGAACAAGAGTCCAGTAAGCTTTGAGGACGTCTTCTTGGAAAAGTACATCAAGGAAAGGTCCTGGATGGGAGGAGAAGAGTGCTTTTCACAAGGGCAGTCAGGGGAGTCCTAGTCGCCAGTCACATTTACATTACATTTACTTGTGACTCTGAAGGCTGCTGTTTGGGGCACTTGCTCAAGGGAAGGGCTGGTGTCATCGGAGGCCCCACTCCCCAGGCCACAGGGCCTTACCAAAGGGATGCCCCAAGGTAGCAATATTGTGGAGGAGTTTAGCTAAACTCTCAACAAATAGCTTCAAGTTTTCTCAGTAGTGACCTTGAACAAGTTTAATACATTTTTCTCCTGCAGACGGAGGAGGAGGTTTCATTCAGAGAAGGAAGGATTGAGTATGATAGGCTCAAACCTGTGTTTTAGAAAAATGACCCCATCTAAGCAGAGATGGTTATGCAAATGGCAGATGGATCCCGGGGTGGATGAGAGGGTGAGTGGATGGATGAATCAATGGATTAATGAATGAATGAATATGGAGGAAAGATGCACGAGAACGAATTTCAAGCAAGGACACGTTAGGCCAACATTAAGGCCATCGCATGGGTGGCTGTTGTAAGAATCACTTATGAGAGAATTACAAGGCACTGATGACTGAGCTTGGTAACCAATTGAGTTTGGAGGCAATGAGAATCAAGGACATGACGTCCAAATTCTGGTTGGGATGATGGAGGTTGGTGGAGCCATTCGGAGAGAAAGGAAACCAGGACAAGGAGAACAATTTTCTCACACCCTCCAATCACATGAACCCTCTCTTTGAGTTCAGTTCTGTGACTTGTACTTGAGGCAGGAATTTCTCCAACTTTTGAGGTCCCTCCCTCCTCTTACCCCTTCAAGATTCGCCTTAGCACCCACTTGAGTACTAGGAATCAAGGGAGTTCTAGAGAATTCTTATTGAATGATACCTCAAGAGCAAGTGTGTGGGGACAAGGTGTCACTACAAGGGACATAGAACCCTCTCCACTAAGTCAGCATGGCCCCTGAAGGTGGAAGTGACCAACACAGGCTCTGCCCAGCTACAAACAGGACCACATGGCCCAGCGTTCTTCTTAACAACTCAGAGCCCACCCCAAACAAAGAGACACCAAACCCTTTAAGCTCTATGAGCCTCAATCTTGCATCTGGTTCCTTTAGAGAGAGGCAAACCATTCCATGATTCTGAAAGAGGAAAAAATACATAGACCACTGTGGCAATGTTTCCATTAGTCCTTGACAAAAAGTTTTCAAAGATCAAGCCAAAGCAGATCCATTGTGGTCAAGTTAGATTTCTTTCTTTCTTTTTTTTAAAGATTTTATTTATTTATTTATTTATTTGACAGAGATCACAAGTAGACAGAAAGGCAGGCAGAGAGAGAGGGGAGGAAGCAGGCTCCCTGCCAAGCAGAGAGGCCAATGCGGGGCATGATCCCAGTACTCTGGGATCATGACCTGAGCCAAAGGCAGAGGCTTAACCCACTGAGCCACCCAGGCGCCCCAAGTTAGATTTCTTTAAAACTTAAAGCAATGACCTTTACTCTGACATGATGCCTTTCCTCCATGTTTTATGTAACAATGTACATCTCTTTAATAACCAATTCAGCAAAATCAAAACATGGTAATTTAATTAATGTGGCTCATTTTATTTTTTGTTCAAGTTCAGTGGCAGTGGATATTGGTCACTAACTAATATTCAATATTACACTGAACATTCAACATGTAATAACTAATTGAATCTTTAGAACAGCCTTATGAAGTGGGTACTGTTATTATCTGTACCTTGAGTTGAGCAAACAGACCCCGCCATCTTTGGTGACTTGTCCAGAGTCACAAGGATCTGGAGTATAGGCTTGATGGTACCCGTGAAGATGTAGCAAGCTTGTTCCAGTTTCTCCATTCATCACCTCATGTATTCACTCAATGAGCATTTACCAAACCTACAATGTGCCTAGTACTGTGCCAGACACAGCAGAGAAGACAGACAAGGTCCCTGCTTTCCTAAAACTTAAGAGTCTATCTCAGGAAAAGACACAAACAAACCACTCAGGCTGGGAGCTCCAGTGGAGACCAACAAGTATTGGGTCATGGTAATGTGCAACAGACCTTCCAGCGGAAGGTCTGAATAGGCTAGAAGTTCTTCCTTTCAGAGACTCACTTTAAAAATACTTCTTTTTCCCCCCTCCAGAAGGTCTCTCTTTGTTTTCTTATTGGAATTGGCTTTCCATAAATCTGGAATTTTGTGGAGGAGGACCCCACACCAGCTTGAAAACAATAAATTGGACAGACCAAGAAAGAGGCAAGGGTAGGCTGGTAAGGCTTCCTCTAACCTAAGAAAAAAAAGTCCTTAAAGATCACATGTGAATGAGGGGGAAGTGATTTCATTTTTCTCTCTGCCTACTGCTTTATACCAGTTGGGTCAATTCCAACCCCAGTGCGTTGAGCGGACTCTACCACTGGAGCTGGATCACAGCATTCTTCCAGTTCAGTTGTTCGCTGACTTCACTGTGTATCAGAATCACTTGAGCAGGTGGATTAAAAAATATGGATTCTAACTCAGTACTTCTAAACTGTCTCTCTGACATCTTTATTTTTTAACACTCTCCCAAGGCACTTCTCATGCACATCCTAGTTTGAAAACTAGTGATGTATATATCTGTTCTCTCCCGCTTCATGCCCTCACGCTGTGGGCTCATTCTCTCTCTCTCTCTTCCCCTGCCCCCACGTACCAGCTATGGTGCACTCATTTCAAGCATGGGGCCCACTGGCGATCCAATGTGGGCTGAGGAGGCAGTAGAAAGGGTCACAGTTCTTTAGAATGTGCTATAATCTTTATTATTTCAGTTCTTCCTGAGATCCTTCCATTGGGTATTGGCCATTGGGTGCCATTGGGGCCCCTAAGATCAAAATGATGCTCTGTTTGCAAATGATACTGCTCTTCATGTAACAACTTCTCTGGAACCCAAGAGGAGGCAACGGCATTGTTGGAGCAAGTGCCAGACAGCTGTGCCCTCGCTGAATTCCATCAGAAGCCCCTCTTCCTTCTAACAGCCCCAGCCAGGCTACTTTGCCAGGTGGCTGGCCCTTGCACTCTGCAAAATATAGGCAATGGCCCTCAGGGAATTAGGAAGGTGGTGATCACCCCACAGACCGGAACAGTCAGTCTGGGATCTCTTCCAAGCTCCCTCACATGCTAACCCCGGGCAGAGCTCAGCGCATGAAAGCGTTAGATTTGGCCTCCCAGCTCTGTCCTGGGCCAAGTCTCTTGAAAGCCTAGATCCCAATGGGCAGAAGATCTAGTCCACTGCCTCTATTATGATAATCTATTCCTTTCTAAGGACAGGACAGGTTCATTTTAATCCAGTAGGGATTCAGGATCGGAGCCTTGGGGTTTGGGGTACAACATCGAATCCCGGTTCTACACCACACTCTTCTCCGTTTCCTTTCTGGCTTTTACTCACAGTTGAAGAGATCACATACCACTAAGCCTGCTGAGGTTGGTGGAGTCGGGCGACCCAGAGGGCAGGTTCAAGTACATAACATGGAAGGTCTTACAAATAATCGGACAACTAGGAAGGGGGGGTATCACCATAGCAAGAATAACTCGTTCTGTTGGATTACACCTCATCGGCAAAGCATGGCCAGCACTGCTTTGCACAAAGTACTGAACTCCTTTATCTCGAACCCCAGAGATGACACAGACATGAAAAGGCAAGTTCTTGTACCACTCTGGCTCGGGTTTGCCCAGGAACCTGAAGAAGCATAGTTAGCAGGGAGGCAGGCTCCCGCCTTGGGAGGCAAACAGAAAACTACGGTTCAGACTTTGAAAGGAGAACTTCTAATGAAAGAAATAGATTTTAGGAAAACAACAACAACAAGACTTCGTCTTGTAGTTAGAACAGAAACAGTAGGAAAGAGAAATAAGAGGGGAAAGCAGATGAGCCAGATCCTATTAGGGCTCCAGAAAACAGCCTTAGCCCGGCATGTGGGAGAGGAAATGCAGGGTGCATTTGAGAGGCAGGTTTTAGTTTTGAAATCTTGGCAGGATCCACATGAAAGAAGCAGGGGAATGCCAGAGGGCTGTTGAAGAAGAAGGAGAGAGAGAGAGAGAGAGAGAGACCCTGCTGGGGCCGGGAACACGGTGGCCACGAGAGGTGTTTACACTCGTGTCTAAGGAACGAACGTTTCCCAAGGCCTGAGAAATTCATAAGCTAAGAGAGGCAATGTTGTAAGCAAGCAGGAGAGAAAATAGACTTTCAGGAAATCTGAGGAGTTCTGTGCAGAACAGAATAATTAAATGTTAACCATGCGGCGTTCACATACAGATGACCTGGGTGCTCCCCAGGCCTACTCAGCCACAGGGCCCAGGGATCTACCTATTTAGGAGCTGGCATCCCTAATAGCCAAGCCAACTGTGAGCCTGGAAGGGGCCACTGAGACAGCTTTACCAGTAAGGTAGGGGCTCGAATCAGTTTGGCGGTCATGTCTGATGTCTTCGTGCCTGGAGTGTGTCTTCGGCACCAAGAACCTAGCAAGCCGGAGGTTCCCTCCCCCACATAAATAGAGAACCTGGGAATCCTGAACCCGTACCGACTGGCTGGCCGTCTCCTTCCTAGGACGGACAGGCATCCGTGTCGCTAGGCATGGATGGAATCTCCTAATTTGAATCAGACTAAAAAGTCCCAGCCAGGATGCTCTCAGCCAGCCTGACATTCGGTATCTCCGGCTGTGGTCCTCACTCCTAAGACCCAGCACTCTGAATACGGATGCCTGCACAGTCAAACCCGGAGTCGGATTTCTTCCCACTCATTCTCGCACAAACCCTACCGCTGGCTACCTTCACCTGTCCCACCTCCCAGCACTTAGGGCTCAGGTCACTCCAAGACGCTCCGTCCACCCAGATAGACTAGGACCCCCCCCCCCACCCCCGAAAGCTGGAGGGCCTTCATTCCCGACGCCTCCAGCTCCTGTCCGTCCTTCCCTTCGTGTCCCGGGAGCCGGAACCATCCAGCTGCCCAGATGGAAGGTTTCTCCTAGACGCGTCCTATAGAGCGCGGCTTCGCATGGGGAAGCTGACACAATGTCTTCAAATATTTTTAATTGCCCTGTCAAGCTGACAATTATAGGACTAATTATTGAGGAGACAATACCAGATACACTGACTGACTCAAGTGTCAACTGAGTTTTTATGTAATTATGCAATTTAATGAATTGAAGGCTGCGGTAATGGACGATTGCTGGTTAATTAGGAACTCCCTTTATGCTAATAATGCCATTTATTTTCGACTCACGGTATTTATTTTCAACGTCTAAAGCAGCGGACTCCTCTTCCTCTGACACTGGCGTGTTGAGTGTTTTTCAGAGGGTTTGGCTGCCAATTGTGCTATTTATAGGCAGCAGAGTTCTTCCATTCACTGACTGGAGAGCTCCAGCCAGCTCCTACTGTATTATAAGCATCTCGTTTCAGACCTAGAGTTTAATGGGTGCCGGCTGAGGTTCTGCATCTTCCTTCTCCTGAGATCTAAGAGAGAGAAGCGCAAGAGATTAGGGCAAATGGTCCTCAAGGTGCGCCCCATCAAGGTCAGCTTAGGCAAAGCAGCAGGAGGGCTTCTGTGTTTTCTTCTCATTACCTACCCCCTCCTGGTCTCCATGGATTGCTTTCCTAGCAGTGCAGAGCAATGGTTTTCAACCCGGGGCAATCTGGGCCTCCAGGGGACAGTTGGTAATACCTGGAGACCTGTCTGGTTGTCCCAGCTGAGAGCTTGCTACTGGCATCGAGTGGGTAGAGACCAGGGCTGTTCCAGAACATGCCACAGCCCCACAGCAAAGGATGACCTTACCCCAAATATCGATAGGGCTGAGGTTGAGAAACACGAGCACAGAGCATCAGTAATCAAGCAAGTAGATTTTCGCCACGCCAGCTTCACAGAGGAAAACAAATATTTCTCAGCATCTCAAACATGATCGAACTGTCAGGAGTATGTGAACTTGGTTCCATAAATGGTGAAACATGAGCCACTGTTAGGTTTGTTCTGCCACAGTATAAAAACGCGGAGATTTTTTTTTTTTTTCCTCTTTATGAAAATAGAAAAGCAATGAGCACTCTCTCTTGGAAGAAGCCAGGGTCCTCACCTTCCCCTTTGGTCTCCAAACACCCACCAAACAGACTTGCCTGTGACAGCGCTGTTCAGAGTCGAGCAAAGAGAAAACAAAGGAATGGATGTGGTCAGATTTCCATAACGCTACATTTAGCCAACTTTTCATTTTAAGACTCTTATCTTTTCCTGCTTTTCCAGAAGACATATTGTGTTTTTGCCTGGATGGTATCTTTTCCCCCCACCCCCGCTCACTTTTCTTTTTACTGTTTTTTAAGATTTTATTTATTTACTTGAGAGAGAGCGAGAGAGCCAGCGCACAGAGGGGGAGGGAGAAGCAGACTCCTCAGGAGTCAAGGAGTCTGAGGTAGGGGTTGGATCTCAGGACCGTTTCTGAGCTTCTAGAAGGTAGTTCTAACAGAGCCATCCGGGTGCCCCTCACTTTTCTTTTTTTTTTTTTTTTTTAAGATTTTATTTATTTATTTGAGAGAGAATGAGTGAGGAGAAGGTCAGAGGGAGATGCGGGACTCGATCCTGGAAGTCCGGCGTCATGACCTGAGCCGAAGGCCGTCGCTCAACCAACGGAGCCACCCGGGCACCCATCACTTTTCTTTTTAATGAATGAATTCTCCCTCACTCATTTCTCGGTCTGCCGGTTGGATGGCTGCTGCGCTCACTGTCTAGTCCAGCCGTGAGAGACCCAGGAGTCTACACGGGACTGACGACGGGGTAGGTGGCTCCGAGGCCCGTCCACCAGGATGGAGCCGGGAATGAAGCCATCTTTCCACCCCAAGGAGGTCACTTGCCTAAGATGTGCGGTCAGCAGAAGGCACGTGGAGGAGGAGGTGGGGAAGAAGAGGAAAGAGAAAGAGGAAACCTGATCATAATGTCACATCCTCGCCTACCCTGTGCTATCGTCTGAGGTTCTGTTTCAGCCATTCCTATAGCCTGGCCATTGCCCAGCTCTTCAGTATCATGGATCAAGGACCCTCTTCTGGCGCGAGCGCCGCCTCCTCATTCTCCTTCGGCTCCTCCTCCTGTGCTGAGCCCGTACATGCTTTGCTCCGCAGGGTTCTACCAGAGGCCCTCCTCTGTCCCCCTCAATTCCCCTTCTTCGGGGAGGCTCTGTCCTCACCTCTTTCCTCAGCCACCATCCATGTGTCCAGGACTCTCCCTCTCATGTCCCTGGGCTCCGGCTCCGTCCAGATACCAGCGCTGCCTACCAGGCGTCTCCCACGGAAGTCCCACCACACACACAGCTCACCAGAGGGCTGCACCCCTCCCCTTCCCTCCACCCTTCTCTTCGCCCGCAGGCTTTGTCACATTTGTCACTACCATCCCTTGGGGACCCAGGTCGGGACAAGGGTGCCCTCCTTGAAATCTTCCGTTTTCCGCACCTGTGCTGGCCTCGCTTTGCCACCACGTTGCCCTCCGCTCCCTCATCCCGACCCCGTGACTCCTTCACGTATTATAGTCTTCATCCACGCCGGACATGCCCTCCTCCCCCTACCGGGCTGCCAGCCCGGCTCACAATGCCTTTGTATCCCCTCTTCCAGGAAGCCTTCCCAGACTGCCCCCGCATGGCTGGGGGTTTCTGCATTATACTCCCAGCCCGCGTCTCTCTTCACTGAAATTATTCACTTGCATACTATCTAGTTGTTGAGCTTTCCTATATATCAGGCAGTTTACCCACATTCTCCTGCGTCCTCCTGACATTTCCTCAAAGGGAGACATTATGGTGTCTGTTCCACAGACGAGGGAAATAGGACGAGAGAGCTGGACTCAGGCATTCGAAGTTGGGAGACAGGAAAGAAGTAGGACGAGGCTCTAACCCAGGCAGATAGCGACCACCCCACCTGCTGTTCAGCCTCCTGATCTGGAAAACCCAGTCTTTGCAGAGTCTGTAGCCACCATCTCGGGTCCCCACCAACCGGGAATGCCACACACTCCGTGTCAGTGAGTGCCACGACTGGTTTCTTGAACGTTCTGTTTTGTTTTTTGTTCTGCAAAAGGCGGGGTTGGGTCATAGTCCACTTTCAAATTCTGTGACACGGTAGTTCCAACAAACCCTATCCAGTTAATAACCTGCAGAAACAAGCGACTCATCATCCGGGGGGGTCTGTCCTTGTATCCGTCAGTTCCCATCTAAAAACAACTTGATCGTGTGCAGGTTGCATTGTCCAAGGAGAGAGGCGAAGTGAATCAAGCTCTTAGGAATGACTTTCTCTGCCCTCGTGCCTTCCCAACTCAAAGTCCCCATCAATGAAACAGATGGGACTCAGAGTTCTAAGTCACCTGACTCTCCTCCTGCCAACACCCAGTCCTGCTTTAAAAAAAAAAAAAAAAAGCACAGAGAACAAAACCCCCAACATCTATGACAAAAACTGGAGAAAAGTGATATTCGCTTGCTAGACTGGCACTGTCTTCTTTTCTAACGACGGAGTCGATGCAGATCTAATTAGCCGGGCTCAAACCGGGAGAGAGAATTTGAATTGCATGGTTTGCCCCTTCTCGGAATGGCGCGCTAACAAGCCCATCTGGACTGAGGGTGAGAATTATGATGTATTTCATGCTAATGAGCCAACTGGATCCCAGCGCGGGGCATGCTGGGACTTCAGCAGCAGGGGCTGATGGGAAGTGGAGACGTGCCCGGTGGATGGGAAGGGGAATTCCGGAGAGAGGTCAGACCCTAGTGCTTCTCCCAAGGACATAGACCCATGGAATCCATGTACACGGACCAAGGTCCCCCGTCGTCTGGGACGCTAGTCCGGCCAGCATCCAGTCCAACACTGTCCACGGTAATGAGTGGGTAAAGGCGGCAGCCGCCCAGGTGACAGGGGGCACTCACCGTCTGGTCTGCATGCGGAGGTCAGAAGTCCTGATCCTTTACAGCACAACTTCAGCAAACAGCAAAGAGAAAAGGAAACGGAGTCCTACGCCGGAGGGGGAAGAGGCTGGCAACATCCAGAGACACCAGTAGAACCCACGTCGGAGGGACGGAGGAACAGGAACGCAGTTCGGTCCCAGCGGACGAGCGAGCATAGAGGCGGGGAAATAGGACCCAGGGGACCGAGGCTGGCAAGGAAGGCAGGGCAAGGTGGCAGCTCCAGGGCCCGTGGAGGCCGGGAAGGATTCTCAGTGAGTCAGGCAGCCCCGGGGAGACGGGGGCCCCGGGAAGTGCGGGTCCTGAGGGAGGGCCAGCTGCTTCTGTTGCCGAGTGCGAATAGGACGCCCAGCATTTGCAGGTCTCCCGTTTCGAGAGAAGCCAGAGATCCAGTGCCTGTACGACAACCCCACACACCTGAAACGTTGGCGACTGGCTTCACGTATTTTGAGACACGTGGTAGACCGAACGGATTTGTCTAGAGGCCAGACATGAAGCCAGAAGCTCCCTGTGAGAGACTTTGGGGGTAAGGGCTGGTCAGGGCTCTGGGTGCTAAGCCTGGCACAGGGCCAGCGGGGGTGGGGGCGGGCATCGGCCCCACCGTGACGGCACCAGGTTCAGAGGGGACACCTGCTAATAACTAAGGCTTCTCGTGGCTAGCTTCTACTGGGGTTCGAGGGCCACGAGCTTCCTCCGATGAGTCTTGCGTGACTTCAGAAATGTAAGACAGGACGGCCGTGGTTGGGTTGGAACCCACAGAGCTAAGGAAAGGGATGTTGGGGAAACGAGTAGAGACCAGAGCGGGAGGACCTGCTCATAACCGTCACTCAAAAATCACTAAATAAGTGTGGTAGCGTCTGAAGCTCTCCACCCACGTCCCCGTATGGCTCACCCCACTCACTCCCCAGTGTGGAGCAGGTGCCCAGCGCCCCCCTCCACGCTCCTGTGCAGGGAGGGACCTGGGTCCTTGCTCACCACCTGCTTCCTGGGACCTGCTCCCAAACAAACTTCCTCGCGCCCCCATCCTCGGCGTTGCTCCTCAAGTGCGAGGACCCTCTCTTAGCGACGGCGGGTTGACTAGATGGCCGGTGTCCATGATTCCGTGGATTGTAGAGAAAGTTCTCGAAACCAGGGCCCGGGTCTCTTGCGCTTTTGTGGGGTTCCCAAGAGTAAATGTTCGGTTGTGATGTTTCTGGGGATCCTAAGAGTAAATTCAAGGCTTAATTCTCTCAGCCCTGAAGAATCTTGATGTAATGATCTGGTTACATCTCTTTGCCTCGGAGGAAGAGCCGAGCCCGTGGCATACAGCACGCTATTTTTAGGTATTTGTGCCTCCGCTTTCTGTGTAAGCGAATCCTCGAGTACATCGGGGAGGATCTCACTTGAAAGAGCCCGAGCTGATCTCTTCTGGGAAGGGCTAGCGTCACGCGTTAGGCCAGTAAGTCCTCCTCAAGGTGTTGAACTTTGTATACTCTGGGTAGGATAAGGTTCTCCGGCTAGGGCTGGCCGCTGTCCCCTGTCACTTCCCGGGACTCAGCTGACCTGCCGAGAGGCAAGACGAGCCCTCTGGGAAGCCAGATCCTGTCACAAGTCCATGCGTTCCCTCAAAGACGGCTTAGTCATGTGTTCCACAGAGTTCGAGCAAACTTAGTTTTCGGATCTCCTTCAGACCGCGCGGAAGAGATTTCGGAGGTGGCCGTCCCCGGGGCGTGACCGAGTCGGTGGCCAGAGCCGAGGGGAAGAGCGGAACGGCTGTGAGGGACAGGGAAGACCCCCAGGTCATAGCACCTGAGCGACTTAGTGTGCGTGCAAAATCCCCGTGCCCTTCCTGGCACAAGGGGAGCAAACTCTGTAGTCTGTGAGAACGTGACACACACACACACACACACACATTCACCACACACACATCAGACACACTGCACAACTCTCTCTCTCTCTCTCTGTCTCACACACACCCCCCCACACCACCCCCTTTCACTCCACACGTTCACGGACCTCACAGACACGCTCCACACACCTCTCTCTCTCTCACACACACGCTCGTTCACCACACTCGGCACCTCGTTCTCTCACACATACACCGACATTCACTACACACACACACTGACATCCATCAGACACACTCCACACACCTCCCGCACAAACACGCATTCACCACACACACACACACATCACGGTCACACTCCACACAACTCTTTCACACGCACACACCACACCCACATTCACCACATACACACACACACACACACACTCCACACCTCTCTCTCACATAGACACACATTTACCCTCACACACACACACACACACACACACCAGACACACTCAGCACCTCTTTCTCTCTCACACACACACCTACATTCACCACACACGCTCACACGTCAGTCGCACTCCACACACATTTCTCTCCCCCACACACAGCCACCACACTCACACACACCGCAGACACCGTACACACGCCCGTCTTTCCCACACGCGCGCACATGCACAGTGACCCCAGCGCCCCGCACAGGCTCCTACCACGCGCTAAGGAAGACCGAGGGAGAGAAGCGCCTCCCGGCCCGGCCCCGAGCTGGGACAACACGAACAAGGCGCAAGGAAGCAGGTTCCAGGGAAGCCGGGGGCCGTCCAGGCGCACTTCCTGCGGGACAGCAAGGGACACCGTCTACGCCCTTTGCTCACCGCGCGCCTTCTTCATCTCCCGCCCCGCAGTCCTGCCCTCGGCCCAGTGCCCTCGTCCTGCAGGGGCCACCCGCGTTCCCGCGCCGCCCACCCCATCACCGGGAGCTGAGAGGCTCCGAAATGAAACCCTTCCCAAGGCTTGAAAACGGGGGGGTACAGGCGGCACCTGACGGAGGGACTTCTGGAGGCAGAGCCCAGGAAAGGTGCGGATCTTCACCTCTCTGGAAGCAGAGTCCCAGGGAGAACTTTCGGTTTCCAGTTCCACAGAGGGGTGCGAGGGAAGCGCTGGCACGCGCTGCCCCTCTGCGCCTCTGTCCGGCTCCCCCACGGCTGCTCAGCCCCGCACCAGCCCTTCCAGAAGAGACCACGTGTTCTCCTCTGCCTTGTCTGCTGCCGCCCGAGTCAGAAAGTTCATTTCCGATAGGGAGAGTTGAGCTGAGCCATGGGTGCTTTCCTCTTCTGTCCTCTGCTTCGCTCTTTCTAGAACGTTCTCTCTCCAGGCTGGAGGATAATGCGGAGTGTAGCTCGCCCTACTACCTCCTCGCTCTTCTCCCTTTCCCGCTTCTGCACGCCACAGTGCAAAGCCCAGGGCAGGACCATGGTGAGGAAGGAGGCACAGAGGCCTGTGGCCTCTGCCTGGCCCAGGAACAGCGGAGGCTGAGCGGATTCTCACGAGCCCGCCGCAACTATGCAGGGAGACAGGAGAGGACCAGAGGGTGTGCTGTGGGCCCTGAGCGCAGACAGTCCAGGGAAACATAAGGAGGGAGCACCAGGCAGGCTAATGGGAGTGGGGCCACTGGAGGTGAAGGAGTTGCTTGTCACAGGAACTGTGTGAGAAGAGAGGGGACAACTCCTTGCCAAGGCGTGGTGATTATTCCCACTTTGGGTGCATCATTGTTACCAGTCAGAGGTTCTCAAATAGGGCCTCCCACCAGAATCTTCTAGAAAGACATGATATTTCCAGGCTGCCCATCGGAATCTCTGGGAGTGGGACCTGAGAGTTTGGGACATTTTCTTCTTCCCAAGGGATTGATTCCACTGTATCTGGTCCCTTGGGTGATTTCTAAAATTTTCTTCCTACCCGGATATCCCATGCGTTGAGTCACTGTGTGATCTTGTATTCAGCTGACTCATGGGACATTGCTTTTTGTAGGCAACCTTGTGTGACTCAACAGGAGTCTAGCCTCAAACGTGGAGATTTCCTCCTTTGCAAAATGAAGGATGTTGGAGTAGCTCTCGGGGTGTCAAACACTATTTTAGGCACGGAACTCTTTCTTCAAACAAAAATCAGAGGTCTGCCATTTCCAGTGCAATCTAAGAGATCTGAAAACCTTTATGGAACAAAACACCTAGAAATGAGGAGTGGGTGTGATACACATCCTTTGACGTATATGCCAAGCTCACAAAAAAGCACAAGGAGTCCTGGGGTGTGGCGATGGGCCGGTGCAGGTTAGGACGGTGGATGAGAACCGAGTCGGTGTCGCATCTGTCCCTGGGATGCACGGCCTGTGGGAAGACAGGTCGGTGCACGTGTGGGGCCTAGCGATGAGGCTTTGGGCGCAGGAAGGGAGGGCATTGGACCACAGATGCGTGCCTCAAGTAGGAGAAGTCAAGGGACCCCATCCCAGAGAAGACACAAACCAGAATGAAACTACGCAGCAGCACAGGGAGAGGACAAGGACATGTCCATGTTTCTCCCTCACACGGAGCTTTGGGTCTGAGTTTCCCCGGGACTCCCAGGCTGATCACTTAACCTGAAAACCAGCCCCCGGTGGCCGCCATCCCCAGACAACCTGAAAGAAGTCAGTGTGGGAAGACATACCACCCCGTTATCCCGGATAGGACCCCCACAGACACAGCTCTGCTGGAGAGAGATTCTCGACGCGACACTCACGGTGTGCACAGGAAACCACGCACCATGAGTACAAGTGAGCAGACACTACGACCGTCGAGATCATTTACCCACTAGTGCAAACTGGAGCGGCCATCACGGAAAACGTGCTCATGGTGTGGGGCCTCTGCCCCCTCCAGCCCACCCGGCCCTTCTGACCCGTTCGCCACACTTCTTTGCCCTGCCCTGTGTCCCAAGAGCTTGTCCTCTGGTGACCGCCTCACCCTACTCCTTTGCCCTCTGCTTTCTAGTTGGGTTTGGTCAACAGAAGCAGGAAGAGAACCAAGGAGAAGTTACTGTGTTTCTTCTCCCTTTCTTCCTTGACCCAAACCACTATGACTATACTCTCTGGCTCTTCCTTGACTCTAGATCTTTCTGGACTCCAGTTGGTACCTTCCTCCATTGGTGCCTAATGGGGAGGTGGAGGGCTTCTCGTGCTAGGAAGATGCTGGCTGCCTTCCCATCCCAGCCCCGACCGATCTGACCCTTCAGAATGAGGCTCTGTCCTAACAATTGAAGAAGAAATTCGATGGTTAGAAGCGCATTTATTCAGATAATTGTATCGGCCTGATAAAGTTGCTTAACTTGACTGAGTCTCAGTTTTTGCCTCTGCGAAATGGCCATAAATATCTCATCTCTTTTGCTCACAAAGGCAAAATCTGAATACTGCCCCCCCCCCAAAAAAAAAACCCCAATTAAAAAGAAAGGTTTCCTGCTGGAAAGGAATTAGAGCCACCAAAACACGGTCATCAGCCCAGTCCCAGGTCTTCCTGGGTGACTGTCCTGCCTATTTTGGAGGCCGGAGAGAGGCGAGAAAGAAACTGTCGTTTTTTAAAAGAGAGAATATTGGAAAGACGCAGATTCTTGATTCTTCATTGTGGAGAGAAAATTGGGCCCTAAATTATTTATCGTATTTTAAATTTACTGACAGAAGCAGTTTTGAAAACTCTGCTGTCCTTTTTGAAAATAATTAACCTACTTAAATGTTTTAAATCTTTTAAAATATTTCTTATTAAAGGTAAAATGAGGGGGAATAATACTGATTGGAACGGGCTGTTCAGAGGTGAGAGGGAAGAAACGGATGCTGCCTGTTTGTCCGGGTTCCCCGGGCGGGGGCCCAGCTTGGGGGCGGATAAAGGCTTCTCCTGACCTTGACCTTTTACTGGGTCGATCTTATTCAGACCCGGTGAATGGTAGGGGAGCTCCATTCTGCATGAGTTTGCTCCAAAGACATAGGACTGCTTAAGACTGGATCCAGGCAAAGCAATCTCATTGATTGCAACTAGAAACCAGTCTGAGCAAAAAAGATGCCCGGTTCGTTTACCTGGAATGCACATGGGCAGGGCTGGCTTTAAGAGGCCAGTCAAGGGCATTTTGTTCCCTGGCCACAGCGACTGCTCCAGACAAGTGCACCTGACCCGACCCGGGAGAATGTGACGTCATCATCTTTTCCTCCGAATGTCCCTAAGGTCACCTGCTTTCCCCTATGGGGTTTCTGGTAGAGAAAAGGGAGGCACATTTGCCCCGGGATGTGGGTCCCCAGCTCTCATCTCCCTACCGATCTTCCTCTGGGAGCAAAAGCGTCACCTTTGTAGATCTTTGTATTTCTGGTGCCTCTGATTACACCCTGCCATGTGGGGACTCGGGAAGTGGAGTGAGTCATGAGGAATGTCTGAGCATCAAACACCTGTGAGTGGCACTCCCCCATCCTCGGGCACTAGGAGGGTCATCTTACTTCTCTGTGTCTCAGTAATCAAATGACTCATGACCCCTGTCCTGGAAGGGAGCTCCGTCTCGGTTATTTTATATAAACTTATATAAAATGTAAATTATATACGATACAATTATTTATATATATTACATATATAATTATATTTTATAAAAGTATATAAATTTATATAAATTGGTAGGGGGTGGGGGCTTTTTGTCCAGCTCCCTGAAAGATCCAGCAAAAGTCCCAGGAGGTTTACACAGTCAGGTTTCTGGGTCACACTTGTCCCCTGGCATCAGCACTAGCTACCTAATTGTTCAAAATGAAAATGTGAGGTCTGAGCCTCATTCCAAGGTTATTAAAAATTTTAAGATGGTATCAGAAATGCGTTAAACTGAGTGCACGGTCTTTTAGTGAGGGGCTCTGCATGCATGCACAGGTCACAGGCCCACCAGGCTGGCCTTGCCTAAATGTAGATGACTTTTGCGATTCCTTATGGTCCCTTGAAGCTGTCTGTCCGTGAGCTGGCATCTGAGCCCAGTAACCTTGATGAACCATGTAGCTCCACTCCTAAGTCAGCCCCTTCCCAAGGGAACGGCAAAACATCAGCACTGAGGGTTCTGAAGCAACAGAGCCGCAGACGTGTCCTCGCCCCAGATCTTTGGCAGGTGCTCTCCCAACTGCGGTCCCTCCCGTCTCCACACACCAAGTGTCCCTGCAGCTCCTAACTCTTCCCTCAGGCAACAGAAGCCCCGGGTTGCTAAGACTCAATTAAGACTCTGCTTGCACATCAATTTTGAGGAGAAGGGAGGCAGAGTGTTCTCATTTTTTTCTTTAACAGCAGCCAAAACATAAAGCACATAGTACTAACTCAGTACATTATCCTGCAGGGGAGTGACATGGTCAGATTTATGTCCTATAAAGACCTCTCTGGCCATAGTGTAGAAAATAGATCATGGGGGTAGGGGTGAGGGTGTTCAGGGGGGAATGCAGAAATACCAAATAAGCAGCTATTTCAGAGTCCAAAGGAGAAATAACATTGGCCTGAAGTCAGTGCAGATAAACGGAAGTGGACACATCCGAAAGATATCTGGAAGATCATGGCAGATACTAAGTGGGTCCTGCTCCAGCCCCCACTCTCTCTATTACTAGTAAAATCCCAAACATGTTCTGGCTGGCAGGGCATGTGTTTCAAAATATTCACTTCCCAGGGAACCTGGGTGGCTCAGTCATTAAGTGTCTGCCTTCAGCTCAGGTCATGATCCCAGGGTCTTGGGATCAAGCCCCGCATCGGGCTCCCTGCTCTGCAGGAAGCCTGCTTCTCCCTCTCCCACACCCCCTGTTTGTGTGTCTGTGTCTCTCTCCATCAAATAAATAGATAAAATTAAAAAAAAAAAACTTTAAAAATATAAACTTCCCAATCTCCCTTGCAGATAAGGTTCACCACGTAATTCAGTGTTGGCCAAACACACACACACACACACACACACACATCAGAAGACAATGGGTGAAGTTTCTGGGCTTTTGAAAAGGAAACAGATTTGACTGGCTTCAATTTTGTATTTTCCCTTCATGCTTTACACTCTGTTCTGCCTGGAACCTGGGTGCTATGTCAGGAGGTGTGGCAGCCATCTTGGGGCCAAGAAGTAATAAGCATAAGGCTAAATTCCCTAGGCTAAGGATAGAAGGAAGAAAAGATAGAGAGAGACTGAGATCTGGATGGAATCACAGAGCTGCTGAATAAGCCACAGGATGGCTTCTGCCAGATTTCTTGTTCGTTGAGAAAAGTAAACCTATTTTTTATTTGGTCAGTATGATTAAGCTTCTTATTACATGCTTTAAAATGCAATCTCTAATTAATCCGGATATAGACCCAATAAGGCTTAGGATAAATTGTGGCAGGGGAATTCAGAAGTAGGCAGCAGTGCCTCTGGAGGACCCCAGCCAAACCCACTGCACAAACTTCAAATCAACCATAAAGCAATGTTAAGCCCAATGTGAAGCTCAAAGAAGCTGTAACATTTAACAGGGAGAAATATATTTAGGTCATAAACCTATTTCTTCCAAAATATTAAATCAACAGCAGGCGGACCCTCCACCTCTCTGGGCCAGTGTGTTTATGAGCAGAGAGGGGATTCTGGTCCAAAGCTCTGGCAAAGAGAGTGGATTTACTCGAGAGCCCCCAGGCTGCACTTCCCAGGCGCAGAGCACAGGGTTTGGAGTCCTAAATATCTGGGTTCTAATCCCAGCCCCATCGTGCTAGTTGTGTGACCCTGAAAGTGAAGTGACCCTTTGAAATGACTTCATTCCTCTGGACCCCCTTTCCTTAGCTACAAAATGGAGCTTGTAAGAGTGACATTTCGCCACATTGAGAATGAAAGCAATTAATGCGTGAAAAGTAACTAGCTGAATCTGGCACATCTAAGTTGTCATAAAAATTAAGGTCCCTTCCTCCGTTTCTTCTTTCCATTAGCTTCTTTCTCCTGCACCCCCACCCAGATCTCTGTCCCTCCTCACCTACCACTAAAGACTGGACTACCAAGGTAGGGCTTCATTCCTGCAGGATGCTGTAAGCCTTTGGCTCGGCATCTATTTCTGAAGGCGGACTACACATCAGGACGATGAGAGACCATCGGCCGTCCACAATATCCATTTTTCTTTCCTCCTGCCCTCCGGCATACTACAATTCCCAGACCCCCTTGCGGTTGGTGCGGCCATATGAAAACTTAGAGCCCGTGCGATGAGAACAGACATGATGTGAACCGCTTCCAAGTCTGGTCCATCAACCCTCTCAAGCTTGCATGTTTTAAGACCCTAAGGGAAGGAGGAGCTAGAAGATGGAAATAGTCCAAGTTTCTGAACGCTTCTGTGCGGAAAGACTGCACTCTTGTGTGAACACTCGGAAGGACTGTTGCGTCAGTGGAAAGTGCACTTCTGATGCGTTGATCCAGTACATGTTTGGGTCCAAGCTTAGGGCCCCCGAGCGAGCATCTATCCCAAACACTGAAATAAGCTACAAACGTGACTGTGCCAAGGGAAATTCTAATTCAGAGACTTCTGGTTGTTTGGGTTTTTTTGTTTTACTTTTATGATTTTGATTTTTTTGGTACTTTAAAAGTTTGGCAGGACTTGCAGAAATTAGAACTATCAGAACTACAACCCCGTGTGCAGTAAAAACGGAGTTTCCTTTTTTTTTTTTTTAAGATTTTATTTATTTATTTGACAGACTGAGATCACAGTGGGCAGAGAGGCAGGCAGAGAGAGGGGGAAGCAGGCTCCGTGCTGAGCAGAGAGCCGGATGAGGGGCTCGATCGCAGGACCCTGAGATCATGACCTGAGCTGAAGGCAGAGGCTTTAACCCACTGAGCCACCCAGGTGTCCCCTGAGTTTCCTTTTCTATTCCTAAACCCAGTCCCGGTTTCCCTTCCCAGAAACAACCACAGCACCCAAGTTCTTGGATACTCTTTTAGAAATATTCTTTGTCTGTCTGTCTGTCTATCTATCTGGATCCAAATATACAATATATAATATAGATCCCTCATCTCCTTAGTGTCTACTAAATATATTCAATTGTATCTATTTTTATCTTACTCACCATGACCGTGACCATGGATTTGGAGACCATCTTACCTCTGCACAAAAAGAACTCTTAAACCAATGCGCCATGGTGCTTTCCACAGACACACAGTTTATTATCTTAACAACTTTCCTATGAAGAGAGATTTATGCTGTGACATTTAGCCAATTTGCCAATACTCTGACATTACAAACAGGGCTGAAGTGAATATCCTGGCACACATACATTTGCATAAAAGTCCTTTCAAGACACTTCTGGGTCAGATTTCCTGAGTATCATTTTTGGGGTATTGTGTTATATTTTTATCAGGATATAATGGACATGTAATGAACTTTACATATTTAGGGAGTGTAGGTCATTTGACATGCGCACACACCTGTGAAACAAGAGAAGGTGATGAACAGACCAGACTTCGAAAAGTTCCCTGTGCTCCTGCGTGATCCCCCTAACATCCATTCCCAGAGGAAACTGGTTTGCCTTCTGTCATTGTGGACTAATACACATTCTCTCAACTTTTATGGAAATGGAATTGTGCAGAAAGTTCTTTTTTTGATGCCTTTCTTCTCTTAATGCAATTGTTTTTTTTTTTTAATTTTATTTATTTGACAGAGAGAGAGAGATCACAAGTAGGCAGAGAGGCAGGCAGAGAGAGAGAGGGAAGCAGGCTCCCTGCTGAGCAGAGAGACCGATGCAGGGCTCGATCCCAGGACCCTGAGATCATGACCTGAGCTGAAGGCAGAGGCTTAACCCGCTGAGCCACCCAGGCGCCCCAATGCAATTGTTTTTATAGTTGTCTGCATGGTTTCATGTATCAACATCTCATTCTTTTTTATGGCCACATAGTATCCCATTATATGGATAACCCACCATTTGTTTAAACAGTCCCCCAAGGGGGGCATTCTCTTTGTTCTTAGTGTATGGCTAGAACAAATAAAGATGCTTGCAGAAAATCCTTTATATGGACGTTCGTTTGTTAGGAAAAAATAAGAATGTAAAGGTTGGGCAGTAAGGTATGTCCAACTTTATTTTTTTTTTAAAGATTTTATTTATTTATTTGTCTCAGAGCGAGCACAAGCAGAGAGAGTGGCAGGCAGAGGCAGAGGGAGAAGCAGGCTCCCTGCGGAGCAAGGAGCCCAATGCGGGACTTGATCCCAGGACGCTGGGATCATGACCTGAGCCAAAGGCAGCCGCCCAACCAGCTGAGCCACCCAGGCGTCCCAGTATGTCTACCTTTTGAAGAAACTGCCAATCTGTTTTCCAAAGTGGCTGTACCCTTTGGCACCTGCGCCAACAGTGTGTGAGCCTTCTAATTGCTCCCTATCTTGCCAATGACCATGATAAGTCTTTCTAAATTCGGGCATTTGATTTTTTTTTTTTTCCCCTGAAGATTAACCATGTGTATCTTTCATGTGCTTATTCACCAACCATTTTCTTTGTCTCATTACTATTGGATTATTTCTTTTCTTCTCTTGGCGGTTTTTTGTTTTTATGTTTGTTTTTGTTTGCTTATATGTTTATTCCACACTAAGTCCCTTTCCATTGTGTGATTTGCAAATATTTCCACCCCACATGTGACTAATGTTCTTATTGTCATAACAATGTCTTGCAAAGAGTAGATGTCACAAATTTATGAAGTCTCACTGGGGATAGTTTTCTCTTAGGGAAAGAGCTTTTGGCATCATGTCTAAGAAATATTGCCTAATCCAAGATCACAAATTTTCTCAGACATCTTCCTTAAGAAGTTTCATAGTGTCAGGCTTTCCATGTAAGAGTGCGACCGATTTGAGGGTGCCTGGTGGCTCTATCGGCTAAGCGTCTGACTCTTGGTTTTGGGCTTAGGTCATGACACAGAGTTGTGAGATTGTTGGATTCCACCTTGAGTGTGGAGCCTGCTTATGCTTCTCTCTCACCTTCTCCCCCACGCCTCTCTCTCTCTCTCTCTCTCTCTCAAAAAAAAAAAAAAAATTAAAAATTAAAAATTAAAAAAAGGATAGGGCGCCTGGATGGCTCAGTGGGTTAAGCCTCTGTCTTTGGCTCAGGTCATGATCCCAGGGTCCTGGGATGGAGCCCCACATCGGGCTCTCTGCTCAGCAGGAAGCCTGCTTCACTTCCTCTCTCTCTCTCTCTCTGCCTACTTGTGATCTCTGTCAAATAAATAAAATCTTTTTTAGAAAATTTTAAAAAGGAGTGTGACCCATTTCAAGTTAATTTTCATATAAGGCATATGTTATGTACTGACATTCCCCTTTGCCTATGAATATCCAATTGTTCCACCACCATTTGTAGAGTAGATAAAAATCCTTTCCCTGAAACTGCTGTTCAGAATTCAAAACTAACTACATGTATGTTCAGGTATTTCCGGAGTTTCTAGTCTCTTTCATCGACCTAATTCATCAATCTTCGTGTCAATGTTACACTGTCCTGATGACTGTAGCTTTATAAGAAGCCTTAGAATCAAATAACGTAAGCTCTCTAACTTTATTCTTCTTTTTCAAAGTTATTTTGGCTGCTATAGGTCATTTGTATTTCCATATAAACTTTAGGATCAGCCTATTTTTCTCACACACACAAAAAAACCAACTATAGATTTGACTAATCTCTAAGTCAGTTTGGGGAGAATCGACATTTTGGACATTTTAAGCATCTGGATCCTCAAACGGGGTAGCTCTTCATTTATTTAGATCTTTATTTTCTTTCCATAATGTTTTGTACTTTTCAGCGTACAGATCTTTTGAATCTTTTGGAAGATTTATCCCAAAGCATTTCATATTTTTATCCTATTATACATGGTATTTTAAAAATTTCTATTTCCAGTTGTTTTATTGGGAGGACGCAGAAGTACAGCTGGGTTTCGTGCATTCACCTCGCACCCCGCCGTGTGTGAGCTCTCACAGCTTTCTTGTAGATTCCATAAGATTTCCAATATAGACTTTCATGTCAGCTGCAAGATGGTTTTACAACTTCCCATTTAATCTCAATATCTTTCATTTCCTTGCCTTGCCTAATGTACTGAATAGAACTCCCAGACACAATGTTGAGCAGAAATGGTGGGAGTGGGTTTCCTTGCATTTTTCCTTATCTTAAGGGGAAAGCATTTAGTCTGCCCACTAGTAGGTATGATGTTAGCTATAGGTTTTGCATTGATGTTTTTTATCAGAATGAGAAAGTTTCCTCCTATTCCTCAGAGATTTTCTTAAAAAATGGCTATTGGATTTTATCAAATGCTTTTACTACATCTATTTAGATGATTTTTTGTATAAACTGTTAATAGGCTAAATTGAATTGAGAGAATTTTGAATGTTAAACTAATCTTGCATTTCTGGGCTAAACCCCAGTAGGTCACTAGTATTAGTCTTTTATATATTTTAAAATTCTGTTTGCTCCTTTTTTATTAGGAGTTTTGCATGAGAACTCATGAGAGACATTGTTCTGTACTTTTTTTTTTTTTTTAAGTCATGTTATGGCTTTTTGTGTCTGGTTTTTTGTATCAGGGTCATTCTGACCTTACAGAACAAGTTGGAATGTGTTTCCTCTTCCTCCTCTGTTTTCTGAAAGATCTTGAATGTTTGAAGGAATTCACCAAATAAGCCATCTGGGCCTGAAATTTTCTTTGTTTTAAATGCAAATTCGATTTCTTTGAGAGATAGAAGACTATTCTGATTATGTTATTTTCTTAAGTGAGAGCTTTGCTAGTTTGTGTTTTGAAAGGAACTTTTCCATTTTATCTGAGCTGTCGAATGTCCACGTAGCATTGTTCATCTATCTGTTTACTGTCCTTTCAGTAAATGTGAAGTCTACAGTGATTCCATACCATATTCTCCACCATTCTTGATATTGGTGATATGTACCTTCTCTCACTCTGTCCTAGTTTGCATCAGATTTAGAAAATTTCTGCTCATTATTTTTGCAAATGCTTTTTTATCCCTTTTGTCCTTTGGGTACCCACTCCAATTCAATGTATATTAGGTTACTGTTCTCCATCTTCCCCCCCCCCCCGCCCAGCCCCTTTTCTGTCTTTCACTGTGGGAACTTTTTATTGCTATGTCTTCAGGTCCATTTATCTTTTCTTCTACAAAGTCTACTCTGCTCTTAATTTTATCCAGTAGATGTATTCATCTATACTACAGTCCCTGGAGATTCTGTCTCCAGAAGTTCAGTCTGGGTCTTTTTTAGGGTTGCAGATATAGCAAATAAAAATACAAGATCAGGGGCACCTGGGTGGCTCAATGGGTTAAGCCTCTCTGCCTTCAGCTCAGGTCATGATCTCAGGGTCCTGGGATCAAGCCCCGCATCGGGCTCTCTGCTCAGCGGGGAGCTTTCTTCCCCCTCTCTCTCTGCCTGCCTCTTTGCCTACTTGTGATCTCTCTCTGTGTGTCAAATAAAATCTTAAAAAAAAATACAAGATGCAAAGTTATATTTTAATTTCAGAAAAATAATGAAAGAGTTTTAGCTTGTGTATATTATATGTGATATTTGGGGCATACTTACATACTTACAAAATTCATTGTTTTCTGAAATTTAGATTTAACTGACATCTTGAATTTTATCTGGTAACGCCTCTTTCTATATCTTACATATCTCTTCTTAATGTCCATACTCTTTCTCCTAGCTCCTTGAATATATGGAATACAGTTATAATAACACTTTTAATGTCTTTTTCTGTTAATTCTACCACCTGTTTCATTTCTCAGTGGGTCTTAATTGATACTCCTCCTCATTATGGGTCATGCATGCTTGGTAATCTTTGCATCTTGGTAATCTCGTTGTTGAATCCCAGATCATTACGGATTTTGTTGCTGGGTGCTGGATATTTTTGTACTCCTATAAATATTCTTGAGTTTGTTCAGGGATGCTATAAAGTTACTTGGGGACAACTTGATCTTTTTTGGGCTTTACTTTTAAACTGTTAGGCAAGACCGCTGAGTATCCTTTTTTACCCAATGATTTGTGGTTTTTATGAAGTTTGGCTTACGGGAACCGAAATTAAGACTAACCCTGTGGGAACTCCAGTGATGGCTCCTCTAATCTTCTCAAGTGGTTCTTTCCCCAATCTTAGATGATTTCCTGATACACACGTGCTGATCATTAGGCAACTGAAGACTTGAGAGGGGGGCAATGCTCTACCCCCATCTCTCCCTCTCTTTTTCTCTCTCTCCCTCTCTCTTTCTTTCTCTCCATGAATCTCTCTTCTCCAGCATTCTGTCCTGGGAACTCCAGCTGCTTTGCTTTGACCTTCACAGACTCCCAAATCCCTCTCAGAGAGTCCACTGGGCTCTACCCAGGTCCCTCCTTGTGCTGTAAGCTGGATTCTCCCTCCAGGCAGTAACCTCTGTCCTCTTGCTCAGCCCTGTTTGCCTCATTTAGCCCATTTGGCTTCAAGGGATCTTTCCTTAAAAGAGCCTTGAATCTCATCCAATGATTGTTGGGAAAGCTCTGCCATCCCATGGCTAGTACAGGAAGCATCTGGAGTATAAGGGGGTGGCATCTGGGAAGTAGCAGCATGGAGGTCTTTCTCAGAGCTTCCCTAGAGAACTAAGGGACTGGGGGCTCTAGAGAAGAGGTACAAAGAATAAAATATCCACACACCCCTGTCCGGTGAGAGTCAAAAAACACGAGATATGCTCATCTTTATAGGAAAGAGAACCGGAGAGTGGCTGCCAGGAGGCAGAGAGGGGTAGGCAGCGGTGGGAATGTGGGGGTGGAGGCTGGGGTCCTGGAGGCTACGACACACCATATGAAAGGCAACGCGAGTGTCAGGTCTCTGACAGGTGATCAATGCACCTGCCAAGATGGGAGCAGCAGTGTCTTCTTGCCAAAGGCCACAGGGATGGATGGCTGGAGGATACAGGAAGGGGGAAGGAGTGTCAGATGACACCTAGAAAGCTGAGACTTCGTGCCCAATGTTTCCATCCAGTGAGAACCCTGTGGGTTTTGTCTGCCCAACACCCATCCCTCCACATCTCCTGGTAATGCCTTCTTGATTTGGGGGCCCCTTCCCCACTCCCATTGATGTAGTTCTGGAGACCCACTGTTAGTCTCCAGATGTGCGCATGCAACTAATTACAGCTCCATCAGAGCCAAACCAGGGACTTACCCTGGACTACCAGAAAACGTGCATTCTGTTTCTACAGAGGCCGCTGATGTGGCAGACATAAGGCAGCCATTGCTGGCCAACAGCTTGGCCCTCGGTGGGTAGGAGCCTCCCTGATACAGACATCAGAACAGAGGAAAGCAGAGCCAAGGGAGAGAAGCAGGTTC
The DNA here is from genome assembly GCF_011764305.1 of Mustela putorius furo. Classification (NCBI taxonomy): domain Eukaryota; kingdom Metazoa; phylum Chordata; class Mammalia; order Carnivora; family Mustelidae; genus Mustela; species Mustela putorius. The sequence continues at coordinate 2,757,680 of NW_025422174.1, read as the reverse complement.
TTGGGGACATTTCCAAACACCTGGATCCAACCATACCTGAATCTAGAATCCCTTAACTGTTTTATTTTAATGAGTCAATGAGTTTCCCCTTTCAGGTTAAATATGTTTAATTCTTACAAGTAGAGAGCGGTGTAGACGTAGTTTGGACAGGTACCCCCAGACTCCGTCCTTGAGTAGGGAACCGGGATTTTTCAGGCAGACCTCGCTCACTCCTTTCATGTCTATCCGGGATGAACTCACTCGCCCTTGAAGGTGGCCAGTCAAGCCAAGGAGTCTTACCTGATCAGGATGGCTCCGGCTCAAGGACTGAGCAGAGCACATGTCCTGGGCCTCCATCCACTCCTCACTCAGGACTCCTGGGGCACTTTTCCTATTGCTCTGGCCCTCTGTGGTTTTATTTGCACATCTTTTCCCCCAAATTTTGCCTATGGCTAGTTCTAATATCCTTGTCTGTATTTGAAAAATCAGTATTTTTGCATAATAATCCAGATGTCTGATTTTGCTTAAAAGAAAATCCTGGTGTCATCCTAGGGGTTAGGAGAAGATGCTCCTTTTATAGAGGCTGTGTTCTCTCCAGTTTGCCACACTCCTCACCACTCCCTATTGTCTTACACCCAGCCTACTTCCCCGGCTTTTCTCGCCCTCCTGGCACCTGCACGAATTGCAGCCCATGAGACCTTTATAGTGAGAGATCTAAGCCCTGGCCTCAGTGGGCTGCAGGCAGCTTACATAGAAGCAAGAAGACAGAAGGATGATGACTCTCTCTCCCTAATCAGAATGCTCTATGCCAGCAAGGTGCCCAGTTGAGGCAATAATGATCTTAAAAGATAAAGTCTGGTGGGAGAGAGAGATGTGTATACCCAATATCTCACCCTTTCCCACTTAGTACTCAGAACGACAGCAGAACTCTCTCATGGCCCCCAAGACAAGAGCTCTGAGAGATGTTTGGAATCCACTACAAACATAAGCATGGTATTTCTTTCTTTCTTTCTTTTTTTATTTTATTTTATTTTATTTATTTATTTGACATACAGGGATCACAAGTAGGCAGAGAGGCAGGCAGAGAGAGAGAGGGGGAAGCAGGCTCCCTGCTAAGCAGAGAGCCCGATGCGGGGCTCCATCCCAGGACCCTGGGATCATGACCTGAGCTGAAGGCAGAGGCTTTAACCCACTGAGCCACCCAGGCGCCCCAAGCATGGTATTTCTTGCATGCCTCCTGTTTTCACTTAAAATTAGTCTAAGTTTTGCATCCTACTTCTTAATATTAAAAAGTATCATAAAATTAAAACCCCAGTCATGGGAACCCTGTTCATCTTTAAACTTTCTGTGTTCTACTGACATGTGGAGGTGAGCCCTGGAGTAGATGTGCCCCACTTTGGGGGGTGGACATAGAGAATGATAAGGAAAGTAGTAGGCACTGTGAATATTGGGTGTGCCAGACACTCCTGCCCCAGGACCCTTGCACTGGCTGTTCCCTCTGCCTGGAAGAGTCTTACCCCAGATACTTCCACGGCTCTCTCTCACCTCCTACCAGTTCTCACACAGCGTCCTCTCGGTGAAGCTTACCAGAAGCACCCCACTTCCACAGCAACTGTCCCTTCTCTCTCTACATCTCTCCACCCAACTGTTTTCTCCGTGACACTCATCACTTCCTATCACATTATGAAATATCCTTATGTTTAGCGTCTAGTGCGTACTTCCTCCACTGGGATCCAGGTTCCACCACAGCAGGCACTTTTGTCTGACTTAGTCACGGTCGGATCCCTGGCTCCAAAGTAGAGGGACTGCCACCTGTGGGTGCTCTATAAATATCTGGGCAAGGAAAGAATGATGGGACGAAGGAGCGGGTGGCGTGTTTTCTCCTGGGGGCCTCGCCAGCAGATTCCGTAGCAGTGTTGTGCGTTGGTTTTGTTGGGGGGAAAACAAACAAACGAACGAACTACAACATAAAGAACATTAGTGTTTTTGAAGCCAAAGGAACGATGGACAAGGCAAAGCGCGATTTGGTCTCCACTGACTGAACACTGTGGGAAGCTCCATCCACCTGCAGTCCCGGCCCTTCGGCCACCGGCACGCGCTGCTCGGGCCTTCTGGCCTCACCCCTGGGCCCCGGCCTGGCCCCCGGGCATACATCCCTTGGCTACTCTTCCCCTGCTTCTTCCAGAGCTTTCCCTATCCACGGCTCGTGCCAGAATATAATCCGACTCCCCTTGGGGTTTGTTGCCTGTAGGCACAGGGTTCGGTGGCCCAGCACTGGTGTTGTAGGAAGTGTGCAGTTCCCCGTCGTCCTGGGCAGAGACCCGATGCCCCTGCAGGACACGCCTGCAGCCTGTTGCTTGGCGGCCCTGCGCACATTCCAGAGCAGGTCAGAATTTTTTTCTCCAGCAACTCAGGTGTGCAATAAATGTCACAGTACTTTATTTGTCTAAAATCAAATTAAATCTGACTTTAAGCCCCTGATCCCCCCAGGCTGGAGGAAAATTCAATCTTGGTCTTATTGAAGCTCTCCTCCCCCGGCGTGAGCAGATTCCGGAAAGGCCTTAGGAGATTAAGGAGCACGGCCTTTAGAAGGCTTCTGTGGACCTAGGTCTGGGTCGGGCCCTGCTGGGCTGAGGAGGCAGAGGATGCGGCACGTTCCCAGGAAAGTTGGCGGGGACGGGGGGGGGGGGGTGGGGGTGGGGGACAGAACCAGACCATGCAAACATCACGAGTTGCCCAAAGGTCGGGGCTACCTGTGAGGCTGGAGGAGGGGCCCACGCCATCATTCTAGGACTCTCCGTTCGTTCTCGAATTCTGGCATGGACACAGACGCAGGGCCAGCGGTTCCACCCGCGAATCTGTCCGTCAGGCCGTCCAGCAAACCTGCACCGGGTTCCCACTCCATGCCAGGCCCCGCACACCACGCCAGAGCCAGGGGCTGCCCGGGTGAGCGGGGAGACAGGCAACAAGGAAACCGGGCAGTAACTGCGTCCGGGGAACAGCCGGCTGCTGTCCCAGGGGCAGCGGGACAAGGTCCTGCAGTAGGAAAGCGTTTGGGGTTGCCCGTATTTTTCTTGGACTGGGAACCTTTGTTGGGTGCTCAAACTGAACCTTGAACCTTGGCCCCTGCCCTCACATGCTGCCCAGGGAGGCCCCCGTCCCACAGCGGACCCCGGGACGGAGACTCTCGGCGGTGCCGTGCTCTTCCTCGCTTACTCGAGCTTCCCTTCCTCATTCCTTCCAGCTTGTTCCTCCTCCTCCGTTCCCCACCCCCGCCGCCCCCGCAGGGACAGACAGACACACCGCTGGGCCCCAAGGGGGCCCAACCCATCACAACGCCGGAGCGACCAGGCGGCGGGACCGCAAGACAGAGACCCAGCTTACAGAGTGTCTCCCGGCCCAGGCAGGCGCCCGTGAAATGTCTGACAGCCCAGGAGATGGATCGGCAACACGGCTCAGGCCACACTTGCAGGGCAGAATTGAAGCCATCCTTCCTGGCGACGGCCGCATAGATCAACCCGAGCACACTATCCGCCCCGCCACCCAGCGCCTGGCCGCCCCCCCTCCTCCCGGGGCTCTGCTGGGCTCTGGCCTGGGCCGCCCTTAGCTGGCGGGAGATCCGCGCCCAGAGCAGGGGACCCAGAGCAAGACCTTGGGGGGACAAGGTGCCCCTGGACAAATCCCAGTGGGAGAGGCGACTGGTGTCTTGAGATACAATTCGGTTATCGTCTTTGTAACATTTACTGGACATTTACTGGGCGCTTTTCCCCCATGCGGAGACTGTGCGAAATACCCCCGGTGCGATGTTCCCCTCGGCTGCACGCCGCCCTGCAGGATACGCATCCGTAGCGGGTTCAGAGAGGAGCTGTCCACCTCCCTCACTGCAGACATGGGCCAGAGAAGTTAAGCAATGAGCCCAAGGTCACGCAGCAAACCAGTGGTGTGGCTGTGTCCTTGCGTAGAGGTGGCTTAGTTTCTAGATTCCTGGGCTGTTTTTGCGTTTGTCCTGGGACGAGGGTCCCCACAGCTGCAGTGCTGGGACCTGAATGTCCCTGTGATTCGGGCCGTCCTCTGCCCTGAGGAGCAGGTGAGAGTCAGGAACAAGCGGCGGTTCCCCACATCCCCTCCTGGCCAGGTGGAGAAGACCCACAGTCAGGGCGACTGAGGTGCACAGGCCCTGGAGGCAGACAGGCCACGGGGAGGCTCAGGTGGGACACTGGTTTTTTTGTGTGTGTGTTTTTTATAAACGCGGGATCAGATCAAATGTACCTCTTTCTGCCTGCTGACACGCAGCCAAGCTTCGTGGAAATCCGTCCGGGTCGCCCCACGTGCTTTTCACTCTGTGATGGCCATTAACAGGCCATGCGCGGACGTACCGCAGTGCGTCAGCCGCTCCTCCCTCCCCACCACGCCAGTGACCGGGTGATGTTTGTGGGAAACGAGCCGAGACCCAGGAGGGAAAGGAAGGAGAAACGGCGCCGGTGGGAGACCCCGCAGAGGTGGGGCAGGGCGGAGAGAGGGCTCCCCATCAACAGAAGGGGAGTGTCTTCCTATGCTGGGCCAGGGGGGCTCGGACGAGCTGTGTCTCCTCGGCTGTGCCCAGTCCCTCAGGTCCCTCCCACGGCCCTGGTGGGCTTCACAAAATGGGACGATCTGCTCCTTCTGCTTGACAGCCCCTAGGATGAAGACACAAACGCCTTACGGTGACAAATATGACCCAGCTTCTCCTGCCCCAGGCTGCACTTGCAGCCTTCATTCCCTGCGTTCCAGCCACGCTGGCTTCCTTTGTGGCACTGCCAATGTGCCGTGGTTCCTCCTGCCCCAGGGCCTTTGCATGTGCTGTCCTGCCCCCCAGAATGGTATGGCCCTCTCTCCCGTCTCCCCCGCCTGTTCCCCTTCCTCCCTCCTCCTCCCCACTCCTCCTCCCCCTCCCCTTCTTTCTCCCCCTCCCTCCTCCCCCACCTCCCCCTCCCTCCTCCCCCTCCCTCCCGCCTTTCCCCTTCTCCTTCCTCTTCCCCTCCTCTTCCTCCTGCTCTTCCCGCGGTCAGGGCAGGGGAGGAAGGATGATGAATGGCTCCTTAGGTAGGAACCGTTACCCGCCCATTTTACATTTTTAAGAAACTGAGACCGGCCAGGCCCAGGGAAGCTCAGAGCTGCAGCCTCCGGGTCAGACAGGGCTGGATTCAAACCCCAGCTTTGCCACTGGCTGATGGGCCGACTCGGGACAAAGGCTCCCACATTTCTGACAACTCTGAGGATGTTTATCTGAGAGTTAACAAAAAGAGCTTTCTTTAACTGAAAAAAAAAGAAAGAAAGAAAGAAAGAAAAAGCAGCACGGGAAGGGTCTGAGCCTCAAAATGCCAGTGTCATTATTATGGCATGGAAAGTAAAGTGAGTTTCTTAGGAGTAAATTAGGCCAGTATTCCCAGGCTTGTACTTCTAAGAAGGTCCACACCACAGCACAGCCCACGTGGCCCTGCCCACCTCCTGAGCCCACCTCACTCCTGGTCGCCCTCACTGCCTCCTCCCAGCCCCCTTTCCAGCACTGCTTTGTATCCGCGGATCCCCCAACCTGGCATGCTGTCCCTGCAGGATTTTCTCTGTCCGGCTCATACTCCTCATTCATAAGTCAGCTTAAATGTCACCTTCTCAGAGAAGCCCTCCCTGACTACTCTATCAGACACACCCACGTGTTCCCACGAAGGGGCTTTATCACGCTGGCTTATGTCCCCCATGATCTGTGTTACCATCTGAAACTCTCCCGCTCACATATTTAGGCGGGTGCTTGGTGATTGTCTTTCCCCATTTGGGAGATAAAGCTGGGGCCTCCCCTATCTTGTTGTCCAGTATTTCATCCACAGCACCTAGAACTGTGCCTGACCCCATAGTAGGTGCTCAACAAATATTTCCTGGAAGAACGCTTGAAAAGGGATGAAGAATAGAGAATGGGGGGCATGGAGTAAGCCCTCAGCCTCAGGCCAGGTCGGCCAGAGGGTGCTCCAGTCCTTCCTTACTGGCCTGCCGTGGGGTCTGGGATTCAGCTGTTACGTTCTGAACACAGCCACAGGCTAACATATAAAACGATGGGCATGGCTGTGTTCCAACAAAGCTTTATTTACAAAAAAGGGGCAGCCGCTGAATTAGGCTCACAGGTCCTGGGTTTTCAACTCCTGGTCTAGGAAGGTCCCCGCCAGGGTACTTGTGGGACAAAATGCAGGTTATGGTCCAGGAACCAGCACTCACAAGGCAGTTGAGACTTGGTCAAGGTACCTGACAAGGGCTGCATCAGCAGGACCCCAGACACTAATTACAACAGAGGCATGGGCCATAAACTTTATTGCTCAGCAAGACTTTGGCCCCCAACTTCACTACCTGCTGATTTTCCAAAGAGCAGTGGAGGTGGGCTCAGCGCTGTGATCACTGATGCGTCAGGGAAAGGGAGCCTGCACGTTTAATTAAATGTTATTCAAGAAATAAAATTCAGGCCCTCAGCTGACAACGCAGAATATTAAAGCATCAATTTCCTGAAGGAAACCTGCCTTAATGAGATTCTCCAAATAAATGGAAAGGGGGGGAAGAAATGTATTAATCCCAGCTGGTAATGTCAGCCCCATCAACCCAGAGCGATGTCTTGACGAACAAAGGCTGATGATATTGGTTTAGTAGGAAAAGAAAGTGTGTGAGTTTTCTGTTGAGTCCTCTGGGTTCCAGAGACACCCAGACCCCTGGGAAGAAGACCCGTCCATCTCATGAGCCCCTCGGATGGAGAGAAGCCATAACGTGCTGGACTGTCGGGGCCAAAGGTGATAATAATTGATTGGAGTCAAGCCGGGAGGTCTAGAGTGGAGGGTCACAGGGCTCTACCCTTGGTCCTGTCCCAGGCAGCCTTGTCATTCGGGACTTGGAAGGGTGGGAGGGGCGCACTGACCTCATTTGTCCGGACGCTGATGTTAGAACTCCATTCATCTATGTAATGTACCCGAAACACTTTGAACAAAATAGATGCCTGTCGCGTTTCCCCATCCAACCCTTCAATCCCTTCTGAGTCCCCAAACCAGTGTGAATAAGATCGATTTTCTCCACTGAATACGATGGTCATGGCCTTCCCCTTCCTTTTCCTCCCCGTTCCGTTATTAACTTAACATATTTCCTTGAATTTGACTCATTCATTATCTCAGATAGAGAGATTTTAAAGGACACTTTAGATGACTACTGGGAATGAAAAACTGGCACGGCCCCCAGCAAAACGTAGCCAGAAAGACAAACCGAATGACAACTTAACACTGTCGTGGCTCAATATCATTTGCCAGATGAAAACCGTAAGCCCCCAGATTCACCCCCAGCGTCCTGGAACCATAAATGGTGTCAGCCGTCTGGTGACATCGTGCCTCTGTGCGGCGACCTCTGCCTGAAGCCAGCCCAGATCTCTTTCTGTTGCTTATCCTCGCGGACCCCCACCGGGCAGATACAGCGTCCCTCGGGTTCCGCTCTCCCCAGTCCTGGCGTCGCGGGGTTCTTGTCTCCGAGCCGAAGAACAAATCTTGCAGACAAGAGAGGGAAGCAAAGTTTACTAAGGGAAGGTGAGAGCAGTGAGGCGAAACAGGAGCTGTCGAGAGTGAGAAGGGTCCTGGGCGGGTTGCCAGTGAGGGCTTTTGGGGTCGGTCCTCCATAGAAAACTGACCGAGGGGACTTGGTGAATATCTGGTCTGTAACATTAAAACAAACCAGGTTGACGGTGTAAATACTAGGAAAATATCTCGCCTGTATTAAGAGCAAACAAGGCGGCTTGGTTGGCTCCTTCCCTCTGGCTAGCACCTTGTCTAGAACATTTCTCTATATCTGGGGTTTCTGCGAGCCTGGTCCAGCGGCCCCGCTCTGCGGGAGCCTAGTCTCACAGGCCGGTCATCTCTCCCTACCTAGCCTCGCCCGTCCCTCCCTTACTCACGGGGACCTACCCTTCTGCTTCCACAGAGAAGCTTCAGCCTGGGACGTGAAATAAAACAAGGCTCCCCGTTCCCAGCATAACCAGTTCACAGTGGGGCTGGGGAGCTGGGGCAGGACCGAGCCCTTTCTGACCCGCTCCATACCGTCTCCCCAGACGGGGCGCTTGGCACACAGGAGGCATCCCGGCCCCAGGGGTGGATGCTGTGGGACTCAATACAGCGGCGCGCGGGTTCCGGGAAGGAAGTCTCTGTGCGAATCTTCCTTCTCATTCTGCACTTTGGGACTGGAAGCGTCTCCCGGGATGACGGCAGAGGGTGTCAGTCTTGATTACGGGGGGGATGCATCTGCTTGGGGGAAGTTTGATGGAATGTCCAGCCGTCACTATTAGTCTTCATTGAATACTAAATAGAAGTATGAAGAATCAGAGTAGACAACCAGATTGTGAAAAATCTCCCAGATTTATTTTTGCAGTGCTGTTAAATCCATTTCTGATTAAAATAATTCATCACTTATCTATAGCAAGCAATACGGACTGGTTATCCATATGTGAATCTGTCTTAGGAATATGCACCAACTTAAAGTGATTTTTTAATAAAAATACATTATTTTTAGCCAGCAATTTGGTTCCGAGGGCTGGCTGCTTACAAAGGGAAGAGAACTATTCTCTGAGTCAGTGAATGTTTCCCAAAAAAAATAAATTAAGGGGAAAACAGGAGAGGCAGCTGGCTCCCAGCGGGATACAAATTCACGGTGCTTTTTACCTTTGCCTCAAATTTCACTGCTCTTAATTTTTGGTTGGGGGCAGGGTGGGCTGTGGCCGGTGTTCGGTTTTTCAGAAGATGGTTCAGACAGCACCTGACGACTCTGGCCGGGTTTGTGGTTTCCTTGAAACGGTCATGACTTGGAGGAAAATTTGAAAAATGGCCTAGCACATGCCTAGACTTCAAGGGTCCTTGGGGTGGCATTCAAGGCCCCAGCGCAGCCCAGTCTCAACCCAATATTCCCCACTGCCCAGGTCTCCCAACCGCTGCTTCAGCCGCGGAAAATCTCCTCTTTCTCCGGAACAGCCGGCACAGCGTGTTCTCTCGGAAATACAAGGGGGAGACCAGCAACCATTCTTACGTGCCTGCACTTGCATGGAGCGGGTCGGGAAAGGTGCTCAGGAGACAAAAGGAGTGGTTCTGTGGGGAGCGAGGAGGGTGGGAAGCCCCCGGGGGGAGGAAGGGGCAGGGTAGGACGGAGGAGAAGGAATCCTCATTGTTCCGGAAGACATTTCTAGTCCTTTGCGCTGGCTAGCCCCAGCTCCTGGAGGACTTGCTGGACCTCACGGCCATGGGCCACCGTCCCACCCCCCCCCCATGCATGACGCAAGAAGGGTCCCTCCGTGCTCCAGTCACCTTGGCCAGAAGGCAAACTCCCCAGGGGCCGGGACCGTAGATGCCATCTTCTCCGCAGTAGCAGGGGCTCTAGCACGGTGCCCGACACACAGTAGATGCTCAGTAAATCGCTGTCGAATGAATGAATGAGGAACCATTTGAGAGGCTGCATAACCTAATAGGCAGGAGCACGGGCGCTGGTGTCGGCAGGTCTGACTGGGGCTGTGTGACTTTGGAAATGTGAATGAACCTCTCTGAGATGCAGTGTCTCTCCTCGGGTTCTGCCAAATGCTCAGTATGGTCACTTGTGAGTCATGAGCCCGCTGCGTTAGCTAGGGTGTTGTGGTTGTCTTGGGGGCGGCAGTTGCCACACTGTAAGTCATCTGCCACATTCCTGCCCCTACCCCCAGACCAGATGCTCTGCCCCTGCCCCTAGCATCTTTCTGCAATGCCGGCTCTAGAGTAGAACCAGCAAGGAATGGTTCTCGGAAGGTTTGCTGACTGACTTAAAAGAGGGAGCCGATGAGGGGGGAGGCTTCTGCCAGAGGGGAAGGAGGAGGTGAGGCTGATGGGCAGGCGGGACCCAGTCTTGCTGGTAACTGGGACCCTGGCCATGCAAAGCACCCCAGAGCTGACGACACCAGCAGGCAGACCTCGGCCTCCCGCAGTCCCTCCTGCCGGGGATGCAGAGGGAGTTGAGAGCTGGAGCCAGAACTTGGCCGTTGCTCCAGTAGCGGCCCTGCTCAGCCAGCCCTCCCCTACTCACCCCCCTCCTGTGGGGGGGCGCCTGGCACCTTCGCCCTCTACCCACCGGCCTCCATGCCCAGGCGGCCCTCTCCAGGGGTGACTTGCCCATGGGTGTCCCCTTCCCCTGTGCAGCCCGCACCGTCCAGTGCCCCTCACTTCTGTCTTTCACACGAAGCACACGTAGCTCCTGCTTGCTGAACCGCACCTGGCACTTTGCAGGGTGTTGTCATGCACGTTCCCCCCGAGGAAGTTCGGTGACTCTGTCGCTGTGGCACAGCTGTTCAGAGGCCGGGACATCAGCGAAGATCTGTCTCCTCCTGGGATAAGGGCTCCTAACTGCACCCTTAGGCCGCCCTCCCCGTGGGACCCGGGGCGCGGGCTCGCTGATGTTTCCAGGCCCATTCCCCGCTCACACTCTTCCGGTTGCCCGTTCCAGCTGGGGACGCGGCATCCTGAAGGATGTCCCGTGACCTCTTCGAATACCTCCCGAGATGGAGAGCTCACTGTCACCGCCTCCTCCTGGCTAGGTTCCTTTTACCACACCGGGAGGCAGGCTCGTGCTTCTCGCTTTCCCAGGTCGGGTGCAGGGGCCCTGCGACCCCACGCTGACTCCTACTCCAGGCCTCAGCCTGGCATCCACCTTCAGAGGGGACCCCCTCCCTTCATGGCTTGGCATAGCATGAGACACATAATCGACGCTCTAACACAGCTCTCTGGATTTTTCCAGGAGCAACCAGACCCCAAAGGAGGGACCCTGCCCTTGACCCAGGCTGTAACAGATGTACCTGAATTTTCATTCAAGTTCACCTGTACTGGCCTTCACAGCTTGCTGTGGGTGGCTGGGAGGGCAGGCAGCTCTCCAAATGAAGTATTCATCACCCTGGTGGGCGAGCCCCGTTCCTGTGGGCGCCACTCAGTCTGTCTTTCATTGAATATTCACTGTAAATATACTCTGCTGGGCACAGAAATCCTACACATAGAGCAGACGGTCCCTAACCTCAGAGGTTCCTGCGGAATCAACCCTGGTCACAGAGGGAAACAGACCACAGAAAGGAGAGCCGATCCCACGGCCATCCGTCAGCACGGCACCCTCCTGCCTGAGTGCCGCACACTGTGCACAGGACAAAGGGCGTCTGTCTGCGGGTCAGCTCCTCCCTGGCAGGAGAGGTGCTTGTGGGAGCCCAGTGCTGATGGGGCAAAGGAATGACTGAATGCAGGAACATCCTGGAGGTTGATCCAACGATGCTGTTGGAACCTGGAGGGCAGATGCCAGCATCTGGGAAGAGGGAGCGTGAAACAATGAGTTTGACCTCGTGGACGGCGTGCTCGTGAGTGTGGGTACGGGGGGACTGCAAGTGAGCAGAAGGGACTGCCCAGAAAAGGCAGAGAGACTCGGCAAGGAATGAAGTGTTTGCCAAGCTACAAGTGTTTTCGGGGCTGCAGAAAGTGCTCGGTCTCGTGCAAACGCGCTTCCCTTGGGATTTTGAGCACAGCAGCCAGTCTGCAACAGGACCCCCGGCAGCCATGGGCTGGTGTAGGGGAAGAAGGAGGGGCTGTGTCCACACCTGTCAGGAGCCAACTCCTCTCCAGGTCCCTCCGCTTCTGTCCAGCCTGCGCTCCCAGACCTGCAGGTGTGACCTTGAGCGTCTGCCTCCCAGGGGATGGAGACTGTCAGTGCGGACAGAAGCAGACAGGCTTGTGCTAAAATTCCTGGCACTCTCCATTGACTGGGCAGGTGACGCGCCCTTTCCTGGGTCTGACAGGTCTCTGGGCTGCTCATCGACCAGCGTGCCTAACCCCCATCCTGGGAGCAGCCAGGGTGCCGTGACAGCCAGCTGACGTTAATTATCTGTGGGTTACAGGCATGGGGGAGCGCAGAGGGCTGTCAGCAAGCAGAGCGGTGTCACTGTGGCTCCTGGCCTCTGCAGCCAGGACCATGAGCAGGGACATGGCTTTGCAAGTTCAAATTGGGATGGGGGTGAGGGGGTGCGAGGCTAGCAGCGCTCCCGGCAGACTCTGGGGTTGTGCAAACCTTTGGATTACTTCATGAGCAGGTCAGGCTCACGGTGCCCCAACACCCAGTCAGATCCGTCCTCACGGCCGGACCGTTCGTCTCCGGAACAGGCCTCGCAGCTGGTTCTCCGCATCCCCGGCCGCCTGCTGGCGCTCGGTGCCATGTCTCCCTCCCGCTTCTAACCCAGCGCCTCCCTGCACACGGCAGCTAGCGCCGGCCTTTCAGAGTCTACCTCCCTGCGACCCCAGTTTAGGGTCCCGCCGGACCCTCCAGCTTCTTCTCCACCTCCGCTCTCTGCTCTTGCCACACGGTCTTTGCACATGCTGTTCCCTCTGGCTGGAATGCTGTCCCTCCATCCCCAACTTTCTTAGGTCTCCCATCATGCCTCCCCTCCCCCACAAAGCTTCCCTCAAGCCCCAAATCAGGCAAGTTCATACTCTCGCAAAGGGGGCACAGAGGTCAAAGGCATAGAAGCTGGCGTCAAGCAGCCTGGTTTTGAATCCCAGTCCCTCCTCTAGCTGTGTGACTGCGGGCAAGGTACTTAAGCTCTCTGAGCCTCAGTGTACCCCTCTACAAACAATCCCACGAGCCCTGTTTTATGGACCAAAGGGGTTAACAGAGGTACAAGGCCCTTGGAGCAGAGCCTGGCCTGTGGGCGCCAGCATTAGCTGCTGCTGCTTTACATTCCCTGATTCTCTGTAACCAGAGCCTTAATGGGAAGATAATTTGATTAATTCTGTCTTCTTCAATTGGCTCTAGGCCAGGGGTTCTTACCTTCTGCACTATTGACATTTGGGGATGGATAGCTTTGTTGTGGGGCTGTCCCGTGCATTATAGATTGCTGGGCAGTGTCCCCGGCCCCTGTTCCCTAGATAGCAAGTTGTATCCTCTTAATTGTGACAACCAAAAAATGTCTTCAGACTTTGCCCAGTGTTCCCAGGGAGACAAGGCAGCGGGGGAGTCCCCGGCTCTCCTGAGAGAGCAGCGGGCATCGGTGGTCTCCAGTGCGATCTCTTCCCAGCGCCCAGCACAGCGCTGGCCCGAGACAGGTGCTCATTAGGACATGTAAAATGGATCCATGAAGGAGCGAGTGATGAATGAAGGCGCAGCAAGAGACAGCGGTAGCATAAAGATGTCAGGGGACAGGAAGTCAGGAGATCTGGGGTCAAGTGCGGCTTCCGCTCGTCCCAGGGGGCGTCACTCAGGGCCAACTGCTCACTCCCATCTCCCCACCTGTGAAACGCGGGTGGTGGCGGTGGTCGCGATCTCTCTCCCATCACGGGGGTGTTACGAGGCTCAGACAAGCAAATGAATGGTAAAACGCTTTATAAACCGTGGAGCACCGTACGGACGAGCAGGTTTGTAAGGGTCCCTCGGAAACCCTCCAACGCGCCTCCTCTCAGCGCGCTGGTCCTGTCGGGCATCCTCTAGGCTCTGACGGGCACGGGCGGGCACGGGTGTACAACAGGCATGTTACGTAACGAAGAGGATAGAGCCCTTTGTCTTCCCTTTAGTGTTGCTGTCAGTCCGTCTTACGGGGGAGACCGTCATGGTACAGTGTATGTCACGGTGCTGATGGCGTCCGACCAACAGGATCCCGCACCTGCTGCGAGGGCGGTGTCCCTGTCACTGGTTCGTATTGGACGACGTCTTGGGTAGATTGCGGTACCAAGTACATACCAAGGCCAGCAAGCCCAGAGCGCTTAACTACATTGTGTTTCTAACAAGGAGAGGCACCGGGTGGTCGCAGGAAGGCTCTGGGCTTGAGTCTTACCAACCCAGGTGCAGAGCCAGGCTGCAACGGCCCCGGGCTGTGTGAGCTGGGCCGTATCACCTGCCCTCTCTGGGCCCCATTAACTTACCTGCTGAATGGGAGCAGAGGAGGCGTCACAGCATCCTAAGATATTGGAAAAGGACAGCTGTTTGGAGAAGGGGCAGGATGGTGTGGGACAGCAGACACTCTTCTCCGTGATTTCCAAGCATCTGTCAAATATGCAAATAGTATTGATTTGCAGGAAACAACCCCTCTTAGGCAGCCTGGAGAGTCAATGGCTTGCCTGCCTTAGGGTAGCATGGCACAGGGGGCAGGACATGGAGCCCAAACCACGAACGGGGAATTTGGCTCAAGCACCTTGCCCACCCCTCCCCCCCATCATATCCCAAAATGTGAACTGGAGATGCTAAGCACTGCTGCCTCGGACAGCTGTTGTCATGGTCAGAGAAAAGAACCGAGACATGTGTAATGATTGCGTAACTCCATGCCTAGTACGTGGAAGGTTCCAGAAGAACTGAGACAATGTAAAACTACTGCTTAACTCAATGCCTGGTACATGGAAAGTTCTCGGTCAGTGGAAGGAGCCCCATGTGTCAAGTCCCTTCCATCCTATGACAGAACTTACCTTTCCTGTCCTCCTGAGAGGTCCTCTGCCTCTTCCCCATAGGATAAAATAGAAGCTGACAGACATGTGAACTAAACATGGAGGTCCTCTTAAAGGGTTAAGCTTCCCATGGTTTGACTTGACCATGTCCTTCAGTATCGACATGATTCAATTCCAGCCCTTGGTTGTAGCTTCGAATGAAGCCAAAACACTACCTGGAGGTCCCAGAGGCCAGCGCTGACCACGTGGCCCCCAGGACCTGGTCATCTCACTGAAAACCAGATCCCCGAGAGCCCTGCACCCCAAGGACCTCCCTCCCTGGGCCTGCCACTTTCCACTTACAAAAGTTGCTGCTCAAGTCGGAAGAATTTCTAAAATGCTTTAGGGCATTCGAGCTCTAACAAACTATGACCAGGTCCTCGTTGGGTTCTTTCTCTGTGCCCGGCCATTTACAGGAGCACCACAATGTAACAGCTTAGTGGATTCGAATCTGATCAGGAATAGTGAAGAAATAAATGCTCAAAGGAAGGCATCCCCCAAGGGCAGAGACCCTGAGATAGCCGACTCCAGGCAGGCCTCCGGTATGCAAACTACCCCCCTGAGGCAGTGGCTCCTAGGTAGACTCCGGATGTTTCTGTGCCGGGACTGGAAATGCAGTGTAGATGAGTACAAAGAGCCCGGTTGCTGCAGACAGACCTGAATTCGAATGGTGACGGCCTATCACGAATTGTGCAATGATTATGTCCTTCTTGTTTGCCATTACCTCCCCTGTCCGTCCGGGGACTGACTTCCCTCCCGTAAGAGAGGAGAGTCCTAGTGGGGACCTTCCCCCGACGGTGCTCTGAAGACCAGAACTGATGACACACACGAATGTGTCAGCTCCGTGCCTGGCCCAGGGCTGGGGCAAAAACCTTGGAATGAGAATTCTTTATAGGACAAGGCATCCCTGTCTTTCAGATTCTAGCACACAGGAATCAAGGGGAGAACTTGTTAAAAATGGAGTGCTGGTAATGTTCTCAGCACAAGAAAGAAACGGTAACTGTGTGACGGGACAGATGTGTGCCGGCAACGTAGGGGTGTATCAGATCAACACGCCGTGTTGTTATGTGTTATATGTCGATTACAGCTCCGTAAAGACGGCGGGGGGGGGGGGGGTTTGCTTTGGGGTGGGGGGGTGTGGTTCTTAAAAGGTAACCCAAGAATCCTTTGGTATAGGAGCTGTTCAGGATCTTGACTTGGGTGATAGATTCCCAAACCTACACACGTGATAAGGTTGTACTGAACCACATCCGTACG
This sequence comes from Mustela putorius furo, assembly GCF_011764305.1. Classification (NCBI taxonomy): domain Eukaryota; kingdom Metazoa; phylum Chordata; class Mammalia; order Carnivora; family Mustelidae; genus Mustela; species Mustela putorius. The sequence continues at coordinate 2,741,946 of NW_025422174.1, read as the reverse complement.
ACCTACACACACGGCTGGAGAACTCTGAGGAAGATCAGCAGCTTGTATCGATGCCAGTCTTCCTGCTCCGATTTTATTCCGCAGTTTGCCAAGTGTTACTGGGGTCAGGACGGGGGTGGGGAAGCTTACAAAGGATTTCTCGGTATTACTTCTTACAACGGGATGTGGCTTTAGAAGTACTATTTTGAACCAGAAACAGATTGCTGGACCCCGCCCCCAGACTACCAGTAGAAACTGCATTTCTTTTCTTAACGTGTTGCCTTCTCCCCAGCTTTACTGAAATCTATGGGACACAGAACACTGGGACTTCAAGATGTCTGACATGACGCTCTGAGGTTCATTTACGCTGCTGACATGATAAACACGGTGAGAGCAGTTTACCTCATCCGTGACCTCACACGGCTATTTCGCGTGCGTGGTGAGAACATTTAAGATCTAGTCCCTTGGTGACTTCCTAGAATACAGTATTCCCAGCCACAGTCCCCATGCCGCATCCGCTAGGCGCTGCGCCTGACCCGTCTTATCACCGGAGTGCGGAGTGCGGACCCTCTGACCACCTCCTCCCGGTCCCCCACCCCCAGCCTCTGGCAACCATCAGTCTTCTTCTGTTTCTAGAACTCCAGCTTGTTTAGATTCTACCTGTGAGTGAGATCACACACTATCTGTCTTTATCTGGCTGGCTGACTTAATTAGCATAATGACCTCAAAGACTGGCCATGTTGTCACAAAGGGCACCCTTTGCTGCTTTTGAAAGCTGAATAATATCCACTGGGGATATGTACGTCTTTTTTTTATCCATTCTCCCACTGACCTTGCATTTCTAACACACTCCCAGGTGATGCGGAGGCTGCTGCTGGTCAGAGGACCAGACTAACCTGCTTTTATCAAGGAGGTCCCAAAGAAGGCAGGAATTCTGCATCCACATGGTCATTCCAAGGCGAATAATCCCGGTTTGTAGGAAAATTAACTCCATAAATTCCTGCAAGGTCTGGCTTCTTTCCATCTGTGGTCCCAGCATCTCCTCACCTTGTGGTGAGACCTGCCATCCAGCTCCACCTTCCACCGCTGGGGGAAGACGGAAGAGGAGAACCTCCAGACCAGCAGCTTCAGGAAGCAGATGAAGAGGAAGTTGCCCCCACAGCCCCCATGCACACTCCACTGGGACCACCACACCTTGCTGCAAGGGAGGCTGGGAAATTGAGTCAGTAGGCGGGGTGGGGGGGGTCTTGTTTCTGGGAAGAAGGGGAGAAAAACCAAGGCTGATGGGAGCAGACCGTGGTGTGCCACGGTTGCCTCGACCTAAAAAGAACCAGAACAGGCAGGGTGCATCAGAGATGTGCCTCCATCTTGGAGCGTCCCGGAAAAGTAAGAGAACACAGGGCAGAGATGAGGGCCGGGCTCAGAGGCCTCCAAACGGTCGGTCGGCTCAGCCTCACTTCCATGACTGTGAGTCTCACGGACTTCCCTTTGTGCATGGCAGAGGTGACTCAAAAAGCAAACAGCCCAGGAGGTGGCCTGGAGGCCGTTCCTCATGCTGTTCCGCTCTGCCTTGGTTCTAGGCAAGCTCAGTCCTGCCAGCACCCGGTCCCTCTGCCCTCCAGGTCCAGAGGCCTGGAGGGAAAGCAGGGTCACTCAACAGCTTCAGTCAAGACTCCTGGCATCTGGGCTTGGAGCAAAACCACCACGGACGCCCCTCCCGGGCCGCCCTCCAGCCCAGTTGCCGGACGGACAGTCAGACCTCTGCTCAGCATCCACCGACCCCACCTCCTCCGTGCAGCGGCCTCCACTGTGTGGGTCCTCCCCATGCCACCGGGGTGCTGCGTGGTGCTGAAGCGTGTCATGCCACAGAGTCGCTGTCATTAAACTGCGTCAAGAGGGCGTCAGGTGTTGTCTGATGACCCACCACCACCCAGCACCCAGGCCCCCAGGCTGTGCACAGCCGCAGGGAGTCCAGGGCAGCTCACGGGCAGTGCGCCCGCTGGATCTTCCCCTTGGGGATTTTGGCTCGGGCTGCCTAGTTCTCTTACAGAGGATCTGATGGGCAATTTCTTGGTTAAAGTAAGAGCGGTGCCGTGGCAGCTTCATCTCCCTCTTGAATGAAGGTCCGGGAAGATACCCCATGGGACCCGCTGAGCCTGCTGGGAAGAGTGGAAAAACCAGGTGAGGTGATGATTAAGGCCCTGTGCCCGGTTCCGGTGCGGGGCTCTCTCCACCCAGGCATGCTCCAGCCCCAGCGGGGCGGTTGTGACGCAAGTCCATTCTGACGCCATCTGACTCTGCAGAGAACGTCCGATTCCACAGGGGAAGGGCCCCGACCCCCAAGACTGCAACCCCTTCAGATGCCAGCGGCAAGTCCCCCTTGTCACCTGTGCCTGACCAGCCACAGATGGGAGGTTCCAACCACCCCCTCCTTGGGTTTAGTGTATTTGCTGAAGTGCTCACAGAACTCGGAGAAACGTTCTTACTCTATCCCCAGGGTACTATAAGAGCCTACAGCGCGGTAACACCCGGAGGGTAGCAGTGCACAGGCCAACGGATGCGGGAAGGGGCTCAGAGGCTCCCATGCCCTCACCACGTGGGCCCTGAGAACCTCCTGTGTTTACCTGCCGGGAAGCTCGGAACCGTCCTTTGGAGGTTCTGTGGGGCTTTATCACAGAGGCAGCTCGATCGGCTCACTGGCCGTCCGGGATTGAGTCTACCTCTAGCTCCTCTCCGCCCCCCTCAAACTTCAGGGAGTGGGACTAACATCTCCAAGCCACCCCATCCCTGGGTGCTTTCCAAAAGCCACTTCGTTAACATAACAAAGCCTTTCTCTCATCACAGGAAAATTCCAAGAGTTTTAAGAGCTAGCACCAGAAACAGGACGAAGCCCAAATATCTATGTCTTATCACAAAATCAGAATATCACGACGGTGCTGATGGTGAGGCCAACGAACTGTGCACCTGACTCCACACTGTGTGCGGTCCATGCCTCCCACACCATCTTATAACGGGCCACTCAGAAATCCAACACAAGCCAAGCCCACAAAAAGCTGGGAGGTGGCCATGCCTGGATTAATCCAGAACGTTCCCTCTTCACCAGCATGTCCAGTGTCACCAACTGGTGTCCAGTGCTAAAACCCAGCCCGCAGATGTATTCTGTCTGACCTGCAGAGTGCTTTCAATTCCTCCAGTTGGTAACCAAGATTTAAATATAGGATTTGGGGTTATTGTTTTTGTTAAGCCTAAAGGTATCCTAGCTTCTGGCTTCTAGAAGATTCAGAACACCTGACATCCCCAAGGCCATAAATCCCACATGATAACAGGTGTCCAGGACTGTCCACTTTCAAACCGGGCTGGGGTCGCCATTTTGCTAAAGTCCGCATCTGGGTTATTTCTCTTATTCGGTCACAGGCTGGTCCCATGAGCATCTGTGTTTTCAACCTTCCTATTTCTACAAGGGGCAGTGTGGCCTCGTGGCTGGCCGCCAGGCTGTTAGATACTGCTGAGTGACCCACCTCCGGCCCTAGGGTTCCAGGAGACTAGTTTGGGGACCTCACTGGCCTTCCGGATCCCAGAGGAGCCTGCTGGGGGGGGGGGTCTGGTGCGGACTGGCCCAAGGGGAGCCCAAGTGACCGGACCAGATGCCACTATGGTACTTCTCTTAATAAGCTTGACATTGAACTTCGATCACAGATGAAATTGGTTTGGGAGGGGCAGGTCCTGTGTTCCCCGCGCTGTGCCTGCTGGGTAGAAACCTTCCTCCCTGTGCTGACCTCCACGCCGGCTCAGCGAATTCCCCCCGAAACTGTGAAATTGCATCAAAAGATCTGATCAAAGCCCCCATTGGCCGCCAAGCTGCAATGACTTCTGTGATTTTTCTTAACCGGATTTTAATTTTTATGTTTATTATTTGGGGACTGACGGAGCAGAGGAAACAGCTCAGCCCCTGGATTCCACTTTCGCGCTCTCCTGTGAAGCACTTTAAGGACTTGGGAAAACTCAATTGCAGAAGAAAGGCATTTGGCTCTCAGTGTTTCATGTTTTGTTCCCGCTCCCCGGGCTTGGAGACAGCTCGGGAACTTAATTAAAATCAATGGAGAAAAAGAATTGAATAAATCACAACATGAATATCTCTGCAAGTCTGTATCACAGTGCAGCGGCGTAGAGGTGGAAACAGACGTTCTGTTCTCTCTCTCCCCCTCTGGGGGGGGATATTAAAATGATCTCATAGCGCACCTGGTATCTCCCTTTTCTTCTCTCCCTCCTCTAAAAGCAGAAATCTGAAGGGAAGACCATCACAGATCAAGGCTGAGGATCTGCCCCTTATCCACAAGAGCGGTCATTAGCACACAGAAAAGACCTCCGTCCATTATTGAACATGAAGCACGTGGCATCTGGCTTCCTCAAGCAGCCCTATAAAGTCATGGTGCTTAAGCCCCATTTTGCAAATGAGGTGAGGCAGTTCTCCCCAGTTTAGCTGGGCTTCAGGGGGTTCCTGATGTTCCTCATTTACCTTGGACTTGGCAAGATCTCCAAACCAATGACTGGGCACTTGTAGACAGATTATTTTCAGGGGGTCTGAAGATACCTAGAAAGGGACAGGAAAGAGCTCTACAGGACACCGCCCCCTTCACATGACCCTGCCTCCAGGCACAATTACAGTTAACCATCTCTGTTCCGAAGAGAACTGAGTGTGCTACTTAGGGTGCCAGAGGAAGAAATGCCCTTCCAGGGAATTTCTGAAAACACAGTGAAGCCTCTGACATCCCTCATTCTCCACAGTAGAGTGGTTCTTGCCCAGATCTAATCTGTATGCACTGGTTTGCAGGCTGGATCCCGGCCTTGGGGTACAGAGAAAAGGAAGTGATGGGCCCTCTCCTGGCCTCACCCAGCCCCACCCCCACTCCAAAGTTCTGCCCTCTTGCCAGATACGACGGCCAACCCAGGGCCTGGAGCAAAGATGGTGCCTGTGGAATGTTAATTCTTTGCTGCTGCTCCTTCCTTCCAAGGTGCCTGAGCCAGGGGGGTTGCAGAGGTCATGGCCACCCCCATCCATCTCTTGGAGCTGCTCACAGTCTAGAAACGAGGCCCCGGTCCCAGGCATAGCAGCGATGCAGAGAGGGAAGTGTGATTACAGAGCTAAAACCACAGAGGATCCCCAAGGAAGGACCCACTCTGCGTTGTATGACCCAGTCCCCCGCATGTCCCTGTGCCTAGGACTTTCCTGGCGCCCTCACAGTCTCCTCTCTCACACTGTCCCTCCCTCCCTCCCTGCCCTCGGGATCCTCACGCCGACTCCTCCTCATTCCTGACGCACTCCTGCCTCCCCGCCTCACCGGGCCGAACCTATCTGTCCCCCGTCCCTCTGCTGCAGTTCCGCTCGCCCAGTAAGGCCCGCCGGAACTCCCACCCAAAAGCTAGTGCACGCCTCCGGCTGCGCGCCCCAGCCCCACGGCACCCGACGGGCTTCCTTTCTGAAAGACGCGCTCACCGACCGAGTAGCCGCCCCCGTGTGTCCGTCTCTCCTGAAGGACGGGGACATCATCCCGACAGGGTGGGTAAGACGGTATCGTGGTCAGATCTCCGCAGTCAGACGGCACAGACCCGGGGGAGGGAAGCAGACGGAGCATGAATATAAGAGGTTTTGAGGGCTGGATTGTCAGGTGTGCGGTAGTGAACTACTGGTCCTGTGCCCTATAACAATGCCCTGCAACAAACCACGTGACACTCAACAGCTTATGGCAAAACGAGCTCACTGTCCTGCTCAGCGGTCAGCAGGATGACGGCAGCCCAGCTGATCCAGGGCGGGGCAGGGTTGGGGTGGCCGCAGGTTGTCTACACCGGCTCCAACCTCTAGGCTGGCTCAGGCAACCCCTTGTGTGTGTGTTTGGGGCCCCGACTGAAGGGGTCCACCCTTCTCGTGGCAGATCCCCAGAAGCCCTGACGACCTTGGCCCAGAACAGGCACTCTGACCCTCCCATCCCCCTCTGGCTCAGCCCCAGACTCACAGGGCGGAGGAAGGTGCTCCGCCTGGACCCAGAAAGCCAAGGGAGCCCCAGACCTATAGGAAGAAGTGCAAAGAGTAGAGAAAGACAGCTGAACAGCCGGAGCGCGTGAACAACTGCAACGATGATCGCATCCCCCCCAGCAAGGGCAGGCTGAGGAAGGAGGACCCGAAGCTCGACTCTAGGTCCCAGTTTGTGCCAGTGGCTCACGTGTGTCCTCCTCGGAGGTGGAGAGCCCTGGAGAGCCCACGTGAGGGGGATGCTGGGCTCCGTCTGGAGCACACAGATGTGCATAGCAACCGAGACACATCTGAATAGAAAGTTCTGGCCTCCGTTGGCCCCATCACTCTATGTCTCAAAGAGAAGGTCTGAGATGAACTGCGGGAGCAAACAAAGCTTTGCGGGGTGGGGAAGGTTGTGCAGGGTGAGTTGGGGGGGAGCGGGCGGCTCTCCTGGTAAAATGGCAGATACCCGGAAAGAGATGCTGGTGGTGGTGGTACTCATCACGGTCCCTGCCTTAAGCGCACGAGGACACCCTTGGCTACAGCAACCAGTGAGCTAATGAGCTACAGATGTTGAGGGAAAAACGTACAAAGAGCCTGGGTTTTTAATGACATCACCGGGCAACTCTAGGGCTCGGGAGAGCGCTCCGGGGCAACACTGAGCACCCTTGTGATGTGGGCCGCGGCCCCTCCCAGCGCAGCGTCTTCCCGCTACCAGGGCTGGGACTTAAACCCGGGGCAACAGCAACAGATCTGTAATGCGGGGAGCAAAAGAGGGCGAGTGAAAGAAAAAGAGACAAACTCTTGGATCGTGGAGAGGGTGTCAAAAGAGAATCGGGGTCCAGCGCTGCAAGCGGCTCATTACAACAGCGCGTGACAATCACCCGCTGACTTTCCCGAGCGAGGGGCCGCGGGCGCAGATGGAAGTCTGCGTTTCCCGCAAGTGTGTACGTTGAAATCCTAAGCCCCAAAGTAACGGGTGCCGGGAGGTGAGGCCTTTGGGAGGCGATTAGGTCAGAAAGGTGGAGCCCTCGCGAATGAGATTAGTGCCCTCATGAAAGAGACTCCAGAAGGCTCCCTTGCCCCCTCTGCTCTGTGAAGACAGAGGGAGAAAAGAGCCGCGTACGAATCAGGAAGAAGGTCCTCCCCAGACACCAAACCTGACGGCACGTGGATCTTGGGCTTCCTCACTTCCGGCACTGTGAGAAGTCAGTCTCCGTTGTTTATAAGCTCCCCCGTCTATGGGGTTCTGCGACAGACACCCACCCAACCAAGACAAATCACGGACGTCCTGAAGGAGGGAAAGAGGGGTTTTGGGGGGGCAGAGGTGGGGGGAGTGGAAAACCACAAGGGGCTATTCTCCCCTCCCGGTGGGACTCACGCCCGACTCCGGGGCGGATCATGTAGCCCAACCAGACCCCCCAACTACAGCAGCAGTTCAGAGGCTGGCCCGTGCCCAGGGCCGGGCTAATCAAAGTGGAATCTGGATGAGGTGCCAGGAGGAGACTCTCTCTCTCTCTCTCTGTTAGAGCATCGGGGAGGAAAGTCAGAAAATCTATTGCTCCTCATAAAAATGCAGTAAAAGATGAAGTACAAACAGCCCCGCTGTTACTTTGAAATATTGCCATTCTGTGATTAACACTCCACACATCAACCTAGTATTGCAGACACACTTTTTTGCACTGGACTTGAACGGGGACGGGTGTGAGGATTAAGCCATGTTGTCATCATGCCGAGACGGACTCTGAAAATGAATCCACCCCAGAAACAGAAAGGAGGAAAGATCTTGTGACTCTCATGTGAGCACCTGAATCAAGCCATCCCTGAAGTCGGGACAACCTGAACTCCGGTAACATAGGCCCTTACCATTTTCTTCTCAGTGTGCACTAGAGCTGGGTAGGGTTGCCACTCACGCAGGAAGATTCCCGAGAAAGGAATGACACGGAGTGGAAGAAGTGGTGATCAGTGACTGTCCTCCTCACTCAAAACCTGGCGCTAGCCAGCAATGATGAACCCCTCCCCAGCCCTCTCACAGCCCTGCCCTGTTTAGCCACCACCCTCTGGCCAGCAGCTATGGTTTCTGCCTTACGTGATGGGAAAGAAGGGGAGGGGCTGCCCGGCCCCTTCATCCCTCTCTGTCTGAGTGCGTAGGGGTCTCGTGCTCCTGTACTCCATCGGGAGGAAATGCCGCACTCACTCAACTTATCACTCCTTGTTTTCATCAGCTTTCAGCGAGGTGCTCCGACTGCTCCCAAAAAGTACATGCAAGGGAAGCCACTGACTCCAGAGTGACAGGCAGTCTCTGTGCTATGATGTCCTGTTGAGATTATCCCCCTGGGGCCCAGAGCTTTTTGCCAAGAGCTCCTAATAATTCTCTGAGCGCGGCCTGCTTCAAGCTCCGAGTCACCGAGGGGCAGAGGCTGCTGCTGGGGGCTAAGTGGCTGGAGCTGTGCAGGTTAGAGGTTCACAGGGGTAGGAAGCCCACAGGTCACAGCAGTCACAGGGACACTCGCTATGTCATTGGTAGACTCCAGCCACCGCTGCAGGAGAGAGACAGGAACAGGTAAAAGGCAAGAAGCATAGAGATGTCCTGACGTGAGAACCTTCTGATATGCCCAGACACCAGGGCGAGATGAGCTGGAGAAGCACGGTCTGATGTTTTTAGCTCAGCAAGTGAGACCAAAGAGAGCAGGTATGGGCTAGAGAGACGGTGTGCTACGTCCGTCAGAACGCGGTCTGGAGCCAGGAGTCCATCCGACGCCAGTACAGAACAACACACCCAGGCGGGGTCAGCGGGGTGGCAGGGCTGGGAGAACCCTCAAATCCCAAGTCACGGTCACAAACTCCAGGGACTCTAGGGCTACAGTAAGAAAAGTGACGGGATGATGCGTGCTGAGACGACATCCCGGAGAACCGCAGAACTCGAGCTCCACCAAGATGAGCACGTGCGAGGCAGGCAAGCTTCTGCAGAAATGAAGGTCTGTGTTGTCCGTGCGCGCCGGAGAAGCCAGAAATCTAGAGGGCTTTTTCTTTAAAGTGGAATCATTTAATGTGTAAATACTGGCCACTCATGCTATTTTTTTTTTTCCTTTTTAAAATAAGCAATATGGACTTCAATTTCTGGTTGGGTACCTGAGGAGCTTAGAGATTGTCCCTCAACCCCAACCACAAGTGAAAAGATGAGCGAACTGAAAAACCCACAGCTCTTCTGTGGGATCTAAATCCTGCAGAGAAAGTCACAAGAAGACGAGCAGCCACCCCTAAAACTGGAGAGACAGATACTGGGGATCAGGGCTCGCCAAGGAGGAACCACAGGCAGCGAACTCGGCTGGGAACGGCGAGGGGAGGGGAACCGGCACTGTGGCTGACAGCGGCTCAGCGGGGACCCGCGGAGTCAAAGACTGGGGGCCCGACATCGGGGCAGGAGGCGGTTTCACCTCTGGGAGCCCAACCTAGTTCTGGCAGTGAAGATGCGGGGGTAAAACCCCCTCGTACTTCCGGTGGGGGAGGGAAAGGAAAGCCTTCTGACGTCACAACATCCCGCTCCTCCTAACAAGGCCTGCCTTCCAGAGCGCTCTGCTGCCGGCTCAGTCGGACCCTCACCCACCCGGTCCCACCTAAGGGGAGAAACTACTGAGAAGCACAGAAGAAGTTCCCATTTCAAGGGCATGGGCTCGCCAAGAGACTAACCACAGCGCCACAGAGCTGCCCCGGGGGGCTGAGCTCGTACGAGTTACATGAACGTCCACACGGCCCACGGAACACGGGCTGCGGAACACCAGGTGGGATTTAAGAAAGTCTGCCTTTCGGGGCGCCGGGGTGGCTCAGTCAGTTGAGCGCCTGACTCTTGATTTCAGCCCAGGTCATGATCTCAGCGTCACGGGATGGAGCCCCGTGTTGGGCTCTGTACTCAGCGCAGAGTCTGCTTGGGATTCTCGCTGGCAATCCCTCTGCCCCTCCCCCTGCTCGTGTGCACACACACGTTCTCTCTCCAATAAAATCTTTAAAAACAAGAAAGAAAGAAAAAGAAAGCCTGCCTGAGTTCGAATCGCCACTCTGTCACCTCCTTGAGTCCACCGGGGCAAGGCTCTGTCCCCCCACCGGATCCCGTGATGTAGAAAGCACACAGAACCCTTAGCACAGCGCCTAGCACCCCGAAACTTGCCATAGATAAGTGGTATCTAATAGTTTTGCCACAAACTGCAGGCCCCTGGAATCTATCCTACGCAAAGGCCTGTATCCATGAGTTCCCGACCCCGTCACGGGCTCTGTGCTGTGAGCCCAAATGTTCCCAACCAGGAACGCAGAGTGGACCAGTGTGAGGTCAGGGACTGCTGGCAAGTTAGGGCAGGGCATGCAAAGAAATGTTTTAAGAAAACTTCGGGGGTAAACGCCTAGGGAGGCAGGAAGGACGGATGGAAGCGTGGAGAGCAGGGGAGAAGCAGCATGTTCGGAAGAGCTGGAAGGGGAGGACCTCAGTGAGAACGGAGGAGGGAAGGAAGGACAGACGGAGGGACGGAGCCTACTGGAAGGCAAGAGTGCTGTGCTCTGACGCCGCTTTGAGAATCTGCAGGTTTCTCTGGCCAGAGTCAAGAGTCACCGTCCTCTGGGCCCGCTTCCAAACGCCCGATGGTGAGCCGAGGGCTGCGGCGGGCCCGCCGTAACCCCGGCTTAATAAAGAAGTCGTCAGTTTCTTGTCAAGAGCGTGTGCCAATCTCATCCAAATCAATTAATTCCTTAATCACACTGTGAATGGAGCAGGATGTGAAGCGCCCATGTGGGAGCGATGAATATTAGCCGTATTTAACTGCCAAACGCTTCTGATACCATAAAGCAGCCTTGAGGTTGCACAATAAAATCCAAAGTTTAATTGGTGGGTAACAAGGCCCCAGGCAATTGTACCTTATTAATGCGGACAACAGGAATATGTATGCAAGGCCGCGACAGCCGGCTACTTAGAGCAATGCCAGCCGCCAGCCCCAGGAACAGGAAGTGATTAGTGTGGCCCAATTGCAGAAAGATTTAGAGTCTCCTTCACCAATGCATCTTTTTCAAACACCACACTATAAATACATCATCTCTGCCATCCAGCCATACCCCAGAGGATGTTCTGGGAAAGGCAGAGAAGTTGAAGATAGAAGCTTATGGGTGCAGATAGGCAGGCAGGTTGGAGCCACCCTATAAGGTTGCACAGGTTGTGGACTGCATCAGGCTCCTAGTGGAAGGGAAGCAAGCAGAGGCTGAAATTCTGGCCTGAGCTCTGTGCACCAAGCCACGTGCCTTGGCATGAGGTAATCTCCGCCCAGAGAAGGGCAGGGTGTTTTCTAATCCAACCACCCAGACAGTAAGTTGTTTAAGCTCTTTGAAATAATTTTCCCATTTGAAGAGACTGGACTAGATGAGACGTATCTTCTGAATGTCACATTGCTTAATCGTGTTTTGTCCATTCCGTCACCCAACAACAAACACGTGTCCGTGCCTACTATCATCTCCGCAGTAGTCTAGAACCTAGAGATGAGGCAAGGCCCTCCCCAGTTCAGGGGAAAGGCAGAATCCCAGGCAAATAATTGCGCCGGCAGTACTTTGGAGGGAAGAGTGGGAGGACACCTCAGCTCCAGGACAGGGAGTGCCTGTGGCCTTTTCTTCTGTGCCCCCCGCCCCACTGCAGCCTGCTGCAGCAACAGCCAAGACTAGCACATTAATGATGCACTTGTCATAAGGCTTTGTCTCTTTCTTACCTGTCATCGCTGCCAAGCTAGAGCTCTGGGAAGTCATAACTAGGCCTTATTCATCTCCAGAGCCCCCAAATCTCGCCTAGTGTCTGACACGCAGTGCAGGGTAGTAATGGTTTAATGAAGTTGCTATATTCCAAACACTGTACGGACGACTTTCTATACACAGGGTTCCTTCAATCCTTATTTTTGCTCTGCCAGGGATCAGCCCTCCAACACTCTCTAGGTCATACTGCAACGGTGGCATGCATTTTCTAGAAAGGACCAGGATAGTACGCAGAGTCCCTGTCACGGCTTCTGACCTCTGCTGCTGTAGGACGGAAGCAACCATGGACAACATGAAAACCAGTGCACGTGTCCGGAATTTATGAGTGCTGCAATTTAAATTTCAGACACTTTTCACATGTCATGAAATCTTCATTTTTTCAACTACTTAAAAATGTAAAAAAGAAACACCAAAGAAAACCATTCTTCAATTGTGGGCCACAGACAAGGAAGCAGGAGGCCAGATCTGGCCAGTGACCCCTGCTTTGCCAGCCTCTGTTCCACTCTGTGATTAGGGGCCTGGATTTCTGTTGGGTTTTCTGGGAGGAGGCCCTGCTGAAGGATTGGAAGGAAGAGAGAAGGGGCTCCCTTTGTCTAGCTTCTGTAATATCCCCCCAACAGCAGAAGACAGCTGACAATCTAGCCAGTCCCAACACTGGCCACTCAGTGTCCCCAAAGAAGTAAACACCAGCCACCTGGCAGGACTTCTCTTCAAGGTCCAAGGGCCCACCTACAAGGATCCTCTTATGACTTCTTACATTTGGTTATGTTCCCTCTTCCTTTTCGGTCCTCAGAACTAGGAAACTGTTGCTACTTCCTGCATTTCTAATATTCAGGATACTGTGGCCTCCCATTTTGTGCTTTCAGGTCCCTAACACCTGAGTAACCAACTCCCTGCATTAAATCCTCTCTATCTGAAATACCTAGTGTGATTTCTGTTTCCCTGACAAAACCCCAACTACTACGGCTCCATTTTATAGGCAAGAAAACTGATCCTCCAGGAGGTTTGAGCCTTATCTAGGTCATGTAGGTGGTAAGTCAGAAGGACTTCTGTAATATCGCAGGAGAGGGAAAAGGTAGATTTATACGGGAGTCCATGACTGCTTGACCCCAAAGCCTACACACTCTCAGTCAGCACACGGAACGAAAGGGGGAGTTCGCCACTCATTCTGCTCCCAGCAGAGCTCTGAGCACCCTGCAGGCACGGCGTTCTGAGAGCTGAAGGAATCAATGAACGGGTGATCTCATCTCTGAGCCTGGCATTGGCTTGGGTACGCAATAATGTGTAACAGATGCATGTTGGAGGGAAAATACAGAATTAATGTTTGGGGCCAGTAGTTCTCAGTTCCAGCTGCACATTAAAAATCTCAAAACCTTGAAAACCATGGCCAAGCCCTACTCTAGAGTAGAAGGTTCAGCATCAGGCACCAGTATTTTTTTTGTGAGTTTCCAGGTGATTCTAACATGTGGCTGGGATGGAGAACTGCCGGGGCCCAGTGCTACCGGAGGGATCACTGGGCAGGGTGTGGTGTGTCCTCGCCACCAGGGGAGCACCATCCACACCCCTCCGGGGAGTGAGATCGCATCTGAAGGTGACAGTCCCTTTGTGCAGGAAGCAGGTAAATCCTTCCCAACGTGGCAAATTAGACTCCGATTCAACCACATTTGCTGAGCACCTATTACGTGCTGGACGCTGTGTTGCTAAAATTCACGTTAAAGGATGCGTAAGTTACGTTGTCATTGAGACCCTTATAGAAACACGGACAATGGTCAGACCACATAGGGCAGTAGAACTCTGCTCGCAACCTCTGGAACACTCAAGCCTAGAATAGTCAGGGTTTGGTTAACAACTGCCATTTCCTTTTTTTTTTTTTTTTGCCATAGCTTCCAACTCAGGACCAACCAGAGAAAGCCACACGTTCCTCCCAAGGCAAGAAAATTAAGATACTTCTAGTTTTCTCACATTTCCCCACCCCAACAACCTCCACATGGGGCCTACTGAAGCCTCTACCGCGATGATGCTTTCTTGGCCCCTGGGCAGTATTTGCATTCCTGGTGAACAGGAGTGCCGGACGGCACCCATCTCCCTCGTTACAGCAAGCTCTGAATCAGCCGTTTCTGTTCGCCTTTGGGTGGTCTTCCTTTATTTCCACATCATTATTGATAATATTTTAATTGTGCCTTTTTGTTTTTGACAGAGGCGAAAGGAAAGCTCAAAAATGTTAGGTGACATCAGAGGTCCCCCAGCGGGAAAGAGCAGAGAAAGGACGTGAGCAGGGAGAAGCAGGGTAACTTGAGGACGAGACGCGTAGGGCAAGGTGCAACGCATGAGGTATGATATAAGAAGACTGGCTGGACTCCCGATCAAGAGAAAGGTTAAATAAAGACCCTTATGGACCTTGCCTGGGTCACTTGAGTCTCTCTGTACTTCAGTTTCCTCAAATTTAGAACGGAGATCAAATTTCAAAAGGAGGGGCGCCTGGGTGGCTCAGTCGGGTAAGCATCTGACTCTTGGCTTCGGCTCAGGTCATGATCTCAGCGTTGTGAGATCGAAGCCTGCATCGGGTTCCCTGCTCAGCACAGCGTCGGCTTCGGGTTCTCTCCCTCCCCCTCTGCTTCTCCCCCAGCTCCAGCTCGCTCTCTCTCTCTCTCTCAATAAATAAAATCTTGAAAAAAGGAAGGAGGGTGGGAGGAATGAAGGGATTAGAGAACTCACTCAGGGGCCCTCAGCCAGGGAAGGGTGGACTGAATATAGGCAAGAAACAGAACAAATTTGAAGGACTCCTACAATTCGATTTCTAGACTCGTAATAAAATTACGGCAATCAAGAGAATATGACATTGGCATAAGGATCACTGAGCAAATGAGAAAAGCCAGAAAAAAGCCCCACATTCACTAGATTTTTTTCCCAGTAAGTAGGTAAGCAATTCAATGGCAGAAAGAAAAAAAATTTTTTTTTTTTTAAACAAATAGCATTGGAACAACGGAAAAAACATGGAGGAAAAAATGAACCTTGATCTCTCTCTCATACCATATACAAAAACCGAATTCAAGATGGATCACAGACTTAACTTAAAAGCTAAGACTATTAAGAACATAGGAGGGTGCCTGGGTGGCTCCGTTGGTTGAGCGACTGCCTTGGGCTCAGGTCATGATCCCGGACTTCCAGGATCGAGTCCCGCATCGAGCTCCCAGCTCCCTGGGGAGTCTGCTTCTCCCTCTGACCTTTTCCTCTCTCACGTTCTCTCTCACTCATTCTCTCTCAAATAAATAAATAAAATCTTAAAAAAAAAAAAAGAACATAGGAGAATAACTTTACAACTCTGGCAATGATATTTTAGGAAAGAAGTGCTAACCATAAAAGAAAATAAACTGCAACTCACCAATATTTTAAAATTTTGCTCATCAAGTTACATCATTAAAAAATAACAGGTAAGCCACAGGCTGGATGAAACTGTGTATCTGACAAAAGAACAGTCTCTATAATATGCAAAGAACTTCTACAAATCAATAACAAAAGACAAACAACCCAATAAAAACTGTCAAGACTTGAAGAGATATTTTACAAAGATACATGAATGGGGGCGCCTAGGTAGCTCAGTGGGTTAAGCCTCTGCCTTTGGCTCGGGTTGTGTTCCCTGGGTCCTGGGATCGAGCCCCGTATCGGGCTCTCTGCTCAGCAGGGAGCCTGCTTCCTCCTCCCTCTCTCTCTGCCTCTCTGCCTACTTATGATCTCTGTCAAATAAATAAATAAAATCTTTAAAAAACAAAGATACATGAATGGCTGACAGGCACATGAAAAGGTGCTCCACTGGAAACTCACTGAAACACAAGAAACACTCATTAAAACAGTGAGATGAAGCTTCACCCAACAGAATGATCAGAATGTAAAAGACCGACAGCACCACATATCAGGGAGCAGGTAGAGACACTAGAGAACTCTCCTGTACTACTGTTGGGAGTGTGAATAGTACGGCCACTTGGAGAAACAGTCCTGTAGTGTCTTACACACTATCTATAGCTAAATATGCATTTACCCTATGATTATTCTACTCCCAGACATGTATCCAAGGGCAGTGAAAGCATACTTCCACACAAGGAGTTGTTCAAGAACATTATTGACAGCTTTATTTATAATAGCCTGAGCTGAACAACAACCCAAATGTGCATCAAGAGAATGGATTGCGCAATCTTGGTATGGCCCCGCAATGGAACACTATTCAGCAATGAAAATGGAAGAACACGATAATAGCATGTATGAATCTCACAGACCCTCTATCAGTCAAAAGAAGTCAGACACGAGAGTACACAGAGTGAAACTCCATTTAAATGAAGTTTAAGAACAAAATCGATGGTGATAATAATCAGAGCCAAGCTTCTTGGAGCAGGAGCCGAGAGAGAGAGGAAGGGGCATGAGAAAGCCTTCAGAAGTGATGGAATGATTCTCGGTCTTGACTCGGGTGTAGGTTCCACGGGTTTATGCATCCGTCAAAACCAATTGCACTGTACAGTTAAGGCCTGCACACATTACTGTTGGTGAATTATACCTCGAAAGACTGTTTGCGAGGGTGTGAGAAAATGCACCAGCGCACATTCCGGGGGAGAGTATAAATGTGGTGCAATCTCTCTGAAGGGCAATTTCGACAAAACCTATCAAAATGAGCAATCCAGACACACACTTGACCCAGTCGTTTCACTTCTAAGAGTCATCCTACAGACATATTCACGTGTGATGCAGAGACAGTTGTACCAAGATATTCTTTGCAGAACTGTTTGTGGTAGCAAAAGACTGGAAATAACATGGCAATCCATCCATAAAGGACGGGTTAAGTAAATTATAGTGCCACATTTTAACAGAATACCATGCAACTGTTAAAATAATAAGGGAGATCGCTACATACTGATACGGAATGATATTCATGATATATGATATATTGACACACACGGGGAAAAGTGTAGAACAGAGTCTATAATATCCTCCCATCAGTGTAAAAATAAATGTGTGTGTGTAATGTATGTGTGTGTAATGTATCTCGAGAGGTACATAAGAATACCGGACACGGCCCTTGCCTCTGGAAACAGGGACTGGCGGACTTGGGAGACTGGAGGTTAGACTGGGGCGAGGGGAAAATTATTTTCACCTTATTACCTCTTTTATGGTCTGAATTATTTCATTGTTTTCTTGTAACCATAGGGGTATTATGGAAATCAAGATTCTTTTTTAAAGCAAAGAAAAAGACCAACGCTCATGAGGCCAGTCCATTGTCCCTGATACTTGACCGGGACTGCCTTAGATCCTGTGCCCCATGGACCCTAAAGTCTGTCTTGGCTGCTCCCGTTTTATGTGCCCCCATCATTTCTGTCTCCATGACAGTCCTCCTCAGCTCTGACCTCAGCACCACCGACGGCCTCGGCTTGGCTTTCCTACAGGACCGGGCGCGCTCGCCTCATTCCCACGCGGCGCCGCCTTCCGCCACTCCGTGTTTCAGTTATTGGATTTTCCAGCTTTTTACTTAGCCCCCGTTTTTCCCAAGCAAAACAGATCCGCCCACAGCCAGGACCATGTCTAGCCAACCAGATATATACCCCCAAATGAGACCATGAAATATCCCTGTAATTTTCAGATGCCTTAAGACACATATACTTAAATATTTAGTAGATTATAAATGACCTAAAGCTTTAGTCCGGCTTTTAAACATAACTTCTTAATGAGCCTATGTGGACGGTTCGCCCCCAGCCCGAATGCAGAGATAATTGTGCCCCTCCCGACGAATAAGGGGGTGGACACACGGAAACGGCTGTGCACTAGTAATGCAAGGGTCCTAGGGGCTTTTTACGCACTCGAGGGACAGATGTGCGGCTCACAGCTTGCTCTCTGATCCCGCAGTTTGTAGACCGCCGCACAGAGATTTGTAGGGAAGAGAATCAAAGCAACTGGTCTCAAGTCTGACTCTGCCACTGCTTTCCTGTGTGGCCTCGAGATCATCACGGCCCCTTTCTGGGCTTCTGGGTCCTTCTCTGTTCCATCAGGGTAATCTCTAAGGTACTTCCAGCAGCATCCTTCTCTAAACTTCTGAGTGTCTGCAATTATGATTACTTGTTAAAATATGTTTTGCAATAAAAGAAAGGAAAATAAGCAGCAAGGATTTAAAAAAAAATCTTTTTTAAAAAAATGGGTTGGGGCGCCTGGGTGGCTCAGTGGTTTGTGCCTCTGCCTTCGGCTCAGGTCATGGTCTCAGGGTCCTGGAATCAAGCCCTACATCTGGAATCTCTGCTCGGCAGGGAGCCTGCTTCCCCCCTTCCCCTCTCTGCCTGCCTCTCTGCGTACCTGTGATGTCTCTCTCGCTCTCTGTTAAATAAATAAATAAAATCTTTAAAAAAAAGAAAGGGTGTTAAAAAAGAAGAAGAAATCCTACATTTCTTTTCATCCCTGAGCTCCAGCTGCAATGGCATCAGCTGGGAGGTCATAGAGACTCTCGGGCCTCCCCCCCCCCCCGAGATCTGCTGAATCAGACCCTAAGGTAATTTGTGCTGAGCCCCAAGAGACATAAAAATGTACTCCGGGAGTCTTATGTAAAACCAGCAGCTTTGGGAAAGGATCTTCTCCATGTCTTCAGGCCGCTCTGGCCCCAGTAGACGAGACAGACGCAAAGTAGTGCTCACAACATCAAATGCAGAAAGAAGTCAGGCAAGTCACATAAACTAGCAGAAGCGCCTGGGTGTGGTGCTGTATGGAGGGGTGGGGACTGTGGTTAAATGGAAAGTGTTTGTTTCATCCTAAGAGGCCTTAAAACAGGGGCTGATTGTGACTCAGCATCAGTGAACTTTTGTTGTATGGGAATGCAAGGTCTCGGTTGTCCCATCTTGTGATTTTCATATATATACACACACACACACATACATACAAACATACACCTGGGCTATTCTGATTTCTATGTAAAATCTCTCTTTGTAAAAGATTTTATTTATCTATTTGAGAGAGAGAGAGAGAGAGAGAACGAGTGGGAGGTGGAGAGATGCTCAAGCAGACTCTGCTAAGCATGGAGCCTGACGTCAGGCTTGATCTCAGGACCCTGAGATCACAACCTGAGGTGAGGCCAAGAGTCAGACGCTCACCCAACTGCATCACCCAGGGGCCCCTAAGTGAAATCTCTTAATGATGAAAATATCATCAGGTCACATAAAATAGCACATTTTTTAAAAAGATCTTATTTATTTATTTGACAGACAGAGATCACAAGTAGGCAGAGAGGCAGGCAGAGAGAGAGGGAAGCAGGCTCCCTGCTGAGCAGAGAGCCCGATGCGGGGGCTCGATCCCAGGACCCTGACATCATGACCTGAGCCAAAGGCAGAGGCTTTAACCCACTGAGACACCCAGGCACCCCTAAAATAGCATATTTTAAAGCCAGAGGTAATAGTGATTTCCAAAGCCTTAAGCAAGAACAAACTTCAGGAGTTCAAAACACAAAAAGGAGGCTCTGAGGTGGCTGCAGTATGATGAGAAATGAGGGAAGTGAGCAGGACTAGGAGGGCGGGTGTGGTGGGAGTGTTGATCACCGACGGAGGAGGCAGGAGGATGTGGCATTTGTTGGTGAACCAAGGGGTTAAAAGCACAAGGACTGGAGCCCAAATCTGCTCTTTTCCACCTCTGCGACTTTTGGTCAGTTATTTCGTGCTTATGTACCTCTGTTTCCTCATCTGTAAAATGGGGTCAGTAATGGCATGCACCTCAGAAGGTCAATTCAAAGAAGCAGTGATCAATACAATTAGGCACTTAGAATAACGGCCAGACCTAAGTAAGCACTCACTAACTGCTTCCTGCATTGCGGTCATTGGTCTTTAGCACTGCAAATGTCACAAGACGCGGCTGGGTGCTAACCCACACGCTAGACTTTTTCAGTGGGCTTAGTAACTTTCAGACAAGGAAAAGGCACACAAGGATCTGTAGAGGGTTTCTTTTTGCCAAGCTTCTCCTCTGGCGATGTCTCAGGCCGCCCTGACCCAGCCACAGTCAGGCTGTTGATGCTAAACATTCCTTTCTCCCCAGCACTTTGTTTTGTTAATGGGCTCAGCGTTCAAGGCCCTCTGCAGGCTGCCCACTAGCAAAGCAAGGCCATTTCCTCATTCAACAAATATGTATCTCATCTCAACGATGTGTCAGGCCCTGAACTAGACACGGTGGTCAACAAGATCCCCGACCATGTTGGTTTCTTGTTCTAGTGCAGCCCATGAGCACCAAACAAAACAAGACAGTGACAATAAATGAAAATAAACAATGATAGTTATTTGACCATCTGAAAGCAGTAAATTCCATCCATGATGAAGAGGTCAAAACAGGAATGACGTTTCAGAGAGGACACTCCTGCTGCACCGCTAGGTACGAGGTTTGGAATTAGTTCACGCTGAGCAAAAGCTGAAGCTTTAGTCATGACCTCATCCCACACTCATTCACCCATCATTCATTTATTCACTCATCCAATCATTCATTCCACAGGTATCTGGAAAGGCCAAGGAGTTGCCAGGCTTTCTACTAAATAGTAGGGAAACAGGGTAGGGGAAGATATGATCCTTTCCTTGGGAGAACTTCCCAGTCTGGTTATGGGTGAAGATGTATTAGTAGTCATTAATAAACAACTAACTTAAGTAAGTCTTAAGTAAAGAGTGATTTCATGTATAAAGAGCAGACCTGCCTGTGGGCTCTTATTCTGGAAGAAATTCAATGAACTCCAGCTTTCTCAACTTCTTAACGCTCCACATCTACCCAAGTTCAACTAACAGCAGTTCTGGCTAGTGAGGACAAGGCAAAACTGCAGACACAAGATCCCCCGAGAGAGATCATCTTATCTAGAGGTACTGTCATAAATTTTTAATGCCTGAGTTTATGCTTCATAAGGATCAATATGGCTCCAAGTTGTGTTTCCTTAACTGGGCCTGGCTAATGCAAACTGTACAGAGACTGACTCGATATAAAACATTTTGTGCCATGTGACACCTCTTTTCTTGCATGATGACAATGAGAGCATCAAACACTCCACTGGGTTTACTCCCATGAGCTCATTTAATCATAATAGCAAAGCTAGGATGCGCAGATATTAAGAATTTGCCTGGGCTCATGGCTAGTAACTGGTAGAAATAAGATTTCAACCCATACGTTTTGGCTTCCAAAGTCCAGAGTCTTAACTATCGTGGGACATTTGAGAAAATTGTGCAGTGGTTAGAATTGAAAAAGATTTTCCATTATAAAACTGACATAATACACTTGAAGGACCTTCCGCCAAAACTGTCAATACCATATTCACGCTGCCAATGAAAAACTCAGCAACCCAGCATCATCTGTCGTATTTAAATTCATGTCATTAATTTGGATATATCCTGAGTCAATCTGGAAACATTAGTAGGAAACATCCAGGCTCCAGGCATGAGGAACCGTACAGGCAAATGCAATGAGAACAAAGTGGACATATCCAGGCATCAGCAGGGACTTCAGTGTGGCCAGAGTGTATGGTGTGAGGTAGGGGATGGCAGAAAAGGATGCTGCAGGGAGAGAGGACTGAGTGAGCATTGAGCCAGGACCTGCTCAGATGGATGGAAGGGGGGAAACACCTGGGAAACTGCCTTGGGATTCAACCACCCTTGAGGGAGGAACCCAGGAATGCTTTATTGGGTTATTATCCATTGCTGGCACTTGGTGGGCAGACGTGCGCATAACCAGCCTCTCCACTTGACTTGGGAAGGAATAAAAACAAACCAAAACTGCAGAAGGTTTGTTTGAGCAGTGGAGTGCCTTCGTGGAAATTCAAGGCCGGGACCCGGGACTTAAAGCCGGGGAACTCCTCCACCTCAGTGCAATGCTGCTCCCACTCCGGTGGGAGATAATCATCGCACGTAGATAATCTCATCTTTGCTTACACTAAAGGAGCGCTCATTCCCGTCTTTATCCACTGGCCTTTTCCTGTGAGACATCTTACTATTCTACTTTATAGTAGAACCCCACACATCTTAAAGATGTTGGATTTTAAGGTCTGTGCTACGAAGAGTCTTTGGAAGAGGAAAAGATGGAAAACAGAGACAGTTATCTTGGGCTAATTTTCTGTGGCAGGAAGGGAAGCAACAAGACAATAGCAGTGATTTTGAACCCTGGCTGGATACAGAATCATCTGGGGAAGTTTCAAAACGTCTTGACTCCTGGAGTCACCATGTTATTCCATGTCCATTGTTCTGCGATGTTTGAGGACCCCTGAGCAGGACTGATGTGCAGCCCTGGGGGAGGGTTGTTCTAAAACTGTTATTCTTGAGCATGTGGAAATGCTGATAACAAAGGGTAAAGAGGCAGAGATTAACAGTAAGGACAGATGAACAGTAACCAGAGCAGACTCCCTGGGAGGGTGGGAGGGGTTGGTCTTGGGGGGTACAGGTCGGAAGAAGGTGTGGGTTCCAGGCGGGGAGGAAAAGGAGGTTGGGTGGTTTTTCCTGCAGACTGTAATTTCTGGAATCTTCTCGAAACAGATGGATGGTTTGTTTGCTAACAGGGAGGGGAATGGTGGCAGGAGCTTGAAAAGGAGCAGGGCTGGAATCCTGCTGACTGCGGACTGGCAGGAGGCATTCCCCAGCTGAAACTAGGGGCCAGGAATTCAAGCTCCACTAAGAGATCTACTCCACAAGGGCAGAGCCTCTCTGGGTGGGCAGCAGCCGCATCACCAACGTTCAGTTCTGTACACTTGGTGAATGGATGTGTCGTGACATCAATCATCAATCCGTGACATTTCTTTTCCTCAGTACCATTTGCCGGGGTTGGGGGGTGGGGTGGAGGGCAGGGAGAAAAGCCTTAAAGCCATTCAGTAAAGCCGCAGTTGAGGGTTCAAGGGTAACCTGGCAAGAGCGTCAGACAGCCGGCGCAGGAGACCGTGGGTTTCACCTTGAAGGCAAACGGTAGAGAGACGGGAGAGAGGTAAGGACAGATCTGAATCGGCAGAGGTCCGCTCCCGGCTTTGAGGAGATGGTTTGAGAGGCAGTGAGAGGCTCGGACAATCATCCAGGGGACCCATGACGAGTCAGAGAGCCCTGGGAGACGGCACTCGGAGCAGAGGGTCAGTTTCAAGGCCAATTCCACATCCTTCTAAGGGGCAGCTTTACGAGAGTCACGGAGCGCCCCATCTACGTGGGCTGAGCCGTCTGAGCGCACGCTCTGTGGCTCTGTGGAGCCCCAACAGCCACTTCCACTGTCCCCCTCCCCGACAGGCCTCACAGTCTCAGCTGCATGGGAGCCGCCTCTCCCAAGGGCTCGCCAAATCGCCATGCTGTATTTAAAAGCCAAAGAGGAAAATAAGCCCCAGCCCAAGGAGGAAGCGATTTTGGCATTAAATAAAAGGAATGTTTTTATCCTGCAATGAAAACGCTGTGATCCTGGGACACAATTTGCATAAACAGACAGTTTGGCTATAAACAGCCTCACCAGTAACTGGTATTTACATATAGAACAACTCAGTCAAAACCCAATTAAAGGCTCTGATGGATCGAGGGTTGTCAAAACATTTAAAAGGCTTCCCAGCAGCCAGGCGATTTATAGGTCTCTGTTGGACCAGACATTCTTGATTTCTCCCCCAGTCTGCTCCTGGTCTCCTACCAGACCCGGAGACCACCCCCTCCCAGCCCACCCCCAGCCCGGCAGTCTGCCCTCCGACAGGGAGGAGAGATCTGGAAGGAGCCCCTCGTCTCGCTGAAGACTTGCCAGAGGGGGCTGGCGGGCGGCAGGAACTAGCCTCCCCCAGGCAAGGCCACCGCAGCACCTCTGCCCTTGGCCTCGGCTGGGTCTGCTGAGCCTTTGAAAGATCCTTGGCAGGCTATGCTGTCTTGCTACTCTCCAGCGTACTTAAAACCATGGACTTAGAGGCCTTTCATTTCCCAGATTCCGAAAAACTGAGAACTTATAGGAGCACCTGGGTGGCCCAGTCAGTTAAGCAACTGGCTCCTGATTTCAGGGTCATGAGATGGTGTCCCACATTGGGCTCCGTGCTCAGGGCCAAGTCTGCTGGAGATTCTCTCTCTCTCCCTCTGCCCCGCCATGCATGCACACATGCGCTTTCTCTCTCCGAACAGATAAATAATATATATAATATATATAAATAAAAACTGAGAACCCACTGTGTCAGACATTACGCTAAGCATGTTCTCACGTGATGCCTTACATACTGATACATCCACCATGACCTCATACACACCCATAATAGGAAGAGGGACCTGACATAAAAAACATAAAAAATAAAAAAAACAAACTCACAACCTGCAGGCGGTCAGTGTGCTGCAGCCATCCCTGCTGGGCGTGTCCTTTTCATAGCAATACAAAATAATCCCTAACAACAAAGCACTTACCAGAACCCAGCACAGGGCAAGGCGCTTTACACTCGTGATTTCATTTAGTTCCCAAGACATTCCTAAGAGGGGAGCATTATTATCATGAGGATGACCAATGAGGCTCAGAGGGCCGAAGACACTTGTTTGAGCTGATATGGCTGGAAAGCAGCAGAACCAGGAGTCTGTCTGGATCCACAGCCTGCTGCTACATCAGACCAGGTGTTTCTGCTTCCGGGCTATGGGTCATCTCATTTTAGTGACCCGCTGCAACTGCTGACACCGCGGTGTGGAACAGATACAGCAACACCAAAGTGACTTCACCCTGTCGTGGTATCACCGCTCAGCTCGAGCCTCAGTACTGTCGTCCTCCGTACGCTTGCTTTCCGACCCGATGCACTCCGGCTCTGAAGCCCCTACCACCCACCAAGACAAGCCACGTGGCCCAGAAGACTAAGGATCTGGGTGGAAGAAATGAGGTATCTGGGGATTCCTTCCTGCCCTCTTCTTCCTCCCTCGCTCCCTTCCTTTTTAAAAGATTTTTATTCATTTATTTAAGAGAGAGAGAGAAAGACCACAAGGGGAGAAAGGGTAGAGTGAGAGGGAGAAGCAGACTCCCCCCTGAGTAGGGACTTGGGACCCTGGGACCATGACCTGAGCCGAAAGCAGACACTGAACTGACTGAGCCATCTAGGCGCCCCCTCTTTGTTCTTTGTAGGGGCTCAAGTTACAGCATCTTACTACTGAAAGTCAAACCATCCAACGCTCATTCCTGTAAGACCAGGAATACAAGGTCTAAGAGTAAGGTCATTACCACCAAGAACTGGGCATGTATAGATAGAAATTCAACCGGTATGTATTGAGCATGAACAGTTAAGGAACTATAAGATAATAAGGGATTTCATTTTGTTTCACTTTGTTTCTCAAATCGAGGCCTCAGTCTCCATATCTGAGTTTACTGGTGTAGATGGGGGTAGCAAACAATAGCCGTGGACTCACCCATTTTTTAATGAATTCACTACTATCAGAACAGCCAACTCATTCATGGACGTGTTGTCTGTGGCTGCTTCCACACTGTGAGAGCTGAGCTGACTCGCTGCATTAGAGATGTCATGGCCAGCAAACCCCAGAATATTTACTATCTCTTTAAGGAAAAGTTTACTGACCCCTGGTCTAGATGTCTAGAAACCTGGACGTTTCTTGGTTGTGTCTTTTGTTCCAAAGGCTGTAGAATCCGGCATTCCAGAGAGGGCGCCAAGCCAGAGGTAATCTGGCATTTCATTTCTTCCCTCCACCTCTTTCCACATAAGGCATAATAAGGTCTTTGATTTCTTTTCCCCTACTTGAGTTGGGGTCCACCAAAACTGCCATGTTCCTCCATGTTCACAGCCTCCTCCAGTTAGATGTTCTATTTCTTTCATCCAGGAGCCCATGGCTAAGAAGGGAGAGGGGAGGGACCACTATTTTCAGAGTGGTCACTGGGAAGGTCAGAGCTACAGGATAGCTGAGAAAGTGCCTGGCTGGCTTATAAGATAGTGAGTCTCCTGTCCCTGGAGGTATACAAGCAAACAAGACTGCTGTGAAGGGCCCTCAGACCCCAGATCCTGGATTTGCACCTTCTCAAACACTGTCTTGACACAAGACTATGTTCACTGCCCTTGAGTTCAGCAGCTCCCTCTGTGACCTCCCCACCTCGGGCCTGACATCCTCCAATCCCTCCTCCTGCAGCACAGGAAGAGCCAACTCTGCAAATTTCAAATATGATTTTGTCACTCCCAGGACTAAATTCCTTCAAAGGCTGCACATCGCACCCAGGCTAATATCCAAACCCTATATTCACATGTATTCATCCTTTGGCCCTCCTATATTTTCCAAGCTTCTAAGCTCGTCTCCTACACACCCACCTCCCATGACCCAACCAGAGCTGACAGCTACTTATTCTCCAACCACAGGTTCCTCTCTACCTTTCCTCAGACCACTCCCTCGGCCACGTATGTCATTCCCTCACCTTGTGCGTATGACAAACGCCTATGTATTCCTCAAAACCCCACTCAGATGTCCATCCTCATTTTCAGATTGGTTTCATTTTTTTAAGATTTTTATTTATTTGAGAGAGAGCGAGCGCACGCATGTAGAGGGAGAGTGAGAGGGAGAAGCCGACTCCACACTGAGCAGGGAGCCCAATGTGGGGCTTGGTCCCAGGACCCTGGGATCATGACATGAGCTAAAGGCACACGCTTAACCGACTGAACCACCCAGGCGCCCCAGATTAGTTTCTATTTCCTCAGTCCCTATGATGTGTCTCTTGATCATAGCCTGTGACATTATACTAGGACTTATAACACTGTACCAGAGTGAATTATTACAGGAATACATCCCTCCACAGGTAAAGTTTCTCAGGGGAAGAGTGAGTAATTAATTCATCTTCACAAGCTTCGTCCAAGGCCCTGAACATGGTAGGTATTCAGTAAATGTTCCAAGAGTGAATTCCTAAATGAATGAATGGTCTTTAACAAAATCAAGACTCTAGGGGGTCAAGTGACTTGATCAAGCCAGGCCTTCTACCCACTTGCGGATCTCATAGCTGTGCCTTCTGTAGCTTCTAAGGACACTCTGTCTTTTCCTTCAAAGGCCACAATTTGGACAATCTTTTATGCCAGATCTTTGCTGTCTTTCTATGAACTTCCTGAGCTTCTCCCACTACTACCATTCTGAATCCGGAGGTAGGATGCCTCAGTGGAAAGACGACATCTGTGGAGTCCAGTGGAACGGATGATAGAACCAGGTCTGCCCCTGGCCCCCTGTGTGGTCTTGAACCAGGAGTCTGCCGCTCCCAAGAGGCAAAATGCAGAAAAGAGATCAACCGTGCAGAGCCACAGCGGGACTGAGTGGGTTACTGTGTATTCGTACACCAAGCTCCGGGCTCAGAGTCATTGCTCTGGCGATCTACGTTCCCTCCATCGGGATTCCTAAGGCTCATCTAACCTAGCCAACCGATGTGTTGCTTGCATCTGATACCTGGGACAGATGGGCATTGAGCCTCTCCGAGACAACCCAGCAATGGGGAATTGTAGGAAAAGCAGCACATAACTACAGCAACAGCAGCATAACTACAGACCTTTCTGTTGCTCGGGGACAGAAACACCCTCACCGGCCAGCCCCAGGTCCAACGCCCACTTCTGAAGCTGGAGGTATGACTGATCCCTCCCCAACTTCATGAACAGGAAGGGGCGGATGGGGGACTTCCCCCAAGAGGACATCTGGCTGCCACTGCCAAAACCGGGGATGCCAGAGATGCTGGACAAGCAAAAGAACCACCGACATCCTGGTCAGTGACTCGTGGGTGCCTCAGTATCTACGGATAAAGGCTACGGTATTAAAAAGATCTACCCCTCAGGCTTGTATCAAACCGGACACAGAAATAAAAGGAGTGTGCAACTGCTCTTAGGCTAGCCTGGCCCTGTGGCTTTCACCCCCTTCAAAGACTGACCCCCTCCCACTGCCTGTGCTCTGGTTCAGGATGCTTCTGGTCCCCTATGCTGTTGCAACTCTGTGTACTGGGCTTTCGGCTGTCCGAGCTCTCTTCTGGCTGCTGGCACCCTTGCCAGGCCCTCTGGTTCAGATAAATTGCCCATCTCAGCGAGTTCAGGGAGCTACAGAGCCCAGTGGTGCTTAACTTGGCTGGCACCAAACCTCATGAATCTAAAGGCCATCTGAACCAGACCATTCATCCGGTTCATCTCGACTCCCCCGAGGAGCGCGTTTTCATACCCTCCTCTCCCGTCCCCGGCCATCTGACCGCTTACATATTTCTTTGTCGGGAAAGCGCAGGGGGAGGAGGGAACCCCAACACACCCAAGCCTAGAATTTGAAACCTTCCTTCTATTATCTCATAAAACATCCTGCTCATATCATAATTTCAATCTGGAGAGAGGATTTGCCGTGTGAGCTCTGAGATGCATATAAATTGTCCTTCTAAACCTCTGGCTACAATAAGCAAACTTCAGAAGCTGACAGTTTACTTGATAAATATCTAATAAAGCTTAAATAATTATTGAAAGCAGACAAATGAAAGAGGAGACCGGCAAGAGGTGTTGTGGTGATAAATCACCAGGAAGGAGCGAGAGCCCCAGCAACGCAGGCTGAATGGATTCCAGGGAATGGAAGAACGAACCGCAGGCAGACAACTCTTTCTTCCAGACAGAGTTGGTGATGAGCGAGAGGCTGGGGAACCAGGAGGTGTACCAGATGGACTCTCTTTGGGGACCATCAAACGCTCAAGATGTGAACTTTCTCAACTCATTCAGAAGAAACAGAGTCCACGGAGATCATGAGTGCACCTTACTGCCTGCCCTGACTCCCCAGCCTGTGGGAGGGGTCAGGTGTCCAGCTACCACACCTCCTTTATAAGCTCAGCCAGCTGCAGTTCCACTCTTGAGGCTGGAAGACTTAAAATCATTTCAGGGTGCCAACCCCTCAACTTGACCCAGAGTCACCATCCCTGATGGACTTCAGGAAGGTCTCCCAAACTTCACTCGACCGCTTCGCCATTCATTTGTCCAACAAACATGAAGTGCCACTTGTGTGCTCTATACAGTGCCCAACAAGTCCTGAGCCTAACCAGGGACGGTTGTGGGAGGAGATCATTAAACAAACAAAGGTGCGTGATAAAGATCAAAGCTTGGTGAGTTCACAGAAGCTGACTGTGGTCTGGGGCAGGTGCGGGAGAGTGAAGGCTTCACAAAGGAAATAGTGTTAAAGTGAAATCTCAAAAGTAGATGGGAGTGGGGGCGGACAGGGTATCTCAGGCAACAGGAATAGCAAGTGCAAAGGCCCTGAGGTTTAAGAGTTTTGTTGAGAGAAATCCTGAGACCTTGGTCCCCACACTGATGCTAAGATGCAGCGAATCTCACCCCTTACTACCCCGCCCCACCAGGAGAAGGTTCTGACGTCTGTGCTTCTGAGGCGGTGACCAGCAAGGTCGCCCTCCCCCCGGCTCGGCTTCCGCAGGAGCTGCGGGGTTCCAGCTGCGGGGAAACAGGAACCACGGACCCGCAGAGGCACACGAGGGCCCCTCTGATGGGAAGTGACCGCAAACAAGGGCCTGGCTGGGATGCTCTGGAAGTCAGCAGACCGCACTCAGCTGCTTCGGCCTCGGAAAAATCATGCGTGGGAGACCTCGCACCTCCCTCCGTCTCCGTGTCTGTGGCTGGAAGAGTCGGTGCACCCAGAGAAGATCGGGGCCGCGCCTCGGGCAACGTGCGGGCTACACGGGCACAAAGCAAGCGTCCAGTGAAGATTATCCAGAACCCATTAGCTGATGACGCGTGCGCCCCAGAACCCATGAGGACATCCTCGCCTCCGCACAACTAGCACCAGAGAAGCCATTTCCCACGCCCTCCGGCGCCGCCCCGCTCCTGTCCACCCGGGATGCCAGACGAAATGCACGGGTGACCACGCGTCCGGATTTCCATTCCTACGATGATGCACGTGGACCATTTTCCCCCTTTATGGATCCTCGACACTTAACCTACTCAATGGTTTTTATTTGCATTGATCACATTTTATGGTATGATTAAATTTGTATGGAAGAGAACCAATTAGTTTTGTTTTACACTTATTGAATGCACTTTATAGTCAGACAAATTAACTCTCCACAGTTAGGTTGATTTATCCAGTGGCAGGAGGCTTGATGGCCCGTGCAGGGTCTCGTCCCCAGCCGGGGAGAGGGCGGTGGTGGTAGATGGTGGTGGCGGGGGCGGGAGGTGAGGGTGGGGGGTGGCTGGTTCCTCCGGGAAAGGAGCTTAATGTACTGACTCCGATGGCCCCGCAGCTCACTGCGGAGTGTGGCTGGAATTTCTCTCGGGAGGTACAGACAAGGCTGTATCTCCGTGTGGATTTCAAGAACGGATCAAGGCTCTGTCTGAAGAGGAAACATTTTCTCCTATAGAAGGACTACAGAAGGAAAGATCAACGGAATAGAATGAGGGTCTTGCTCTGCTCTTTGGCTGGGCAGCTGGGAGATGAGGCCAGCGATTTAACTTCTTTGAGCCGCAGTAAACAGATTATAGAGAAGTGGAGGAGGAGGGAGCTAATCTCCCTACATGATTTGCTAGAGACCAAACACGAGAGTACATCCGAAAATAATTTACAGACTGAAAAGCATCACTTTATGCTACTTTCCCTTAAAATAATAAAGAACAAAGCAGCACTGTGAGAACTGAGAGTAATTTGGAATCAAAAGCCCCAAAAGTTTGAATCTCTGTTTGCTTCCCTGCTGTGTGGCTTTGTAGAAGTCAATCACCTCTCTGAGCCTGAAATGGTCTCATCTGTCAAGTAGAGGTAAGTCTCACAGATCTAACGGTATTTCAGACAGCAGTGTTTTCTGGACCATACTAAAACCACAAGCCCCTTATTCTCCATCCCATTCCTTGCTTTATCTTTCTCCATAGTTCTCACTTTAGTTTGTTCGGACTGCTGGAACACAAGACCACGGACTGGGTGCTTTCAATAATAGAAATGTGTCTTCTCACAGTCTTGGAGGGCAGAAGTCTAAGGTCAAGATGTTGGCAGGTTTGGTTTCTCCTGAGGCTTCTTTCCTTGGCGCAAGGATGGCCGCCCTCTAGCTGTGTCCTCACCTGGTTCTCTGTGTGCATGTGTCCCCCAGTTTCTCTCTGGGTGGCCACATGTCCTCTTCTGAGAACGCCAGATTGGATTAGGACTCAGCCTAATGGCTCTCTTTTCACTTAATTCACCATTTTAAAGATCTTCTCTCTGACAACGTTTACATTCTGGGTTAAGGCCCCAACATATGAATTCTGGTGGGATGCAATTCAACCCAGACCTGACATTACAATTTGACACCACCTGGCATTACAGCACATGTTTATCTGCAGTCATAAACTCCAGGAGAGACTTGTCTCCACCACATACACCTGATGTTTCAAACAGTGCCTGGCCCCCATAATAAGTGCTCAATAAACATTTGTTGAATGACTTAATGAACAATGCTTAGCATAGTGGCCATTCCAGCACATTCTATGTCCTGCATGAGGACGCCTACCGATAGCTGAGCTGCAATTTATCATCTCTGAAGACTTTTTTCTAATCATTGCTGCCCACCATGATTAGCTTCTGTTGCACTTTCCCTGTGACCCCAGAATTCAAAGAAAACGCAATTGCTTGCGTGAGTTTCAGGGTTGGGAGGGAATTTGCATATCAACAGATTCATTTAAACACCAGTGCAGGAAGGAGGC
Source organism: Mustela putorius furo (assembly GCF_011764305.1). Lineage (NCBI taxonomy): Eukaryota > Metazoa > Chordata > Mammalia > Carnivora > Mustelidae > Mustela > Mustela putorius. The sequence goes on along the minus strand of NW_025422174.1, from coordinate 2,710,576 downwards.
CTGGGGGGCTCAGTCACTGAGCCTCTGTCTTCTGCTCTGCTCATGGTCCCAGGGTCCTGGGATTAAGCCCTGCATTGGGATCCCCGCTCAGTGGGGAGCCTGCTTCTCCCTCTCCCGCTCCCCCTGCTTCTCTCTCTCTCACTGTCTCTGTCAAATAAATTAAATCTTTAAAAAAACAAAAACAAAAATGGGGAAGGAAACCCCTTTCTAGCATTCCTGAGGATCCCTGATCCTCTCCATGACCCATGCGAGGGGCTAGAAGTCCTTTACCTCTGGAAGCAGGCGGCTCTGTGACTAACATGTGTTCTTTGGGGCACACATGAAGGTCAGACAGGGACGTTCTTTTTCAGAGCTGGTTATCAGAGCGAAAAACAAAAGCAAATATCTCTAAGCAGGCACACACGCGGCAAATTGGTTTATCCGTGCAGTAGTGGAAGTTTTCAGTAATTCTGATAAATTCATTAGGGTCTACGTGCAACTAAACAAAGTCTCCAAAACACTGTATTGATATATACAATATGATACTATATACATACATATATTCGTTTATATATATTTAATATATGTGAATATTCACTTTAATATAATGTACCTCGTGTTTAGAAAAGATAAAAAAAAAAAAACCTTGCATGAGATGGATACTGGGCTGGGGTGACCTCTGAGGAGGGTCGGGGGAAGGGCATCATTATCTCTCTCCGCAACATTTCTTTCTTTAACAGAGAAGCCTGGGCAAATATGACAAAATATCCACATGTTTTGCACCCTGATGGCAGGCTCATAATACAATTTTTTTTCTGAATTTTTCTGATGTTTGAAATACATCTGAATTTTTTTTTTTTTTTTTAAAGTATGTCAGTAAACGGGAAAGTGTCGACTTGAACCGAACTAGTGTTAGATCCCACGCCCAGCCACTGGTCCTGGTTCTGACCTCTGGGACCACCCAGAACACAGGTTCCTCCTCTTCTACACCATATCCGTTGCCTCAGAGACGTGCCATGTGACCTCGCCACTGGCCTTATGGCCAATACTTTGGCTGAACTGCATCTGGACAGACAGACTTCCACCTCCCCCTCACTTACAGAGTGGATCCATAGGTATAGAGGACCTGCCAGACGAATACCAGTACTCTTCCCCTCTGAGCAGTGTCTGGTGAGAGAAATGGGTACATCACCAGAAATACAGTGCGCTGTTCTAGCTGGGCTGTTGGTACAGGGAGCTGGAAATTGGAGGAGTATATGACTAACCTGCCCTCAAGCAAACAGGCTGAAGGCTGGAGAAGCTTAGCCGGAAAGAGTAGCCCGCAAGGGGGCCAGGCCTGGCCGTGCACATTCCCCTGGCAGGAAGGTAGGGACAGTGTAACCCAGCAATGCTCCCGGGAAGAACTGAGTTCAGGGACTCTTCTTCCAGTCTCCGCCACAGGCACTGAACAGAAAAGGGCCAGCAAAGCCGGGGATTTAAAAACTACAGAGCGTGACCACAAGCACAGTGGGTAGAATTGTCCCCCAACGCCTGGAGATTCCCAGTGGATAAGTTTGGCCTTTCCAGGGAGAAACGTTCCGAGGCTGGCGTGCAGGAAACTGGGAGATAGAGCCCCTGCACCTGAGGAGAGTAGAAGAGCCCAGAGAAGTGGGGAGGGCAGCGCAGGTCCAGAGTGGGATATGCAGGCCCAACCAGGAGAGTGGATGAGAGGCACAGAGAGGAGGTGGCCCATACATGCCAAGTTCAAGAACAGTGGAGAGACAAACAAGCTAATATTCAGGGAACTGGAAAAGCAGATTCTGCAGAGCAAAAACAGGCAAAGATCTATGGCCAGAAAGTTTGTAGCCCTTTATCCACAGGGTGAAAATTTTCATATAGAAAACCACACTCCCAGGAGCTGAACTCTTGAAGACCAAGAGGCATTGCTTGCTTGACCATAATTGTTCGTGTTTATTGAGCACCTACTACACATTCCTACTTCCGTGCCTCGTGTCATTTAATTTTCATAACATCGCCAGAAACTGAACCTTAAGACAAAGGCCCTTTTATAGGTAGGAGAAGTGAGATATTAAAAGTGATTAAATCCCTCACCCAACGTCACGCATTTGGTATTTGGCGGTCAAACCCAGAGTCCGACTTCGTAATGACATGCACCCTTGCTTTAACCAAGAAGATCCCTGGGAGCAGCACAGGCTTCACTTTCTTGCCGCAACACCTGCCTACTGACTTTGACATTCACTCTCTCAGATTCTGTTACTGCCCCTGTGCTTGCATGTTAATGGTGTGCTCATAGGTCCCCTCACGGCACCCAAACAACAGCCCTGCGGGGGACGGTTATAACTCCCCTTCTCTTAGGCGCCAGGAAAATAAAGCCCAGAGACAGTGATGACGCACCCACATCACCCAGCGAATTGGCGACACACTCTGACCTTGGGGCTCTCGCTTGCTTCCGACGGTGGCGGACCTTTGGCCATAAATGTCTTTCAAAAACAGTGCTCCTCCTACCTCCCCCGCACTGGGGGGCCCTGAGACCTCTTGGGGGAAATGAGGACGCACCACTATAATGACATCATTTAAGATAAAATTTCCCATCCTCACTCCCCCAGAAATCCAAACTGTGGGCCAGGAGCTGATCTCCATAGAAAACCGTCGGTCCGCCTGGACCTAAGCGCAAAGTTTCTTATGGACGCGCCAAAGCCTATTTCAGGCTCTGAGGAAATACGCCTTGATACGTTAATCAACTTGTACCTTTTCTTTCATTCCTAGAAATGCAGGTTGCCCCATGACGTGTCATGACGTTTCCATCACTCACAGAACATCTAGGGTGGCCGATATTCGGCCCTAGAGGTGGGATGTCTCCAGTCCAACAACTCAAAGCACAAAGACCAGAAGAGTTGAAAGACCGTAGGTGAACGTATATTAAGGGAAGCATCTCAGAAACTGAAAAAGACCCACTCACAGGGGGAGGAGGAGAACTTGAGGGCGAGGGACTTTGACTTTGGGGATTGAATGAGAAGGAGGCAAGTTCTCTCTCCCCAAGGCCAAGTTCAGAGTGATGGTGCAGAGCACTGCAGAACCCCCTGTCCCCTGTGGGGACTCCCAAGAAGAGAGGACCTGTGCTCTCTGCCACAGGGTGAAAGTCCCCGAATGTGACAAGACCCCAGAGCTCCCTGCTCCAAGCCAGAGCAGGAGCAGAAAATCGATCTTTTGTGCTATTTGTAAAAGAAACCCTGAGCCCATGCATGAAATGACCCCACGCACCCTAGGTAGAGGGAAGGTGACGAGGAAGGGTGTGGACTCCTGGAGTGGCAGGAAGAAAGACACAGCAGGGACCTGTATGGACAGAAGACCAGACCAGATGGGACCACACATAGCACAGAGGCAGCCAACACACACAGATGACAACACCGAGAACAGAGCTCCCTCCTCTGCCCGCACTTCCCACTGACCCTCACGGAGGTCTTGGCACCTCCAGACTCAGACAAGACCCTAGGGGATGAGACAACACCCACTCGTCTGATGTTCTGTTTCTACCCTGAGTCAACCTCACTGACATGATTGTTTAGACTCTATTTCTTACATCACTGAGATCATGAGATGAGATTTATACCCACTACATCACGGGGACCTCCCTTCTTATTCCCTGAACCCCAGAGCCCAGCTCCCACCCACCCCACCCACCCCAGCCAAATGAGCCTGGGCCAGGCAGAGGCTGGATTTCTGGGGACACTGACGCTGCAGTCCTGCTCTCGTGCCTCCCACTGCCAGGGCTGTTTGTCTGCTGGCGACAACAACAAATGTTTCCATTAAGGTGGGCAGTGGAGGGACAGGGCCCTGGAGGGGGCTGGCAGAGGGGCCTTCTGCAGAAGACGGGCCGTTAGGCCCCTGGCCCTGCTGTGTCACAGATGGAGAGAGTGAATGTCGAGCCTGAGGCGTCACTTCTGTCCCTGGCTAGGTCTCTGGCATCCCTCACCCTTGGAAACCGGCCACACCCCCAATTGCCACCCATCAGCTTGGCTTCAAGTGGGACTTGTAGCCTCCACTCCTGCCCTCCGGCCACCTTCAAGGATGGGCCCACCAGCCTTACCCCTAAATCAAGGGTCCCACTAGGGACCCTTGGGGACAGACAGACAGGGAGCACTCTGGTCACTTTTAATGATGATGAACCCACTTAGTGTTTGAGGCAGGCCAGGCCGTGCGCTAAGTTCTTTACCACATGACTTTGACCCTCACAACATCCCTGGGAGGTGGATATTCTCATTGGCCACATTTTATTGACACAAGGACAGAGGCTCTGAGAGGTGGGATCACATGGCTCCTTATCGGGACCCAGGTTTTTCGGACTCCAGAACTCATGCCTTAACCACCGTCCACCATAAAAAGGCTGCACGTACACGTTCGCACACAGGATCACCGGAGAGTGGTGGCAAAATGATTCTCCACCCCCCCACCCCATTGAAAAGCTGCCTCTTTCCTGGATGCTCCAGGCAAGGGGATGGAATGAAGCTGGTCTGAAGCCTGGCATCTCACCTATGTCCAAAAGGATCTGGAAACCGCGCAGGCTGGCGAGTTGCTCTTCCCTGCCTGTGTGTTCCAGCTGCCAAGACGTCTCGCAGAACCCCAGGAGCCCCGCCATCCATCAGGCTGCCTCATCTAGGCAGCTGGAAGGCCCTGCAGGTATTTGCCTAGATCGGGGCTTAATGCGGCTGCATCGCCACCTACGTCCCTCATGCTTAAAGAATCAGAGGGAAGAATGTGCTCTGGGTCTCCTTAAACACTTCGCATGAAAGAGACTTATGTCACCGCCGGAGAATTAGGCACTGACCCTCAGTATGCAGGTGGCATTTCCTCCAGCTAGAACTGGAAGATGTTGGCTGACTGCTCTACAGGAAACAGCTGGGCAGGTGGGGATGTTAATCTTGAATAAGAGGAGCCAGGTTGTAGACCTGTGGGTGGCCTCATCACCATTTTAGTGTCAATGATTTGACTAAAACCTCGTAACACCAAGGATTTTAACTCTTTCTGTTGAAAGCTGTAGACACCCCCTCAAACAGGCCAAAACTAACAAACAAAAATGGGGGGAAAAGGAAGCAAGGAAGGGGAAGGGGGTTTAGCTCACATCACTGAAAGGTTTGTGCAAGTTTGAGGTATGGCTGGATCCAAGATCTCTAGCAATGTCATCAGAACTCTACCCGTCTGTGTATCTCTTTCTCTTGTACCATTTTCACTCTCTAGCAGAAGCTACTCGCAGGAGGGCAAAGCAGCCAACAACCCAGAGCTCATCAACCCTGATGGGGAGACAGTTTCTCTAGCCCAACAGCTCCTGCTGAATGTCTGGGCTGATTCACTGATGCAGTTTGGAGCTCCAGGTGTCAGTTTCAGTTCTGGAGCCCAAGTGAGGTTTTCTCAACAGGAAGACACTGAATGAGTGAGAAGAGCTGGACTCTTCTGGTGAAGAGAAAGGAGACACTTCCTGCGTAACCCACTCTGCAGAGGAGCTTGAAGCAGAGGACCAGGAGTGACTGAGTTTCTCTCTAAGCCAGGAGTCATGTGACACACTAACCCCCAAAGCTCTGTAGTACGTACGCCCATGAACTAGCTTTTATCTTCCCAGGATTTCTGTTGGAAAACTGAGACTCCAAGAGGGAGGCCAGTTTGATCTCCACAGCGTGAGGTCAGGCTCAAACTCACATGCAGCCGATTCCACCAGCACTTCTCCATCTCATGTGGTGTGTCCTGGGCCAGAAGGCCGATGGAGAATCAACTTCTAAAAGGGTCCCAGCTCCAGAAGAAGCACTATTTGGATGGGTCCCTGTGGACCGATCACTCCTCTTCTCTGAGCTTTACTTCCTGCAGCTATGAAAGGACAACACGGTCCTAAATGAGCAGTGTGAGCCCGTGCAGGGACGGAGGGGCACACAGGTTTCAGAAAGCCTGGAGGAGGGCTTCCTCAGCATCCAAAGCCTGGAGGAGAGCTTCCTCAGCATCCAAAGCCTGGAGGAGAGCCTCCTCATCATCCAAAGGCCACGACTGTTCGCAAATGATCTTGGACACTCAGTTTAACAATCAAAATGTTGACGATGCAGTGTGACCTCAGTGCCTTTGTGCGCATCATCTCATTCAGTCTTGCCCTTTGTCTAGTCGTGTTACATTGCAAATGTACAGAAAAGAATGTGTTAGACACCTATGAGATCTTTTCCAAGGTTAAACAGATGTTAACATTTCACCAGATTGCTTTAAAACTCTTTTTTAAAGAAATAAAACGTTCGAGACGCTGGTGAGCACGTCCTCATTAACAGCCCATACTCCTCTCTGTGATTCCATCGTCCCCCAGAAGGACCTTCAAGATCGGGTCGGTATGAGCGCGCCGCGACTAAGCTTACATTCATTCCACCTTTCTATATATGCATAAACTATATTTATTATTGGTGTGTGTGTGTGCCTATATACATATATATATTTTTTAAGGCTTGTGTGTTTTAAATTTTACAGGCAGTATCCTTCTCAAACTTGCTCTCTCCAAAAACTCGGTTTTCTTAATTTATCTATATTGATGTGTATGGATCTGGTTCATCCATTGAAACCACAATATCATATCCTGTAATTTATTTACCATTCCCTACTGAGAGAACATTGGTTGTGTTTGCATTCTTGCCATGACAAACTACTATAATAAGCATCTTTGTATAGTTCTCTTTGGGCACATACAGGAAAGATTTTCCTGCACAAACACCCAGGAGTGGAGTCAGTAGGAAATGAGCATGAGAGCCTCTGACTTCACTAGGTAATGCCAAGTTGCTGTCCAAAGTGGCTTTACCAATTTATACTCCTACCAGAAAGGTGACTTTCCACTTCTCCAGATCCTCACCAATATTTATGTTGCCAGACTTACTGATTTTGTTGGCCTGGCAAGTACAAACTGGTATTTCTCTGTTACATTCTGAATAGATCCAAGAGTGGCATTGAGAAGATTTTTATATTTTATCGGATATCAGGTTTTCTTTTCCTTCTAATTACCTTTTCACATACTTTATCATTATTGGGTTGTTTCTCAATGATTTCTGGGAGTTCTTAATACATCCTACATGCTAATCCCTTACAATGATATGATGGGAAAGTACTTTCCCTCAGACTGTTTAATATATATCTTGTCATATGGAGGTTTTAATTTAATGTGCTGGTGTCTATCAGTATTCTCCTTTGTGGCTGAGGTTTTTCCTTTTCTATCTGTGGAATATTTTTCCCACTGAATCTCATAAAAAGATTCTCCCAGGCTTTCTCCTAAAAGTTTTATTTATGTTGTGCTTTTCACATCTATAATTTGACTACATCTGGAATTCTTCCATAAAGTTAGGCATCGAATTTGAATCCATTTCCATAGGGATAGCAAATTGCCCTGGTACGAACGGCTCCTATTTTATCATGTCATATACCAAACTCCCTAATTGCAAGAGGGTCTGCATCTAGATGGTCTCGTAACATTGTTTGAACTGCTGGGTTCGTTCCCATGCCCATACCATGGTCTTCATCGTATGGCTTTCCCAACTCCCAACCTTCTGTGTCTCGGCTCCTCACAGTGCTTTGTGAGGCTGGGGCTGGGACTCTGTGACCCCCAGTTCTGCCTTGCCAGTTGCTTCTGCGAGGCATCCATCGTGGGCTCTCAAGCTGAGAGGCCGAGGGAAGAATTCGAGGCTCGCTCCTTCTGCCTGCTTCTGGTCCCTACTGTGATCACACACGCCCACTTCCTCAGTCCGGGAGCAGTGGTTCTTTCTAGTAGCAGTGCTTAACTGCTGGCAGGTACCCCCCCCCCCAACACACACACTTGAGAACCAGCCTCATGGCACCCACTCTGGGACGCCAGCACCAAAGAGTGGAGGTCCCTCCTCAGAACTCAGAATCAGTCATGCGGAGCCCTCCTCGAGGCATTGACTTTCAATAATCCCATCCCTAACCCTTTGTCTCTTCCTCACTACGTTAGCAGTGAGCTCCCGTCGCTGCCTCTCTGATAGTTTTGTGTCCTTTACAGCCTTTTACTTACCTAATCGATTTTATACCCAGTTGATAGTCCTTTTATGAAACTCTCTCTGTTCCAGCAACGGGTGTGGTAGCTCGCCCCTGACAAGACCCTTACTGATACAGCAACTTTATAGTAAATCTTGATGCCAAAGAAGGAAATGTTCTATTTTTCTTCTCCAAAATTGTCTTAGATATTCTTGGCCCTTACTTTGCTCCATGAGTTTTACAGACCTTATTGTGAAGTTCCTCTAAGATAATAATATTAATGTTAAGCATTTGAATATTTCCATAGTAATGACATAAATTTATAGCTCAACCTGCAAAGAACTGACATCTTAACTGAGATTTTCTGATCCATGAACACAGCACGATTTTCCCATATCTTCAGGTCTTCTCATGTTTTTCAATAAGATACTTTTTTTTTCTACATAAAGTTTATATATATCCACTGCTAGATATACTTCTAATTAATTTAGGGGCTTTGTTGTTATGGTACATTGAATCTCTTAAATTGCTGTTTTTAATTGTTTCTGGCTGATGTTTAAGAAGGCAATTGATTTTTTCTGTCTATCGATCTTTATCCAGCAACTTGATGAACTCTCGTATTTGTTATTAATATGACTGTATATCCTATGGAATGTTTCTATGCAGTCATACCAACTGTGAATATTGACAGCCTTATTTCTTTCTTTACAATCACGACAGCTTTATTTCTTTGCGGGCATGTGTGCGGGTCTAGGTGTATATGTCTTATTACACTACCGTCATGCCCTCAGTTCAACATTGAAAGGAAGCACTTCCTTTTCTGGCCAAGACGGAGTTACAGGAACTGAATCTAACTTCTCACTTGAAACATCAAAAAAAAAGTTATCTAAAAAATTACGAAGCAATGGTTCTCAAGATATTAGATATTAGGGAAATAGAGTCAGTGAACTCTGACAGACAGGGAAAAAATGCAGCAGGCTCTGGGAGTGCCCCAGACTACCACTCAGAGAAAGTCTCTGGTGCAAGGAGTGTGACCCCAGGCAGAGTGGAATCCACCTGGGCTAAGGAGATAGATCTGAAATTCCAGAAAGGCCAAGATGGCTAGAGTTCACAGGACAGAATACCAGAGAGGAGAAAACTATTCAGAGAGGGGGCTCTTTGTGGATCTGCAGAAGGTCCCTGTTGAGTCCTCAGCTGAACCCTGATCCATTCAAGAACGAGATCTTGCCATGTGCCATCGCATGGATGCTTCCAGAGAGTAAAACACGGAGTGAAAAAAGCCAATCAGAGAGAGACAAACGCCATGTAATCTCACTCCCATGTGGAACTGAAGAAACAAAACAAAAGAGCAAAGGGGAGAAGAGAAAGAGAAAGACAAAGACATGGACTCTTAACTACAGAGAACAAACTGGGGTTGCCAGAGGGGAGGCCAGTGGGGGGCTGGGGATTAAGGAGGGCACCGACCGGCGTGATGAGCGCCGGGTGTTAGACGGAAGTGCTGAATCTCTACATTGTACACCTGAAACTAACATACCACCATATGTTAACTATACTGGAATTTTAAAAAAAGGAATTGAGAGAAATCCCTGAGGTTAAGTGAAGAACCACCATAAAGGGTTAAAGTGTGTAAGACTTGGGAATCACACAAGGCCAGGAAATAATAATGTCTCTCTCCACCGGTCATAGTGGAAAACATCATAATTCACAGTACACTGGGCTGAGTATTAGAAGGGTTTTGCCTCAGAAATGGGGTAAAATCAGCCCTAGATTAAATGCTGCTCTGATCCCACCTAACAAAGCTTAAAGGCAAGACCCCAAAGGATCAAAGTGTTTCAAGTAATATAATCACAAGCAAGAACAAAGCTTAAGAGTAGTCATAAGAATAAAGAATATCTAGCACACGGCAAAGTGAAATCAAATTTTGGCATTCAATCGAAAATTACCAATCATACAAAGATGCAAGAAAGTATTATCCATTAATCAAAAGTGATGCAGAGGACACCTGGGTTGGCTCAGTCAGCTGGGCATCCAGCTCTTGATTCCAGCTCGGGTGGTGATCTCAGGGTCATGGGATCCAGCCCCATGCTGGGGTCCGCGGTCAGCAGGAAGTCTGCTTTAGGAGTCTCCCCCCTCCCTTTCCCTTTGCCCCTCCTCCGTCTGTGTGTGTGTGCATTCCCACCCCAGCCCAAATAAATAAATAAGTCTTAAGAAAATAACGGCTCAAGCTGCACTGTGTACAAAATATTCGGACGGAAATTTCAAAAGAAAACAGATATGCAAATGGCCAATCAGCACATGGAAAGATGCTCAACACCGCAAAACAATCAAGGAAATAAAACTGAGACCACAGCAAGATACTACGTCACACCCACCTAGACAGAAACAATACCAAACGCTGATACCAACAGGTATCGGCAAGGGCGTGAAAACAGCGGTGATGGGAATGCAAAATGAGGCGGTCACTTTCAAAGGAAGTTTGGCAGGTCCTCAAAGATTTAAAAACAAATTTCACGTGAGACACCACAATCCCACTCCTAGGTATTTAAGAAAAATAAAATAGATATCCAGATAAAGACTTGTACATGAATGTTCATCATGACATTATTTGTAACAAGAGCCCAAAACTTGAAAAACCCAACTGTCCACCAACTGAGGAACGGATGCCGCTCAGAAATAAAAAGGAATGAATGAACTACTGACAGAAGACGTATCAGTATCAGAATGAACTACTGATACCAGATCATCATGAATGAACCCCAAAGACGTTAACGTGAAGTGAGGACAGCCAGACCCGGACACCCATAATGTCTGACTTCATTTATATGAAAGTGCCAAGAAAAGGCAAGTCTACAGAGTCAGAAAGGAGACCAGGGGTTTCTTGGGGCTAGAGGTGGGAACAGGTGCCCACAAATAGGCACAGAGAATCTTAATTGGTGATGAAATATTCTAAAATTGTAAGGGTGGTGATTATTGCACAACTCTGCAAATGTTCTTAAAATGTTCAATGCTTTACTCAGAATGGGTGAATTTTTATAATATAGGAATCATACCCCAGTACATTTGTATTAAAAAGAGATTGGTACGGGGCACCTGGGGGGCTCAGTGGGTTAAAGCCTCTGTCTTCAGCTCAGGTCATGATCTCAGGGTCCTGGGATCGAGCCCCGCATCGGGCTCTCTGCTTAGCAGGGAGGAGCCTGCTTCCCTTCCTCTCTCTCTCGGCCTGTCTCTCTGCCTACTTGTGATCTCTGTCAAATAAATAAAATCCTTTAAAAAAAAAAAAAGAGAGAGAGAACAGTAAAAGAATGCATGAAAAGAGGCTGAGAAAATATTTGCAAATCACATACCTGATTTTTTGAAAGACCTGCATCCAAAATATATAATAAGAAAGCAAAACAAAATAAAACAAAAAATGGAATATTACTCATTGACAAAAAACGAGAGCTTGCCAGCTGAGATAACATGGATGGACTGAGGGGGTATGATGCTAAGTAAAGTGAGTCAGACAAAAGACAAAGACAAATACCATATGATCTCACTTATATGTGGAATCAAAAAAATGAAACACACAAAAAAGGCAGTAACACACCCATGAACACGAGAGTTGCCAAAGAGGATGGGGTGGGGGTGAACAGAAGGGGGGAGAGAGTGTGGAAGGTACAGGCTTCCAGTTATGGAATGAGTAGATCACGGGGACGAAAGGCTCAGCAGCGGGCAAACAGTCAATGGGACTGTCGTGGTGTGTGGGGACACACGGTAGCTCCCCTTCTACTGAGCACAGTACAACGCACAAAGCTGTGGGTTCATGTTGTGCACTTGAAACTACTGTAACATTGTGTGTCAACTAAACTCCAATAATTAAAAACCAACAGTCTTAATATTAGACCAAATATTTGAACAAATACTTTGTCAAAGAAGATACATGGTTGCAAATAAACCCATGGAGAGATGTTCAACATGGTGAGTGATCAGGGAAATACAAAACAAAACCTCCGTGAGATACCAGTCTTCACCTATTAGAACAACCGACCACACCAAGTGTTGGCAAAGGATGTGGTACAACTAGAAACCTCCTGCACCACTCGGGATGGGGGGATGTAAAAGGGTTACACACAATGGAAAGCAGTCTGGCCATGGCCAAAGAGTTAAATATGCACGTAACCCTATGATTCTGTCCTTCTGCTCCCAGGGACCTCAGCAAGAGACGTGAAAGCAGGATGTCTACACAAGGACACGCGTACAAATGTTCACAGTGGCTTGAGCTGAGATGGTCAGACACTGCCAACAGTACAAATGTTCAATAAGCAGACAAGAGGATTAGCCGGCTGCGGTCTACCCAGACAGTGGAATGCTGAGCGATGGAAAGGAGTGAAGTACGAGGCGATGACACAAGACGGGAACGCACGAAGTGGCTATTTGAGTAACGCAGGCAGATGCGAAAAATACATATTGTATTATTTTATCGGCATTAAATTCTTGAAAGTGAGCTGCAAATCCCAGCTCTGGCAGGCAAGGAGGGGCACGGGAGCGAATACCAAAGAGCAGGAGGAAGCTTTCCAGGGGCAACGCACATGCTCATTATCTTGGTTGTGATGGCAGGTTCATGGGCACGTACATGTGTCAAAACTTATCAAATTTACACATTCAATGTGTGCAATTCACTAAACATCAACGATGCTTTTTTTTTTTTTTTAACATCAGAAGTATGGGATAGAAGCAGAGATGAACATATACTTGTTGCCGACTCTAAGGAAAATGTGCTTATGTCTCACCATTATGCATGTTTGTTCTTGGGTGTGGGTACCTGATGCTTCTGGATGAAAACTATCACTATCCCGTCTCATACTCTTCTAAACAACAACAAAAAACAAACAAACAAAAAAACACTAGGGGCCCCTGGGTGGCTCAGTGGGTTAAGCATCTGCCTTGGGCTCTGGTCATGATCCTCGGGGCCTGGGATCGAGCTCCCGGAATCGTCCGACTGCCTACTCAGAGGGGAGCCTCCTTCTCCCTCTGTCGCTTGCCCCTGCTCCTGCGTTCTCTCTCTCTCTCAAATAAATAAATAAAACTTTTTTAAAAAAATTAAATTAAAAATTTAAAAACACCACTTTATTGAGGTATGATTGCTGTGTAAAAAGTTGTATATATTTAGCAGATACAACCGAGTGAGCTTTAGGGTGAGGACCCACCTGCGAAGCGATCACCACCCAGCTAACCGTACTGTATCGGACACCTAAAATTTGCTGAGAGGGTAGACCTTACGTTAGGTGTTTGTACCTCAAAATGGTAACAACAAAGAGGGCGAGAGGAAGTTTGGGAGGTGATGGAAATGTTGTGTTCCCCTCGTTACAATTCTGTCCATTTCCCCTTCTTCCCCACTGGGGATTTTACGGACTGCAGGTGACTCCTTTTTCCAAGTGCGCCTAAGGGATTTCCTGTGTTTAACCTTGAAACCAAACACCCTTTAATCACTACTGAAAGAAATGTCAGGAAGAAGGAGGAAGTGTTTCTTCAATCCCGGGGGAGGCGATATTCCTGCATCATAAAGCTCCTTCGAAAGTGAGATGGTAAGAATATTAACAAATTCATCAGTCTCACTCTCCTGTTGAACGTGGAGAACAGCGCGCAAATAAATACTCCTTCCTGTCCTGGTCCCTGTTACTATAAAGCCGTACGTGGGAATCGTGGCACAAAAGAACGTATTAAGTCACTTCGTCATCAGATATGGCTGCTGTGCTGTGAAATATCACCCATAACCCTAAAATGTCTCCAGCTCTAAAGTAACTGTTCCTGCTTTATAATTTGTGGCCTTGGAAGTAGAATTTAAATCGACACCTCCACCGCAAGGTGCAAATCCTGGGCAGTTTCCATGTGAAACAACAGAAGGGCCTTCGAATTTCCCGCTTCCTGGGGAGGATCATAAACATACAAATACGTGTTATTATTTATATATATATAAATTTGTATCAAAAATACCATGATTTATATGATGGCTTTATCACTCAGCCTAAGAATTTGAGAGTTGGGTATTTTTTTTCTCTTGAGGGTAACGTGTTCATCAAGTTCAGGAGTTTTCTTCTGTTTCCACTTGCTGAAAGCTTTCTTTGAACTGTGAATATTTCTTGAATTTTACTTAATACCTTTGCCGAATCGGTTGGAAGGATCATGTAGTTTTCTCTGGACTAGTAGCCAGAGTTTTAATTAGTAGGCTATTTTTATGTTGCTGGAAAAAAAATTCCCTACTTGGCCATGGTGTTTTGTTTTTGTTTTTGTTTTTTTAAGATTTATTTATTTATTTGACAGAGATCATAAGTAGACAGAGAGGCAGGCAAAGAGAGAGGAAGGGAAGCAGGCTCCTTGCTGAGCAGAGAGCCTGATGCGGGGCTCGATCCCAGGACCCTGAGATCGTGACCTGAGCCGAAGGCAGAGGCTTTAACCCACTGAGCCAATCAATCAGAGGCCCCAGCCATGATGTTTTGGATTTTTTTTTTAAGATTTTATTCATTTATTTGACAGAGAGAGAGATCACAAGTAGACAGAGAGGCAGGCAGAGAGAGGGAGAAGCAGGCTCCCCGCTGAGCAGAGCGTGATGCGGGGCTCAATCCCAGGACCCTGAGATCATGACCTGAGCCGAAGGCAGAGGCTTAACCCACTGAGCCACCCAGGCACCGCCATGATGTATTTTTAAGACACGTTGCTATTTTTGCTGATACTGCATTTAAGACTTTGTTCACAAGGACAATTTGAGTATCACCTTCCTTTACTACCCTTCTACTTCACTGTGCTACCCTTATCTGATTTTCATTTCTAGTGGAATCTTCTACTAGCCTCATAAAAAGGATTGGCGAGCTGCCCCTCTCCCCCCCCCCCTTTTTTTTTTTGCATTAAATAGAAATTGTTTGTTCCTTAAATGTTTGGTAAAACACACTTAGGTTTTGAAATCTTTTCTAAGCGATGAATTTAAGACATAATTTTCTCCCTGCTTTGCTGTATCATGAATTTGATGTAAAAGGGTTTATCTGTCATTCAGCTATACGTATTTTCTGGTTTCCATTGTGATGTTTTCTTTGGCGCATGAATTATCTACACTTATATTGTTAAATTCTAAAACACATAAATTTTTCTTGGTTTCTAGCATTCTGGTACTATGCTTAAAGCCTGTAGTGTTTGTTAGTATTTATTTAGATTTGCTGTGTGGCTGGATCAATAAACATTCGAAGTATTGTGGAAAAGAATTTTTACGTTCTCTAAATATTACCTGAAAAGTTCTATATATGTCCATTAGCCAAAACCCTGCCAGTTTCATTTTTTGGATTGTCCATGACCTTCTAATTTTTTGCCTGTTTCACCTATCAGTTACTCAGAGAAGTGTGTTAAACTCTCTTCTGACTGTGGATTTTATACTTACTTTATATGTTTTGAATCTGCCTACTGAAGCTGTCCAGGTCCTGGAGTATTCTACCTTCCTAATAAATCCCTCCTGTTATTATCCTATGTCAACCCTTTTTTATCATTAATAATACATTTCTTTTCTGTTAATCATGGATTTCTCTTTTTAAATAGTTTTAGGTTAACAGAAACACACAGGATTTCTTTTTAGTTTGTATTTTATTTTAACCTGATGTTATCAAATTCGGGGTGAGCAAGCTTCCGCTAGAGGGCCAAATCCCACAGCTGCCTGCTCTTATAAGTAAAGTTTTATTGGAACACGGGCAAACCCATTCATTTACCTATTGTCCATGGCTGCTTTCAGGAAATGACAGTGGAGCAGAATGGTTGCAATAGGCCATTTTACAGCTAGCAAAGCCCCTAAAATACGTATTATGTGGCTCTTTATACAGAAAGTTTCTTGACCACAGTGATTCAATATTGGCTTGATCCAAATGAATATTTGTCACATATGTGTGAGATAGGAAGCAATGCCAAGGTTCTCTGTGTACCCGACACCTAGTTTAAAGAAACAGAACATCGCCAACATCTTTGAGGCTACCCGTGGGTCCCTCCCTGATCTGAGCGGGGATCCCTCTCCCTGAGATTCAGCCCCCTCCTGCTTATCCTGTGTGCTTATCCATTGTTTGTGTTTGTAATTTTACCATATTTGCATCCATAAACAACCTATTGTTTAATTTTTCATGGGCTATGAACTCTAAGTAAGTAGAATCGTAGTGTATTATTCATTGACAATTTGCTTTGCTTATTCAATGTATTATGTTTCTGGGGTTCATCATCATTGCCTGTAGCTGTGGTTCTTTTCACTGCTGTTGAGAAGCTCAGTGTTTGTACCGAAATGGATTTTTCCATCCCAGAGCTGCTAAGTATTTCTAGTACTTTGCTATTATCAAAAAGTGTTGCTATATACATTCCCATATGTGTCTTGTGTGGCAGATCAGCAAGCATTTCTCCCGCATATATACCTACAGTGTTGAGGGACTACCTGGCCATAGAGAGGATTATCTTCACCTTGACCGGACAAAGCCAAATTGCTCTCCAAGGTGGTTACACATTTTAATCTCCCACCAGAAAAGGATAAAATCTGCCATGGGGGGCGCCTGGGTGGCTCAGTGCGTTAAGCCTCTGCCTTCAGCTCAGGACATGATCTCAGGGTCCTGGGATCGAGCCCCGCATCGGGCTCTCTGTCCCCGCACCCCCGTCTCTCTGCCTGCCTCTCTGCCTACTTGTGATCTCTCTCTGTCAAATAAATAAATAAAATCTTTAGAAAAGAAATCGGCCATCGGGTCATAGTGTCACCAACAATTCGTAGTGTCTTTTTTTTGGGGGGGGGGGTGTTGACTAGGTGGTATGATGTACCTTATGGTTGTTTTAATTTTCATTCCCAGAATACTAATAGAGTTGAGCGTCTTTTCGTGTGTTTAATGACATTTATTCTCCACTTCTGTGACAGTCTTTCTCAGTTGTTTGTCTATTTCTCACCCTGTTGTTTGCCTTAATCGCTTTGACGTGTAGACCCACTAATTCACTTCATACTAAGCATTCACCTGCTCTGTTGCTGCGAATACTTCCCACACTGTGCCTTATGCTCTAACACTACTTTTCTCGTTGTTTTTTAATAGGAATTTTTTTATGTAGTCAAATTTATTCATCATTCCCTTCTATGATTTATACTTCCTGTGGATTGTTTTTAAAATATTGTTCCTTGATGCACTGTCATAAATATACACCCCAGTACTGTCTTCTAAAAGATTTTATGTCTTTCACATTAATCTTCAGTGGCCCTGAAATTGACTTCTGTGTATAGTGTGAGGTAAAGATACAACCACTTCCCTGCTCTGCATCACCAGATTTAATTAACAGAGCTTTATCATGATTTTAACCAATACGGCTTGTCTACTAGTCCTTAATATGAGGTAAGGTAAGCTTTCCTGCATTTTTCTTCTTTATGGACATCTTGTTCTGAGCCCTTTATTCTTCCATAAAATGCAGGATTTTTAATTTTCTTAAATTCCAGTATAATTAACAAACAGTGTTATATTAGTTTCAGGTGTACAATACAGTGATTCAACAATTCTGTACATGACCCAGACCTTGTGGTGGTAAGTGTACTCTTCATCCCCCATAAAATTTAGTACTTGCACCAATTTTTTTTTAATTCTGTTGGAATCTTAATAAGAATAGCATTGACTCTTTAGATCAACTTGGGAAGAACTGACAGCTTTATGAAATTGAGTCTTCTTCTCCATGAACATAAAATAGTCTTTTATGCTTCCTTTAACTTCTTTCAATAACACTTTATAATTTTCTCCTTAAAGGTTTCTTAAAATCTTTAGATTTAGATATCTTTATATGTAATATTACAAATGGTATATATTTTATTATGCTTTCTCTCTACTGATAGCCAGTGACCAGAAATGCAATTTATTTTTGTATATTACATTTTCTGTGCAAGCATTGTACTAAATTTTCTTATTAATTCCAATAATTTATCTGTAGGTCCTTTTGAGTTTTCTATATAAATAATCATATCATCTGGAAATATTAAATTCTTTTCTTCATCTCTGTCTTTATAGCTTTTATTTCTTTTCTTACTAGGACTTCCAATGCAATGTTGAATAAAAGTAGTGACAATAGATACCACTTTTCTGTTCCCAACCTTAAAAGGAATGCTTTCTTCAATTTTCTATCCAATGCAATGTTTCTTAGAGGATTTTTCACAATAGTCTAAGGAAAATTCCATTTTTCTTTTGCTAAAAATTACCACCAGCTTTTTTTACACATGTTGAAATTATTACAAACTATTTCTCCTTTAATCTGTTAGTGGGGTAAATTGCACTAACTGACTTTCTAATCTGATCCAAACTCACATTCCTGAAATACGCCCAAGTTGGACATGAGGTGCTCCCCCTTTAATGAGTTGCCAGGTTCTAATTTTGGTAAACTTTGGTTTTTTTCTATGTTCATCAATGAGACTGACCTGAAATCTTCTATTGTCCTTGTTAGGTTTTGGTGTCAGTGTTTTGTCTCGAAAATGAGTGGGGAAGGTTCCCCTCTTCTGTCATTGTCCACATAGATTTTCAAGACTGTTTTTTCTTTTCTTGGCTTGAGTATGCTCAGTGCAAATTTGAATCTCAAATGTACATGAAAAACAGAAGGCCCGTGATTTTGAAGATGTACAGGGATGTTTTCTATTCAGAGGTCAGGCAGAAACTGACAAACTGCCTTGACTGGCTGGTGGATTTTTTTCCTGTCTACTCTTTCTTAGAGGACGCAGCCTTTTTAAGGGATTTTTTTTTCCCTGTGGTTGGGGTCTCAGTTCTAACACCCCACACTGTGTCACTAAAAGCCTCATCCCTTGTCCTCAGTGGGGATTAAAACCCATGGCCCCGCATTGCTAGGACATTGGGTGGATTGACTTTCCACCCAGGGTGGGCACAATGCCCACCTACTTATGCTTCTTACAGACTTATGCTTCTACTTCTTAGTCAGTGAAGGACCCCTTGTCTTTTTTTGCAAATGTATCTATACATTTAAAATTATAACTATTTCCAGCATTTCTAGATATTTCTGGGGAGAATATTTTTAGGTTTCTAACCAGTTACATTGTCAGAACTGCATGTACCCCTCAGTTCCTTTTTCTTTTTTTAAAAGATTTTATTTATTTATCTATCTATTTATTTATTTGACAGAGAGAGGGATCACAAGTAGGCAGAGAGACAGGCAGAGAGAGGAAAGCAGGCCCCCTGCTGAGCAGAGAGCCCGACACAGGACTCGATCCCAGGACCCTGAGATCACGACCTGAGCTGAAGGCAGAGGCTTAACCCACTGAGCCACCCAAGCGTCCCCCTCCCCAGTTCCTCTTTACAATAATCTTGTAACAAGGGATAAAAATCCCAAATAAGCTCAAAAAGTTCAATGCTTTATCTGAAGTCATGCAGCTAAGGGAATATCAGAAACAGGATTGGGGGTGGGGGGTGGGGAAGAACCAGGATTTGAATCCAAGTATGACTTGAGCCAAAAAGTCTGTGTTCTAAATTTTCATCCTTCGTGAGCTGCTTCTAATCCAGCATTACCCACCTTTTCTTTTTTTAACCCACTGACCAGGAAACTATGGAAGGGCCACAGTTCTGGGATACGGTCATGCGCCTAATCACAGATGTAGCCTAAGGAGAAAATTCTATTTTTTTTTTTTCCAAGTCCCTCTACCAAGGAATCTGGTCTCCTTGCTCATTAACTGGTTCAAGACTAATATTTTTTAAAAAGAGTAATTTTGCACAACAAGCAAAATTAATAGGCAAAATACAAACCAGAAGATAAAATTGCAACAAATACAACAAAATGCAAACATTCAATATATGAATTACTCATAAAATTCAATAAGAGCAAAACCAGCCTAATGGGAAAATGAACAAAGCAGAGAAGCAGAAAATTCACAAAATAAAAAATATGAATCTCAATCTCAGTACTAATTTTCTGGATGCAAGAGACCTAAATGTAAGATCTAAATCTATAAAACTCTTGGAAGCAGACCTAGGAGTAAATCTTCCTCACTTTGAGTGAAGCAATGCCTTCAATGGTTTCCTAGCTCTGACACCAAAACACAAGAGAAAACATAAGATAAAATGGACTTCATGAAAATTTAAAATTGTGCTGCAACGGGTAATGTCCACAAACTGAAAAGACAATTCACAACTTAGAGAAAATACTGACAATCGTATGTCTGATAGAAGTTTGTACCCAAAACATGTAAATCACTTCTACAAGTCAAAAATAAGAAGACAAAGAACCCAATTTAAAAATGGGCAAAGAATCCGGTAGTTATACTTCAAAGAAGATAAAAAAAAAATGACCAACCAACACATGAAGACACAGACGGTCTGTGTCGTTAGCCATCAGGTAAGTAGAAAGGAAAATCACGATGAGACACCACTCCGCAGTCACTGGAATGACTTGTCATCACAAAGGCAAGACAGTAAATGTGGGTGATGATGTGGAGAAACGGGAGCCCTGAGTCATGGCTGGTAGGAGCACAACTGTGCAGCTGCTCTAGAAGTCAGTAGTTCTCCAAAAAGTTAAACCCATAGAGCTTTCCCCCGACCCAGCCAATCCCATTCATAGGTGCAGACCCAAGAGAAATGAAAACAAGCTTCCAGAGAGAAGTGCATCTACGAATGTTCCCAGTGACACTATTCGTTAACAGGCAAAAAGTGGAAACAGCCCAGATGCCCATCAACGACTGAAGGAGGAAATAAAATGTGGTGCATCCATGCAATAGGATATTAATTCAGCCATAAGCAAAAGGAGTGAAGGACTGATTCATGCTACCGTGCGGGTGAACCTGGAAAGCACAACACTCAGTGGAGAAAGTCCAGTCACAAAAGACCATCTACCGTACGAGTCCAGAACATGTATGAAATGGATTTATAGAAAATGTTCAGAGTAGGCAAATCTCAAGATGCCAACAAGGGATCAGTGCTTGTCTTCGGAGGAGAGGAAAGGAAGAGTGCCTCCGATGGGCTCAGGGCTTCTTTCTGACGGACGAACATGTTCTGAAGTGAGATGGGGATGGTGGTTGCACAACCTTGAGAGAATACTAAAAATACTGAATGGTGCATGTTAAATGGGCGAATGAGATCTCAAAAGCTACTTATAATAAGAAGCAAAGACCAATGGGACCCTTTGACTATGAAGTTGGCGACTTTCTTCTTCTCCTCCCTTTCTTCCTTCCTTCCTTTTGTTTTAAAGATTTTATTTATTTATTTGACAGACAGAGATCACAGGCAGGCAGAGAGGCAGACAGAGAGAGAAAGGGGGAAGCAGGCTCCCCACGGAGCAGAGAGCCTGATGTGGTGCTCGTTCCCAGGACCCTGAGATCATGACCCGAGCGGAAGGCAGAGGCTTTAACCCACTGAGCCACTCAGGCGCCCCCTTCCCCTTATTTTTAATTTTTAAAACAAATGATGTGTTAATACACCTTGGCCACGGGGCAAGCAAATAAGTACTACTGTATTTTTTGAGTGAATTGATGTATGCTTTTTGGAAGACAGTTTTAAACATACATCAAAACCCTGGAAATATGAACAGCCTTTGCTCCAGGAACTCACTCTCTAGGAAATATGGCCCAAGGTAGCATCTAGAGATATATGCAAAGCTTTATACATCACAGTGCTAATTGCACCGTTACTTTTAATAGCGAAACAAGGAAACTAGAGACATCCTAAAAATCCAACAGTGAGGAAACAAAGACATTATTATACATACGTACATATAAAACTATACCCATCCATTAAAAATTGTGTTGTAAAAGGCAATAGCAAGGAAAAATCATCACATTTTATAATGAATGAAAGACCAGCCTCTACGAAGTAATATGTAGAGAATAATTTCAATATTGTAAAACAAAATTACTGAAAATACATACTTTAAAATATTAACAGCCATTTTTTTTAATGTGACAGGATAATGGAAGATCATTTTTATTTTCTTCTTTGTTCTGCACTGTTCTAATTTTCCATAGAGAACATATACTGGGCTTTTCAGGACAGGGAAAGTAGAATTTTAATGTGTTTCAGATTTCCTGCTTTCCTGGTCTATCCCCCCCAACTAAGATGCAGTGAATGACGGGTTATAAGATTTGAAGGTCAAGGACCTCTGAGTTCATTTCTGGGATGCTTTCCACTCCTAAGATTACAACTGTGATATTCTATCCTTTGACCATTTCTTCCTGCAGTCCACCTAAGGCGATCACAAAGACAGATTCTTTGCATTTTCTTGTAGACTCCATGGCCCCCCACTTGCAGAGAGGGACAAGCTGCGGTCTTGAAAAATAAGGTTATTCAGCAGTCGGGCAGTGTGTGTCGGGGGGGAACGGGACATTGCGAGATGAGACCAGGCGAACCCTGCAGAGACCTGGAAACGATTTTTCTCTCCCAAAATATAATTAATCAATTATGTCCAAAGAAGTGGAATCAATATTTTTATAAATGAGATGTTCATACGCCAAGAAGGGATTGTTGCGATGGTCACATCATCTTTCACCTGCTAATCCAATGTAAATTATGGGCTTTTTAGCTGAGGTCTTCGCGTTCGCCAACAGAACTTTTTGCCACTTTGGCATTCTGATCACGACTTCCCGATTCTCCCACCCGGCCCCCGGCAGACGCAATGTGCCAGGGTCTCTTAATAAGCAATACACCATGAATAACAAAACCTTGTATTCACTGGCTGCCTTCCTCTCCCGGGCCTTGGTTGCATTGATCTTCCCAGCATCCTCTAGGACACAGGGAAATGATGTGTGATTGGGGGCACTGGCGAGGCGGAGATAGATTGCAGCTTGATTGAATCTTTTTAATGCAAGGAACATTTATTAAGTGCCTACTATGCACTGCAACTACTCCAGGCACTGGAGCCACAAAGATAAATCCCATAGTCACTGCCCTCTGGGGCTCACAATTTAGTGGAGGAGGCAGGCACGGAGATGAGTCTTGGCATTACATCATCGCGGGCTCTGTGTTGTAGATCAGTGCACGGCACTGTGGGAGCACAGAAGAAGAACAGAGAGCTCTTCCCATAGAGAGGAGGCTATGTTCACCCCTGTCCAATTCTCAAGCTGATGAGGGTAAGGAGGTGTCTGGTTAAAGAAGGGAAACTGGGAAAAGGAGTATCACCTTCAAGGAATCCAGTGAAGGAAGGTTCTAGAAAGGTGGAACTATGGCAGGGCAGGCTGCCCCTCATGTGCCCTCTTTATAGAAATCTAGTGTTTTCCCTACTCTGCACCCACTCCCTCCTTCTTTTAGATAAAAGACAATGTCTCTATGTCAGTTATATCTCAATAAAGCTGGAGGAAAAATTTTAATTACAAGCATAGAATTAGAGAATAAAAGGAGAAACAACAGGTATGTGACAAGGATGCGGAGAAAGAGAACCCTCGTGCACTGTTGGGACTGCAAACTGGGGCAGCCACTGGGAAAAACAGTATGGAGGTTCCGCAAGAAGTTAAAAAAAGAGCTACCCTATACTCCAGCAATCACGCTACTGGGTATTTAAACAAAGAATACAAAAACACAAATTCAAGGCATGCACCCCTGTTTATAGCAGCATTACCTACACTAGCCAAGACATGGAAGCAGCCTAAGTGTCCATCGGTAGATGAGTGGATAACGAAGAGGTGGTATGTGTATTCAGTGGAATATTATACAGCCATAAAAAGGAATGAGAGCCTGTCATTTGCAACAACATGGACGGAGCCAGAGAGTATTATGCTAAGACAAATAAGCCAGTCAAAGAAAGACAAATACCGTATGATTTCACTCATGTATGGAATTTAAGAAACAAACAAAATATGAGCAAAGGGGGTGGAAAGAGAGCACGACAGACCAAGAAACAGACTGTGAACTAAAGAGAACAGACTGATGGTCACCAGAAGGGAGGCTGGTGGGGGGGATGGAGAAAACAGGTGATGGGGATTAAGGAGGGCACTTGCCGCGATGAGAACAGGGCGATGTATGGAAGGGTTGAACCGCTGATACATCATTCTAGTATTTTGAGAATCAGGCCTATGGAAACAGGGCAAGTTGTAGTTTAAGAGGGCCTCTGGGGTGACTTCAGGCGGGGAAGCTGCCATCCAGAGGCCTTAGGGGGCTTGTAAGATCACATATAAGTTAGTTACAGGCCCTGGAGAGACTTAGGTCTTACGATCTCGGACAAGTTCTATACAGCACTATCTTGCAGATGAATGACAACAGCTATGGGAATAACAGTGCTTAGTGCCACACACCAGGCACTGTCAGAAGCCCTTTACTAATGGTAACTCAATCCTCCAAATGGTAGGAATCATGGGGAGAAGGAATAGGGGGCACACTTCCAACTACCTGAAAGCAAGCTGGGTCAGGGGCTAGTGGTGAACTCAAGCTTCATGCAGGGTGTCCTGGGGCCCCCCAGGTGGAAGGAGACTTAACGGGGATGCTCAGCACACTGAAGGTGCTCGAGAGTCACTTTAGGGGGTTAGAGGATGGAGTCCGTGGAAGGTATCAGGGCTCCAGCCAAAATGATCTGGGCTTACATCCTAGTGAAGGAAACAGGCAGAAACAGAGTCAGGGGGCTGAGACTAAAAAGTGATCTTAGTCACCACCACCATGTTGCCATGCGGAACCTTAAGTGCCGCTGCCCTGACCCAGCCCCCGGGAATGAACTGGCTCGCTCACTGCACTATGGGTAATCTATACATTATACGCTATTGCCCACTGCCCCCTGCAGGGCTTAACAAGCCCCCCATCACCCAGCTCTGGTGCTGGTCAGGCTGCCTGCCTTTGCCAGAAGCTTCTCCTCCACTAAACGTTCACAGGTTCCCGTAAAACTTATTTAGCTCTGTATCCCATCCTGCTCCCTGCCTCTTGACTGAAAACACATTTTAAACTCGTCTCTTGACATTCCAATATTCTCCTTCAGACAGGACTCAGATATCTGCCCGCTTGTCCTGTGGTGCCAAAGACGTGCATTTCCTATATATTTTGAAAGAGCAGCAGACTCAATGAATGTGTAAATGAGCCTCCGTGGTAGTTAACAAGGATCTGATACTTACTGACTCTTCATCTTGAATGAACGACTAGATAAAGTGGGTGGATGGGTGGACGGATGGATGGGTGGTTGGGTGGATGGATGAGTAGGTGGATACATGGGTAGATGGATGGATGGGTGATGGATGGGGTGGGTGAGGGATGGGTGGATGGATACATGGTTGGATGCATGGATGAGTAGATGAGTGGATGGAGAGATGGTGTCTGGATACACAAAAGGCAAGAATCCTTGCCATTGTTTTACTTTTTAGATTTCTGGCATAGGGCACCTCTTCTCCCCCTGCCCCACCCAAGAAATACACTGTCTATCCTCATGGAGTTTAAAGACCAGAAAGAGAGACAGAGAGAATCTAAATAAATAATGATCCCTAAGAGTAATGAACTTCAACTGCACATGTGCTAAGAGGAACTTCCAGGTGCTAAGGAACATATAATAGTAGTCCAGAAAATCGGGTAAGCCCTCCCCAAAGATGTGTCAGTAAGCCAAGACCCAAAGTGCCAGTAGGAGTTGGCCTAGGAGAGAGGGATCAGGTCGGAGGGAAATAGGTGGGAGTTTCAGGCAAGAGTGCGGGGAATGCCAAGTAGCATGGCAGAGGCAGGACAGAGCAGGGCTTTGGAGACTGAATGCAAGAACAGCAAGGTAGCAAGAGCCGAGTGAACAAAACTTAAATATCACGAGAAGATGGTGGAAAGGTAAGTAGGACTCTAGGTCACGAAGAGATTTTAATGTCAGATTAAGGATTTGGTACTTGCTTCTGCCTGAGACAGTGAGCAGTTGAAGGGTCTGGCAGAATCAGACCATGAGCGTGCTGTCTGGAATAGTAATGAAGTTGTGAGCACGGGACCCGATGTGTTTCTTTCCATTCATTGCCTCTGACAAGGTGAGCAAAGAAGGCAGCGTTCCTTGACCATGTTTGTGTTCTAGTCTCATCAGCCTCAGGGGGGGAGGTTTGGCCAAGTTGTGGTTGTTGCCCTAATTTCCCCTGTGTTTGAAAGACCCTTATCTCCATGGTCATTAACATATTGAGTGCTTACTCTATGCTTGGCACCTGCTAAGAGCTTTACATGTATTATCTCACTTAATACCCCCAGCATCCCTAGGGTCATATTTGACATGCTTCCCACTTCGTGGATGAGATGGGAGTTGAGAAATGCCCTATCACTTATGCGTAGTCACACAAATCCTTTAAAACTTTAAAACTTGGGCTCTTTCCACTAAGTTACATTGACAATGAGTGACCTTCTCCTCATGCCTTTAAGTACTGGTCACGAGAAGTAATTCTCCTAGTCACTCTTTGTGCCAGACAATGGGTTCAGAGAACTGTTCGTTAAAACTGGAAGACATATGCCAATGGAAATGGTCTACAAGTTTCTAAAGAGGCTCCCACTCTACAGGCCTAACCTAAATTCTTTGGAACTAATCATATACTCAGCCTGGACCGGATGCCTGATGTTGTTGGATTCCCCATTTATTTGGCTGTGCTGTTTAATCAGGCCATAGATTCCCCAAGCATATTTGCCCCTACTTGGACACAGAACCTTCTGCTGTAGAGAAGGTCTAATATCAGACATGAGTCCTTATCCCAGATAATTCTCACCCCCAGATGAGGCCTGGCACCTTCATCCAGTACATTGACTGCCTCCATCTTCATATGACTAGCTGGGACCTGTCCTGCCCTAGGTCCCAATGAGAAAGGTCATCAGGAGGGCTAGCCTCATCCAGAGGCAGTGGGCTAACCTGGACATCATCTCATAAAACCAACTAGATGATGCTACATAGCCTACACCTGAACTTGTCCTATTTATACACCAGTCTCATTTTATACACCAGGGACGCTGCCTTCTGCTCCTGCTGCACCACCGTGGGAATGCTGCAGAATCGAAAGGACCCACATCGTGTCCTCCTTGGGGATCATGCTATCTCCCCGACCAGGTAAGTATTCAGGAACTCAAGTAGCAGCTCTGCCAGCAATCCCTGGGAAGAGCAGGACACTTCCCTTCTCTGAGCTTCTCAGAAAAGGATACAGGATGGGCCCTTCCCAAATTTATCTACCAGCAGCTCACAAAGTAAGTAGGGATGTTATCAGTATCCCCACGTCACATATCTAGAAAACAGGAGTACATACAAGAGACTTTGGTCTACCTGTGTCTACTTCCCTTCTCAGCCTACAGAATTTCCTGAGATCTCACCTCCTGTCTAAGAGCATTAATTTTCTCTATATACCTGATGAAAACCACAACATTGGCCAACACATCCTCCTTCATCAAAGCCCACCTCTTCCACATTGGGACTTTCTTCACCCCTAGCCCCAGGAGTGGGCTGTGGCAATAGGGATTGCTTTTCTTTTCTGTTATTGGAGGTTCCATCACCTCACTGATAATTCTCAAACTTCTATCTCCTGCTCAGAACTATCCCCTGAGTTCCAGACTCTCCAGATGGCCGTCATTCCTATCAGCGTAGAACATGCTGAAATAGCTCTTGTGTCAAAAGAAACTCGCTAGACTGCAGAGCTCAGCTTCCTATAGGAAGACCCTTGAAAGTGCTATGTGTCCTCATCGCCTTGGCTTCTGGATCCATCCTTTTCGACTTCCTCCCCAATGGACCATCTCAAGCTGCGCCTACCACCAACCACCCCCTCCATCTTGCCACATCCTCTGATTCCACTGCTCTATAAAATGAGGCTCAGTTGGTCACGCTCTCTTTCCCAAAATACTTCTTGTATCATGTTTCAAAGACATGATTCTCCTGGAGAGATAGCACATGGGCTGCTCTGTCAGAGGGATGCGGGAAGCTGCCTTTCCCGTATGCATGTGGGAACAGAAGCACCCGGGGTTTATGTCTCCACCAGGGGCTGTCTTTAACCAGTGATTGACAGATGCAAGTGTTGCACCTGCATGACAGGGACAGCTCTGAAGTGTGACCTCCACTGTCTCCAGATCTAAGCCACAGTGACCCTGGACTTCGCTACTCACCACATCACTGCTTGCCTCCTTCCCTGCCCTATCCCATGTTCCTACTTCTCTACCAATTTTTCCTGGTAATCACTTGGGCAATGCCTCATCCTCTCAAATGCGGCCTTTCCTTCCCAAACCTGTTCCTCCGGTACTCCCCATCTCAGGGATGAAACCTCCACCCATTCAGTGATCCAAGCAGACAGCCAAGCCTGTCCCATCCTCCTTCTCTATCTGACCCCACCCACATACCCCCTTATCCTGACTGCTGTCCCTTTCAGTCCACTTGTCTCCATCCCTGCTCCCACTGCCCCATTCAGCCTGGTCCCACACATGTTCCTGGCTTATAGAAGCCTGATAGAATGTTGAAGTCCTGAGGACTGCTCTTTCTCATCTTGCTAACCAGAGCGATTGCCGCGTAGGACTTAAAATCTTCCACAAGAAACAGGTCCATGAGACCACCTCCTGCTTCCCTCACTACAAGACTTAACACCAACGAGCTTACTTACAGGAGGACTAGAGTCCTCCTTTGCTCAAGGAGAACCCGTCATGTGCCTACAACAGCCAGACACTGGCAAGGCACCGGTGGTATGGTGATAAAAGGCACAGTCCTGGACTTCAGGAAGCCCATTGCTTGGGGAAGAACACAGGCATGGAAATGCTTTCAAATGCATTATTTAGGGGCGCCTGGGTGGCTCAGTGGATTAAGCCGCTGCCTTCGGCTCAGGTCATGATCTCAGGGTCCTGGGATCAAGCCCCACATCGGGCTCTCTGCTCAGCAGGGAGTCTGCTTCCTCCTCTCTCTCTCTCTCTGTCTGCCTCTCTGTCTACTTGTGATTTCTCTCTGTCAAATAAATAAATAAAATCTTTAAAAAAATGCATTATTTAAAGTGCCACACTAGCTAATTCTGGGATCCACCTGGGCCTGAGCTATGTCACATTCATCTCTAAATCCCCAGCACAGTGCCTAATAATAAAGACTCGTAATAAGTGAATGGACTTGGCTTGGTAAGTCAAGTAGAAGTATTTCCAGAAATACTTTTTCTGGGCTTTGAAAAACGAGAAGGGAGTATAAAGGGCCTGCCAGGCAGATGTCGGACAATGTGCTAAGGCATGGAGAAATGAAAGAATAGGATGTTTTCAGGAAAGAGAAAATTGTACCAGATATCGCATGCATAAGGAAGAGTAGCTAGGTTGGATTAGAACCAGTAGTGAAGGAATGCAAAAACAAAGTTCATGAGTCTGGGCTGCATCTCAAGGCAAGAGGGAGCCATGGGAAGTTTTTGATCTCATCACTGTGTAGGAGTCTAGGGAAGCAAGAGTGTTAGAGTCCATCCCAGTCTCAGGTCATATAAATGATTCTTCAAAACTCCACTGGTTGGGAATGCCTGGGTGGCTCAGTCAGTTGAACATCTACCTCCAGCTCAGGTCATGATCTCTGGGGTCCTGGAATCAAGTCCCACATCGGGCTCTCTGCTCAGCAGGGAGCCTGCTTCTCGCTCTACCTCTGCCTGCTGCTCTACCTACTTGTGCTCTTGCTCTCTGGCAAACAAATAAATAAAATCTAAAATAAATAAATAAACAAAAACACTCCACTGGTTGTTTATATTCTTTTAGCCTAAATATCTATACCCCTAGATCCACATAGGTATTGTTCTGACGGTTCCAAATCTTGCATCCCTAAAAATCCATCACGGGAAGCTGTTACCAAGGTTGGCAATTCCTGAGGGAAGTCATCCCTTGACCCACTGTCTAATCCAAATGGACAAGAAATGGGTTCTGCGCTCAGGTCAGACCAAACCAAGATACTCAGCACTGAAAGAGCAGTTTGTGCTTGTGTGCATGTGTGCATGTGTGTGTGTCCACATGCACTGATGTATGCATGTGACTGTGCACTTGGGTCTATGTGTGAGGCCAAGGACAAATTGGGGGTATTTGAGGGCATACAATGTGAATTTATGTGTGTGTGCATTTTTCTTGGCATGTGGAACTTTTTGACCGTGTGTGTGTGCTGGTGCATAAATGTTTACTACATGTGCGTTTGCATGTGGACACGTGCGTGTCCGTGATTTGTGTCTGTGTGTGCAGGTGTCCGTGTCGGAGGCATGCCTATACGTGCAAGCCTCCACATGTGCCTTGCACATCTTCTGCCTGCCATGTTTTGTTTGCAAGGTGCCCAGAGCCTGCTTTCTGCCAGAGCCAACCCCATCTTTTCCTGCTGCACGGCTCCCCACTGCTCATTAACGCGGTCTGCATTGGTTACGCCTGTGGCAATGGGCCTCTGTAGAGAGTGTTAAATATCGCAACTGTTTATTGCTTAATATTTTTCATGCTAATAGCAGACTAATTCACAGGGATTCGGGGCAGTGTATAAAACACCTTCTGCTGACTGCTCATTTCATGCCAAGGAAGGACTTGGCAAACCGCAGCCCCTGCCCCGGGCCTCTTTGACTCCGTATGTGATGCCACATCGCGTCCCCTACCCCATCCCCGTTTGGTCTTCCCAGAATTAATTTGCAGCTCAGCTGAGTGCACAGCAAACAGCAATATTTCCATTTCTCCACCGGGCGGGGTGGCAGGGTGGGGGGAAGGGAAGCTGGGGCGAAAGCCCAGGAGGTCAGTGTACTCGGCCCTCGAGAAATCAATTTTTGCGGGGGAGAAAGGAGATGGTACCAGAAAAGAATTTGGAAATGACTGAGCTCAAACCATGTCCAAGTTTTGATTAGCCATAATCCAGTACTACGGCCACAGCAAAAGCTGGCTCACCGATCCCCAGTGAAAAAGCATGTGCCTCTCACAGAGGAAGCTTCCAACAGCCACAAGTTATTTTCTGGGCGTTGACTCGTTGCTGGCAGCACATCAAGCTTTGTATAAGAATTTTCTCATTGAATCTTCAATGCTAACTCTTTTAGGCAAGTAGTCACGTCTTCTTTTCACTGATAAAGAACCTGAAGTTCCAGATGGTTTTAATGATGCCGGCAGTCAGAGTCGATCAGCAAGCAAATGACAAAATTAGGAGTCCAGCCCTGGGCTTTCGGACTCCATATTCCAAGTCCATTGCTAATAGTCTGCACCGCAGAGATGGTACATCTGAGCCCAGAGTGATCTCACAGATGTGTTTCACTTGGCTCACAGAGTGAGGTTGTTTTTTCCCACATTTGTTAATTGCCAATGTTTAAAAACTTGGAAGATTGACTTAAAAAAATCAAGTGCTGATCTCTCTTTGAAAATTGAATTATCTGGTTACTCTTCGCTCCCATTCTTGCCTGTTAACTACCGGCTGCAGCAGTTTCAGCTGCCTCTTTTAGACGGTGCGTGTGTGCTGGTTTGCCACACTCCTCACCCCTCCCTATTACCACACACCCAGCCCTCTTCAGTGATTTCTATTACTGGTCCAACACCTGCCGAACTTACACAAGATCTTTTCTGCTAAGGAAACATCTCTCTTTTTTTCAGGGAGGAAGTGAGTCCTAGAAATGATTCTATAGGTTCACATTGTTGGAGATTTGCTTATAGACTATTCTACGGTCAGGCCAATTGTTTCCAACAAGACAGGGGATATAAACCAGGAAGGTAGAACTGTGGTGAGTAAATTTTTGAGGCACAGACAAGAACAACTGATGTGGAAAGTATGCACGTATGTG
The DNA here is from genome assembly GCF_011764305.1 of Mustela putorius furo. Classification (NCBI taxonomy): domain Eukaryota; kingdom Metazoa; phylum Chordata; class Mammalia; order Carnivora; family Mustelidae; genus Mustela; species Mustela putorius. Next base: position 2,678,976 of record NW_025422174.1, on the reverse strand, counting down.
TATATATTTACAGCTTATGATTTTTCAACTATATTCAAAAATGAAAAGCATATTAATGAAGTCTCGTGTTGACACATAGATATTTTAAGAACTTAGATCACCTAGTAATTAAATGGCTAACATTTGGGCACATGTGAAAAGCAGCCACGTGAGGATTCTCAATAAACTTTACTCAGAAAAACTGATGTGCAGCCTTTCGGGGAAATTAGCAGGCCCCGTGTGGCCCAAGGGTGGTGGGTGGGGTTGGTCAGAAAACTATTGCCACAGCATCCCTTCTCTCGGTCAAAGGTAAAAGCTCCTCCTCGCAGGATGAGGGATTTCCTGTGCTCCACCTTGATGGGCATCTTGGGAGAAAAGATCTGGGATGCAGCCACAGCCTCTGCAAGTGAGAACATCCCCCAGTGGCCTATGGCTGGATGCTGGGAGACAAAAATGCCCAGAGTCTTGTGGTAATGGTGAGCATCACTACTCAGCCCCGTCATTGCTGTTGAGCAGAAATGTGGCCCAGCGATGCCAGCTTCTCAAGAGAACCCAGAATCCTGTACTTTACAGGAAATCTCCAAATGGCTGCAGGCTAACAGATAAAGTGCTCCTTGAGGAGTCTCTTGGAAGAAAATAGTCATCATCCCTACTGTGTGTGAAGCTTGAGCTAAGCATGTGGTTTATGCTAATTTAAGCAATTCCCACTGTCTTACCCTTACTGTGTGCCCGACACTCTTCTCGGGGCTTTGAGGCTATGAACGCATTCAATCCTCCAAATAACCTTGTGCAACAGGCACTCTTACGGGCATCCTTTTCGGACAAAGCAGGAAACTGAGGCCTAGTGAGGTTAAGTCGCATAGCTGGCAAGTGGCAGAGTTGGGAAGGAACCGAGGGCTCTGGGTCCTAAGCCTGGCTTGCTGTCACTCCCCTGCACTGCCTCAGTGAATGTTCTCAACACCCCCTCGAGGTACATCTGGTTACCACCCCCATTTCATAGAAGGAGAAACTGAGGCCGGGAAGGAGCAGCCGCTTGCCCGAGGTCACGGTCTGCTGGTACCAGTGCTGGGGATGTTCTGGACCCCTCGCTTGTTTGTGCAAGGCAAGGGGGGTGGGACTATGAGGAGTGAGGGAAAGATGTGCCCAAATGTCATCTTTTTTTCTGATCAGAAAAAGGCTACTCGAGCTGTCAGACCACAAGCAGCAACCTTTATGTTTACAAAGCACAAAGGGCAATTAAGTGAGACAAAATAAATCTTCTCAGGCCTCAGTCGATGGGCCTTGCCAGTCTGCGGTCTGAGGCCTGATTGACAGGACACATTACATTCACGGTCTCTGACATTTCCTGATGCCTCACCGAAGCGCGAGGGCCTGTTTCTTAAAGCGCCCCTGCCAGCCACTCTCCAGGCTCAGGGACCCCCAAGGCAGGGGAGCGGTGGGGATGCAGAGGAGAGGGCAGTGCAATCCTTGGCTGTGACAGGAGGGGACGACCACGCTCACACTGAAGATGACAATCCCAATCACGAGGACACCGTGATGGTTGGTGCATGTTGCCAATGGAGGGCTCACAGCCTTGTCACCATCAGTAAGGCAGGTCCCATGGTGGTCGCTGTCTGGGTGTGCGGGGCGGGGGGTTGGGAGGCTCCTTGTAAGGAATTTCACAGTGTCGCACAGAATGGCCTTATTGGAGGCTCAGAAACCAGGGCCAATGAGAGGGGACAAGAGTCTCTGGTCCTCTTGGGTCCATAGAGAGACGCATGCCACACCAGGCTGCTTGGCTGGACCCTCAGTCCAGATATGTTTTGCTGGAAAGACCCTGCCCCTTAGACTGTCCCTTCTCCTGGATAAGCATTAGAATGACCTTGGCAGTGGGGAATACTGACTGGGCTTGGGAATTCTGGAGTTTGCTGGGAAGAGCCCTAGAAAGTTGGGATTGGGCATAGCTAGTCCCACTGGGAGTTGGAAACCAGCTCATTCTACGAAAAGGTGAGCGTGGCCCCGTCCCTCCCTTGCAAGGAGGAGAGCCTCTGGTCTTCCTGGACTCCTTGTTCAGCCTTCATTCAGATGCTCCTTCCCTGACATCTCCATTGTCCCATGTCACCCTCAGGACGGTCCTCCCCAGGACAGTCTGGCATGATGACTCCCTGTTTTCAGTGTCACCTCGAGGAAGGACCCAGTTTGTCTTTCATGGTCCCATTCCTGAGGGTGGGCATTAGGGATGGGAGATGTAGGTGCCCAGGGGTTGGAATCTGATTCTGTGAACGGATTCATCAAGTGATCAATCGGAGACAACTTCTGCCTCTATTTGGAGAGGTGACAGAAAACTCAGACTCAAGAGTCCAAAGGGCCTGGCCTTACACTCCTGGTGTCTGCAGGAATGAGCATATGACTCCCAGCAGGCCGCTCAACGTTTGGCTTCAGCTTGCTCCTCGGTAAATGGAGAAATTCGGTGAAGCTGTGAGAAGTGAATGAGATTGCGTAAAGTGCCCAGCCGTGCACCAGGCAGATGGGGTTCTCAACGAATGGCCGTTCCTGACCGTCTCATTACTGTTGATGCTAGTGCTGGAGCTGACGCTGATGACGACAAGGATAAAGGTCATGTCCTCCAGACATCTCGTGCCAAGTCTCAGGGGAAGGAGGTGAGCTGACAGGTCCCTGGCATCTGCTGTTTTGTATTTTCTCCATAAGGCAGACAGTGAGGCCATCTTTGGTCGGTGGGGGCTCGAGGGGTATGGATAGGGCTTGAAGACAGTGGAGCTGGGAGAGCAGAGGGAGCTGAACAGGTACCAGGTCCCTTTCTTGGTGTCACTGGAGAGCTAGAGTTACTGTGGCATCACCTAAGATGATTGCTCTTTCCAGGCTGTTCCTCACATGTGCTACCCTGGCCCAGACCAACGACACTCCGCCCTCTGTCCTTCAAATGGCTCAGACATCCCTGGTGGCCTGGAAATCCACCTGGTTGTGACCCAGCCACTCTACTATGGAGACCGGGAGGCAAGATTTCTGTGACTCAAGAAGCTGAACATTCAGGTCCCTAAGTTTGAACATCAAGGTGTGTTCTCTCTAGGTGGGTCCCCAAGGCAGGACCTATTGGTCATGGATATAAAAGAGGGAGGGAGGTGGGAGAGCCAATACCTCTAAATCACCACCCAGTTGCTCCCTCTTGGAAAGGAAAAAGGAAAAATCTAACACCACCACCCAGTGTTGGCACCTAAGAGGCCACTGTGCTTCATGGTATGAAATCAGAAGTCTGGAGATCTGAGTTTGAATGTCTGCCTCTCCAGGACCTGGGTGACCTAGGGCAAGTCACTCCCAGCCAAACATCACCCTCTTCGTGCTTGAAGGAAGTAATGGTCCCAGCTAAAATCCATCTCACTAGGTTGTAGCAAAGACCCAATGAGATAAAGGGTATGCAGGACCTTCGAGAGGCCTAAGTGCTAGGAGAGCACTTGCTTTATCAATAGCCGGTCTGTTCTCTCTGACAGTTACTGAAGGAGGAGAAAGAAGCCCATTAGAGAGAACTTCTCCCCTCCCAGCAGCCAAGCATACAGGAAAAACTACGATAATGATAATGAAGAGGGTGAGGGTGGTAACGAAGAACCAGGGGTGACTGAATAGAACTATCAGGATTTTTCAGAAGCAAGTAATTGACTGAAAATGGCTTAAACAGTAGGACAATTTAAAATCTCATGCAACTATTGTGTAGCGCACAAAGAGGGTGGGTTTCAGGCCCAGTATGATCCAGGACTCAACAATACCACCTAAAATCAGTGAATTTCCCCTCTTCCCACTCCACCATCCTCACTGTGTGTGGGCTTTGTGCTCCCTGCCCTCCATAGGGACTCAAGACGGTGTCTGCAGTTCTAAGCTTCATGTCCAGGACATTGTAGGGGCAGAAACGGAGGAAGTGCAGGAAACAATGTAGGAAAAAGAAAAAGGGTCACCTCTTCCTGTGTCCCCTTCTTAAGAAGGACACTTTTACCAAGAGGAACTCCAGAACTTTCTCCTAACCGGACGCTTGTTCACTAGCAAGGGGAAAAGAAGTGCCTCTGCTGGGAATACAATGCTGTCCAAGACAACAGACACCAGTTACATGCGACTACCTTTAAAATTGAAATATAATTCATACGCCATTCAATCACCCTTTAAAAATGTTTAATATATCCACAGTGCTGTGCAATGATCGCTACTAATTCCAGAGTATTTTCATCATCCCAGAAAGAAACCCTGCACTCATTCCCTCCTCCTCTTAGCTTTTGCCAACCTAATCTACTTTCTGTCTCTGTGGGTTTGGGTCTTCTGGACATTTCAGATCAATGGAATCATATAATATGTGGTCTTTCCTATCTGGGTTTTTTTTTTTTAATAACTGGGCAGAAGGTTTCATCCATACCCCAATCCTTTTTGTGGCTGATCGATATTCCATTGTGTGGATATACCATGATTTCACTGTGTTGCATTTATGAGTCAAAGGACAGTTGGGCTGTTGCTATTGGGGGGCTACTATGAATAACGCTCCTGTGAACATTCACGCACAAGTGTTTGTGTGAAGTGTGTTTTCAGTTCTCTTGGGTGCAGCCCTGGGAGCAGAACTGCTGGGTCACGTGACCTCTACGTTTAACTCTTGGAGGAGCTGTTTGTCCAAAGGGTCATAGATCACCGGACATTCCCGCCAGCAATGTAGGAGGGGCTTAATCTCTCCATATCTTTGCTGCCACTTACTGGTCTTTTTGTATCATTTAGTTTAATCATTAATGATTCGCTTATCATCAAATCATTAACATTATTTCATTATTACCAGCATGTCTCTTTTAAATTTTAAGTTGATATTAATTAGACTTAAATAAAATCTTAAATTCAGCTTCTCAGTGGGACTAGCCCCATTCCAAGTACCCCCTAGCCACATGGGACAGCTGGCTAGTATTCCACATTGCGAAGCACAGAGCACCGGTCTCATCTCGGGAACTTCTGTCGGATTAACCCTGGTAAAGGCCAGTCAGCATTCTCCCACTGGAGCCTGAGATCAGGTCAACTTCCTCTACTGCGTGATTTCTGGGTCTTACGAAGGAGGAAATGAATGGCAGGCAGCAACCAATTATCTTCCTTAGCAACATTTTACAGAGGCTTTCATAGTGTATTATTCTTAAAAATTCTTCCTACACATCTTTCCCTAATATCATTCTTATAATCATGCATTATTTGTCATTTTTTGCAGTCGAAATTGGAGCTCAAAGAAATGCAGTGTCTTGGAGAAGGTCATAATTTATAAGTGGAAGGACCTGGAAGAGAGCTTCTCTTGGCTTCATATCTCATACAAATGGCCACTGTTGTGGAGGTAAAGACTTTGGTTTAGGAAAAATGTACGTCATTCTGGTCTTTCCCACTCCAACTCCCACCTCACCGGTCCTCATCACAGAGCTAGCAGATTGCATTCCTAAGAACTCTCTGAAAGGGGTCTAGCATTCTGCAGGGACAGAACTAAGGAATGTGAGCCTGGATCACTCAGCTCCAAACTCATTTATCCGCCTAAAGACCCACTCACTCAAAAACTGGCCCTAGGAGACAACAAGAAGGCACACTAGAAAGCCCGGTATCCCCTGCTCCCATGGGAATATCAAACCAACAACTCCAGACTGATTAAATAACTTCAGAGGAGCCCTAGACCAAAGAGTGAGGACAACCAAGTGAACACCCAATCAAAACAAATAAATCAATAAGCAAGCCAACTCAAACTGGGAGGAAATTTCAAGCAATTTTTCCTCACTCTTGGCCCATACCCTCCCCCATACAGCAAGGTGCAGTCTGGAGGCAGGGGCCCAATTCCAGTTTCTCTCACTCACGCCAGAAATAAGAATGGAAATTGTGTGCGACATCCACGCCTGCCTGGGGGCTGCCCTCGGGACGGTTTTCTATCTTACCAGACCTGAGTTCACCCAGGAATGGTGGAGAACTGTGGATCTTCGGTTAAACAATGCAGACGGCAGCAGCGGGTGTCACAGTGCATGAAAACTGGAGGGGGACTGCAGACCCATGGACGCCTTGGAGAAAGAAATTGTAATCAGAGGAGAAAGGAGGAACTACTGGTCATGGCATTGTTATAAAAGAGGGAGGGAGGTGGGAAATAAATAAATAAATATATCTATTTTATATATATATGCATATACATATATATATATAATAGATTAGAACAGAACATCTAAAGCCCTGAGAAGGAACTAAGGTAAAACATTTTAGAAAATTAAAGTATTTAATCAATGTGGATGGAACTGGAGGGAATTATGCTAAGTGAAATAAGTCAATCAGAGAAAGACCATGATCATATGGTTTCGCTCATGCGGCATATAGGGAACAGTGCAGAGGATCATGGGGGAGGGAGGGAAAACCACGGGAAGAACTCCGAGAGGGAGGAGACAGACCACGAGAGACACGAGAGACACGGAGGGTTGCTGGAGGGGAGGTGGATGGCGGGAAGGGGTAACCAGGTGATGGGCATTGAGGAGGGCATGTGATGTGATGAACACTCGACGGTATACCCAACTGATGAACTACTGAACTCTACAGCTGAAACAAATGATGTACTATAAGTTGGCTGATTGAATTTAAATAAAAACAAAAAGCAAACAAACAAAAAGCCATCTTGCTGTGTAATTAAAATACAACCTCAAATCGGTTCTTTTATCCTTCACAGAGAACTGTGTGTACTAACAGTAACAAAAATTTATTGAGCATTTAAAAAAAATAAAGCATTTGAAAGCAGCCAGGGGAAAATCGGGGAGTCAGGGGGAAGGAAGAACACACAAACCCAGACAAAACACATGCCCAGGAAAAAATCTGAGAACAATTTAAGCCATCACCACAGGCTGATCTCAAGGGTCAGGAAACCACTAATTAGTAAATATCTTCCATGCCAGTGTTCACAGACTGGGAAAGAAAACCTTTTCAAATGCCAAATTTGAGCAAAAGACCACAAAACTTAAAAAAAAGCAAACAAAAGAAAACAAAACCAAAAACAACAGGAAAAAAAAAAAAAACATGGAAATATGGCCCACTCAAAGGAAAAAAATCAATATCCGGGGGAACCTGGCCGGGGCAGTTAGTAGAGCAAGTGACTCTTGATCGCAGGGTTCTGAGTTCAAGTCCCACACTGGGTATACAGTCTGCTTAAAATTTTCATAAAAATCTTAACAATGAAATATCCAAAAATAGTATCAGAAGACATACATGAATACATGCATCAGACTCACTTCACCAAGACTTTTAAACCACCATCTTAACTCTGTTTATATACCGAGACCATTCATGGCTCGAGTGCAAGAATGTTTAAACACGTGAAACCCAATCACTGTGACACGGCATCATAATACATGGAGGGGGGGAGCTACGGGATCCTTTTAACTGATGCAGAGAAAAATTTTGAAAAAATTCTTTTCCATGATAAAAGCACATAAACTAGGAACAGAAGCAGACAACCTCCATACAATCGAGCCCATCTAAGAAGCACTCATAGCCAGCATCACACTCTGGCGGAGGACTGAAGCTGTTCCTCTCAGATCAGGCACCAACAAGAATGCCACTGCACCGCCTCTACCACGCACGGGGCTGGAAGCCCTGGTCAGGGCCATCCTGCAGCAAAAAGAAGTAAAATAAGCCAAACTGGAAGGGAGGAAGTAAAACGACCTCTCTTCACTAAGAACATGGTCTTATATATAGAAAACGCTAAAAAAAAAAAAAAAGGCGCAGGAAACACCCACGTCTGGGAGCAATCAAGGAATTGCGCCAGGCCGCAGACACAGAAGTCACACACAATGATCGGCTGCAGTTTCGTGCGCGAAGAAGGAACGATCTTAAAAGGAAACCGGGAAAACAACTTTGCGTGAACCATCAGAAGCACTGAAATAGGGAGGAGCAGCCGGCGGAGCAGCGGACACCGAAATCCCATCCGGGGCCCCGGGTTCAGCCCCCGCACACCGTCCCGCCTCCGCACACCGACGACTCAACGGCTGACGGCAGCGAAGGGAAGCGGCCGTCCTGGGAACCGAAAATGACCGCTTTCTGGCAGGTAGGACGTGGGGAGCGGGGACTCCCAAGCGACGAGACGGTCAACTGCGGGTGGGGGCGGGGGTGCGGGTGGGGGCGGCGGGGGCGGGGGTGGGGGGGGGGGGGGGGGGGGGGGGGGGGGGGGGGGGGGGGGGGGGGGGGGGGGGGGGGGGGGGGGGGGGGGGGGGGGGGGGGGGGGGGGGGGGGGGGGGGGGGGGGGGGGGGGGGGGGGGGGCGGGGGGGGGGGGGGGGGGGGGGGGGGGGGGGGGGGGGGGGGGGGGGGGGGGGGGGGGGGGGGGGGGGGGGGGGGGGGGGGGGGGGGGGGGGGGGGGGGGGGGGGGGGGGGCGGGTGCGGGGGGGGTGCGGGGGGGGGTGGGGGTGCGGGTGGGGGTGGGTGGGGGGGGGGGTGGGGGTGTGGGTGGGTGGGGGGGGGGGGGGCGGGGGGGGGTGGGGGGGGGGGGCGGGGAGCGGGGCGGGGCGGCCAGCGAGCAGCGAGCAGCGGGGCCGCGGCGCACAAGCTCGGAATCTCGGTCAGTCGGCTCCGCGGAGGCCCGACGCCCCAGAGCCAGGCGAGGACGGAGCCCGGCAGGGACGTGCGGTCTCGGGTCCCTCGGGGTCCCAGAAAGACCGGGGGCGTCTGAGCGCGGCAGAGCTCGCAGGCGGCAGAGCGGGGCAGCCGGCCGCAGAGCCGGACCGAGGAGGGGCTCTCGGCCCGGGGTGGCGGTCCCCGGCGGGCCACTGCGCTTCGAACAGGGCCTCACAAGCGGCCGACGCGGGAGACTCACCTTCCTCCTCGGGCAGCAGCGGCCCAGGACCCCGCGGCAGGATTCTGCTGGGTTTGGAGACTCTAAGCGGGGCCGAGCGCCAGAGATGAAAACGCTCGGTCACAGACTGGGTGAGCTCGGACGGCGGCCGGAGACCAAGGAGGCAGGAGGGAGCGACGGCTTTTCCCCGAGGGCGCCCTGAGGAGCGGGGCCCCAGCTCTGGGCTCCCACGGGCCGGACACTGGGAGGCCGCCATCTTTATTCCCGTGGCTCTACGGAAAGCGCGCAGGGACACTGGGAGGCCGCCATCTTTATTCCCGTGGCTCTACGGAAAGCGCGCAAGGACACTGGGAGGCCGCCATCTTTATTCCCGTGGCTCTACGGAAAGCGCGCAGGGAACAAAAGCTCCCCAGAGCGAAGGGAGCAGATGACTTAGCCCGGCCCCTGGCAAGGCCGGTGCGATTCTGCCTCAGGCAAAGACCATTTGAGAATCACAGCAACAGGCCCCTCCCCCAGAAGATGAACAAAAAACACCCAGCAAAGACCAATTTTACCAATCACTGAGGAAAGCAAAACCCCTGTGCTAGGGGACTGCCCCTCACAGTCACGAGAATTCATGGCTTTTTTCCCCGTGATACTTTACTCTTTCAAAGTTAAATTTTTCTAATTTTATGTCTTCTTATTCTATTTTTTAAAAATTTTTCCTGTCTCCTATTTTAACATTTTTAACTATTTTATCTTATAAGTAGTTTTTTAAAATCTTTTAAAATTTTCATTGCTATACTCATATCTTATCCCTCCATTGTATTTAACCTTATTTTTTATATACATATAGGGTTTTTTTTTTTCTTTAAAATTTTGGGATACAATTTCCTCTAATAGATCAAAATATACCCTAAATCTAGTGCATGACTTTCTCCTAGTCTCCAGTCTAATCACATTCTTTCCTCTTTTTCCTTTTCTTTTTTCAACCAACTTCTTATGTTACCAATTCCTTTTTTAGAATCTTTTTTAATGTTCATCTTTACAGTCATATTCCCATCCCTTCATCACGTTTATCCTTATTTGTGTGTGTGTGTGTGTGTGTGTGTGTGTGTCTCGTTGCTACCCTTTTAGTATTTCGTTCTCTCATTCATCTGTTCTTACCTGGATAAAATGACAAGGCAGAAAAACTCACCACACAAAAAAGAATAAGAGGCAGTACCGACGGCTAAGGACCTAACCAATACGGACATTAGTAATACGTCAGAACTAGAGTTCAGAATGAAGATTATCAAGGTGCTAGCTGGGCTCAAGAAAAGCACAGAGGATATTAGAGAATCCCTTTCTGGAGAAGTAAAATCCCTTTTGAGAGAAATAAAAGAACTAAAATCTAACCAAGTTTAAATTTAAAAAGCTATTAATGAGGTCCAATAAAAAATGGAGGCTCTTACTGCTAGGATAAATGAGGCAGAGAGAGAATTAGTGATATAGAAGACCAAAGGATGGAGAATAAAGAAGCTGAGCAAAAGAGAGACAAACAACTACTGGAACATGAGGGGAGAATTCGAGAGCTAAGTGATATCATAAAACAAAAAAAATTAGAATAATTGGGATCCCAGAAGAAGAAAGAGAGGGGCAGAAGGTATATTGGAGCAAATTATACTAGAGAATTTCCCTAATTTGGTGAGGGGAACAAGCCTCAAAATCTAGCAGGCACAGAGGACACTCCTCAAAATGAATAAAAATAGGTCCACACCCTGTCATCTAAGAGTAAAACTTAAACGCCTCAGTGACAAAGAGAAAATCCTGAAGACAGATCAGGACAATAAGTCTGTAACACACAATGATAGAAATATTAGACTGGCAGAAGACCTAGCCACACAGACCTGGCAGGCCAGAAAGGACTGGCATGATATATTCAGAACACTAAATGAGAAAAATATTCAGCCAAGAATACTATATCCAGCTAGGCTGTCGTTGAAAATAGAAGGAGAGATAAAAAGCTTCCAGGACAAACAAAAACTAAAAGAATTTCCAAACACCAAACCAACCCTCCAGGAAATATTGAACGGGGTTCCTCTAAGCAATGAGAGAGCCTAAAAGTAACAGACCAGAAAGGAACAGAGACAATATACAGTAACAGTCCCCTTACAGACAATACAATGGCACTAAATTCATATCTTTCAATTGTTCGCCTGAAAGTAAATGGGCTAAATGCCCCAATCAAAATCAAAAGCTTCTGCACAGCAAAGGAAACAGTCAAAAAAACTAAGAGGCAACCCACGGCATGGGAGAAGATATTTGCAAATGACAGTACAGACAAAAGGTTGATATCCAGGATCTATAATGAACTCCTCAAACTCAACACACACGAAACAGGCAAACATATCAAAAAATGGGCAGAAGATATGAACAGACACTTCTCCAATCAAGACATACAAATGGCTATCAGACACATGAAAAAATGTTCATCATCATTAGCCCTCAGGGAGATTCAAATTAAAACCATATTGAGATATCATCTTACACCAGTTAGAATGGCCAAAATTAGCAAGACAGGAAACAACATGTGTTGGAGAGGATGTGGAGAAAGGGGAACCCTCTTACACTGTTGGTGGGAATGCAAGTTGGTGCAGCCTCTTTGGAGAACAGTGTGGAGATTCCTCAAGAAATTAAAAATAGAACTTCCCTATGACCCTGCAATTGCGCTCCTGGGTATTTACCCCAAAGATACAGATGTCGTGAAAAGAAGGGCCATCTGTACCCCAATGTTTATAGCAGCAATGGCCACGGTCGCCAAACTATGGAAAGAACCAAGATGCCCTTCAATGGATGAATGGATAAGGAAGATGTGGTCCATATACATGATGGAGTATTATGCCTCCATCAGAAAGGATGAATACCCAGCTTTTGTAGCAACATGGACGGGACTGGAAGAGATTATGCTGAGTGAAATAAGTCAAGCAGAGAGAGTCAATTATCATATGGTTTCACTTATTTGTTGAGCATAACAAATAGCATGGAGGACATGTGGAGTTAGAGAGAAGAAGGGAGTTGGGGTAAATTGGAAGGGGAGGTGAATCATGAGAGACTATGGTTCTGAAAAACAATCTGAGGGGATTGAAGTGGCGGGGGGGTGGGAGGTTGGGGAACCAGGTGGTGGGTATTATAGAGGGCACAGATTGCATGGAGCACTGGGTGTGGTGAAAAAATAATGAATACTGTTTTTCTGAAAATAAATAAATTGAAAACATTTTTTAAAAGTTTAAAAACATAAAAAAAATCAATGTACAGAAACCAGTTGCATTTCTATACACCAACAACAAGATAGAAGAAAGAGAAATTAAGGAGTTGATCCCATTGATAATTGCACTCAAAACCATAAGATATCTAGGAATAAGCATAACTAAAGAGGAAAAGAGTCTGTACTCAGGAAACTATAAAGTACTTATGAAAGAAATTGAGGAAGACACAAAGAAATGGAAAAATGTTCCAAGCTCATGGATTGAAAGAACTAATATTGTGAAAATGTCTATGTTACCTAAAGCAATCTACGGATTTAGTGCAATTCCTATATACACTTTTGCTATTGTAATAAATTGGAATATTATTTTTCTTTTTAAGAAAAAGAATAAAATAGAAGTTAAAAAGTTAAAAGAATAAAATAAATTTAACCAAGAAGGCAACAGTTTTGAAAACTGCAAGATGCTGAAGGAAGTTCAAGAGGACACAAATAAATGGAAAGACATCCCATGTTCATGGATTGGAAGATTTAATGTTATTAAGATGTCAATAACATCCAAAGTAATCTACATACTCTGCATCCCAGCAACATTTTTTGCAGATATAGAAAAATCTATTCTAAAGTTTGTATAGGTTTGCAAGTGATCCCAAATAGCCAAAGCATCTTGAAAAAGATGTGTGTGGAAGTCTCACACTCCCTGATTTCAAACTCACCACAAATTCACAGTAATCAAAACACTGTGGTACTAGCAGGATGAGAGACATATAGACCAATGGATTGATTAGAATAGAGATCCCAGAAATAAACTCTCACATATATAAGGCCAAATGATTTCAACAAGTGTACTCTTTTCAGTAAATGTTTAGCAAAGAGAAAACTAGATATCCATATTTTAAAAACAAAGAACTTGGTCCCTTATTTACACCATATGCAAAAATTAACTAAAAGTGGATCAAAAACCTAAACGCAAGGGCTGAAATCCTAAAATTCTTACCAGAAAGCATAGGGGGAAATCTTCATGACATAAGATTTGACAATGACTTCTTAGCTATGACAGCAAACGCACAGGCAGTAAAAGAAAAAAATAGGTAAATTGAACTTTATCAGAAGTTAACATTTTGTGCATCAAACAGCCGTATCATGAGTGAAAACACAACTCATGGGATGGCAGAAAAGATTGTGCACATTACATATTTGAGAAGGGATTGATTTCCAGACCATATGAAGAAGTATAGCTCAAGAACATCAGAAACAAAACAATAAACAATCCATCAAAAATTGGGCAAAGGACTTGAAATAGACGTTCTCCAGATAAGATACACAAACCGTTCACAAGCACATGGAAAGGTGCCCAACATCATTAAAAAATGTAAATAAAAACCACCAAAAGATAACAGCTCACACCCGTTAGCATGGCCACGATCAAAGAATAAGAGAAGAACAAGTTAGTGCGGATGTGGGGAAATTGAAAGCCTGGAGCATTGCTGGTCAGGATGCAAAGTGGTGCAGCCACTGCGGGAAATGGTGCAATGATCCTCCAAAAAACTAAACCTAGAATGACCAGATGGTCTAGCAATTCTGCTTCTTGGCATGTACCCGAAAGAATCGAGAGCAAGACTATGAGCAGATATTCCTACGTCCACGTTCATAGCCACGTTATTCACCGTATCCAAAAAGGTGGAAGTATTCGTTGAACACAACGTGGTATATCCTTCCAGGGGAGTATTCAGCTGAAGAAGGCAGGAAACTGACACAGTGCTATGATGGAGACAGAGGTCAGGCTGAGGGAGGATTCCCCATTTTGGACGGGTGGTCCGGGGAAGGCTTCCCTGCAAAGCTATTTGATGGAGACCTGAAGACAGGGCAAGAACGAACCATGGGGCCCTACGCAGGGAAACCATCTTGGTGGAGGGGACAGCAAGGGCCATGCTATGGGGGCAAGAGTTTGCAGGCATGTTTGAAAAACACTAAGGAGCCTGGTACGGCTGGAACTAGAGCGTGGGAGCAAAGCAGCAGAGGACGGGGCTGGACGTGCTGGGCCAGGCAGGCTGAGGTGAGGACTGGGCTTCTACCCAGAGTGAAAGGGGGAGCCGCAGAGGTTCTGGGAAAAGCACAGGGGAGATCTGGCTCAGGCTTACCCAGAATTCCTCTGGCTTCTCACCAGACCACGCTACTGATCAGAAACGGAAAACCCAAGCAGGGGGCTGACTTGTACAAAATCACACAGGATATGGGAAGCCACTGGATAAGCCACAGGAAGATGAGCCAGAAGTCTCCCTGCTCTGAATGCCAGAGCAGCCCTGAGCCCTTCAGGGCTGGGTGCCAAGGTCTGCCCCCAGATTTCCCACTGTTGCACTCAGTGTTTTAAAAGAAGTGTTAGTTGTACTCTCTCCCACCCCGAACCTCCCCTTCAGGGGAAACACACAGCCACCTCATCTCAGAGACCACCCGTCTCCTGCCTCTGATGGTGGGACACCCTAGCGCAAACCAGCTCTTCGGAGACGCGAATACATTGGAATGCACCTGTTGGACAAGTTTGGGTAGGGAACCGGAAGTCGGCTTCAGCCCTTCACTTGGGTAAGGATGAGAAAAGATGGCGTGTTTGAGCATACGCACACACCAGGGTGCACAAACACAATCTGGGCTCTATCCCTCCTCCCCACCAGCCCGGGCAATCTCTCCACCCAACTGGGAGAAACTGGCACTTGGGCTACCCTGAGGGGGCAGTACGAGGCACGTCATTCAATAAGCTGGACTCCGCCACCTGCTCCTGATCCAGGTTGTCGGCTCCTTTACTAATCTCAGCCCGCTCATCCCATGAAATTGAGGTTGAAAATGCCTGCATGTTTATTTTATAACTGGGTGTCTATACCTCCTTAATCCCCTTCCCCTACTTCACCCATCCACCTCTGGTCTGGCAACGCCCAGTTTGTTGTCTAGTTTATTTGTTTGTTCATTTGTTTCTTTTTTAGAATCCACATATAAGTGTAATGCTATGGTGTTTTTCAGGCTCTGTCTGATTTATTTTGTTTGGCAGGTCTTCTAAGTCCACTTGTGTCATAGCAGATAGCGCGATCTCATTCTTTTTCACGGCTGAGTAATATTCCATTGTATATCTCTACGTATTCCATTATCTGTCTATCTACCTCTTCATTTATCTATAGATAGAGATACCACATCTTCTTTGTCCATTCATCTATCAGGGGATACCTGGGCTGCATAGCATAGGGAATATAGTCAATAATACTGTCGTAACATTATAAGGTGAAAGATGGTAATGACACTAATTGTGGTGAGCACTAAGTAACGTGTAGAATTGTCAAATCAGTATGTGGTTCACCTGAAACTAATATAACATTGTACGTCAACTGTATTTTAGTAATAAATTTTTTAAAAAGTCCTACCCCTCAAAAGATAGATAGATAGATAGATAGGTAAGAAGTAGCCTCATAAGACTGTTGTGGGGATTTCACGATGTAAGTGAAGGTTCTGGAAGCAATGCCTGGTCTCCAGCAGTCCCTCATGGCCACAGTAAAATCTCTTTCAGGTCCCCTGTGTAGATTGCAGGGGCCTTCCTACCCCTCAGCTCTTCCTCACCCATGCACCCCCCACATGGACTACCTGATATCTGAATATGACTGTCTCTGGAAAACAATATTCAGAGATATTGTTTCCTTATATTTCCTCTTTTCTCTCCCCCAACTTTCAAGCAGAACGAGGCAGGAACAAAACCAAAGCTTCCCTGCTTTGGAAACCCCTCTGTCTTCTGCATTCAATGAAATTACAGCCTTTAGAAAATGGGATTCATGGGCAAGGTCAAAGTGAGAAATAGGAAAGACCAGGATTTCTCCCAGATCGAGAGAGAGGTAGTAAAAGCAGAGATCTGTGGATCCTGGAGCATGCATGACCTGATGCCTACTTCCTGACAACAGACAGCAAAATCCAAGTAAGGAAGGTCTGCATAGTATGTCAGGGGGAAACCAGATTGGAAATTTATAAGAGTCCCATGCCTAGCTTGACCACTGAGAGCCACCAGACCCCAAGGGGTCACTCAGGCAGAGATGGTGAACTCCCCATCATCAATCATCCACATGATTGATGAAGAAGCAGACAGCCTGCTAAAAGATCAGTGGGCTTTCCCCAAATTCCTTGACACCATGTAAGACCCCAGAACATGAATGACATAAGACCCCAACCTTCTGAATCAGTTAGGAGTAATGTTCAAATGGGAGGGCTCAAACTGAGAAATTAAATTGAGTTAAGACAAAAAAGGAGTTCGATCTCATGTGCATTTGAGTTTGTGGATTGAGATTCACACCTGCTGCAGGATTAGATCCTATGGCTTCCTGTTGCCCTAGAAAATCACACGTCCCCACCATCATGGAAGTCCCTCCACAGTCTGGCTTCTATTCCCTCCCAAGAGCTGCCAGCTACACTCAATGACTTAGAGCTCCCAGAGGCTCGTGCCATGCGCTCTCCCACGTCCATGCCTTTGTTTTATCCTTTGCCCGGAACACCCTTACACACTGAGGTCCCCCTGACGCTTCCTACCGTCTTCTGAAAATCAGCTTGAAAATGAGACCCACCCATGATCCAGGAAGAATTAGGGAACCCCCGCCTTGCTGTTCCTACGGCATTAATGTCACTGTCGTCTCGTACGCCGGAGTGTGCTGTGATTGTTGACGCAGTCATCTCCACCCCTTGGGCGCAGAAATAAAGTGCTTAGCATTCTTGCACCCCCAGCATCTGGCACAGGGCCTGGCACCCGATGCACACATGGTCAAATGAAGGACTCGATGAGTAAAACAAATGCTGTCTCTGTGAGTGCCTCAATATCCCCGTTTGTCGAGCTGGGAAAGCAGAACAGACAGTAACTCTGACATCCTGTGACCCCGCGAATCTGCGTCCGGTTGATCGAGGCCTTAGCAGGGTTGGAAATAGACTGTTATTAGCTCTCATGAGTCAGGGGAAAGGGTCGGGGATACAAGAGGGGACATATCCATACTCACCTTCTTCAGGTGGGGCCCTTACCACAAAGCGGAGTTACTAACTCATGGAACTTAAAAGTTCAAAGCTTCTGGGCTGGTTGAAGGCAGAACTTAGTGCAGGGGCTCAAATGGCAAAGCCAGGACCCTGATTTCTCCAGCCGTCAGCTCACTTTCTGGATGCTACTTAAATTCTTAGTCAAGTTCTGGCTTTGGCGGGGCAAGACGGCAGCCCGAACTCCTAGCTGCCTGCCCCACCTTGCTCAAAACAGTGGGAGAGCGTCATCAACACCCCCAGTAGCTCTTATTGACTATAACTGGTCTAACCTGGCTCTGGTCCCCATCCCGGAGTCAGTTGCGAAGGACACGCAACGGGACTGGCAAAGGCGTGGGTCATGTGACTCGTCCCATGCTGTGGAACGTAGAGCCACCATGCTGCCTAGGGACAGAAGATGAGGTGTGGCTCCCAGTGGAACTCGGAATCTGTTGGTGCGGAACGGGGATGCTACGTAGACAGCCAGGTCTCTCAACTCTCACTCTGGTCCCTGAGCTCTTCTCGGCCCGGACGTAGATAACAGAAATCCCGTCTCCTTAGCAGTTTGGGAATTAACCCGGCTGCTCCAAATACATCCCCAAGGACGGAGGCAACACTGGGAGCTTCCAGAATCTCAAGCTTTTCTGATTGATCTCTGCACCCTCCTCCCCCCATCTGTCGTGTTACATCCTGTTCTGGAATCAAGCCAGGAGGAGTTTCCGGAGCACCTCCGTGCTACCCCCCATCTCACAGTGGCTTAATCTGATCTCCCATGTCTGAATATCTGTCTGCCCAGAATGGACCAATCACCTAGAATAACTGGGCTGCCCCCAGCTCACTCAGAGACCACCTTCTGGATGTACCTCAATGCCTAGCCCAGATGACCTTTGGACATTAGATGTTGGCTGGTGGTCGCCACGCTGCAAGTCCGTCGAAAGCAGATTCATTTGTCCTAAACAAGCCCCAGTAATTCCTACTGCCTCCTTCTCCTGGCCAGTTGAGCCTGGCTTCCCCTGGCCAGCTGCAGATCCAATGGGACATCCTCTCAACAACATTCATCCACTCAACAGCATGGCTTACGTGCCTTCCGGGTGCCAACTGCCGTGCCAAGGGGTGGGAAGACAGCACGGGACGAGTCTGATGCGGTCCCCGCTTCCCAAGAATTTTTCAGTTTAGAGAGGGAAGTGGATGTTTACCAAACAACTATGCAAATGATTGTTAATTTCAGCTGTGCCACGAACTCAAAAAGAAGGGTATGGGCTGCTCTAAGAACACATCATTTGGTTTAAAAGATCTCCCAGAGGAAATTTTACTGAAGCTGGAACCATAAGGTTAAGTAAGACTTAGCCAGGCAAAGAGCAGGAAGAGGGGGGAGACAGAAGCAGCAGCTGGTTGGTACAAAGGTCCTGAGGTGACGGAGAGCACAGCCGCCCTGTGAGCCAGGAGAAAAGCACCAGGCTGGAAGGCGCACTTCAGTCAGTTTCTTCCAGAAATGTAAAATTTTAAAAATTTCTACATCGCCTTTCATTAGAAATGGGAAATCTCTCTAAAGCAGCCAAGACTGAGTGGTTGTTGGGTTTTGTTGTTTTTTTTTTTTTCACCCTTTCTTTCTTACTCTCAGACAATTCAGACTTCAAACAGCCATTCCCCACACTGCCTCGGGGCACCTAACCTGGAGCATCCCTGAAAGTCTGCCAATTACAGCAGTCCCCTTCTTAATTCCTCCACCGATAGGGCTCCTCTAAGAAGCAGCGGGGCGCCGAAGGGGACTGAGAAGTTAACAGCACACTCTCTTCTGGGCGCTGCCCACATCTTGAGTCCCCGGGTGTGATCTTGCTGCTCCCCAGCACTTAATAATGCAGTTATCTGAGCATCTTTCCCACTGAAGGAGGAAGGGGAAAAAAAAAAAAAAAAGGTTCTGCAACACACACACACACACACACACACACACACACACACACGCACGCACGCGCTGCCACTCAAACTCTCTCCAAACATGCTGTCACAGGGGCTCTGTCCCTCTCTCGGCTGATGCGATTTGAACACTGTCACAGCACCAGCCAGATCCCCTGCCCTGCTTGGCTGCCTCGGCGACCTCCATTATTTATGACGGGGCGTGAAATTGATTGTGGTTGAAAGATCCACACTGGAATCAAATGAACTCTTCAATTATTGCTGCACAAATAAATCTCTGTTTCCAGGGTTCCCCTAGGGAGCAGGCATCTAACCCCGGGTTCAAGGTAATAGATATTTCTGGCTGGCAAAGTCCAGGTGACTCTATTGTAATGATTGTCAAGTGATAAGATTCCCAGGGTCAAGCGATTCGTTCTCTCCCTCTTGGCGCTCCCCCCCCCCTCCTTTTAACAATTCCAAAGGAAGCATATTCCAACAGTCTTCCCATTGTGTGCCTCCATGGCCTCTCCCCGGCTGCTGGGTGCATGACAGATCTTTCCAAGCTGCAGGCTCTGGTCATTTCCAACCCTTTTCACAGGAAATATGCAGTGAGTGTTAATGGGGCTATAGAAAGATTAATGGAGCTTTCAGGGTGTTCGGGCTTGGCTGGTATTTCTTCCACGGAAAGCCATAGGCTCGGGAAAATTTAATGATGAGACTTAACCCAGTAAGACAACAAAAAGACAACCTCCACCCATCTTGGGCTTAATCTTATTTTCCTTCCTGATAAAGCAGGGCCTTCCCGGTAAGGGGAGAAAAGCAGAGAACCCAAAGACTGAAGGCTTATTGTGGCCCATCAAATGTGGAGCTGAATACCTTCACAAACCTCAGGTATCAAAAATCGGTGATCACGGGCTACATTTGGCCCACAGAGGCATTCTGGTGGGTACGCCCAGTGTTTTAGGAAAATAAGAATTGGTCCGTTTCACATGCGCAATCTGGCTTTCCTGGAAAAGACCCGTCCAGACTAGACCACACCTGGATCTCGCCTGGCCCAGTGGGCAGGACCAAAGGGGTATTGCCCCCTGTAGGTGGCCAAGGGCAAACACCCTCCCATAAGCCTTAGTCCCTGACTGGCCCCGGTTCATTCATTCTCCTGCCTGGACACGGTGAACATCCGAATATGCAAGGTCTGACATGTCCCACCTCCCTGCCTGTTCATCACAGCCTCGCCTTGGTAGCTGTGACCACGTGCTCGCCCAGCACAGAAAAGACCGAGGTGACTCTGTCTTGGTTGTATATAGACCTCATGACAGCGTCTGGCTTTATGAAACCAGGACAGACAATGACTCAAGCCTAGCCAAAAAAGAAACATAAGATAACATAACAATAATAATTTTTTAAACTCCTTATTTTTTCATTTTCATTGTAACATTTTATAACGCCCTCCCAATTTCAACCTCTCATGTCACCTTCATGGACTAGACTGGGCTACTGGCAGAGGCCAGGAGAAGCCCGGGAAGGAAACAGTCTATGAGACTTTGGGCACCTGCATGCGGGCCACGGGCCCAGGGGACTAAGCAAGTTATCTGGGGAGAAGGGAGAGACAAGGCCGTCCCCTGATCGTCTCCCTTCAATTCAGGGTTTGGTCCTCACCACTCACCTCCAGAAACCTCACCATCTTCTTGTAGAATCTTAATGTTTCATGCTAGGTGGTGTCTCGTACCCACGGAGGAAAAGTCAAGTCTCTGGCTATGTCCAGGTGATCTTGAGGTCTTATGACCAAAGGTTTCTCTTGCACCCCTTCCTGTGTTGACGGCCAATCGAGTTGACTAAGAACCGTGTCACACAAGACCACGTGGTTTACTGCTGCCTCGATGTCATGCCACACCTCTGTTCCAGGAGCACAAAACATGATGAAATCAGGTCAGTTTACATTTCTGAAGTAAATGTACCATGAAGCCATGTATTGGATCCTTAAACACAATTTAAGTTGGCTAGGGTGAAGCAGACAGAGCAGGGGGTCACTCTGAGCCCCCAGGGCCCTGAAGCAACCTTGCATGGGCAGTGGACACAGAATGGCCCCTTTCCTACTTCTTGGTCTTGGTTACCTATATTTCCAGGAAGCCCTGGTTGAGCTCGTAGCTTGCCAAGGCTATCTATGAACACAGTTCTTTCGCCACCTTCCCTTGTCTCTCTCTTAGGACCTCAAAGCCATTTTAAAAGGCCAGGAGGAGAAAAGCTACCATATCCCACATCTACATTGGGATACCCCCAAATCTCCAGTCAAGCCCAGAACCACCCACGGGCATTACTGCAGACACCAATAAGTTACCTATCTCCAAACAATGAGACATAGAACCCCAAGGGTACCTTCATGATGGAAAGCAATCCTCTTTCCTTTGCTTCCCTATGATTTGGCTAAAGTTTATCGAGTACAGTTGGCCCAGAAACAACATGGGTTTGAAAGCGCGGGTCCAATTACATGTAGGTTTTTTTTTTTCAACAAATATACCGACAGTGCTATGAATGTATTTTCTCTTCCTTATGAGTTTTGCTTAATAACACTTTTTCCTCTCTAGCTTCCTTTATTGTAAGAATATAGTATGGAACATATATAACATATAAAACACATGTTAATCAACTGTTTATGTTATCAGTAAAGCTTCTGGTCAGCTGCAGGCTATTATTAGTTAGGTTTGGGGGAGAGTCAGAAGTGATAGTGTGCGTTTTTAACTGGGCAGGGGGTTGGCGTCCCTAACCCCCATGTTGTTCAAGGAGCGACCATATATGGGTTCATATTCTATGGCTCTCTCTTCCAAACAGAGACATTCCCAGCCCAGTTCCTACCCTGCCAGCCCCAAGTCATCACAAATGTGGATGGACAGCAAAAAGGGAAACCCTTCCACGGACTCTCCAACCTTTCTTATGCCTCATTCTCCCTCTCCTCCCCCCAACGGCTTATGAGGATATATTTTTTTAAGATTTTATTTATTTACTTGACAGACAGAGATCACAAACAGGCAGAGAGGCAGGCAGGGAAGCAGGCTCCCCACTGAGCAGAGAGCCCGAAGCAGAGCTCGATCTTAGGACCCTGGGATCATGACCTGAGTTGAAGGCAGAGGCTTAACCCACTGAGCCATCCAGGTGCCCCTACGTATGAGGATATTAACACCTGTTCAGAACGCTCTTAATTATATTTATTTATGCTTTTTTTTTTTCTGGAACTGGGTGATTTCTTACACCATCTACCACACTTCAACAGATACTCACCAATTTCTACTCTGTAACATCCTGTAAGACAGATGCCTACACTGCCTCTGTGACCGTGGGCAAGTTACTCAACCTCTCTGTGCTTAATGACCTCCTGTGTAAAACGGGTATTAAAATAGTAACTCTATCAGAAGGTGGTTATGAGTATTAAATACATTACCAGAACAGTGCTGAGCATACCTATAGGCACAGAGAAGTGTTTTTTTATCATCTTGCCCTGCACAAGTTTCCAGGCAAGCGAGGAAGAAGAGGTGAGATGCAGGGAACCTGGGAGAGCCTGAGGAGGCACCCCCCAACCCAGGCTTAAGGGGAGAGCTGCAGATCTAGGAAGGGATCCCCATGGAGCTGACACCCAAGTCAAATCCTTAAAAGTGAACGGGAATTAGTCTGGGGGGGTAGAGCTGAGAAGGGCATCCCTGGCAGAGGGAACAACCTCTGCAAAGGCAGAGACTGAAAGAGGCATGGAGCTTGGGAGGGCAGTCATTTCCTATGTCACCTTGACTGACCCCAGGGTGCCCAGGTCAAGCACTACTTCTAGGCATGTCTGTGGGGGTGTTCCTGGGTAAGACCGGCATTTGAATCAGTGTCTCGGTAAAGCAGAGGGTTCACCCCATGTAGGTGGGGAGGAGCCAATCCACGGAATAAACAAAAGGCGGAGGAAGGAGGAACTGTCCCTTTTTTCCTGCCTTACTGTGGAAGGGGGACATCCCCATCTCATCTGCTCCTGCCCTTGGACTGGGATTTACACCACTAGCTCCCCCAGTTCTCGAGCTTTCTGACTCGGGCTGAATTATACTACCAGTTTTCCTGGGTTCCCAGCTTGCAGATGACAGATTGTGGGATGTCTCAATTTCTATAAAAACCCATGAGCCGATTCCACCTATGAAATCTCTCTCTCCCTCTCTTCCTCCAGATAAAACGTAGGTAGACGGATGGATGACTGATAGACAGATACATAGATGGAGATGTAGACAGATGATAGATGGATGAAGATACATAAATAAATGTAGAGACGGGTGCCTGGGTGGCTCAGTGGGTTGGGCCGCTGCCTTCAGGTCAGGTCATGATCCCAGGGTCCTGGAATCGAGTCCCGCATAGGGCTCTCTGCTCAGCAGGGAGCCTGCTTCCCCCTCCCTTTCTCTCTGCCTGCCTCTCTGCCTACTTGTGATCTCTGTCTGTCAAATAAATAAATAAAATCTTTAAAAAAAAAATGGATAGAGAGCCAGATGATAGATGGATAGATTGATATAAAAATCCCATTGGTCTGTATCTCTGGAGAACCCTGACTAATACAAACATCTGAACAAGGACCGCAATGGCTGCCATTTTGACCTCAAACTTGCTAATTAAGTTCTTTCCCGCTTATCTCTTAATTCCCATAAAAGACCCCACAGGCAAAGCATCCCATGATGGGAATGGACACTACCCCCCCAAAGCAGTGAGGACCCTCCTGAGCCAGCAAGACCCTGCCCACAATTGACCCTGAGACAGTAATAATTTGACCTTCGCTGCCTACCTGCACTACCCTCCTACCTTTGTATCACATGCTCCTTATACAAACTGGAAGGACTCCTAGCACTTTGGAGACAAGTCTTCGGGATGCCAGTCCACCGTGTTCCCCTGTGCTGGCCGCATGGAAATAAACCCCCTTTCTCATTTCCCACCCCTCGGCTCTCTGCCTTTGGACTCTGTCAGTGGTGAGTGGCCAGGCCTGGTCTGTGTGGGACGCCCGGAGCCAGCCGTTCCTGCATCCCTTCACCCTGTCTAGAGATCAACTAGAATTACAAAGTGCAGCCGGACAGAGTATAGCTCCCCATAGCGCAGGAGAGAAGAGTCTGGAGATCCTGCCAGGGCTGGATAGTGAACGCCTGGTGTTCCCACGCTACACAGCTTGGCTCTTCTCCTGAGGGCAAGAGGAGCTTTGGGAGGAATCTGAGCTAGTGTATGACCTGCCTATAGTGTGAAGAGGCTGGAAGGAAACATGCTGGGAGGCAGGGGAGGCCAGGCGTCAAGCTGGACCAGCTCCCAGGTGGAGGTGACAAGGACTGAGTGATGCAGAGGTGGAGACACTGACTTGCTCTCCTGCCTTAGAAGCATTTCTACAGTCCTAGCAGCTTTGACTCTCGAGAAAATATTCCCTTGCAGTTCCCCTCTTGCAGTGCAGAAACACTGGGGAAGGGCCTGAGGTTGAAGCAGGGAAGATCAGAGGTTCAGAATCCCCACCTGTGACTATACATATATCAACGCCAGCTTTGCAGATGGGGAAACTGAGGCACAGGCCAATAGAGTGACTTGCCGGAGCTCCCCTGCTTATGCAAGCGAGGGACTCGGAGGAGAAATGCCTGGTTATCGGTTACTGCTCAAGGGTCAGCATTGAATGAAGGTGGTTCCACAGTCTTCAAGCCTCGCGACCATCCCATGAGGTCTTAACAGTGTTTCTTGACCACGGACGGAAAGGTTGAGGTCGCGAGCCTGGGTGATCTCAGTGTGGAGACCAGCCATATCCTAACATTCAGGCTTGTAGCCAGGGTCCATCATCCAACATCCAGCATGTATCAGAATGCCACAGGTTTTGCACCTGTGAACCCACCTAATCCCTCCCCCTCACCCCAAAAACCTAAGGAAAGAAAACCAAATGCAAAGAGGATAGACAGGTTGCTACTCTGAAGGTGCCGAGGGTGGGACACGAACCCAGGCCGTCGGACACCAGAGCCCGTACTTCTCGTGGCTCTGCTGGTCGACTTTCACATGGTGGTGGAAGCAGCGGGGCGTGAGGGCTGACCCACGGTCCTGCGCGGGGTTTCCCAGTTGTGCAGGCCCGGGACATCATTACCAACTTCACCAGCATGGTTTTGGACAGCCAGCCCCAAGGGGTGGGCTTGGGGTACCGGGCGCCTCCCCAGAAGACCCCAAAGAGCATTTAGAGTTCCAATGAGGGAGCCGGAGATGCCAGCCCAGTTCGGAAATGCCTGCTGGGTGTGCGAGGGCCAAAGTTAAAGGTAACGTGTCCTAGACTATAGATATGGAGCCTGACAGCCTGCCGGTGAGAGGATTGGCGCTGGACCCCCAGCACCGGGCCCCCTCCCTATTCTACAAGCCTGTTTCATTCATTCACCTGCACAGTTCCAAGCCCTAGTTAGTCGGCCACAGGGGTGTGCCAGTTATCACGCTGTTAACCACTATTTCTGGTTTTCTCCTTCCAAGGACTGAGTACAGTGAACTTGCCGAACTCTTTCAACTTCAGTGGGGCCAAGTGATTTGTCCAATGGAACGTGAACAGGAGTGACTCCTGACTTCTGGGCAGCAGGGTTTGAGACCGAGGGTGAAATCGCCACATCTCCCCGTCCCCTTCCCTGGTGAGTGGCCACTGCCCAGGCTGCTGTGGAGAGAGCTCCATCAATCAGCCAGGATATCGGAGCAAGCAATGACATGGGGCCCGGCCCCAACTTGACCCCCACCAGACCCATAGTGGGAGCAAGAATTCAACCCCTGTCGTCATGAGCCACCTCATAAGGGTTCAAGTTGGCCTGTGACCAGCAGCCCAGCCCAGCCTGTCCTGATGGATATAGAGGATAGGAGGAAAGGCGTACAAGATGGCCCTGCCCTCAAGGTAATCACAGTCCAGTGGATGGGAAAATGAGTATACAAATACCAGCCACCCCACTCAGACCTCAGAAGATCGGTCTCAATTACTATACACTCCTGCACCAAAGCCCTTGCTCACTCACGTGACACCCGCCGCCATGGGGAGCTGGCCCGGAGGGGACATGGAGATGGGAGTGTAGTTTTCTGATGAGAAGAACAGGCTCTCCTCCAAACGCGGCTTCCTGAAAGGCCCATTGCGAGGATGTGTGGCCCATCTGGAAAATTCATTATTCTCTAGCCGAGTGATATGGCCCTATTTATCCCGGAGTCAAGAATCGCCCTGTGGGCAGCTGTGTAAACTCCAAGGGAAATGGGATATCGATTTGCAATCTCTTAGATACACACACACACACACACACACACACACACACAGCCTCCTTCAAAGCAGTGTTTGTCACCACCGCTTTCTTATTTTTATATTTTTCTTCTGCTTTGGAGCCATGTTTTCTCCCAACTAGCTGGATAGAGGGAGCAGTAGTTTCTTCCTTCCAGCTAGGTAATATCCCCTTTTTTTGAGCGTCACCGCAGAGGTTGAGCCCATAGTTCTTATTCACCGACTTACAGGCACTCCTGGGTCCCAGCCCCAGAGATTCTGAGCAGCTATCAAGGCGCTGGTGCCTGGGAATCTGCATTTCGGCAAAACCACACAGGTCACGCTGGTGCAGGTGGTGGGTGGGCCAGACGGAAGAAGGGCTGGTTCTGACGCTGCCACAGGAAGACACTGCATATTCCTGACTCCGGTGGCTGCCAACAGCCTGAAGACGTCCCTTGGCTCCCCTCAGCCCCACGGGCAAAACTCTGCCCAGATCCCCCACCAACTCTCTGGAGGGCCACCAGGTAGGCTCCTAAGTGGTCTCCCTATCTCTAGTTCCCCATCCCCAGTCCATGTCTCCACCACAGCCCCACATCCAACATGGCGCCCCAGCCGCCAAGCCTCCCTGGGAGCCATGTTGCCTGCCGCATGCCTTAATTGAGCAGTTATGCTAAGCAGGCATAACACTGAGCACTTCGCATCTGATGTCCTGTCTGGTCTCCACAAATCGCCACGATATAAGGGCTACTTTTAGCCTCCCTCAAGGGAGACAGAACTAAGAAGCAGGTAGTTTCAACAACAGACCTTCCCTTGACATTTGCAAGAGGAGGCCTTAAGCCGCAAACCCACACAACACCCCCCCTTTCCATCATGGCTCCATCTCACGCCTGAAGGGGCTTCATCTTGCACGTGTCTGCACACCCCAGCTTGCACATCAAAGCTTCCTCCATGTTTCCCCAAAACTGCAGCCCCTTGGCCGCTGCTCTACAGTGAGAAAGGGCACACCAGCAGCATGGTGCCTCCTTAGGGGGTAGCCTCAGCAAAGGGGGTCATGCAGGCTTTCAGAGTAGGTCAGAGGATGCTTGGACAAGAATCATGGGTGGAATGGCCTAGAATAAGGCAGCTTGGGTTCTGGACCCCACTGACTCCTCACCCCATGCAGAGGGCACAGCCAGAGGAGGGCCACAGCAGGCCTTCCACGATGCTCTCTGCCAGGACTAAGGGCACTGCTGAGAAAGTGTCACAATGGCAGGGTGACGACAGAAGCCCAGCCTGACTCCAAGGCCTGTGACCTCAACTAACATTCCACCCTTCCTCTTCCGCCCACATTCAGACTGCTCAACATGGAATATGCAGTTTGGCCTGGGCTGCTCCGGGCAGCTTCCTACCTGGACCCTCCCTCCTCCACAGACAAAACCCCCTTCTCTGCGTCAGACCCAAGCTATGATTTGCCAATTCTGAGCATGCCATGCTCTCTCATCTCCCTCTGGCTCGATGGGCTCCAGTGCATACGTTTGCAATGTCTTCTCTTTGTTTTTCACCTAGATAGCTTTTATTTACCTACAGCTTAGATCAAATGTCCTCTGCAAAGCATTCCCCAGTTCCTCCCCTGCCACCCTGGGGCAGGATTTTTAACCCCTCTCTTAGGGCCACACAAAACACACATTACACTCTTGATGAAACTGAGCCCCTCAATAACCACAGAAGCCGGCACAGAGTCTGGAACATTCTGTGCTGGGTAAACGTTGCTTATAAGAACCAGGCTAACCCTGGTGACAAATCACTCTTCCTTGCTTCCAAAACCCAAAGAGTTTTCAAGAGATTAAAAACCTATCTTGTGTGGAAAACTGGAAAGCGTATATACCCTAAGCAGAAAAAGATGTTCATCATTAGCAAAAAAAAGGATAGAGTACATTTATTTGATGTGAGAAAAATGTTAAGTGGACACAGCATATTACAGATCAAAAGAGAATGTTCACATTTAAAAAACTGTACACCTAAAATATATATTAAATATACATTTGGCATATAGTAATAATATTATAATAATTATATAATTATAACAATAATAATATTATTAAGAGTCATTCTCCTCAGCATGCAGGAGATTCATTAATGTCTTGCTTTAATGAACAGTTCGATTGTTTTGTATTAAGAATATTTATTTTAGGGGCGCCTGGGTGGCTCAGTGGGTTAATGCCTCTGCCTTCGGCTCAGGTCATGATCCCAGGGTCCTGGGATCGAGCCCCACATCGGGCTCTCTGCTTAGCGGGGAGCCTGCTTCCTCCTCTCTCTCTCTGCCTGCCTCTCTGCCTACTTGTGATCTCTGTCTGTCAAATAAATAAATAAATCTTAAAAAAAAAAAAGAATATTTATTTTATGTTTTAAGAATAAAGGTATATTCTTGGGGCACCTGGGTGGCTCAGTCGGTTAAGTGTCCGCCTTCAGCTCAGGTCATGATCTCTGGGTCCTGGGATCGAGCCCCGCATTGGGCTCTCTGCTCTGCAGGGATCCTGCTTCTCCTTCTCTTTTTCTCTCTCTCCCTTTGCCCCTCCCGCCTGCTTATTCTCTCTCTCAAATAAATAAAATCTTTAAAAAATATATAAAAAATAAAAGCAAATAAAAATAAAGGTACATCCTTTAAAAGATAGTGGCACAGAGCTGGAAACATCCTGGGAGTTCTGGCTTTGTTGGAAGGTGTGGGTGCCTCCCTGGGTCAATGATTTGAAAATGGCACTCCTCATCTGTAGGCAGCAACCCCAAACACCAGCAGATGAATGGCTAAAGAAAATGAGGTATAGGGGCGCCTGGGTGGTTCAGTGGGCTAAGCCTCTGCCTTCGGCTCAGGTCATGATCTCGGAGTCCTGGGATCGAGCCCCGCATCGGGCTCTCTGCTCAGCAGGGAGCCTGCTTCTCATCTCTGTCTGTCAAATAAATAAATAAAATCTTTAAAAAAAAAAAAAAAAAGGAAAGAAAAGAAAAGAAAATGAGGTATCTCCATACAATAGAATATTATTCTTGCCATTTGTAACAACACAGATGAACTCTGAGGGCTTTATGCTAAGTGAAGTCAGAGAAAGGCAGATACTGGATGATCTCTCTTGTATGTGAGTCTGTAGAAAAAAAAAGAAGCTCATAGATATAGAGAACAGACTGATAGACTGATGGTTGCCAGAGGCGGGGGTGAGCAAAATGGGTGATGAGAGTCAAAAGGTACAAATTTTAAGTTATAAGATAACTAATTCCTTAGCGAAATAAGTCAATCGGAGAAAGACGACTATCGTATGATCTCCCTGATATGAGGAAGTGGAGATGTAACACGGGGGGTAGAGGGGGTAGGAGAAGAATCAATGAAACAAGATGGGATTGGGAGGGAGACAAACCATAAGTGACTCTTAATCTCACAAAACAAACTGAGGGTTGCTGGGGGGAGGGGGGTTGGGAGAAGGGGGTGGGGTTATGGACATTGGGGAGGGTATGTGCTATGGTGAGTGCTGTGAAGTGTGTAAACCTGGCGATTCACAGACCTGTACCCCTGGGGATAAAAATACATTATATGTTTATAAAAAATAAAATATAAAATAAATAAATTTTTTTAAAAAGAGAAGTAATTCCTGGGGTGTAATGCACAGCGTGGTAATGATCATTGATCATACTGGACTGCATATCTGAAAGTCACTTAAGAGAGTAGATCTCAAAAGTTCTCATCACAAGGGGTAGCTGGGGGGCTCAGTTGAGTAAGCATTCGACTCTTGATTTTGGCTCAGGTCACAATCTCAGGGTCATGAGATCGAGCCCCATATGGGCTCAACATGAAGTCGGCTTAGGAGTCTCTCTCCCTCTCCCTTTGTCCCTCCCCTCCCCTGTGATTGCTCGCTCTCTCTCTAAAAAAAAAAAAAAAAAAAATTCTCATCATGAGAAAAAATAATTGTGTAACTATTTGTGGTAGTAGAAGCTGATGAGATTTATTGTGGTGACCAATTGGCAATGTACACAAATATCAAATCGTCATATTGGACACCTGAAGCCAATACAATGGGCATCAACTCTACCTCAGTAAAAAAGCATATACGCCCTCCTTGTTGTTATTGTCCAACTGCAATCTCACCAGTGCAGAGTAGAATGAGGCCATGTGTCTTCTAGTTCTGGGAAGGCAAGTGTGAATCACAGTCCTATCCTTACGAGCTCAATGACATCATCACTACTGGCTGATTTTGACTTTGCGCTTCACAGCAAAATCTTAAATCCTATTACCCGTGAACTGCTCTTTCTCCAACCCGCTCACAACCCCCAGTCGAGCCAGCAATGTTTTCAACCTAAACGTTTGCCCTTACGTGCCCACTCATCAGATCTCCTCTGGGCATCTGTAGCGTGGCTTTCCATTTTGAAACCCGGCCTGATCCACCAGGCAGCAGAGGCCATCAGTGTACACTTGGGGGATTAGTCTAAGGAACCTGGACTCTCTCCTAACCCAGAAAAGCCAACACTGATATTTCTTTCTTTCATTAGCAATCTGAATCTGCCCAAGCATTTACTGCTGGCCCCATCTGGGAGAGGGACTTACAAACAGCTGGGAATCTCTGACTACTGTCCAAGGCCGGAGTAAACGCAACACGGCTGCCTGCCTTGGCCAGTCACCCTTGTTCTCTGCCTCCCCAGGAGCCCAGCTGTCCTTCTCCCACCATCACCGCAGAGAGCCCGTTCCCAACCCTCTAGCCAACGCTACTTAAAGAAACCCACATTTGACTCCCCCAAAGAAGAGAAAAGAGAAAAACAAAAATTTGAGGTTCAAAATCCCTGACCCTGGGCCTCCGGAAAGGTGACAGACTGTAACTGTCAGGAAGATGAGCTTTGGGGCAAATGCTGGATTGGACTCCTGGCTCTCGCACCTGTCTGGCTCTGTGACCCTTGGCTACCTGCTAACCTCTCCGAGCCTTCACACTCACAACTGTGGAGAAGAACTAGTGATACTATGTCAGACGGTGGTTGAGAGGTCGGGAGGTGTTTGACACTATGAAATATGTCCGACACTCGTCTTGGGCTGAGAGCCCCAGAAGCAGAGGCCGAGATGGGGGTGCAGAATGGAACAAAGGCAGAAAGAAAAGCAAGCTACGGTCTCAACCCAAGACTGCCTTCAGCCTGCTTCCACAGGGAGCTCCGGAGCGCGCGTCAAGCCACAGAGCTAGTCCCAGGCAGAGATAAGGAAGCCAGCCGGAGGCAGTCGGTCCCTGGCTGCCGGCAAGGGCCGGTGAGATGCCCACCTTACAGAGGGGAGCCAGGTGGGGCGGCACCCATTCGGCCAAGGGAGCAGCTGGGAGCCGTTAGTCGCCAGCACCCACGGCAGCTGGAGGGGGTCTGTACAGACTGGGGAAGGTTCTTGGCAAGGGACCAAGATCATCCGCGACAAAACGGAGCCTGGCAAGTCTAAGCGTTCGTCTGATGGTGGTTACCGTGATTATTTTAAATTGTCCTCACAATTTCAGGCTGAGCCAGTTTCACGTCCCGTAGCAGAAACCGTGACACATCTCCAGCATCTGTTTTTGGCCCCAAGACCTGAAGCTGTAAAGACCAGGTCTGCAGTGATAACATGATGACAGGAAGAAATTTTCCCTCCTCTGATGTGGAAACTGAATGCCCTGAATTGCCCAACATCAGAAACCTCAGAAAACCCTAACAGGATGTTTTGACATATATAGTTCAGGCTTCAGACAACCGCTTCCCAGTGGAAATACTAACTGTGTAAAGAAGAAGGCAAAGTTTAGGAAGCCGAAATGACAGGACAGATCAATTTGAGAAGCTTAACATGTAAGGCTTGCTACGCAGAGCAATTATACCAAAATGACAGTTTCTCCAAGCACATTTTCTTGGCTCTTCTGGGGCTGCAGGAAACGGAGGTGCTCTCCTCGAGTCACTGGGAGAATAGCCTGGTGCCATCTGCGCCCATCACATCTGGGGCCCAGACTTCAGCAGGGCAAAGAGCTGCCAAGGCAGGGCTGAGCCACAGGGCTTAAGGAAGAGGACCCCTGCGCTCTGTGCACCTCGCGTCCATGCATCTAGGACACCTAGGGGCGAGGACCCCCGTGCATGAGCCCCAGTTCAGACCCTGCCATGAATTCCAACCTCAGATATCCAACAGTCTACTTAACGTCTCCGCTTGGAGGTCTAACAGGCATCTCAAAGTCAGCATGACCAAGACGGCCCCCCTGCTCCGTCCTCCCCAATTCCCCCATCTCTATAGGAGACAACTCAGTTTTCTCCATCGCGCCAGTCCACAACAGCATCCCCATCTCTCGGATTCTCTTGCAGAGCACACAGCTAACTGGGCAGCAAGTTCTGCCTGCTTGATCTTCAAAATCTACCCAGAGTCCGACCACATCTTGCCATCACCTGAGTTGTCATCCTGCGTTGCCGGGATTCTGCAACAGACATCGCCCCTCGGGTGTCCCTCTAACTGCCCGTACTCCCCCTGAGTCTGTTCCCAGGGATGCTGTTAAATTCTGTCCGATCAGGTGACACCCGTGGCCAAAGACCTTCGAGGGCTCACCATCTCGCTGAATTCCCCACAGTGTCCCCTGGGACCCAGCATGCTCCTGCCTGCTCTCGACCCCTCTCATCTTTTGTTCTACTATTCTTCCCCCTCCGCTCTCTGTTCCAAATACACCGGATTCCATGCCCGTCTTGGCCAGGCCAGCCCTGCCCCAGCCTCAGAGTTTAGTCCTTGCTGTCCTCTCTGCGAGGGGTGCACTTTCGCAGACACGGGTGTGGCTGGCTCTCTTGGGCCTTCCTGTAAAGGCCACCTTCTCCCAGAGCACAGCCTTCTCTGCCACCCCATTTAAAATGCGCCCCTACCCCCGCCTCTGCTTCCAGTCTGCCTCTTCTGCTTTACTTATTCTGCAAATCAATGTCGTCACCTTGAATATTTTCCATTTCACCTACTTAATTTGTTTTCTGCTTTCCCAGCTAGCCCGCCAGCTCTGGGAAGGCCCGTCCCTGGGTCTGTTTTAATTCACTGCTGCATTCTCAGCTGCGTCCAGTAAGTAGTCAACACTAGATAAATATTTCCTAAATAAACGGAGGAATACACTCACTTAAACATTTCCTCGTAAATTGATTCCCTTTTAACATGCATAAATTCATTTGTAAAGGAAATGTAGATCCAGACCGTAAATGAACCTGCGTCAACGGTGGGAGAGGGAAGTTATCCCACAAAAGAAAGTCGGTGAGAAGACAATGCTGATATTAAATCTAGCTAGATATTATAAATGGCCCAAGTCTCTGAGCCTGAGGCGTAATCTCTTTCCTAAAAGGGGAGATCAGCAAGTGTTTAAAGACGGGCTAGCACCAAACTCCGACTGTTTTTTAACTAATCAAAAGAGTCAATAAAGAGCTGAAAGATAAATAGCATTCGGACTCTTTGATGCACTGTTAACCGGTGTTGGGTCTGGGTATCATCTCCTCTACCATCCATAAATACTGAGCATCCCACACTTAGAAGCAATGAAATAGATATTAATGACCTTCAATTTCCCAAGCATCCATTCCTCCCACAATTTCCCCCCATCTCTATATAGGACAACTCAATTTTCTCAATCGCCCGGGTCAAAAACAACATCATCGTCTCCCTTACTCTCTTACCTAATGCATACCCGATCTATCAGCAAAGCCCATTTGCCCTACCTTCAAAAGATACCCAGACTCGGACCACATATCACCATGCGCCGTATCCTTTTCCACGTTGATTGCAGGGGGAGGTTCTGAGGCTGGCTGCCCATGGATCGTGCCCTGAAGACGTGAAGACGTTCAGAGTATGGTTGAGAGATAGGGCATGCGTGCAACTCACACGCCTGTAACAGAGGGTTGAAAGTCACAGACTCCACAAGGAATGCTAGAACGCGCGTGATTGGGACCTATGGTTCATTAGGTAATGTACATCCCTCAAGAGAAGAATGGGCTTCTTTGCACGTTGCTCTCAGGGGCTTGCTGCGTGATACGCCTTGTCCGATAAGATGTGAGTAGAAGCAACGGTTTGTTGCCTTCAGAAACATCACACATTTTGGCTCACCCTCTGGGAATGGCTAACCTCTTTCTCGGGAAGAATATGTCTCAGCAACGGCCATCACAGCCTGACACACGTGGAGCAGAGCTACCCCACGAACCTGCAGATACATGGGCAAGAAACAAATGTTTATTTTTATACGCTGCCAACTTTGGGGGCTGTTTGTTATGCAGCATTGTTGTGGTGAGAGCTGACTAAGAAACCGACACGAAGGAGAGGTGACTCTGACTTGAAATCAATCAGGGACACTTCCCGGTTGGGGTGGTGTGGCAGGCGGATTTCACACCACTCTTGGGGCTCACAAAAGTCTCCCCGGGCTGCAACCCAACAGGGGGTGAGAAGAGAGTACCCCAGGGAAGACTATGCCAGGGATCAGAAACATGTCTGAAGACTGCTATGACCTCACAGCCTAGTACAGAAAGAAGGATGAAGACGAGAAGGCTGAGGAGGGTCTTCTCAGAAGTATCTGTTGTTGGTGTCTGCTCTGAGGTGATTTGTTCCTTTGTGTATTTGGGGATGGGGAGCTGCCTCTTCTTCCTCTGCCTGCCCTTCAAGTATTAGGGTGTTGCCCTGTTCCCACGCTCTCCATTCTTCCCAAGAAATCTGCTACTGCCCCGATCAGAGCCAGCGCCATGAGAATCTGTCCGGTTGTGGGCCCACCCTGCCCCCCGCCACAAAGAACTCACGTGCAGGATGTTGAGAGGTGTATTTGAGAAAGCTGGAGGGTGCAGAGACTACTGTGGGCTGCTGGTGCTGGGTCCCACCGGGAAAACCCTCTGGAGTCCCTGTAGAATGCCCCTGGGAACTGTCCCACCAGAGAAAGGGAAGAGGGAGGCCAGGCATTGACCTGCCATCTCTTATCCCTCTTTGTTTGAGGGTCTCCCCCGCGATGTTAACCTCCCCTCACTCCTACTCTCTTCCCCAAGTTCCTAAGCTCTGGCAACGAAGAGCCCACCATCCACTCCATTTTGGAAACTTCCAACACATCATCCATCTCTCCCTCCCCCTCACCTATCAGATCAAAATAGGGATCTGAGTCAAAGCCAGGGTTTTCCCTGGCCACCCTCACTCCATTCTGCAAGTCACTGTCCCCCAACACCCCTCTCTGTTCTCTCACAGCATGAGCTGTCTCTGAGATGCACCTGTTTATGACCATTGTCTGCATCCAGAATGTACGATCAGAAGTAGAACCTTCTCTTTCTGGTTCACACCTGCATCTCCAGTGCCTTGAATGAGCCCTCCCTAGCACGTGGTTGGCGCTCAGTAAGCGTGTGTTAAGTGAACAAGTGGCCCAGGGGCAGAAGGTCCCGTGAGGCTCACCGGGTGGTCACCAAGGCCAAGGTTAATCAGAAACCTTTACCGTCACTGGGTCTGTCCCTTCGTGGCTGGTCCCACAGAAGACAAGGTATATGTGCATCAGGAAGTCTGCACCAAACCCCGGGGACAGGGAAGAGAACTAAAGAATTCTGTGCAGAATATACAAGTCGGAAAAGTCACTGTGACCACTGAGGTTCAGTATGTTACTTGTTTTTTTTCTTTTCAGCTGTACAATTTCACATCTCAGTGAGCTTGAAGGGGGGTGGTGTCGGTGCAGTCAGCAACAGTGACTCCCGGCCTTGCCCCGTCTCCCACCCAGCCCCCTCCACATCAGAGCTGCGGCCTCCGCACCTCGCCCACCGGCTCCTCAAGGACACTCACCATCAATACTGGACCCGAGGGACCATTTCTGTGGCTGGTGCCGCAGGGATTTCCTCCCTGAGAGGAGAACATAAAGATTAACTAGGTGAGGAAATTTTTCCCTTGGCCCTGAAGCTGAGGACATTTGTCTCTTACAGCACATATTCTCCAGGAGACAGGCTAAATTAAAATACTAATGGAGTGCTGTATTTAAAATATATTTACCAATGATTAACAGCTCGGTGGGTGATATATGTTTCAATAATTTCTTATTACAACGTGGGAAAACCTCCATAAATATTCTCAGGGTAATTAGCGGGTGTTTATTTAGCATTCCGCTGTGTTTTCTTGCTCAGCCAGAAGGGTGTTGTTGCTCCAGCCAGGCCCCTCCAGTGTACAGAGAGGGACCAGGCCCACACAAAATACCAGTCTTGATGCAAGAGAGGGCCCAGCCCTCTAGGACTCTCCTCCTGCAGATGCACAGTACTGCTGAGTAGGTGTGAGAGGATTATGCATTGTTAGCATTTAAAAAAAAAAAAGTGCACTTATATAAGTTTTCACTTGGTGCTTCTCTGACAGTTCTGAGAGTCTGGATACAAGCTTCCCTCCAGAGCCATTCTCAGTGGGGCCTGAGCGGACAACCCTCGCCAAGCTGACATCTACTCCACGGCGTTTTTCATTTCAAGATCGGCCCAGGTCCCATAGATACTGAAGTCTGCAATTCTGGCATGCTCTGACCAGTCTTTCATCGCACCCGCCCCCCCAGGGTGATGTCCCAATTCTGCACAAATGCCACCAGCAGAGACACTAGCAGAGGGATGGGGAGAGGGACTGCCTCAGGGCAGGGAGACCACGGCTGAGACTTTGGGGTTGTGCGCAAGCTGGACCCAGCAACCAGGGCATGCCCTCTCTTCCTGGCCGCATCCTGGAGACGCTCCTCCCTTGACCCCCAAGTCAAGAAAGGTAGAAGGCACTGGTTAATGTGCAGTCAATACTCAAAGCCAAGAACGTGTGGATTGAAACCCAATGCCATTAATACCTCCATGGTCTAGGGCAGGAGTGGTGAGGACAGCTACGTGTCTCTCTCCTATCTCCACACACGTACATACACAAATACATATGCACACACACACACACACACACCCTAAATCCAGATTTTGTGCAGGGCAACAATGTCTTCAGCTAAAACATTAATCTCACTGCCTCCTTTGCACATAAGAGTGCCAACCTGGCCCAGTTCTGACCAGTGGGTCCTAGGGGCCAATCCCTTCCCCAGTTATCAGGCCCAGTCTGCCAGGGAGGAAAGTCTCTGCCAGAGCCATGCGGGTGCCCTGCTGTGTGCCACCTCCAAGCCTGATGCAAACATTCCCAAGCAATGCTCTCACTTTCTGCCCACCGAACCTGAGAACCCAGAGGACAGCAGAGCCACAGAAGTGATGGGATGTGGGCTTCCAAAAATGGAACAGGGCAGAGCCCTCGTGCTAGCCCCATACTGGCCCGTGGATGTGCGTAAGAAATCCTTCTGCCACATTCCAGCCACTGACATTTGGAAACTGTTACCACCCTCAGCCGATCCTGTCAGACACACCCATTGGTCTCTCTCACCGACCCGAGGAAGGTAGACAGATTTCTGAAGACCTTCCCTTCCACCCCTGGGCTGACCTCCGCTGGAGCAGACCCTCAGTCTGGGAAAGCCGTCATCTGTCTGCCCCTGGAACAGGGGTCCACCCACCAAAAATGGAGATGCAGCCCCATCCCCCAAGTTAGAAGCATTCCCCTTGGATTAGCTTTCAGACGGGCACTTTCCTGGCTACCTCGGGTCAGGATCTGGGAAGGAAGCAAAGACACTGACCCTGCTGCTCTTGGCCTCAAACTGCAACGTCCTGAAACTCATTTCCAACCTCAAGGCTGCTCTGAGTCTTCCCTCCTTCAGGGGCTAATCCTTGACCCCCGTTCCTCCTCCAGCCAAGATGGGATCGCCATTCCATTTCACAATCTGGGCTTGTCCCTGTGGTAACAGCTGGGTTTTCTCAACCTCTTCACTTCCAGGGAAATAAACATGTGCTGTTGCACGTAGCAGGAACATCATATTGACCTGAGGGTGAAGGCGTCTGACTTGGAGGAATAACTTCATCTCCCTTATGGAAATCCCAAGGGGTGAGCCCCCTTCCGGGCAGATGGCAGGTGGTTCCCCCTCAACATCTGGAGACTCACCCTGAGGGGCTCAGAACTGGGGGTAAAGCCTAGAAATGCCCAGCCATGGGTGTTAACATCTGTACTCTCTCCATGTCACCAACCCAACCCAAACGTGACCACCCCTCCCCTCTCTCCTGTAAGCCCCAAGCAGGAGCAGAGTGGCACAGGAGCTAGAAGAACTCTGGTCATTAATGGTGGCCTGGACCGGAAGTGAGAGACCAAATGAAGTCGAGGCTGCCATTCCAAGAATGACGGGGAGTCTTGTCCAGGGAATGGCCCAGTGGGAGGCCAGGAGAGAGCACTGCACCCTCAGTCCATCAGGCTTGTCCTGTGCCACAAAACCCCCATCTAGAACTACTTGCCTTGGACTGTCTTGAACTGCATACCACTCCCAACCCATCCTGGCTCTCAGAAAGTGACTCCATGATAAATTTTTCGTGGTACCGACCCAGATTCTGTCCAATTATGCCGTCATTGCTGTCATCTTCCTCTCAGAGCCGACTTTGGTCTTATGCAAACACCCCCCCCCCCACTGCTTCACTGCCCTCCTCACCTGCTTTTTGGCCACTCTGGAAAATATCCCACCCATCCGTCCCAGCCCTGAGACCCCACAGAGCATCATAGAATGGAGCCCGGGAGTCAGGAGTTGCTAAGCCATCTCCATGGTGGGTGAAGAACTCATTAATTCACCCAGCACATCCCTGGGATCTCAGTCTCCAGTGTCCCTGACCAGCGAGGCCTCAGGAGAAACAGACATGTCTTTTTTAGGTATTTGCTTAATAGGACGACAGAGATTTCTCAAGTGATCCTTGGTCAAAAAAGACTCTGGTAGAGTCCCTACCCTTGGAGAGCAACTCAAACAGCAAGACACCAAAACGACTCACCTTCCCTTCGATCACCTTGGCCTCTGTGAGGGTGAAGAGACACCCCCAGGGGGACGGTGCTTTGGGCCAGGGGCAAGCACAGAGTGTTACCAGCAAGAAGCTGGAGACCCAACAGAGAAGGAAGGATTCCATGGGAAGAGCAGCTGGTCCCAGCAGGCTAGTCCTATGAAAGAGGGCTTAGCTCTAGAAGCAGGATGAACCTAGCAGTAGGCTGGGTGGAGAAGTGTGTTGAATCTAGAAGTAGGTAGGATCTAGACTGTGGGGGGTTCGAACCTCCAGAATAAGGAGGTTAGACCTTTTTTTTTTTTCCTGAGGGTGCTCAGGAGACTTTGAAGGTGTCCTACCATCTTCTCATCCTGATCAAGAAAAGATCCTGCCAGACCTCCCCTCCCAGGGAATGACCCCCCAAGCACTAGCAGAACCATCCCCAGCACTTCCCATCTCCTCCGGCCCCAATTTGCTAATGGGGAGCTCAAAAAAGGCCAGGTAGGCTCAGAAACCCAAGGGCCACAGGGCACTTGTCCTGCCATGGCTTCCTGCCCTCCGTGTCTGAGGGGTAGAAAGAACAGAGGCTTTGGAACGAGGTGGGGTCAGGAGAGCCCCAGTGCAGTGACTTCCCGGCCACGGGGCACCTGTTTTCCCATCTTTAAAGTAAAATCAGTGATGTCACTAACCCAGAAGGCTGTCGTGAGGGTCAAAGGAGCAAATACATAAAAGTGATCAGCACAGAGGCATACAGACACCTTGATCTCGGAGGCCCTCCATAAGCATCGGCCGCCCTCTGTGCCCCGGTCTGCAGGTGTTCTCTCCGCAGCTGACATCCGGGCCTGCCTCTACCCCCACTGGTCCCACAGCTGCGTCTGTGTTGCCCCCCCTTTGGCCCGAGTCGCAGGCTGCCTCTGGACCACTCTGCACCACGGCCTCGTCTTCTCAGCTGGCCCCCAGCTTCCTCTCTGCCTAGTTTTATCCTGGCCCTAGGAAGTGGCCTCTTGGTCTATCTGTCAGTCTGTCTGTCTTCTCTCTGCCTCTCTGTCTCTGTAGCTCTGTCACCATTCCCTCCCTCTGCCTCTCTCTGTCTCTGTCACTGGCTTTCTTGCCATCTCTCTAGATAGCCTCTGTCTGGGTCTCCCTAGCGCTTAGCCCTCTCATTCCTCTCTGACTGGCTCCGTGCGGCCTACACTGGCCCATCTCACAGGTGCATCTCTTTGAATACCTTAGTTCCTCACCCCTGCAGCACCTCCATCCTGCAAACTCCCCTCCCTGGGGGAAGTGCAGGGAGGGGCCCAGCAGGAGAGAAGCCCACAGAGAAGGCAGGGTTTTATTTCTCTGCAGGAGGGCCCTAAATCCCTCCCTTTGCTCCCTGCAGAAAGGCACCTGCCTTACGGGGTCTCGGTGGCCAGCGATGTGCAGGTGTAGGACAAGGGGCACAGACCTGGGCAGGTCTTGGCCTTAACCCTGGGCTGGGGCTGGAGAAAAGGGGACAGAGGCTGAGGGGCCTCTCCAGGTCTGTTCACATCACAACGGCCCCTCTCTCTTTCCCACCACATTCTGTTCAGCTCAGCCCAGCCCAGCCACCAAACAGTATCCATGGAGCCTGTGGGGACACCGAGGCATATACTGACCAAATCGGGACTCCAAAAGGACCCCAACTGTTAATTTCTCTTGCCCTCTACATTTCCGGACTCACAGAATGGCTCTCATTAGCATGACTAGGCACTCATTAGCATGACCATTTACAAATCTCAAGCCCTATTCCCCAGAAGGATTGCCCTTCTAGACCCCCGACCTGGTTCTTTAATTTGCCACTGCTCCTCCCCCACCATAAACCACTGGAACCCGTTCTCACCATTGCTTTAACACCTTGGAAGGGTCTGTGGGGACCAGGACTTGCCCCAGGCACCTCCTGCCTCCCGTTCTGTCCCAGGCACAGTGGGCCCTGGGGGAAGCAGACCGACGCTCAGAGAGACGAAAACTCAGCAGTCCCAAGCAGAGAGACGGGGTCACTGCTTGTCCGCAACTCCTATCTGGCCCACGGATGTGCTTTGTTCAGCCTGCACCGTGTTTTCAAATCCTTTTAATGAGTTGGCAACTTTCAAGAAATTGGAAAGTTCCACATTGAAGTTTACTTGTCAGGCTTCTGCTTCAGAGCAGTCAGCCAAAACTCGGAGTCTCTCCCCTAAAAAAAGAAAACGCCAAATAAGCCCCAATTTATAATTTTTCTTGAAACTGATTATCAGAGAGCGGAGGTTGCCCTGCATCCAAGTAGCTTGAAAAAGAGAGACCAAGCCAAGGACAGTTGGGTCAGGAAGACAGGACAGGAAGCCCGGCTCAAGGGGGAGGGGTGGCACCCATGCCCATGCGACAGAGAGACTCAGCTCAATTTAAAGAGCCGCTCAAGGCTAATGTGGGCTCAGACCCTCAAGACTCTTTGGAATCCCCAGAGCAAAAGGAGTTTAGCCCCTCTGAGAGGCTCTTTCCCACCAAGCTCACGGGAAGGGCAGCGGACCAGGGGGAAACCAGAGAGCAGAGCTGGCCTGGAGAGGGGACCCAGGACCCCATGAGAAAGGAAACTCTAACCACCCCCCGACCTTCCATGTTCAGATCCTCCACTCATAGGAGCAAAAGCCTTAAGGCATGGGGGGAGGGCAGCAAACCCAGCTGGCCCCAGAACCCAAGAGAAGAGCCTAGCTGTCCTCCTCCACCAGGGAAAGGAACAAAGAATAAACCTTCCACCTAGGAAGGGTGGGCAGGAAACGCTGCAGAGTGAGCCAGACTCAGGCCCCAGCAAGAACTCCAGTCAGAGATGCCTCCACCTGCAGAATCCCTCTCAACACCCGGCTATCACAAAGCCCTGGACCCCACTGG
This sequence comes from Mustela putorius furo, assembly GCF_011764305.1. NCBI lineage: Eukaryota > Metazoa > Chordata > Mammalia > Carnivora > Mustelidae > Mustela > Mustela putorius. The sequence continues at coordinate 2,637,149 of NW_025422174.1, read as the reverse complement.
ATAACACGTCCCCAGCTGCGTTTCTCAAACCTCCAACATCGCACTTTCTCCCTACCCAGCTTCTGTTTCTTACAAGTGTCACGGTCAAATGCCAGTAAAGCAGCTTGTTCAAAGTCAACCAGCCAGTGAAGTGGCAGAGCTGGACCAACCCGACAGAACAGCCTGGTCCAGAGCTCCTGCCCCTAATCGCTCATCAGTAGACTCCTCTGCTAGGGTTCTGTTGAGCCCGTTTGGTCTGGTTTGGGCAAAGAGCTCTAGAGCATACAAGGCTGCCCGTGATGGGGAACACCAAGTGGTCTTCCAAATGATAGGTGACAGGGGCCTGGGGTACCCCCACCCCAGGGCAAGGAGATGTCCTCTTTGCCCTCAAGCTTTCCAACCATGGGACACAAACTGAAGTTTTGAGAGGCTTGGGAAATGACAAGACTTGGACATGGGCTTGATCAGGGGTGTATGCCAAAGACCATGTGCAGAAATCCCCGCTTTGGGCGTATTAAAGGCTATTTGTCTCAAACCAGGGGACCAAGCCTCCAGGTGGAGCTGTCAGGAGAGACATCACAGCCTCTCCAGACTTCCTGTCTCCCCACTCTGCTCTCTCCTTGAGTGGACAAATGAATGGTTAAGCTCACAGACATGTTAGCCAAGCATGTAGTAGGTGCTCAACAAATACCTATTTAAAAAAAAAAAAACTTACTACTGGAAACAGTAAATAATTGAATAAAGGAACAAGTGATCAACATGTGGAATCTACAATCTGCCTTTTCTCCTCCGTAAGTTTGTGCTTAAACTGGCAGAGTGTGTCTCCAGCACCAAATAGAGGCCCACTGGCCCCAACAAACAGCTTCTAGAGCAACTTTCCTCCCTTGGCACATCTGGGTGGTCTCAGTTAGGGGTTCTCAGTGAAAGAAGCCCATCAAATCGGATAGACGTGAGCAACAGGTTAGCAACTGTGACAACCACAAGAGTGGATAACGTCAGGCAGATGAGTGTTTGGGGTGGGTTTCGTTGGGACGTCAAATTCAGGAACCAGATGCTTGAGTGTGAATCCTGAGGGCCAGATTAGAAAATAGACGTCATGGGTCTTTTCAGGACCTTGGAGAGCTGCCCTAAACTGGAAAGTGCTGACTCAGGTCAGTGCCTGTTACAAAGCATTCTGAAGTTCCCAGGAGGTCAATGCCCCTTTGCCATCCACCACGGCAGTCCTCTGCCCCACCCCAGGCCTCCTCCACGAACCCAGAGCCCTGACTGGTTAAACAGCGGGCCGCTCCTGTGAGACCCAGAGGTGTAGAGGCCATTTGTCCGGCTGCATGGGGCTGAGAATCCAAGAGAAGCGAATGTCAGGCAAGATCAATAAAGCTCGGAACGGATTGGAGAAATGAGGTTTGAGCCTTAGCGTACATGCTCAGCCAAAGCCCTGGAGACCAAGATGGATAAAGGTGATGAGTGCCGCAGTCAGCAAACGTGGCAGCCCCAGACAAGAGGGCAGGGAAGCCAGCCGACAGGGGGATCCGGGGGAGTGTACAGAACCTGAGCTGGGAGCGACAAGGCCTGGGTTCTCGTGTGCTGTCCCCACTAGCTGCCCGCCTCTGGACAAAGTTCAGGTTCCGGAGCCCAAGCTCTACCTGGCTCTACCTCTTACCAGCAGAGTGTGACATTGGGAAAATCGCTTCCCCTCTCTGACTGTCATGTGTTCCCTCCAAAAATGGGGTTAATAATAGTACTCATGTCATGGTGCTGCCGTGAGGATTAAATAAACCAGTAATCGGAGAGCATGTGGAAGAGCGTTGGGGGCACAGCAAACACCAATAAACATTAGCTGGTGTTATTAACAACAAAGAGGAGGCAGAGAAGAGGGTTGTTCTGGGACGGATATGCGCAGCACCGTGGAGGACTGTCCCTGTGCATTCTACTCCTGACTCAAGGTACCCATTCCAGAATGGCTCCTAATGGCAGGTCACTTCCTTCAGCCAAAACTTGGGCTCTCCACTATTTCCTCCTTGCATGCTGGCTGGGGAGTCTAATCTCCATCCAGAAAGCAATGCCCCAGCTGTCACTCGCCTGCCAAATCTGGAATGGCAGCGACCTGGAATGTTAGGTGGAAAGTGAGTTTAAGACGCGATGAGGAGGAGATCTGAGATCGACTGGTAATGTCTACCACGGGCAGTGATGGAACAGGGGCTATGTAAGCCATCCTGGTTGAGTTAGCCTCCAGGGGGCTTCCACTTTGGAAAATCTAGGAGCTCATGAAAGTCACCAGTGAGATGGAGCAGAGAAACCACAAACTAAGGATCTGCTTTTTAGTGACAGGGTCCAACCGACAGAGTCATCTCTACACCAGGGATCTGGTGCCTTCTCCACAGCCAAAGGGACCTATGAAATCATCTCAGCACAGAGAAAGGGGATGGGAGTTCTGCCACTACCACACATGATGTGATTTTGAGCAAGCCCCTCCCTCTTTGAGCCTCAGTTTCCCTGTCTGTAAAATGAAATGGATAGACCTTAAAATTTAAGGAAAGGGTCAGACACTTACAATGTTAGGTATAACAGTATCTTGCTTCTGATGACACAGGAGAATGGGTCAGACCGGGGAAAGATCACCCTGAAGTGGGAGCCAGATGTCCGCAGGGACCCATGAGAACAGGGGACATCGCAGTAGCCCTATGGTTGTACTCAACTGCCCATCAGCAAATTTGAATTTCTTGGATTTCTCAGAGGCACTTATAATATGGTATGTCCAAAGTCAAGTTCTCGCTCACAGTCTCTGCCACAACTACTCCTTCCACATATAAGTAAAGGTAACCATCTCTCACCCAGATATTCAATTCAAAAACCTTGGCAGAATCTTTGATGGCTCCCTTTGCCTCACTGCTCACTGGCAAACCCTCCTGGGTCTACCTCCAAGGATAGTCTGAAGCCACATCCCTGCCTCCTTTCTCCAAACATTGGGTCCCTGGCCTTCCTGTCTACCTCTCCTCCCGTGATCATTTCCTCCCACATACCCACAGTGGTCTTACTCTGCCCATGGTGCCACTCCTGTTTAAATGCCCCCCCCCGGGAATTCTATTACATTTAGGATCAAATTTAAATTTCTTCCTATACACTGTAAAACCATGTTGCCCACCTCGCCAAGTAGTATTTAGATTTTAGGAGGAGAAACATTTCTCAGGAGATAAATGGAATCTCTCCAGACAGGAGAAAGGCCTGGCATTTCGTGACTTTTTCAAAATATTTTCAATAGCAATTTGGAGACTGTTTGCTCATCTGACATTTATCTTCATTTGGCGTGGGAAATGGCTGAAAGACACGGAGGGCGGGGGGCATTGCTTATAAATGTTGGGTGGCGGCAAAGGAGACCTCTTACAGGAATCCATCACAAAGAGGAGCTGTGGCCACTGGGCTTGATGAAATCTGCCCCATCTGCTTTGATTTATTCAGCCGGGGTGCCCCCTGATAGCTTGACTCATTTGAAGGATAATTATCCACTGTGTTATAAACGCCGGTCCCTTGTCCCCAGGAAGCTGGTGTCAAGGAGGTTAGACAAGTGACAAGTGACAAAGCATGTCTGATCATTGCTCACATCCCGGGAGAGGTGGCCAGCTGGGGTTGGGTCACCAGGCCCCCAGCGTGTGGGTAGGGGTTGGCCGTGTCTGCCTGTTCTCCTGTCGGTGGCCCTTCTCCTGTGTCCTGCCTATCAGAGATGCAGACTCCCTTTCCAGTCGGCTCTTCCCCAAAGTGATTTCTTCTGGGGCGGAGATCAAGTCAGCACCCCAGGGGTAAGCAGCTCAATGTTGGAGGGTTTGAGCCTAGTGTTCTCTGTGTGTCCCTCCAGATTCACTCTACCTGTTTCTACCTTCTCCGGGCCCAGGAGCCTAACTTCTGGGGTTTAGATCAGTTACCTCCCTTGCATCAAGCTTCAGGCTCGATGTGGCCCTTGGTGGTGCCAACAGGGCTGTAGGAAGGAGACTCAGCCCCGTGCCCGGTACATGGTGGGTAGGAAGTGACCAGTATCTCTTCTCATTAAACGTCAAGCCACTGAGCCATATGGATACATCCTAAGGCATCTTACTACTCTGAGTAAGACAGCACTATGTTTAAGAAACACAGGCTCTAGGAGCACCAGGCTGGCTCAATCGGTAGAGTGTACAACTCTTGATCTCAGAGTTGTAAGTTTGAGCCCCACATTGAGTGTAGAGATTATTTTAAAATAAACTCTTTTTTTTTTAAAGATTTTATTTTTATTAATTTGACAGAGAGAAATCACAAGTAGACGGAGAGGCAGCCAGAGAGAGAGAGATAGGGAAGCAGGCTCCCTCTGAGCAGAGAGCCCGATGCAGGACTCGATCCCAGGACCCTGAAATCATGACCTGAGCCGAAGGCAGCGGCTTAATCCACTGAGCCACCCAGGCGCCCCTAAAAATAAACTCTTTAAAAAAACAAAACAAAACAAAACAAAAAACAGAAAGAAACACAGGCCTTAACATCGAATTTACCTGGGTTGTAACCCAGCGCTGACAATGCATAGCTGTGCAGCCTTAGGCAAGTAATGCACCCTCTCTGAGCTGAGAAAATAGAAAATGGGTCAGAAGGTCTTGGTGAGAATAAGGCAGAGAAAGTACTCAGCACTGTGTCTGTAGCTTTAATACTGGTCGTTGTTGCGTTGCTGTTGGTGGTCTTACTTTAGAGGAACACTAAGTCATCACCACCCAGTACTCCTCCTTCCAGATGGTTGTAATTCTGACTCTTGCTCTTTTATTGAAGCTGTAGCTAGGCAGGCTCGGGAGGAAATATTTATGTAAAGCCGTGACTCTCCACCCGGGTTGTACATTGGAACCACCCAGGGAGCTTTGCAAATCCTTACACCCAGGCGGCAGCCCTGACCAATAAAATCAGGATTTAGGGAAGTGGGACCCAAGCCCCAGAGCATCCAGGGTGCATCCAGGGTGCATGGAGAATTGGTATCGGAGCATTGTTCCTGTGGCTGATTTGCACATATAAATCAACAAAGTCTCTGACAGTTGTTGTAGACAGATATGAATCTGCCCCCCTTTACTCTAGGAGGAAACTGAGGCACAGAGCGGAGAAGGGACATGAAGGGTGGAGGCGGTTATGGTCATCCCCACTCCTGGAAGCCGGAGCCTGCCCCAGAGGTCCCTACATGGTGTGGAAATGGGACAGCATCGTGGCACTTGTGCAGGAATCACAAAGTAGCCATCACCCAGGTGGCTTCGGGCTCCCTCTGGGGAGCAGTGGCTTCAGTGGAGGAACGCAGCATTACAAGAGCTCCCAAGGGCTTTCATGCTGCAGCCCGGGGAGGAATACCAAGAGCCGGCTTTCGTCTGCCTTTGCGCTGGAACCCAAGCCAGGCCCTCCCCATTCTGCCTGAAGGTTTTGAAATCTAGCAAAGGAAAGGTACATGCAATGGAAGATTCTGGAACAGCAAAGAGACTATGAGTAACGAAATCCACATAAAGTCCACAGTTGACTTAATAACATCGTCCCGATGTGAACATTTCAGTTTTGCTAAATGCACCAGGGAAAGGTGAGAGAAACAGACATCACCAGAAGCTAGATGAAGGGTGTCCCGAAAGTCTGCACTATCTTGGCAAATCTGCAAAGGTTCAATAAACAAATAAGTGAAAAGGTGTGCCAGGGCCTACCTCCTTTCTATCACATCCCCCGGAATCAGGCTGAAGCCCCAAGCCCCAGCACCTCCAGATGTGACCATATTTGGAGGGTGGGGCCTTCTGAGAGGTGATCAGCTAAACCGGGGTGTCGGAGGCCCTAAGCCAATCTGCCTGGCATTCATACCAGAAGACGAGAACAGGACATGGGGAGGGACGTCACGGATATGTTTGCACCGAGAGCAGGCCGTCTGCAGGCCACTGCCTGCGCCTTGAGCTCAGACTTCCAGCCTCCAAAATTGTGAGACTACAACCCCGAGCCATTGACACGGCCCCACCCCAGGCTCTGGGACTTTGCCCGGCAGCCCGGCAGCCCGGTGCAGCTCCCTGATGCACTTCTACCTGCGCGAGCCCCTGGAGGAAGGGGGAGACAACGAAGAAGGGGGGGCGGGAGGAAGAGAGGGAAGAGGCAGAGAAGGTGGAGGTGAAGCAGTGAAAGAGAGACAAGGGGAGAAGCTTCCAGAAAAAAAGAAGAGGAGCCCTGCACCTGAGTCCCAGCCAGGACTGGCTGTGCAGGTTATTAAAATATTGCCAACCTTCCCCAACAGCTGGGGAACAGCTGCCCCAAGTAGCTCCCAGCCAGCTCCCCACCCGAGCCTCCCCAGCTCTCCCCCAATCCAAGGTGGCTCCGGACCCAGTCTTCCAGCCATGGTGGTCCCGACAGGACAGGGATGTCCTGGCTGGTGATAAATATTGCGATTCTCACCCTGTCCCCTTTCCCCTTACCTGTAACTCTGTGGGGCCTCAGGTGGCCTGACTTCCTGGTCCTGTTTCTTTATCTCTAAAATCCTGCAGTTCCTTCTGGGCATTCAGAGAGATTAGAAAGGGAAATGCCTCAATGGTCCCATCCCTAGGGGTCTTATTGTAATTGTCACCAGGGGACAGTTACAGCTGACAACTCATTTGTGCCTCCTAGCGGTTGCGATGATAATGCTGACAAGAGTCGTAACCAGGAGGAGCTGGGGTAAGGAACTGGTCTCTTGGGTTGGCAGACCAGCCCTACAGTGTGCCTGGATCCCACAAGAGCATATCCACTGACCCCACCCACTGCCCCATAGAGTCTAGGGACCTCAGACTCCAGCAGGCTCGCCGGGGGAGTGGGGGCGGGGGGGTGTTGGTGATCTGATGGGGACTCGCCCTGGGAGTCGAGGAGCTGGATTTGGGAGGCTGACTTCAACACAGAAGAAGGAACACAGGCCAGGAAAACTGAGACAATAGCCAGGGATGGGGAGACAGAAGGAAAGAAATACAAACACAGTGATGTTTAGGGGAAGGCAGCTGGAGTTCCCCAGATCCCCAAGGTCCAGCAAGGGGGCTGCGGGGCTGGACCACCCCCTCTCCTAATGATGATTTACTGAGCACCTACTAGGTGCCTGGTGCTAAGCTTGCCATTCTGCATCTTTGCCAGTCTTGCCGAAGCACCCATTTCACAGACACAGAAAACTGAGGACAGAGGATACACAGTAACTTGTTCAAGGCCCAGTAGAATACATGATGTAATCCAAGTAAAGAGGTAACATCCTAGTCAATAAATGTTTAGATATCACCAAAAATAAATAAATAAATAAAAATAAGCAGAAAAGCCAGTATGGAAACCCAAGTCTCTGTGACTTCTACATCCATACCCCCCCGCCCCCCACCCCCATCCCCATGCAGGAGATCCTAAAATCTTCCCTCACTGGGGCCGGTCTGCTTCAGCATGAGGGCTGCCTGCTGGGTAGCTGGGCAGGGGCAGGCGATGCGGAGCTGATGGCCCTGGTGTCTGCGCCCGCCCTCTGGCTGTTTGCCTCTCCCAGCTCCTCACACCAGGTGGTAGGGGGGCAGGGAGGTGGCCACATCCGGGGCCCTGACCGCTGGCAGCAGGTGGGGTACAAACACCATGGCAACGTGACCTTGTCAACAGTAATCGCTTCTGCTAAGCCGCACGCAGGGCTGCAGACAGGACGTGCGGGGGCGGCGGGTGGCCTGACAAGCCGGGAAATTAAGATGGAGAAACACAGGGGAGGGAGCTCAGTGCTCTGCAGCGACGAATTCCCACTCCCACCGTGGGAGGAAGAAGGGAAGTCACTCTCCTGCGCTGGAGCTGGGACACGCCCCCACCCCTCCTCTTCCTCCGCCATCACCTCCTACAGGCCTGGGGTGCCTGGGCCCCGGCCACTCTTTGAGGCTCTTGACATATTAAAAAATTTTAAAATGCTCCCGCCTCCCCCCCAAAAAATAAAAACCTCACAAGAGTCACAGCACATCTCTAGTGAACATATTAACATTTTAAAACTGTCAGGGAAAAAAAAAAAAAGGCAAAGCAATGTAATTATACTTTTCATAAGAAAATTATGGGAGTTCTAAAATATTATCAATTCCATGTTCCCTATAGGCAGTGAGGTCCAGGTTTGGGACATATATTTAAAGTTTGAGAATCAATTAGTTCTTTTGAACCTGTTGGTAGATCCCTCATTATGACGGTGTGTACATCTTATGTGGATGTGAAGGCAGGAATCTAAATTGTGTGTGTGTGTGTGTGCGCACATTTGTGTGTCTACAGACATACTTGCCAACATGTATTATGTGTCCCATACAGAACACAATAGAGCTTTGTGGAGTCATGCACTTCAATTTCAAAAGCCTTAGGAGCAGCTGTTGTGATGTCCCCCATTGTACAGATAAGGACACAGAGGCAAAGTAGACCTGAATGACTTGCCCGAGGTCACACAGCCACTGAATGGCGAGGCTGAGGGTTGAGCTCAGGGCATCTGGGTAGGGAGCATGTGTTTTTAACCTTCACGATGGGTGCATCTTTAAGTTCTGGGAGAAGGTGAGGTCTGGGCCACACAGACCTCATGATCACCCCCAGCACTGAAGCCAACACAGAGCCTTGTGGGTCAAAAATATTCCCCGAGCGCATGGCTGCAGTAATTTCGCCTGTCCATCAGCAGCAGACCCCGGAACACTCCCCAGCCCAAGAGGTCCCGCTCTTCTGCTTCCAACGGATTCCCCGTGCTGAACCAATACAGGGCATTCCCGTTCACACACTGCAGGGGCCTTCTGACATCAGCACTGAGAAGAACCCACCATCAGGCCTGGGGCTGGCTCAGTCAGAAGAGCCTGTGATTCTTGATCCCCGGGTTGTGAGTTCAAGCCCCATGCTGGGTGTAAACAAACAAATGACAGAAACAAAAATAACAGATCAAGGCTGTGACAGCCACCTCCTGAGCCTGGAGCCCACCCAGAGGATCCCCACTGGCCTCCCCAGCTTTCTTCACATGCCTAGCTCAAACACCCTCCCCAGAGAGCTCTTCCCCTGACCCTGCCCCATTATGTTCATTATCACCCTGTTTAATATTCTCCGTGATACTGACTCAACATAAAATTTCCCAATCTATTCAATTGCCTCTATTGTCAGTCTCTGTCCAGCAGAAGTTAGGTAAACTTAAAAAAAAAAAAAAAAACAACATAAAAAACCTACATCCCTAGCACCTCATAGCTGGCACACAGTAGATGCTCAATAAATATTTGTTGAGTAAGTGAAGGCTGAGATTCCAGCGTTAGCAACACTTCCAGGGAGATGGAGGGATGTTTATTCTATAAATTCACGTTCTCCGAAAGAGCCAGCTCACCCATCAGGGTTTAAGTTGCTATGTTGATACAACTGTTGTTAAGACCGTGGCCAATAAGCTGGTGAGGCAATCGGTAGGGACATAGGGACGGTGAGACCGTGAGTAAGTAGCCAAGGAGAGTAATGTTGTCCGTTTGCTTACTCCCCCAGCAAATGATAGCCCAAGCTAGAGCTCTGCCCACCTGCCCTGCAGTGGGAGGCCACCAAAGAGCAGAGGGAAGGCGCCGCTCCTTTTTCCCCAGCCTGGAATGGAAGGAAGCAGGGGAGGAAGCTTCTCCTCCCTCAACACCTAACAGGCCAGGCTCTCTGGTTTAGAAGTCTGAGCCTTCAGCCCCTCGGGTTTTTATCCATCTCTGTTGCACAGATGAGAAAAACAAGCTCAGAGAAGCCCCATTAATTCACCCAATACTCACAGCAAAGGAGAGGAGGGACTCAGGACCGCCTGGTGCCCCAGAAAGTCATCCTACGGACGTGGCCAGACGTGGCAGGGATGGGCGCCGGCGGGCGGGGGGCTTAGCGCTCCCTTGCTGCGGGACTGTATTCATATCCTGTCCCCGCCAGAATAATTACCACAAACTGAAACGCTCTGAACAATACAGTTTTGTTATTGTATAGTTAGTTCTGCAGGTCAGAAGTCCTGAAATAAAGGGGGCTGCCTTCCCTGGGAGGTTTCACAGGGGAGAATCTCACTGTGCCTTCTTCTTACAAGGACCCTGTGATTACACTAGACCCAGCAGATAATCCAGGATTACTTCCCATCTCAAAATCCTTAATCTCATCCATGAAGTCCTTCTAGGTAACAGATTCACACATTCCCAGGACTGGATGTGCACGCTTTTGGAGGACCTTTATTCCGTCCGCCACAGTGACTTGGAACATCCATCAGCCCGATCCCCATTTCAGAGGGGAGGGCAAACACCAGTCCCGTAATTTGAGAGAAAGCATCAGCACCAAAGAGAGAGTCAGACAAAGTGCGGAGTCCAGGCTACAGGGGAGCCTAGTGTGGTCCTTCCGCGGCGGGCGCAACAGGCAAGGCGCTGTTCCAAGCTCTCTCTGTGGTTAGCTCACTGAAACGTGCAGCAGCTTTATGGGGTAGGCACTAGTTTTGTCCCATTTTACAGATGAGGGAACTGAGGTGCAAGGCAGCGGAGGAACTTGCCCAACCCCTCTGGTTGAGCGGTGGGGCTGGGCTTCGACCCCAGGCCCAGAGTCTTGACCACAACGCCTCGGAACTGGACTCTCCCCCGGGTGCCAAGCCCTGCCCACAGACAGTACTGACTATTACAAGCCCCTTCTTGACCTAACTCACTTCCGTTTCTTGAGGGCTTACTATGTGCCAGGCTCTGGGGTTGTGTGAAGTCGTTTAAGTACACTGCCTCACCGAATCCTCCCACAATCCTGGATAGAGACCTCCCCCTCTTTGCAGTGATGAGATAATGAGAGGACTGGGGTCGGTGGGGCGGGGGGTGGGGGGAGCGCAAAAACCTGAACCACGGAACTTTAAAATCCAGGCTGTTACCACCACTGTCCCCAGGCAACCTGGGGGCCCCCAGTCTGGCGGCGGGGGGGGGGGGGGCAGACGGGCCCCCAGTCTGGCAGGTCTGTGGGGGGGGTGTTGCCAAGCCCGCAGACGGGCCCCCAGTCTGGCAGGTCTGTGGGGGGGGGGTGTTGCCAAGCCCGCAGACGGGCCCCCAGTCTGGCAGGTCTGTGGGGGGGGGGGGTGTTGCCAAGCCCGCAGACGGGCCCCCAGTCTGGCAGGTCTGTGGAGCCATCACCTCCCTGCACAGAGCCCGCTCTGCCCTTCCGCAGTGGTCCAGGGGCGGGGGAGGCAGCGTCCATAATGTATGACATCCGAGAGATAAAGCGTGTCCGTAAACGCTGCTGGCAGAAACTCATCAATGGTGCATGGGGGTTTTATGTTTCCCAGCTCGGATGAAGGCAGTTCCTGCCTTGCCTTGGGCCAGCATAAAGATGTGACCTGCAAAGGTTACATTTATCTCCCGAGACAGCCCCCTACCCCAGGTGCTGGGGCCGGGAGTGCCACCGTGACAGGTAAGCAGCAGCCCCCTGCGCCCTCCTCCCTCCCAAGCTCAGCAGAGCCCTGCTCAGGGTCATGTGAGTTTCCCATGCTGGGTCCTGAGCCACCCCCCGCCCGAGATTTAAATCTCTGCTAGCAGAGGCCTCTGGGCTGGAGCCCCGTGGCTCTGGATTTGGGAGGCCGTAGATGACTGGAATCAGGCTCCCTGGACTTCCAGAATGCAGGTCCGGACCCGACATCCCTCCCTCCATCCATTCATTCATTCATTCATTCATTCATTCACTTCATTTGTTCACTCACCAAAAATACATTGAGCAACTACTTGGTTCCAGACCCTGCCCTAGGTGCTAGTGACGACTGGCAACAAGAGAGAGACTTCCTCTTAGAGAACATTCCAGAGACAGAGCACACAGCACAAGAAGCTCCGCGCCCATTTTCATATGTGGAATTTAGGAGCAGAGACAGTTAGGTGGGGGGGGGGTGGGGTGCGGGGGGGGGGGTGGGCATCCCCAGCCAAGGTCACGTTCATGAGTCACAGAGCTGGTTAATTTTTCTTTGAAAGGTTACTGACTCGATATCCCCGTAATGGATGGCAGCCAAGTGTGGAAAACAGAAAGATGCCTTAAATGTAAATCTCAGAAGGGGATCACACACAAAGGGGAAATCTGAACTTAGAAAGGGTCCTGGCACATAGTAGGTGCTCACCAAAATATTTACAGAAGGAAGGGTGAGGAGGAGAGAAGGAGAGCAGGAGGGGGAAGCTCAATTTCGGGGGCGATCATGTTTCCTGCTGAAAGAGACAGTGAGGCTGACAGTTTTATTGTTCAATTGTTTCGTATGGATTTTGAATAAAAAATAAATTGGCTTCTTTTAAAGAGGACAATTCTGAAAGCCTGGGAGACTGGCGGTGAATCATGCTGACTGCCCTTGGCTTTCCTCCTGGCAGTGGGAACTCTCCATTCGCAATCAGGAGCTAGAGCTCAGTGGGGGAGGCGATGACCCCCCACCCCGACTACCCACTCTCAGGCCTGGCCCTGGGGTTTCCCAGGGGGAGGAAAGCGGTATCCCGGGGAAGCTCCTCTACCCTCTCTTGATCCTTCATTATTTGCAAATAACAGGCCTGAAGGGGGTACCCCAGTTGTATTCACAGCCTCTCTGTGTGGGATCTGCTCTGAGACCTGGTACCTGCTGCCCCCAAATGACTCTGGGATCTAGGGCAGGGGGTCTTCCTCATCTGTAAGATGGGCCTAAGAGAACCTCCCTCCCAGGACTCCTGTGAGGATTAAAGGAGATGTCCGTGGCACATGCAACACACGTGCCATCGCATCCAACTGAGTTAAAGTGTTCTCAAATGTATGACGGCGACTCTCTACACCACGGAGGGAATAAGAAGTACGTTGTTTAAAAAAACAAAATTCAACAGAGTAAATTGGAAGATTGAATTGGCTTCATGGGGTGACTCATGAACCAGGTGGCATCCCATCCAGCAGGCGGGAAGGAGGCCCGAAGAGGAGCCGGGCGGGAAGGCAGACTCCAACAGGAAGAAGGGGCGGGGGGCAGGGGGTGGCAAAGAATTTCTTCTAGCAAAGAGATGCTGGCTTCAAGCCAGGCCATCTTCCTTGGGGGGACCACGGGGCCTGTCAGGGGGATTACCCCCAAGTGCTGACCGACTGCTTAGGGATGCATTCCTGAGAGAGGCTGAAACTGGAGTTGGGTTAGGGATGAAGTCTTGTCTTGGTGATGTGGGCTTAGCACCAGGGACTCCATTTTGGGCCCGGCGTCCCTTTTTTTAACAAAGTAAAGGAATGCAACTTTGGGCATATTCACAGGAACTGGCTCAGCTGGAAAACAGGCAGAGGGAAGCCTTGCCTATGAAGACCCATTTGCCTTTTGTGATGGAGAGAGGTCAAAAGTCAGTCCTTAGAGAGGGCAAAGGGAAGAAGGAGAAACCCAGAAATTAGGATTCTTTCCATTGTCCTTGGAAGAAAACAACTTAAAAACGCTATGGTTGATTAAAGGGACGGTCTCTGGCTTCCTGGGGGAAGAGAAGAGCTGGAGGTTGAACCAATCGCCAATGGCCGGTGATTTAATCAATCGTGACTATATGATGAAGCTTCCGTAAAAACCCAAAAGGACTGGCTCAGAGAGCTTCCAGATTGGGGGCCACATGGAGATTTGGGGTGACTGATGCTCCCGGGGAGGGCACGGAAGCTCTGCCCCCTTTCCCCATGCCTTGTCCTCTGCAACCCTCCCATTTGGCTGTTCCCGAGTTACATTCTTTTATTTATTTTTAAAGATTTATTTGTTTATATTGGTGAGACAACAAGAGAGAAGCAGGGAGGGGAAGAGGAAAAGGGAGAGAGACTCTCAAGCAGACTCAGCACGGAGCGGGGAGCATGACAGGGGGCATGACGTCACGACCCTGATATCAGACCTGAGCCGGAACCAAGAGCTGGACACTTAACCGACTGACCCACCCAGGGGCCCCAAGTTACATCCTTTTATGATAAGCCCTTAACCTATGGGATCTGACGCTATCTCCGAATAGACAGATTCAGAATTGAGGTGGATTGTAAGCCCCGCAGCTGGTGTCCCGAGAGTGGCTTGTTGGGAGGTACCGGCCCCACCTGCCACCCACAGGGAGACTGGCGCTCAGAACCCGCTAGCCCCTGGGCTACCCATTAGCCCCAGACTCCAGAAAACACACGCACACAAAGGTAGCTCCAAGTCACTCCTCTTTGCCTTTTTCCATTTGCCACTTGAAACATCCTCACCCAATTATGGAAAAGCTTCTGATGGGCTTATGTACTCACTACAGCAATTTCAGCTGATGGAACAGATCAGTATCAAGGCATGGATCACCATACACTGAACTTTTTTTTTCCCTCCCAAATGTGACAGCATGAGGTGGGTGTTCCTGGTCATCACGGACACTGCGATCAGGGACTCGGCAACCTAGGCTCCTTCCACCTTGTGGCTCCATCTGTTTGGGGGCTCTCCCATCCCCTAGGCCCTCAGAGCCTTCTGCATCCCCCTTGACACAGAGTTCAACCTACTCCCTGGAAGTCCCAGCCCCAACGTGACCATCAGCGGGTACACTCACATTCCATCCGTGACTCGAGTAACATGATGACTCCTGGCAACCAGGGAGACTAGGAAATGAGGCAGCTGCGGTGACAGTCCCCACACTAGGGAACACACAGTTCTGCAAGGTATCTGGCCACCTCTGCCATAGCGTAATCTTATCATTTGATCATTAGTGGCTAACCACAGGTAAATTGTTTTTTTTTTTTTTTAAAGATTTTATTTATTTATTTGTCATAGAGAGAAGCGAGAGCAAGCACAGGCAGACAGAGTGGCAGGCAGAGGCAGAGGGAGAAGCAGGCTCCCCGCCAAGCAAGGATCCCAGGACGCTGGGATCATGACCTGAGCCGAAGGCAGCTGCTTAACCAACTGAGCCACCCAGGCGTCCCAGGTAAATTGTTTTTAAATTGATTTCTGTTGTGCGGAGTCTCCATGTATTAACCTCCACCTCTCAATTCCTGAGTTATGATCCCTGTGTTAACCAACAATGTGTGGCCTACAGCAAATCAGGGCATTGCCAAGTGCCAGCTGGTGGGCATCCCTGGGGATCGGGGTAGCTGGATCCCGAGGCACAGCCACAGGAAAGGATTCTGGCAGTGAGGCTAGGTCACGAGAGGTTTACATCTCACACAGCACACAAGAGGCTTCATCTGACACAAGTCCATGTCCCGAATATCCCTCTAAAACTCCCCCATGCCCCGTGTCCTCCCGTGTCTGGTAAACAGTGACATTTTGAGTGTATTTACCCAGACAGTGCCATGGGGATGAAGCAAGAGCATGCCCACGTGCTATGATCGCACAAGGCCAAGTGCTCCACAGCCATCCCCGGGCCGTGTCGGGCAATGGGAACAGGGGTCTCCCAGCCCAGCTGCAGGAGGACACACATGCTCTGAGTTCCCGGATCTACTTCTTATTCAATCTTTGACCTTGAACCTAGGACTTACCATGCAAAGCTTCTGGTTCCTCATCTGACAAACTGGAATAACAGTATTGTCTACCTCCCAAGAGTGTTACAATCCTCTAGGGCCTTTAAAGTGCTTGGCCTGGAGCCTGGCACAGAGTAAGCATTCCGTAACGATAAGCAGTTACCAAGCTTCAACTCACAAAGAAGTCAGTGTTCACCACCCCCTGGCTTTGGAGCATGTTGGTCCCAGATTCATTAGAGGATACGCCTTTTGGGAGCACTGGGAGATTTCGTTTTTGAAGCCCCAGAGGAAGAAAGGCTGAGGGGCCCTGGGGGCTGACTGCAGGCCACTCTGAGGAGCCCAAGCAGCTGGCCGCGGGGAAGGGCCATCCTGACCTCAGTGGTGTCAGGACGAGACCTTGCGTGAGCCTGAGGACCAGCCAGGGACAACACCTGCAGGACCCAAACTGAGTGCCGGGCCAATGCGCCAAACGGGAGAAAAACCATCATAGCTCATGCACCTGTGCCAGCCCCTTCTGACCACACACACAAGTGGGCAGGGGTTATGTGCACATGCACGCACGCACGCACACGCACACACACTGCAAGCACTATTGTACCAATTCCACTTCCACGAATTTTCCCGCAGGAAATCATGGGCTTGGTGCACAAATACTTACGAAAAGCAATGTTGGGGTGCCTCGGTGGCTCAGTGGATTAAGCCTCTGTCTTCAGCTTGGGTCATTATCTCAGGGTTCTGGGATGGAGTCCCGCATCGGGCTTCCTGCTCAGCGGGGAGCCTGCTTGTCCCTCTCCCTCTGCCTGCTGCTCTGCCTACTTCTGTGCTCTCTCACTCTGTCAAATAAATGAATAAAGATATTTATTATTTTTTTAATAAAAATATTTAAAAAAAAAAAGAAAGAAAGAAAAGCAATGCTGATAATAATGGGGAAACTGGAGACAACCTAGCCACCCAACAACAGGGGATTCATTATACGATAAATGGCGTGATGCCCCCAGTAAGACAGATCTCCATTGACTGAGATGAGAAAATGTTCCTGACCCAGCATTTAGTGGAAAATCAGGCTGAAATAAGCCTCCTGACCAAGAAAGCATGGAGCCTCTGTCATGTCCCAAGCCTGCACCAAGGACTTTACATATATTAACTCCCTGTAATCCTCATGCCAACCCCGAGACCCAGAAACCGCACAACGGTAACACCTACCAGTGAAAAGCAAAGTCTGGGTCCCCGAAGGCCTCTTTGAGCTCTGTGCTAGGCCCAGAATGCCTATCCTGTTTTCTTGTTACAGACAAACAGACAGACAGACAGACACACCCCAATATCCCTAAGCCGTCATTAATGAGAGTTTTCTGTCCATTGCAGCCAGACCCAATCCTAATTCATACAATCTGTTGATGGCAAGGATGGCTCTTAGTACATCAAGTACAGAAGATGCGAGAAGATCAGACTTCTCTCCAGGGCTGCACTGATCCTGTGGATTCTTCTATGGGCATGCGATCTCTACTCTCCTCAATGCCTGGCCAAAGCACCTGTCATGGTCATTGCCAGCTCCAGCTGGACCCACCAGCCCAACCCCAGCACGAGGCCCCCAGAACCTGGGGAAACCAGGATGCTCGATCCCTCGAAGGATCCTTCCTCCTTGAGCTCCTGGCTCAGGCAGGTCCATCCCCAGAAAGACACTTTGCATCTCTTCTGCTCATTGGAATTCAGTCACGTCAGAATAGCCCACAGGACCTGAATGCAATTTTCTCATTGAATTATGCTAAATCCTTCAGGGAAGGAGGCGAAATTATTTAAAACCTATAAAAACTAAAGCAACATTCTGGCTCTATATTTTAACTTTCTGATCATTATTTAGAGTTAACCTTTTCTGCTGCTAAATCACAAACCCATTTTGCTGTATATCAGGCGGCATGGGCCATAAGGCATGGGGAAAAAAAAAATACCCAGGCATAGAAGATACCTAGGGATTGCTTCTCGGTCTCAGGCAGATAATAGAAATTGAGGTGGCATTTTGCTCTTAGAAATCAAAAGTATCAGGAGGTGATTCATTGAAGCAGCAGAAAAATGAATTGTAGCTGCGTTGTTATAAATATTAGAGCAGTAGATTATGGCTGAGGTGTGTTTCTGTGGAATAATGCACAGACTGGCAAGATGAGAGTTCACGGAGTGGGGGGTTCAGAGACTGAATCCTGTGCCTGGGATCTCGGGAAGTTATTTATTCCCTCTGAGCCTCAATGCCCCCATATATAAAATGACAAATTGAACTCATTCAATTACGAAGTTAGTACTATTTTTTATTGCCGTCTCTTAAGTGGACAAAATAAGGCCCAGAGAAGTCCCGTGACTTGCCTCTATGGTGCAAAGTGACAAAGCTAAGGCCCCATTCCAGGCTGGTGGCTGCGGGGACAGGATTGCTCTGCAGCACTAGAGAAGGAATGTAAATCGCTTAAGACAGTGCTTGGCATGCAGCAGGTGCTCAATAAAATTGCTGGATGAATCATTTGTATTTATAATCAAATGCATTTCATTTGGATGAAGACACTATGCCAATAATCTTATCAAAAGATCAGCCTAATTCCCATTTATCATTTTTCCAGAGTGTCTACAACAAAACCCCCAAATTAGTAGGATGCCCCTTATTCTGCCATTCATTTAGCACCTTGTATTTTTCCTTCGTGGCATTTCAATGCAATTCATTATTCAGGTGTCAGCTTGTTCGTAGGCAACTTCCACTACAGCCCCGTGGGTGTCAGAATCATGGTGCCTGGGTGCCTCTTGCTGTCATCCCCAGCATCTAGCAAAGCCCCCGTGTTCTTGGGTCCAGTGAGGGCATCCAGGCAGTAAGTACACAAACTCGTGAGTACTTGGAATATCGGCACCGTTCTGAAGGCTGGGACATCCAAGTTCAAGGTACCACCAGCTCTGGTGTCTACTGAGGCTCCTCTGCCTGGTTTGCAGATGACTGTCTTTTTGGTAGAGAGAGACAGAGAGATCCTGTGTCTCCCCCTCTTCTTATAAAAGAATTAATCCGGGCGCCTGGGTGGCTCAGTGGGTTAAGCCACTGCCTTCGGCTCAGGTCATGATCTCAGGGTCCTGGGATCGAGGCCCACGTCGGGCTCTCTGCTCTGTGGGGAGCCTGCTTCCTCCTCTCTCTCTGCCTGCCTCTCTGCCTACTTGTGATCTCTGTCAAATAATCAAATAAAATCTTTAAAAATAAATAAATAAAAGAATTAATCCCACCAAGACGACCCCACCCACATGCCTAACTACTTCCCAAAGGCCTCTTCTCTTAATACCATCACACTGAAGGTCAATATCTCAACATATAAATCTGTGGGGACATGACACCCCATCATAACAAGGGGTGGAAGTACAAGGAGAACCACACAGGTGGGGAAGGGGCATTATTCTATGTCGCTCTCAGGGATGTTCTCCATCAGTAAGACGGCCCCAATGGAGCAGATGGATGGGACAGAGCGAGATGATTTCTGGAGAAAGAGCTTCTCCGGCAGAGGCAGGTGCTGAGCACAAAGGCCTGGAGGTGGAAATGTGCTTGGATGGTCAAGGCTGGGCTTGCTGGAACGGAGTGGGTCTGGTTCAAGGAGTGAACGAGATGAGGTCAGAGGGCATAGGGGCACTCAACAGAGGGATGATCGTGTGAAAAGAGTGAAAACAGAGACAGTACTGTGTTCTTCATTTTCACTGACCAACATCAAGGGACCGACATGATGCAGTGTTGGCCAGCTCGGGAACACTGATGAACTCCGAGCAACTAATATGAAATCTCAGTCTCTGGCTTAAGGAAGAGGGATGGGGCATGGCCATGGCTTCCCAACACCCAAAAGGACGTCACTGGACTGGCCTGGGGTCATTCCAGTGGTGAGGCTGGGACCAATGGATCATTCTGCCAAGAAGGCAAAAGACAAAAGACAAATATTTAAAAGCCCTGGTAGCCAGAGTTCTTCTGGGAAGATGTGCTAGACATGTGCCCTTTTCTTCCCGGGAAGCATGAACAGAATCCCTGGATATGCTCCATGAAGCCTGAAGGGTGCAGCTAAGAAGGCAGACCAACCCGAAAACTGGGGACCCAAAGGAAAACACCAGGGTGAGTCCGTTGGGTTTTTCGTTTCCCCTGACAGATCTCAGGCTTGGACCCTGAGAAAGCAGCAATCTGGAAAAACTAAGAGCCACAAATAAAAATAAGCACTGACAAAAGCCTGATTTCTCTAGCTAGAGGACGAGGTGAGATCAGAGGAATCAGAACAGGAACCAACCAAGCTGCCAAGTTGACCTGAACAGTCCATTGATTTTCTAAAATAGTATTGTTGAAAGTAAAGCATACTCACCAAGCATAGCGATTGTGCCTAAATTAAAACCGCTACAATATAAGCAAGGTTCACCTGCCTGGTGACTGAACAACAACAAGAACAATAAAAAAAAAATCTCTGATATGAAACACAGAAAGCCAGGGATCTCAAGCAATCAGGTGGCTCCGGTGATTAGTTCAGGGAAATGCATGTGGGCCATACCATTCAGGAATAGGCCAAAGACTTTCATTCCAGCTGTTGGGCAGGAGTGGTTTTTATGCTGCTCCAAGGAAAGGAAGCCAGTCTGAGATGGAACCAACATAGAGAAAGCAGAGCTCAGGGATGGAGAGAGATGGAATCGAGTCACCTCTGTTAGAACCTGGATCAAGCCAGACCTGAAGCTATTGTCTCTTCTACCACCTGAGCCAACAAATTCCCTTTACACTTAAGCTGCTTTGGTTTGTTTTCCACCTCCAGCAACCAAAAGGGTCCTAAATGACAGCAATGGGTGTGGTACAAGATCCCTGCTCACTTCAGGTGTGCTAGAAGAGGTGGAATGGTAGTCTGGGTAGGATGTGATGGCAGGATCCCAGCCTAAACAGGAGGATGGGTAACAGAGTCCTTCTAAGGTATTTGCTTGTTCTCAGGGATAACCTTCCAGGACCTTCCTGGTGAGGTTCTAGGACTCTTTGTTAAGCAGTTAGGCAGAAGGCCAATATTTCCCAGGAGGAAAAATCAGCCCAGGGATCACTGGCTTATATAGGCCCTTCTCTGAGGTCGTCTTGCGGCTCTTCATTGTGGACTACGACACCCTGTATGATCTGGCCACTGCTTGCCTCGCTGACCTCCCCTCGTTCCCTCTCCCTGACATTCCCTCTCCTCCTGTTCAGTCCTTAAATAGAAGAAGCATGTTCCTGCCTCAGGACCTTTGCACTTACTGTTCCCTCTGCCTGAAATGCTCCTCCACCAGACCTTTCCATGGCTGGTTCCTTCTCAGCTCAGCCCAGTACCCTCCTCAGAGGGGCTCAGCCATCCCTGATTGCCAAAGCTAATCACTCACCCCTTTTTGCCAGGGACCCTCTGAACCACTTCCATGTCTTATTTCTCTCATAGCGTCTTTCACAGTGTAAAATTACCAGAATTTTCACTTGCTAATGATCTACACCTCCCAGATAGAATGTAACCCCCATGAGAGCTAGGACTCTCTCCACTGTGTCCAGTGCTATATCCTTGGAGCACTCATTAATGCCTGATGGGAGAAAGAAAGAAGCAACAGACAGAGAACGGAGACAAAGGACAGATCCCAAGAGCTGGGATTGGGAACTGCAGCCCACGGGGCCTTTCTATCCCCTGGGGACACCCTAAGCACCCTCAGGTGGTTTGGAGGTCCCTGTTGGCCAGGCAGAGACACAGGTCGTGCAAAACCCAAGTGACTGACACATCTCCATCCCCTCGTTCTTGTCCCTGATCCCTCATTTCTGCTCCCTGAATCACCCCCTCAGCAGAGTAGCTGTACCCAAATCTTTGTCCCAGGTACTGTGTTCAAGGGCACCTAAATGAAGACAGACTCTTAGCCAGATCCACCCAAAGACATCTGTGGAAATGTTCGTCGCAGCCCTGCTCATGGTAACATAGGGTGGGAGCTAAACTAGGTGCCCAGTACCAGGGGAACAGGTACCATGAGGGAATCAGATGTAGCAGAATAGAAGAGAAGAAGCCCCATGGGAAGGTTTTGGATACATAAGGCTGAGGGGAAATGTAAGAGGATGCTGCTTTTGTAATTAAAAAAAGAAAACAGAGGCGCCTGGGTGGCTCAGTCAGTTAGGTGTCCAACTCTTGATTGTGACTCAGGTCCTGATCTCAGGATCGAGATCGAGCCCCACATCAGGCTCCATACTCAGCGTGGAGTCTGCTTGGGGTTCTCTTTCTCCTTCTCCCTCTGCCCCTTTCCCTGCTCTCACTCTCTTTATCTCTCTCTCTAAATAAATAAAAGCCTGGGTGGCTCAGTGGGTTAAGCCTCTGCCTTTGGCTCTGGTCGTGATCTCAGGGTCCTGGGATCGAGTCCCGCATCGGGCTCTCTGCTCAGCAAGAAGCCTGCTTCTCCCTCTCTCTCTGCCTGCCTCTGCCTACTTGTGATCTCTCTCTCTCTCTCTCAAATAAATAAATAAAATCTTTGAAAAAAAAAAAAAAAAAGAAAGAAAAGAAAAGAGAAAGAAAACACACTGACCTAAAAATCAGCATTATAAATTTCTCCAAAATACATACCTATTTAAGAACACATTTAAAATGCATTAGAGCGGGGCGCCTGGGTGGCTCAGTGGGTTAAACCTCTGCCTTCGGCTCAGGTAATGATCCCAATGTCCTGGGATCGAGTCCCGAGTCGGGCTCTCTGCTCAGCAGGGAGCCTGCTTCCTCCTCTCTCTCTGCCTGCCTCTCTGCCTACTTGTGATCTCTGTCTGTCAAATAGATAGGTAAAATCTTTAAAAAAAAAAAAAATGCATTAGAGCGGCTGCCTCTGGGAGAGGAGTGACGAGGGACCTGAGAAGGAAGATCAAGAGAAAACATCCGCGGTCCATGGACTGGACCCCTACCGGCACCACACAACCCGAGAAGTGTGCTTCATTCACTTCGGCACAGCTGAGGTCCAGAAATACCTGGAAAAAATGTTAACCACAAATCCATCTTCTCTTCACCTAAACAGCTTCCCTCACCCTTTCGCAGCGCAGGGCACAGTCTCCCTGATGCAGACGGCACCCCCACTCCGTGCCCCCCACGGCGTCCGTGCCAAGTGCCATTTCCCGCGTACTCCTGCCCTTCCTAGCCCGTGTCCACATGCCCCCAGTCTGGCTTGGGAAGGGCAGCAGACACATGCCCCCTCTCCTATCTCCCCCCACCCCTCCCCTGCTTAGATCCCAACCCCTGATGCGGCATTTGGTGCTTGGCAGATTGCAGACTGCTTGGCTGAGTGAGTCAAGATGTTCGTGAGCAATCCAGCCATCAAGGCCACATGCACGCACACGAGAGAGGCACGCTCGCTTGTGTCACACAGCTCACACCGTGCACATGCTCAGAAGGCGTGTCATGGAGCCATGACACGCCACACACATGAGTGACATGGAGACACGCCTCAAATGTGCCCCCACGTGCACGTGCAGAGAGCTGCACCCCACAAGGGCTCGGGGCACTAGCTTCCGTCCACGGTCACCCCTCTCCTGCCAGACCCCTCCCCTCCCCCACCTCCTGGCCCTTCCCAATGGGTGCCCACCTGCACCTCTCCCGGGTGAGGGGAATCCCCCACTTCCAAAGGCAAGCTTCCTTTTCCATCCACTGGTTTGTCCCCTTTAAAATGTCTTTTCAGGCTCAAGCCCAGACCCGGGTTTGCTCTGGGAGCCGCACACCTCCCTCCCCAGAACGTGCCCACAAAGCTTCCAGCTTAGCTGCCTCCAGTCTGCCCACATCCCCTTCAAAGCCTGGCCTGTTGGTACCAACCGGTGGCTTTGGCAGGATAAACAGATAAAAGGCAGACTGCTCTGTCGTCGCGGAAAATAAAAACAAAGGCAGCAGCTAAGGAAGGGAAAGCAGGTAATTCTGGAGGCGTTTGGAGACGTTTTCATGAAAGCCATGGTCCAGACACCTGCAGACCTCCCTCTCCCGCCCGTGGAAAAAGAACCCGTGTGGGGCTGTAGAAGGCTTGCAACCAGTTTTAATTAGAGCTCACACCCTGAATAGTAGGTCCCACCAGGCATTACACAGGGCCTGAAAATGCAAAGGGTACTCATTGAGTGTCTGTGCTTGGAGCTGTCGGACGCCACCAAGACAGAAACCTATGGACACACACACACCTTGTCCTCAGCCTCAAGTAAATTCAACTATGACAAGGCAAGGGGTTTACATCTGTTGTCTCATTTCATTTTCACAACTGTGTGAAGGATCAGAGACGTCTGTTCACTTGCCAGAGGATACACAGCTAGCAGGAAGCAGGCGCAGGTTTGGAAAGCGGATCTTTTATTCATTCATTCATTTGTTCTTTCGTTCTTGTAGTACTTGCTGAGTCCCTACTATGTGCCAGGCTCTGTGGCGGACTCAGGGAACAAAGTATTGAAAAAAAAGAATGTTCCCCGATAAGCCAGTCTTCGGAGTGGGAGAAGATACTTACAAACAACATATCTGATAAAGGGCTAGTGTCCAAAATCTATAAAGAACTTATCAAACTCAACACCCAAAAGACAAATAATCCAATCAAGAAATGGGTAGAAGACATGAATAGTTATTTTTCCAAAGACATCCAGATGGCTGCCAGACACATGAAAAGATGTCCAACATCACTCAGCATCAGGGAAATACAGATCGAAACCACAATGAGATACCACCTCCTGCCAGTCAGAATGGCTAAAATGAACAAGTCAGGAAACAAAAGATGTTTATGTTTGGTGGAATATTATTCAGCCATTAAAAAGAATGAAATGTTGCCATTTGCACTGACATGGATGGAACTAGAGGGCATGACGCTAAGTGAAATAAGTCAGTCAGAGAAAGACAACTACCACAGGATCTCACTCACATGTGGAATTTAAGGAACAAAACAGATGAAAACAAAAATGGGGGGGGGAGACCAATCACAAAACAGATTCTTAACTATAGTGAACAAATTGAAAGTTGCTAAAGGGGAGGGGATGAGAGGGCGGGTTAAATGGGTGACGGGGCTTAGGGGGACACGTGTGACGAGCACTGCGTGAAGGAAAAGAGAAGAGAAGGGAAGGGAAAAATAAAGAGAAGAAAAGTTAAGTTCCCCTGAGATCTAAATGAAAGCGGTGTTTGCAGAATCGGAAATATGTGAATGACTTATTAAAATTTAGTAGGTAGACTTGATGGTCTTACTCCAGCCCCAGGGGCTCTGCGCCGGCTGCATCCTCTTTGGGAAAACCCTTCTCCAGCTCTCCCCAAGGCTGGCCTTCCGGGGGTGTTCGGAGCTCCCCTTCACAGTCACCCCTCTGCAAGTGGCCTGTCCCAGAGTGAGCACAGGCGGGTAACACACCCAGGCAGGCCTCGCCCTCTTCCTGGTTCCATTGTCTTAACAGCGTTCAGAGCTGCCTGAATCACCATGTAAATGAATCCACTTGCTTGCTGGTTCATTACGGCTCCCCCTGTTCACACACAAGCTCCAAGGGTTAAAGACTCTGTTCTACTCAACACTGAGTGGAAGCATCGAACACAGTGCTGGGAACACAGTAAGGGCTCAATTTAAAAAATAATATTATTTGCATTAATATTATTTTAATAATAATTTTAAAAAATAAAATAAGGACAAATGAAAGGAGATGGGAAGTTGGAAGACTCTTCTTCTGGCAGTTTCTATCATCTCTGTGAGCTAGGAGATTGGGTCATTTGCTAAGAGGGAGGGAGGTATCCTCTGTTACAGGGAAATGGGAGAGTGAAGAGCTCATTGGGTTTTTCTAGGAAACATGGAGGATACAGCTGAGGATGGAGACCATAAGACTGTAGCACCATCATTCCAAGAGTACTGGTGGGTTCTTTTCTTTGAATGTATAACAAAAAGTAAGATGGACAGTTGGAGATCCCATGGCCGGGTCTCCATGGATTGCTGTCATGGCCCCAAGGCCCCATGGCCCCATGGCCTCCGTCCATCCAGGCCCTTTGGCACTGCCTTCCTACCAGACCCTAGGACTGACCACTGAAGACTTGCTTTGGCCCGCAGGATTCCAGAAAACTTGACACAAGCTGAGATTTTTGAAAGTGCCCGTGTATTCGGACTCCCTCTCTTGGGGCTCTGCTTCTGCCATGAGAACATGTCCAGGCTGGCTACATCGTTCTAGATCAGCCAGCCCCCAGCTGACCCACCAGCTGACTGGGGATGCCCGGGCAGCTGCCCCAGCCCAGAATGGCCAACCTACCCAACTGCCCCATAGACTCAGGAGGAGCCATAAAGGGTTGTTGTTTTAAGTCATGAACTTGGGGTTGGGTTGTCGTGTGGCAATATAATGACAACACGTAACTGACAGAGGATATGACATAAGGACCAGCACGTGAAGTCATGAAGACCTTCAGCCAAGTGAGCGATGATTCTAAGTCATGTCTTCCCAGATCACTTTCTACCACATCACTCAGAGACGGTCACCCAAAGGCTTAGGCAAGTGTTCGAGGCTGCTGGAAAACTCTCTGAATACAGAGATCAGTTTTGGCAGATCTCCCCAACGGTTACCCACAAACCCCCAGGCTGGGCCGGCAGGGGAATAGATAACAAAGGCTCGGACCGTGTGGCACAGCAGGACAGTCTGGACGTGACCCCATCGAATCCTGGAAGCAACTCCAGGTGGTAGATGTCTTGTCCCCCTTGTACAGATGGGGTAACTGAGGCTCAGAAGGAGGTCGTGCCCATCTGGACTCCCACAGCCAGTGAGCGGGAAGGCAGGCACCGGCTGCTTCCAGCACGCAGGCTCCTGAGGGTGTGGGCAGCAGGTCACTCCCAGCCTTGTCCCCACTCCACGCCACCTCCTGGCAGCCCAGCCCCACTCTCCCTTGCCCTGACTGGTCTGCTGAGTGCTCAGCCTGCTAGACCATCCCACTTTGTTTAAAATCTCTTCAGCTGATGGAAGGAAACTTGGCAATTACCTCTGCACACAGCTTTAAGTACATACACTGGCCAATCTTTACAGATTTAATTGTCTATAAAATTACTCTGTGTGCAATCCCCATATGGATCCTGAGGGCCCGGTCTGCAACTCAGCCAGGGCTCTCTCGCAGGCTGGGGCACAGCCACCGATTAGGGGCAATCTGCTCTGTGGGTTCAACACAAACTGAGGCTACTGACCAGAGGTGTGACTCTGAGCGGGTGACGAACCAGCCGGGGTCCCAGTTTCCTCATCTGCGAAGGGGAAGAATCACAGTAACTTGTCATGGGGCGGGAAAAGTGACAATCAAACAAGGCCAGTGAAACTCTTGGTACCAGGCCCCTCACACAGTGTGGCAGCTACTGTGTTAAGATCTTAACCCATGCTTTTCCTTTCTGTTTTCTGGAGCCCTGTGTCTCCCCTCTGCACTGTTCAGCCCTGCGGCTACTTAGTCCCACACCTATTGACTCAGGGGACAGCCGAGGGGTGGGGGGTGGGGGCCAGAGAAAGAAAGGAGATGCAAGAAACAAGCAAGTCTTGAGAGCTTCAAACCACCGAGCCCTGATGAATTCAAGGTACAAGGTTTGTACCGTAAGGAACAGACTGGAAAAAGAATAAATGAAGAACAAGGTAGCAGCCAGGAGCCATCTATCCTCCAGCAGGTAGCAGGAAACCCAACTCCAGGAGCCGACTAAAACCTCAACAGGACTTCACTGGTTCAGGTTCAGTCCTCAACAGGACTTCAACGGACGGGGCCCAACGGAGAGCTGCTTCAGAGCAGGCTGGCCAGGAGCTCAACAGCGTCACCCCACAGGGTCCACCCACCCTCGCTGCCTCAATGGGGGCTGCTCCAAACCAAGGCTGGAGGCTTTCATGGAGACAAGGCAGCTGTCGAGGTTTCCAGGGCTTTCCTCGCACAAGGGGAAGGCAAGCAGGCATCCCCAGGTAGCTCCTCCCAGAGCCCTCCGGCCAACATTCTCTCTCTTCTCATTGGTCCAAAACAGGCCACATGCCCATCCCTGAGCCAATCCCTGGAGGAATGACTCAGACAGATTGGGTAAATCCAATGAGAACTCATCTCTGGGACTGTGGGTCTCTCCCCTCCAATCACTGGAGGGCTACGGGGACGGGGGAGGGAAGCAAAGCAGAGCTTCCTTAATTAGTGAAGTATTCAAGGCAAAAGGAAACAGATGAACTAAAGACTATATACTAAAAAAAAAAAAAAAAAAAAAAAAAAACCTAAAAGTTATATTATCCATACTAAATTACCACTGCTCTGAACAATTTGGAGGGGGGGATACACTTTATTCATTCAACCGTTATTTATAGGGAAGTTCCTGTGGGGCACTGGTGGTCAAGGCAGCTGCCATTGTCTCCTTTAGGATACCACACCCAGGTGGCAGGGAGGAAGAAACAGAGGGGGAGACAAACCATGAGAGACTATGGACTCTAGGAAACAAACTGACGGTTGTAGAGGGGAGGAGTGTCGGCCGATGGGTGAGCCCGGTGATGGGTATTCAGGAGGGCGCGTATTACACCCAGTGTTATATGAAAACAATGAATCATGGAACACGACGTCAAAAAACTAATGATTTTTTGTATGGTGACTAATTAAAAAAAAATACACAGGAGAGTTTAAAAGAAAAAGAAAGAAAAGGAGGCCTGACGAGCACAGAGTATCAGGGACCGATCGCCTCTGATGATGATAACAATAAGTAGCTAACATTCATCAAGGTGTTACTGGGTGTCAACCATTTCATGTATTAACTCTTCTGATCCACCTCAAAGCTCTCTGACAGTACGTCCTGTTAATTACCCCCATTTTACAGAAGATGAAACAGAGGCACAGAAAGTGGCAGTAACTTCCCCGAGATCCTACAGCTAATCAGTGGAAGACCTGGATTTAATCCAAACAGGCTTGTTCAAGCTGGCATGCTCTATGGCCTCTCCTTCTACGATGCCAAAGAAGTTCACAGAAGACTCCTGACAGGAATAGTCATTCATTCGCTTGGCAACCACCCATTGACTGTGGTACGTCAGACAATCCATGAGAGGTTTAAAATTCACTCATCCATTTCTTCGGCAAGCATTTTTGAATGCCTGCTCTACCTACTTAGTGTCAGGAGACACAGTGGTACTTAGTCCTGACCTAGCCCTCACCTTCATGAAATGCACAATCTGTGTTTTCTTGTGAGTAGTGTTGAGCACACAGTTAGCTAAAAGCTCAGGGCTGTCATGTACAGTTGTACAGTGGGCACACTACACAAGGGCACCCAACCGATGGAGCGCATGAGGGCTGAAATCCACCTCTCCCTCACCTCACCAAATTCTGTACTCTGGCGCTTAGCTGAAACCCTCCCAAAAGACATCTTTTCTGTTAAGAAAGTTCTTTGACGCGCCAAGCCACGTGCTAGCAGTGCCACATCCACCCAGCAGGGGGCACTTGCTCTAAATTACACGAAGGCACAAGGGAGAATGACGCTGTCAAAGCTGCTCCGGCTTCCACCCCCACCCTCCCGCCCATTACAAATCAGGGTCTTGCTTGTGTTGATTGCACAGTTTCCACAAGAGCTACTGCTCAACTATGCCTTTGGTTCCATTGTCTGTCCACTGGAGTGCTTTGACCTGAGCCCAAGACCTAGGCCTGCTCCATTTTCTCTCCAAAGAGCTGATCCTCAGGCACCTGGGTGGCTCAGTGGGTTAAAGCCTCTGCCTTCAGCTCAGGTCTTGATCCCAAGGTCCTGGGATCAAGCCCCACATTGGGGGGGGGGGTCCTTGCTCAGTGGGGAGCCTGCTTCTCCCTCTCCCCCTGCCTGCTGCTCCCCTGCTTGTGCTCGCTCTCCCTCTGTCAAGTAAATAAAATCTTTAAAAGAAAAAAAAAAAAAAGAACGAACCCCCCCACCCCCGCGACTACAGTTGAGAGTCCCTCGGCCCTGAGAATCCCAGCCTGTCCAGCTCCACCCCAATCCCAAGCAGAGTTGAAGCAGCAGAGACCAATGTTGCCACCTGACGCAAGCATTGCCCAAGGCCCTGTGGCAGGGGCTGTCAACCCTTCATGTCTACTCTATCAGACGCTGCCGCCATTCTCAGGCACCCCGACTCCCGATACACTTTGTTACGCTCTATCCTGACAGCCAGCACCTGCCCCTCTTCTCAGGAGGCCCACCTTCAGGCTGCTGGAGCCACTTTGCTTGTGTGCAGAAAGAGCCAGAAGTGGTTGGGGGCTTATATCCCGCCCGTGCCTCAGAAGCCCTTAGCCAGTGAATCTTGCGGGGGGATAAACACCCTGGCTGCCTTTCCCAGGCTGGCTCCAAAGGGGAGGTGCCACAGGCATGCCTCGGGGGCCTCCCAGTTAGAACAGAGCTCAAGGCCCACGGAGTGGAGTCCACCTTGCCTGATGTCACCTTTGTCCCGGCCTTACTTCCCTGCCGTGTCACTCCTTCACTCCCCTACTGATTTTCCCTGGGAATGCGTCCTGCGAAAAATCTTCACACACCAAACTTCGTCCAAGGGTCTGATTCAGGGAAATTGAACCTAGAAGCGGGCCAAGCCATGCATGCTGGGCACCCCCTCGGCCCTGCCCCTTTCTAAGCCTGCTCTGTCATTTTGGGAGACATATGTCAAGTGTCACATGGGGCCAGGCCTGAGCCATTTAACTAAATGTGCTGGCTCCCCATGGAATCAATCGCTCACATTTTTCCCCCAGACCTCCACGAGAAATGATTTGCAAAGCTCTCTCTCTCTCTCCTCTTTCCTTTTCTCTCTCCATCTCTGTTTCTCTCTCGTTAAACTTGGGTGATGGTGTTCAAGGACTCCCCGAGATGTTTCTCTAACTGACAGCTTTATGGGACAAGAGCTGCTGATGTTATATGTGTCCTCAGATAGGCAGGTCTTTTTATACTGTGTGTGTCCCCATAAAAATGATTGGTTTTAAGTTGTTATTCTAATATTGCTGTGATTGTAACACTGGAGCCGACAGTCTCCGAAGGAGATGCGTGTCGAAGCCTGATGAATAGAAACGGGGAGGCGCCATCCATCTGCCCAGCGGGAGCACGAGGCTGGTTGGCCACTGCACGCTGGTGGGTCAGGGCTCGGAGCCTGTTGTTTTGATGTTATTATAAAGATGCTGATTAATAAGTGATAGCATCGTAAATAATCCAAACTGCTTTCCAGCCTGGATCCACCCAGAAGTGGCTCACTGTGGCCCGAGACGGAAGGAGATGGGCAGCATCCAGAAGAATGCAGGGAGAGACATACAGAGATGCACAGAGGGACAGACGGAGAGGGGTGGAGGCTGAGAGGAAAGCGAACCCAAGGGCCCCAACAGAGACTGGGAGACAGGGCCACGGGACAGCTGGGCAGGAGACAGAGAGGAGACTAAGGAGACAGAGAGACCCACGGACAAAGCACAAAGCTGGCCTGGGGACAGAGAGAGGCACAGACACACCAGACACACAGCCAGAGGCAGACTCAGAGACAAGGACCAGACGAGATGTCAAGACAGATGACCAAGGTCAGGACAGATGGGCGGATGGAGGCCCATCCTCAAGCCAGGAGGAGGCAAGCGGAGACACAAACAGACCTTCTGCGGGGCTTGAATCTGGGACAGAGAAGCTACAAGGGTGCCAGCAGGAGGCAAAAAGAGAGAAGCTTCTAGGTCCTAGGTTTGCCTCATCTGGAAGTTCCAGTGCTCTGTGAGCACTCGCGAGGCCCACTAGGCATATCAAGCCATATACATAAAATGTCCTCAGCAGCCCTGTGGGGTGGGAGGTACTCTCATCACTGCCCTTTTACAGATTGGGACAGGGAGGCACAGAGATGTTAAGTGACTTGACAAAGGTCACATAGCTAGTAAGTGCTGGAGAGATACTCAATCTCAGGCAGACGGACTCCAAATACCTTGCTTACAGTCCCAGTGCTGTTCCTCAGGACATCCAGAAGTTCTTAATCTGTGGCCCCTAAAAAGCCTTCAAGAGGTCCCCATCCTCCTAAGTTACCTATAAAATCGCAGTGACCCACAGAGGTGTCCCTGCACCTGTGACTATGCCTGGGGCCACCGTCCATATCTTGTACCAGATTCTCTTAGAAGTTTATTGCTCAAAAAAAGGTCCCACACTGATCCAGTGTAGCTTACCCCTCCTCCTACCTATTTTGCTGAAGAAGAAACTATTCCCCAAAGAGATCATGCCTGCCCCAGATCACTCAGAAAAATGAGTCTTGGAACCCCTGGGCCATGTCCAGGACTCCCCTCCGGGGTGAGACAGTGTGCTCCAGAGCTCCCAGGGGAACGGGAGGGGCCTAAGTCCAGCTCGTTATCCTATGCTGATGGGTGCAAGGGACACCGTTGTCCAACCCCGCATCCCTATGCTGTCCATCACTGCCCAACAGCGAACCCACTGGGCTCCTCGTCCTGGAGAAGACCCAGGCCGAGGAAGTGGGGACAGGGCTTAAGAGTTGCTGAGGCCCAGGACTAAAGGGGATGGGGGCTCCTGGGTTCACCCTCCCACAGCAAGACAGGAAGAAACCAGCTCAGGGATGGGAGCTAAGTTGATAGTGAAACCGATCATCCTAACCTTACAAGGGACCCGATGATCCCAGGCAGAGAAGGACCACCAGAACGTCCCCCGCCTTTTCCACCTCCTCCTCAGGCCACCCCACTGTTTCTAAGCTGCCAGAACTCGGGAACTGTCAAAGCAAATGAGGTCCTGGAGTTATAGCCGGGGGCCCAAATCATGGGAGATCCTGTAGACCACGGTGAGCAGTTCAGATTTTATGCCCAGCACCCCGGGAAGCCACGGGAGGAATATCAGCAAAGAGTGTTCTGGTTACACTTATGTTTTATTTTTTTTTTTGACAGAGATGACAAGTAGGCAAAGAGGCAAGCAAAGAGAGAGGAAGGGAAGCAGGCTGCCCACCGAGCACAGAGCCTGATGCAGGGCTCCATCCCAGGACCCTGGGATCATGACCCGAGACAAAGGCAGAGGCTTTAACCCACTGAGCCAGCCAGGCACCCCTGCACTTATGTTTTCAAGGATCTGTCCTGTTGGGTGGTGGACAGACCGTAGCGGGCAAAGGTGCAGTCAGGAACACTGGTTAGAAGGCTGTTGCTGTGTCCACCTGAAGCAAGAATGGGAGAGGGCGGTCCACCCAGAGAGGCTGAGCAGACAAGATCACACGTCCTCCAGCCTCAGTGTGTCTCCGTGTACCAGTTAGTTGTGCCAGGACAGTGCCATGTAACAAGCATCACCTACATGAGGGGCTTAAAGCCATCACTACTCTCACTGCCGGGGCTGCAAGCTGACCACAGAAGCTCTGCTCCTTGCATCTCACTGAGGCCCGAACTCAAGGGACAGTGACTCGTGGGGACTGCTTTCCCAAGGCTGTAAGGCAGAAACTCCCAAAGTAGCAAGCAGGACGTGTGCTGTTCCTGAAGGCCTGGGCTCTGAACCCCCATGTGGTCCCTTGGCCAAAACAAACCTGACATCAAGGGGCAGGGTGGGACTTTTTTCTGAACAACAAACAAATCCACCACCTTCCTGTGGCTGCTTCTCAGCACTCAGCTAGTCTCTCCTGCTCCTCCCCGGGGGGGTCCCTTCCCCAAGCAACCAGACCCTCCTGCTCCAGGCTCCCAAAAGCTAAGGGGTCCTGTCATATGTGCTTTCCAGACATTAGCTGCCTGACCCCTCCCAGCAATTCTGGAGAAAAGGACATTGGTTTTCCCCCATTTTACAGATGAGAAAACAGGTTGTACAAGGTAGGCCAGGAAGTATCAAAACCCAAAAAGGCCAACTCCAGAGTCTGGCATCTTTTAAAAAAAAAAAAAAAGAATTTATTCTTTCATTTGAGAGAGAGAGAGAAAGAGAGAGAGAGAGAGCACAAGCAAGAGGAGAGGCAGAGGGAGAGGGAGAAGCAGGTTCCCAGTAGAGCCTGGAGCCCGACGTGGGGCTTGACCCCAGGACCTGGAGGTCACAACCCGAGCTGAAGGCAGACGCCCAACCCTCTGAGCACCCCAGCGTCTGGAATCTGAACTAAGCACATTCTCTGCCTTCCCCACACCTAAGGCACAAGCTAGTGCCACGAGATTCACCTGAGAAGACCCAGAGTCCACACACTCCAGAAGGGGAAGCTCAGCTTTGGCTGCGTGCCTTTAGGCAAAACACTTCCCATCTCGGCCCCCTCAGTCTCCTCACCTGGAGATGGAGAGGCACACGCTTTCCTTACCTGCATGTGAAGGTTAAAGCTAAGGTGTGCCACACACCTGGCATGTGGTCCACTCCCCACAGAGCTAGGAGACAGCCACCCACAGGCAGTACGTGCCAGGGAGGCAGACGTCTCCTTCCAGACAGCCGTGTCTGTCGCCTTCACACCCGGCTTTCCAACCC
The DNA here is from genome assembly GCF_011764305.1 of Mustela putorius furo. NCBI lineage: Eukaryota > Metazoa > Chordata > Mammalia > Carnivora > Mustelidae > Mustela > Mustela putorius. Next base: position 2,603,486 of record NW_025422174.1, on the reverse strand, counting down.
CCACCACTCTAAAAACATCACAGATGACCCACAGCTCAACGGTCAACAGTGTCTGTTTTCTAAGACCCCTGTCTGTTGTGCTGACAGAGAAGCAGCCTGTGGAGCATTTCAAGCCCATCTGACAAAGGCAATTTTTTTGGCATGAAACCGTCTTTTCCTGAATGTCCATACGGATACCGAGACAGAAGAATAAAGGGACAGAATGAAAGGCTGTCCGTGGCACTCCTTGGCAGGTGATGGGGTATTCTGAGGGCGGACCCCAAGCTGTGCCGTCACCATATGAGGCTGGGGTCCATCAACCAGGGGTTCCAGGCTCTCACATGCATGGTGGTGTCCCCAGGGGTGAGGTGGCATCTAGTGGCTCACCTGCCCGGTGTTCTCTGAGCTTCTCGCTGCATCTGTGCGGAGGCGTCGGACCGCAGGGCTGTGGGATACCACCCCATGCCTCCTCGAGTCCCCAGGCTAGGCACAGCTCCAGTCGAGGCCCCGAATCAAGCCTGACCACACTGGAAATGCCAGCTCACATCAGACAGAGCTAGAAGGAGACTTGCTGCCCCAGGATGAGCACCAAACAGGCCTGGAGGAGGCCCTGGCAGCTTAGCCCCAGGGCCCCTGCATCTCCAAACCCTGGCCTGGCCCACCCAGCCGTGCTCCTCTCTGAGGAGCAACCCAGGCCAGAAAGGCACCTCCGTGGCCATTCCTCGGCTCTCTCTCTCTCACGATCCCCCACACTAGCAAGCCGAGGCCAGCCAACAAACCTCTCCCCTGGAAACTGCCCCTCTGCTCACAGGCATGTTGTACCATAGGACCCTGATAATGGGGCCACTCTGACCCTCTCTGGGCACGCATACAGTGTCCTGTTTGCAAAAGACAGACCCCCCCCCCCCAATCAAACAGGCCTAAGCAAAATGGGAATGTATGTGCTCATGGGAACAAAAATCCTAGGAGAGAAGAGCCGAGGCTTAGCTGGATCCAGAGGCTCAAAAACAACAATTTATTGAGACTCTGTCGTGACCGAGCTTTCCTCTAGGTTAGCTTTATGTGTCAGGGTCGTGGGTGACCTCTCGCGCCACATGGCTATGCTAAGGCCTTTGCAACTGCGGGCCAAGAGAATGTCTCTCTCTCAAAAGTCCTAGTGGAAGCTCCACGGTGAGGACCTTATCTAGCTCCTAGGACCATCCTGGGAAACAGAATCACAGTAGCTAGAAGGGGGTTAACTGACCCCGGCTGGGTCACTGGTTCACTCTCGGAGCTGGGGCATGGGGCGGAGGGGAAGAGTCCTGCCTCAGCTGCATGGACTCGGGGGCGAGGGTAGGGGAGGCATTACCCAAAAGAAAATCAAGGAGCTCCTCCCAGAAGAGTGAGGTGGCTGCCGGACAGACCCCAACAGCCGTTCTACAAATCTCTCAGGGATCGGGACTCCACACCTGTCAACACGGTTTCATCCCACGGAGGGAGCGCGGGCTAGGAATGATGTGGCCATGATGTGTGCACAGAGGCAGAGAGCGGGACAACTCACATCGGTCACATGGAGCAGAGCGACGAGAAGGCTAGCCCTCCGCGGATCTCTGAAGATTTTCAACTTCTCGGTCCCTTGCAAGCCCGGACTCTAACCACATTCTCATTAAGTCCAGGAGGAAAGAGATATCCCTTTGCAGAAGCACTTCCTCCTCCCCAGTTCACGGGGCTCAACTGAGGCTGGCCCCAGGGCTTCCCACCAAAGCCAAAAGGGTGCACGCGACCCAGCCTAGCCAATCACCTCACTCCATGCCACTCCTGGCCAGTGACTGGTGCAGAGACAGGCATAGAGCAAAGCCCGGACCCTAGGACTCCGTCTCTGGGACCTTTGTTGGGACCTCTGGGCCAGGGACGGTCTCTGTAGGCCGGACTGCCTGGAGGAGGGCTGCTGTCACCCTGAGGCCATGACGGAGCCGTAGGAAGCAGCAGCCAGCACAGCTTCTGCAGAGGGAAACAGACAGGACAGACGGAAATGTATTCTCAAGACACTGAGCTTCTAGATCCAGCTATGCCTGCAGATTCCATCTCCTGGAGCTTTGTCAATGCAAAGCAAAGAATACCTTTTTTTTTTTTGGGCTTGGTAAGTTAAAATCGGAGCTTCTGTCACTTGTAATCCAGAGAGCCCTGATTAACACATTCTCCCTGAAGCCTTCCTCCTCCCTTTGGTTCTTACTGTTTGCTTGGTTACCTGTGAGGAGGCAGACAGAAATCAGAAGCAGCAGCAGCAGCAGGAGCCTGAGGAGGGTGTCTCTCCCCGGAGAGTCTCAGTGGCGGATGGCAAGTACCACCAGCTTATCTGTAAGATCCAACCTTCCCTACGCAAGCCAAACCGGCCCGGGCTGCAGCATGGCCCCACAGCTCCACGCAGCCCATCTGGTGGGCTCTGGAGTGAAATCTCCCATCCGTGTCCCAGGACAAAGCCTCCCTTACCCTGTACTCAGGCCTCCTTTGCGACCAATCACTCCATGAGTAAGAACGGGGTTAAGACAGTAAGGGATTGCCTGATCCTTCCTTGTTTCTTTGTCGATGAGCTACATAAGTGGTCCCGGGGTCTCCTCTTGCTGGTGCCTTGTGCCATTTTATAGACAAGCTAGCTCATGGTCGGCCTGACTCACGCACCCAGCAGCCACCTGAATCTGTTCCTGATGCATTCCTCACCGCCACCCCCACCAAGAAGACACCAGAAGTGTCCGTTGGGCCCTTCATGAGACAGCAAGATGGATGTGATGCAAAGAGCAGTCTCTGAAGTCGGATCGGGGACCCCGGAAGTCCCCTCCCTGAAACTCCGTGCCTTCACTTATGAAGTAGAGGGCTGATGCCCACCTTGTAGGACTATGTAAGGAGTAAGTAGGACACATGGGCCTAGCCCCAGGGCCTGGCACAGAAGGGGCCCAAAGAAATTCATGTTGCATGGAAGGCAGGCGAGAGAGACGGGAGCTGGGGAAGGGGGCAGCCAGCCCGATCTTCAGCATATCGCGGTACGGAACACTCACTCATCCGTCCTACCCCATCCCCCTAACAACACCGCCGCTTTCTGTAGTTTGCCCTTGTGTGGTCTGGTCCGGTCCTGACTCCACTCCCCGAGCCATCAGCCCTGGCGCTGCGTCACTCTGCAGCCACAACCCCTGTTCCCCCAGCAGGGGCTCCGCTATCCCGCCGCCCAAAAGAAAACAAAGCCTCCAGCCTGGTGATTCCAAGCCCCAAGAATCCCACAGATGACCTTCGGACGCAGCTTTCCCATCAGCCTTCTCATTCAGCCCGGAAATCTGGGGCCGAGCCGCACCTGCCGCCCGACGCCCTCGAGCCCCGCCCACCTGAGACTTCCGGCGGCTGCAGGAGCAGGTGCTTTTGTTGACAGAACACCTATTTCGTGCCAGGTTGCAAACTGGTGCAAACCCACTCCAGCCCACAGATGTGTTTTGTTGGCCTGACAGGTGTTTCAATATTTGAATAACTTACCGACGTTGAAATATCAGAAAGTCTAACAACAAAAATCTCCTTCAACACAATCTAGAGATCTGCAACCTGCAGGGCCAGGGGCTAGCAGCCCCTCCGGACTGGAAATGGACTCCCATTTGCCACGGTCTCTGCCCCATGGACCCTTGCAGGCATTTGGAGGTAGGATTTCTGATGTAATAATAACACATTGTGGCATATAGATTAGAAAGCAGGAAATGAAACTAACTCCCCATTTGCAGACGACATGATTATCTATGTGGAAAATTCCAAGGAATTTATACACACGCACACACACACACACGAACTGATAAGTGAGTTCAGCAAGGTCACAGGTTACAATAGCAACACACAAGGACCCGTTAAACTTCAATATACTAGCAACGAACGGTAGAATCTGAAATTAAATACCATTTACAATTGCCAAGAAAAATGAAACACTTAGGCATAAATCCAGCAAAATATGACAAGGGTTCTACACTGAGAACTACAAAATGTTGATGAAAGAAATCAGAGAAGATCTAAATAAATGGAGAAATATACTGTGTTCAAGGATTGGAAGACTCATCATAGTAAAGATATCCATTCTCCCCAAGCCGATATACAGATTTAGTATAATTCCTATCAGAATCTCAGCAAGATTTTTTTTTTTTTTGTAGATAAAAGCAAGCTTATTCTAAAATGCATACGGAAAGGCCAAGAAACTAGAATTTGAACTTTTTGTAAAAGCCGAAGTGGGAGGAGTCATACTCCCCACTTTCAAGATTTACTCTACAGAAATGAAGACATTGTGCCTCTGCTAGAGGAACAGACACAGAGATCAATGGAACAGAATAGAAGACCCAGAAATAGTCACACATAAGCACAGCCCACTGGTTTTTTTGTTTGTTTATTATATATATTTTTTAAGATTTTATTTATTTGACAGACAGAAATCACAAGTAGGCAGAGAGGCAGGCAGAGAGAGAGGGGGAAGCAGGCTCCCCACTGAGCAGGGAGCCCAATACGGGACTCGATCCCAGGACCCCAGGATCATGACCTGAGCCAAAGGAAGAGGCTTAACCCATTGAGCCACCCAGGTGCCTGGTTTTTGACAAAGGTGCAAAAGCAGTTAAATCGAGGAAGACTAGTTTTTTCAATAAATGGAGCTGGAGCATTTGAGTAGTCACAGGGAAAAGTAAGAATAAATTTAATAAGCGAAGGGATGTCCCTCTGTTTGTTTTTTAAAAAGATTTATTTATTTATTAGAGAGAGAGAGCAGGGAGCGAGACGGTCTCAGGCAGACTCTGTGCTGAGAGAGGAGCCCCACACGGGGCTCAATCTCACAACCCTGAGATCACGACCTGAGCCGAGGGATGCCTGGGTGGCTCAATCAGTTAAGCATCTGCCTTCGGCTCAGGTCATGATCCCGGGGTCTTGGGATCGAGTCCCGTATTGGGCTCCCTGAGCCTGCTTCTCCCTCTGCTTGTGACCGCCCCCCATCTCTCTGACAAATAAAGAAATAAATACAATCTTCAAGAACAGCCCAAGCCAAAACCTTGAGTCAGACACTTAAGCGACCGAGCCACCCAGGCAGGCACCCCTCGCTCTGTTTTGTACACCGCTCTTTCCCAGGCACCGAGCATACTCATCGGCAGATAGTTAGTGCGTAGGATGTGCCAAAGGCTGAGTGGTTATAAAAGCATCGTGTTCCAGGGATAGGTGTTGCTATCATCCATATAATAGGAGGGACGTGTGGAGCACAGAGAGGTCAGGGAACTTGCCCGATACCACACAGCCAATACAGAACATACACGATTGCATGTGATCCTCCACTGATCTCCTCTGCCCCCTTTCCGCCGATGGAAGAAACTCAAGTTCAGAGAGACCGCCTGGATTTCAGAGGCCCCACAGCTAGCAGGAGCCAAAGCCGAAACCCAATCAAGACTCTGACCGACCCCAGGACACCTGCCCCTGCTTTCCAAAGCCTTCCCGGACCACACGCCGAGCGGCGCTGTCCCTCTCCGGCAAACCCTGTCTTCCCCAGTCGCTGCTCACAGCCTGCCGGCGCGCGTGGCTTAAACACCACGGCTCCCCGGGGGTGGGCTGGGGGGCGCATTTCACCGAGCCAGCTCATTTATTCATTAATTTGCTTTCCATATTTCCAAACAGAAAGCGGTCGTTCCAGGCAAGGCAAATCAATACTGTCCTCCGCGATTCATCTTCATTCGGACCACGTCCCCCCACGCTCCCCCTGGCGCTTTCCGCCCAGCCTCCTCCTGGTGGGCTCCTGGATGCTGACGGATAGGATTCTCGGAGGCAGCCACGCCACGTTAGCAGATTAAATCATTAATATCTGCATCGGTCATTTTTACGAGCCTCCCTTCCCCCAGACTCCTCACCACCCCGGTGCTGAGTACACTGTTGGCGAGCCGGGCGGGCCCGGGAAAGATGAAATCGCCGCTCCTGAGATGTTACGGGCTGCAAGCTTGGAATTACTGATCCTGCTTTTCTGAACTCAGGTATCCTGCCCCGAGTTGCAGAAATTCTTGAGATGGGGGATGGATATGGACTTGCTGGGGCCACTTGCTGTTTGCCACCGACTTTCCTTGTCTTCCTGCAAAAGGGGGGAAAGGCAGTCTCCTCACATTTGTTCGCAGACACGGTTTAAAATACGGCACTGACTCTTGGCCAACCCTTGCTAAGCACTATCCAAGCAAGCAACGCTCCTTGAGGCCTCCAGGCTCCTTGCAAAGGGAGGAGTGACCATGAACTCTTTCACTGGGGTCCTGCGGTTTCCCCCAGATCACAGGGGGCGTGAATGCAGGTGCGCCTAACTCCAGTGACCGTGCTCTCGACTGCGCCCACCCTCCCATCAGCTCCAAGAGTGCGCACGGGTAGAAAGAGAACAGACGTTCAGTGTGACGGATGGAATGTCTGTGTCCTACCCCACCAACGCACGCGTCAAAGCCCTAAGCCCTAATGTGATGGTACTGGAAAGGGGGCCCTATGGGAGGTCATTAGTCTAGGTGGGGTCACGAAGATGGGCTCTCCTAATGAGATCGGTGGCCTTTATAAGAAGAGGAAGCCACCAGAGCATGTGCTCGCACTCTCTCCCTCTCTCTCTCTCTCTCCACCGTGCGAGGACACCGTGAGAAAGCAGCCGTCTGCCAGCCAGAAAGAGAGCCGTCCCAGGAACCGGACCATGCTGCCACCTTGAGCTTGGCGTTCCCGGCTGCCAAAACGGGGAGAAACAAATCTGTGTGCTGAAGTCACCCAGTCTATGGTATTTTGTTAGAGCAGCCGGACAAAGTGGGCAAAGACATCATAAGCCTGACTCTGTGCAGGAGCAGGAGCTGCGGGTCAGCCCAGGGAGGCAGGGAAGACAGGGGCAAGAGGCTGGAAGCCTCACACCTTACCCTGCCCTTGCAGAGCCCACCAACCCGAACCTCCCCCACCCTCAAAGCAGGAGAGAACTGAAGGCCTTTCCTCTTAAGTTCTAGAAAGTTCAACTTTATTTCCGAAGAAGCAGACAATAAACATTTTAGGCTTGGCGGGCCACACCACTCTTTTACCAGGCTCAGGGTCTGCCACTATGGCACAAAAGTGGCCACAGACAACAGGGGGATGAATGGGCATGGCTGAATTCTTTTTTTTTTTTTTTTTAAGATTTTATTTATTTGACAGAGAGAGAGAGCACAAGCAGGAGGGGCAGGCAGACGGAGAGGGAGAAGCAGGCTCCCCGAACAGCAGGGGAACACCAATATGGGACTCAATCCCAGGACTCCGGGATCATGACCTGAGCCTAAGGCAGTGGCTTAACCAACTGAGTCACCCAGGTGCCCTACATGGCTGCATTCTAATCAAATTTTCTTTATAAAAACAGGCAGCAGGCCAGGTGTAGCCTGCTGGACATGACCTCCCATCCTGGGGGACGGGGATTTTAGGAGCAAGGGGTGTGTGATTTCTGGACCGGCGACCCTGAGCTGTCTTGCATCACACAGTGGGGCCAAGATGTAGGACATGTTGGCACAGGGAGGGGAGGACCAGAGCCCCCAGCAAACGCAGCCAGAAGAAAAGCAAATCCTCTTCTGTGGAGTGGAAGCCACTAGAATCAGCCAGGGTAACAGGGCAAAAAAGTCTCATGCTATTGATAAAATAAAATTAAAAAAAAAAAATAGTTCTTACAGCGGCAGAACAACACAACCATGGAAGGTGGAAGAAATAACCAGTGTTCACAGCTTCTGGCCCTGTGTTCGCTCTGGGGCTCCTTCTTACACAGCAATAGCTAACTGGCCGAGGAGACTGTGCCCCCCACTTGCTGTACCAATAATAATACAAGCATCTACTCTGTCTGCTCTTCCAAGTTCTTCATCAGGAACATGAGTATTTCACTCCTACCCTCACCCGCTGTTCCAGCAATACTCAGCACTGCTTCACACCCCTTTTCTGAAACTCTTCCTCCCCTTGGCTTTTGTGGTGCCAGAGTCACGTGGTTCTCTGGCTTCTTCCCTCTGCTCCCAGGCTGATCTGACTGCAGAGTTTGAACTCACTTCATCAGTGGTCAGCTAACTGGGATCCCGGGAACCCCGCAGTTCAGCGGGAAGCACCGGAGAACAAGGAAAAGCGCCCTGTATTCGGCCCCTCTCTTTGATGACACGTGTTGCCCCGGGAATCATGAACCCGTCTCTCCTCTCCTTATCCACAGCCTGCACCTGGAACCATGTACTTCAACTAATCTTGAACTTGGCTATCAACCTCTTCTTGACTTCCCTGGTTCCTAACCCTGCTTCCTGTCCAAGGCCTCCTGCTTACCGCTTGGATTTGAGACTCTCCGTGCTACCTTTTCATCTCTATCCTCGGACTTCTTTCCAGAACTTCCAGCCAGACTCACCCATTAGAGAAGACCTCTTCAGACTGACCTGTTCTTCTGACTGACACGGCTCCTTCCAGCGCCAGGACCCAGTGTCTGACAAACATCCTTGGTTCGTCCTACCCTGTGAGTGGGACTGGGGTCCCTGGTAACCTTTAATACTCATTACTAACCTTGGCAGCTGATTCAGTCTTCCTCTCCACCCCCAAGTCGTTGGGGACTTCGATGTCCAGTGCGAATGAACCAGTTCCCATCTTTACCTCCCTGGCCCTTAACCTCCCCATTCCAATGGCCTTCCATCGGCTTCAACCACCCACATTCCTGAGCGTGACATGCTCAAGCTTGAGCGTAAGTCCCAGTCTCCTCCTTCAACCAGAACCTCCCATCATTCCAGCCAAGTCCCCCCACTTAGGCTTGTACTCACAACCCCTTCCATCTCTTCCTGTTCCGCTCCCCACCAGTGATCCCCTCTCTTACTTGTATTTTCAGCCTCGTCCTCATTCTCACCGTTCAATCACGACAAACTATGTTCATTCAGTCTGGAAAAAATGAACCCCCCCCCCCAGCAGCAGACGCTCTCGGTGCCCTATCCACAGCCCCTCAGGTTCTACTGGTGGCATTAAGTCGATCCAATGTCCGAATGCCATCGCCTTTGTCTTGTCACCTGAGCACTTTATCTGGTGGCCAGAGCCCACGCTCCCCGTGCACGTGGCAGGCCAAGTGCCTGGGATCTAACACTTCCTTGGCCCCTGAGGTTCAGCCCTCACCCAAGGGTGGGAACTGGAGGATAAATTCTCCAGCCCCCTCGCCACATGGACAGGAACTCATGTGCGTGTCTGTGCTGTTTTCTAGAGCTACCCAGTGAGATTAAGCCCCATCTTCCCTCAGTGATTACTCCAACACTGGGCACACCATTTACTGACTTCCATACCTTTTATGTCTCACTTCTTCACTCTTCCACTGGTGTTTCCTGGGATCACCTCCAAAACAAACTTCTTGCACTTAATCCTGTCTTGGGTCTGCTCCATCCAACATCTCCTCTCTTGCTTCTCGGTCTTGTACACCATGTACATATACTCATCTTCCTGCCATTTAATCTGCAACCCACCACAGTCTGGGTCCCACCCCTGGTGTCTCAACAAAACTGTTTTTTTCTGAATGTATAGAACTGCCTTCCATTTTATTTGGCTCCCGCACAACTTTCACCGTGTTGCCCCACTCTTTCTTAGAACCCTCCCCTTGGCTTCATGATGCCACCCTCTCCGCTTTCTTCCTACCTCTCTGCCCGTCTCTGCTACCTCTCTACCTCTCTTCCCCATCAAGTTCTTTCTCAGCTCCTTGAAACTTCAGCTATCCTCTAAACATTGAGATTCCTGAAGACTCCCCCACCCTGGGCTGTCTTCTCCTCTTATTCTGACTTTACACACTCTCTTTGGATGCCAGTTCCAATTAGGAGTGACCGGTGACTTCCCAATGCTCTGTCCGCATAGAGCACAATTCCAAGTGTCAGGCCTCAACTCTAACTGCCAATCAAGTCCCTCCAAAGTGCCCTGAACCCAAATCATCCTTGCCTTGCCCATCTCTGATTAATGTCACAACTATCCACCCAGTCACGTAAGCTCCTTGGAGCCACCTAAACTGCTTCCCCTACTTCACCCAGGATGCACGATTCACCGCCCAGGCCTGACAGCCCTGTCTCTCCTGAACATCCCCCTTCTCCATCCCCATGGTCATGACCACAGGTCTAAGCCACATCATCTCTTGCTCTTTACCATTTCTCAGGCTCCACTGACTCTAACCCCACCCACCATCTACACTGCTGGCAAGGTAATTCCTTCCGAAGTGTAACAGGAACCCTTCTTCCCCTGCCTGAAACCCTTCCACGACGTCAGTACCCTCCGAGAAGACTCGAACCCATCATGGGTTTCCAGCCCCGTCCAGGAGCTCCCTCCGGCCTACTTCTCCAGCCTCGCCTCCCACCACTTTGCATGCTTTTTAGCCTAGTGACTCCTAACCCTGGCTAAACACTAGCATTACCTGGAGAGCTTTACCAAAATGCCAAAGCCTTGACAGCACCCGCAGACACACCGAGAGGTGAGGTGTAGGCACTGGTATATTTCAAAAGCCCCATGTATTTCTAACATGCACCCAGAGCGGAGAGGCCCTGCCCTAACCACAGTGAACAGCTTCAAGTTCCCCACTCCTCCCGTGTTCTCCCGTGCCTCGTGCCCACCCACCCCTGCTCCTGCAATACCGTCTTCTCTCTTTGCTTCACATGACTGACACCTAATTGTCCCTTAAAGCTCAGCTTGGAGGAAGCATCCTGACACCCAGCTTCCCAGTCTGAGCTAAAAGCTGTCCTCTGAGTTCTCACAGTCCCCTCTGCTTTAGCCTGTGTAAACATTTGCCACACTGAGTGTGAACTGTCTATAGCACCATGTCACCCCAACACCAGGGCTTACACAGTTAGTAGACTGTTAGGTGACTTAATACCTGTTTGTTGAATGAATAAATGGGCACCATTCCCTTCTGGCCATTGGGATAGGAAGTGTGTTATCTTTTCACTTTGCCCTCCTCCTCTTCTAGTTCAATGCCAATGCACATAGTAGGTGCTCAGTAAATATTTGTCGAGTGAATCAATGAATGAAGGAAACACAAGAATTAATGAATCAATGACACACAAGAGACAAGCATCCACCCCCTCCTCATCTTCCCAGGAGAGCTCTGGGGAGCAGAGACAAATCAAACTGAACTTCCTACAGTTTTACTAAAATGGAATTTGCCAAAGACGTCCTGAAAAATGGATTTAATTAGGCCCGTTAATAGGGGAGTCATTGGTGGCTAAGATTTAAAGCTGAGGCTGGAAAAGGTATCGATGATTTTACCATTTTAAATTATATAGGAGGTTATTTCTTAAGCCCGCCTTAATTAGAAAAATGCATCTCGACAGAACCTCAGCTTTGGAGGTAAATAAAGCCAAAGGTAGGGTTGAGATCTGATATTTCATCGAAATGGAGCACCAGGTATCACAGCAGAGTGCGAAGAGGCTCAGCCCAGGTGTGCTCAACCTGGAGAAGGGGATTAGTAGCATGGCACAGCCAGACCTCATTATGCTAACACTTGTCTGTACAACCCAATATGGCTTTTAACTGCAAGATACATCCAGGAGAGGAAGAGGTATGGTGGTCTCTAATGACAGCATGAAATTCCACGTAGGTTTTCAGAGCCCCGTGGATGTCGTGCATTCTGTTCTCCCCTTAGGCAGTCGTAGAGGTCGGAGTTCTAACGGGTTCGTTGATCAGTTCCTGGAAGGGACACCCCTTTATTCTTTAGCTTACCACTAGCAGAAATACCCAGCCATCCCAAGATTATGGGGCAGGTAAAAGCAGCTCTGTGCTGGCGCTCTGGCTTTCTTTAGACCCAAAGAGCCTGGAATACCCATTGGAAGACTTCCCTGGGAACCCAGGAAATGTCCTGATACATAACAAGGCATCATCCATTCTACAACACTTTATTGAATATCGGTAGGTGACAGGCACCATTCCAGGGCAGAACTGGGACTAGAATAGGACAAGAGGGGAACTCAAGTGCGAAGCTGAAGAGAGTGATTAAAAAAAAAAAAAAAAAAAAAAAAACTTCAGCAATCGGGATAACCAACATTTTCATGCAGTATCTTTAAAACTATAAATGAATGCAAGAGTATCTACAATGAATGAAGTAACCCAACTGTCGTCACAGAGAGGATCGAAGCCTGCCCTTGCAGTACCTGCCTCACCCGAGCCCGCTCTGGGTTCGAGGCACTGGGGATACAGCAGTGACCCGATCAAAGCCCGTCCCTCACATGAATGCCGGGATGCGTGGGAGGCCAAAACATGAACCAAATAACAGAGTCAAATATACAGGGCTGGTGACCGGTCTGAGGGGAGGGAAGTAAAGCAGAGAAGAGGGTAGTTCCGCTGTAAACATCCCCAAACCCCCTCCGCACCCCAGACTCTCTACTACCCAGTGTAGCAAAAGGCATAGGGACTCTTGGGTCACTCCAGGGACAGCTCCCAGTCCCAGGACCCACTTGCACGACATCTCAGGGCAAGTCTCTTGCTTTCCAGGCTTCCTTCTTGCGCTCCAGCCCCAGACACGAGGAAAACGAAAGTTCGTAACAACGGAGACATCTGTGAGCAATCGCTCTACAGGCAGCCCGGTGCCAAGCCCATGGCGTCTGTTCCCTCGGGTCACACTCACCGCAGGGCAGCGACAGTGGGTATTTCTACCACATGGCAAGCTGACCCCCGAGGTCGAGCAGCCTGCCCACGGGAGAGTGAGGGTTTAAGGTTCTGCAGGCCGAGTTCCCAGATGTGATGTTGGGCACCTCCAACGAAAGCCGGGTTCTGTGCCTAAGTGACCTTGAGCAAGCTCTCTGGATCTCTCTGAGCCTTGACGTCCTCATCCGCAACATGGGGACACTCAGGAGGCTCCCCCTCCCAGGACCACTGAAGCCAGGCGTCTGGCCTTGGGTGAGTGCCCCCTGAAAGTGAGCGGCCCCTCCTGCCCCTGCCCCAGCTGCGGTACCAGTCTCCAAGGCAACAGGGCAGAATGGGCGGGTGAAGTTCAAACGCAGCCCATTTCCTATTTTCCTGACAGCCTATTTCATGGATCACAGAGACGCAAGTACAGCTGCTTATTCAACAGAGGAAAGAATGAATTCATTTTCATTCCTTAATACCCGATGTGACCTATTCTCGGTTGATCTCTCCTTTCCAAGGCTGCAGCCCTTCCCGCGGACTTTCAATTTGGCCAGAAAAAGAAAATGTGCAGTCATGACAGAATATCCTGCCCGAAGAATGCTGGGAGCCGGAGCACCACCGTGCTGGTAATAAGTCCAAATGAAAGATATTATGTCACCTCGTTTGAATTAAACAGATGAACTATAGTCCTAGACTATTAAAAATGAACCAATCTGCTGGAAAGCTTCCAAAAGCTCAGCGTTCAGGGCCCCTAAAAGGTGCTCGGCTCTAGCGGGGTTTTATATCCTCATTTTCTGCCAATAATTCCTCCACTCTGCGAACGTGGAGGAATAATTTGATGAAAGGGAAGCTGGCCCTTCAGTGGTGGCCCCTTTCCAAGGACAGTCCTGGCTGCGCTAACTCGGGCCAGCCAAGTCCTCGCTGGTGCACCCTGCCTGGGAGCAGCCTGGGCGGGTGGGGTGGGGGGGTTAATTGAGAAGCTCCAGGGAGACACAGGGCAGGCGGCCAGGGCCCATCTGCAGCCTGGGTGATGCTTTCTCCTCCAGGAGTTAAGGGGTGCTCCCTACCTGCACCCCAGAAGCCCAGAAAGAGAGGCAGTCGGCAGTGTTGTCTCCATTTATAAACAAGGAAACTGAGGCACCAGAGTCCAGCATGTCTGGGGGCGATGGCTGCTGGGGACCCTCCCGATCCTGCTCTGCGATGCTGCGACCCTCTAGGTCCCTGAGCACGGGGCTCCCACACTTTCCACACCAAGCCTTCCACAAACCCAGCAGCCTGTCCCTCAAGTTCCTATCAGCAAGCCTAGAATGCCCAGGTGCCCCCTGGAGTACACTGGACCAGGAGCCAGAAGACTGGGTCAAATCCCAGCTCCGCTGCGTACCAGCCATGCGGCCTTCAGGAATCTCCTTCAGCTCACTGAGACTCAGTTTTCCCCACCTATAACTTGGGAGTTAAGACCGGGCTGTTCTCCAAAGCTTCCTCCACCCTGACACCCCACCCCAGCCCCAGAGTCCCACCAAACACACATTCAGAGCCCTCTGGCTTAAGGACTCAGCACCTGGGTGAGATAACCATAGTCTCTCATTTAATCTACTTCGAAATGCACAAAGTCTAGCTTGCCTTCCATTGATGATAAAGAGGTTTTATATCAAAACAGGATCAGTCACTGCTTTAGAGGCTCTCCATGTGTTCATTCAGCAGAACTTTCTGGAACATGGGAGCCTCTTCCAGGCTCTGGGGCCTCAGCAGTGTCTACACACACCCCCTCCCCAGCCTCAAGGCTATCGAGAGCTTTTACTGGCCCCCTTGCTCAAAAGAGGAAACCACGCTAAGGAGGTTTGGGTAAGGTGAGTGGCTGGCACAGCCAGTGGGACACAGGGCCTGTGCGGAATCCACGTGTGTCTGACCCCATAGCCACGCCACAGAGCCCTCAGCCAGAGCTGCCAACATGCCTAGGACTTGTGGGTAGTTTAAGCCCAATGGGGGGCAAGCCAGGGCCTCTGAGAATGGACGTCCCATGACTCGGCATCTCACTAGATGGTTCTCACTAGATGGTTCTGTGCCTTAGATCATCTGAGGAGGCATCTCTTCCTCTTCCTCTTCACCGTCCTGCCGAGTAGAATCAGTTTCCAGGGGTCATACTGATGAGAGTGACTTCAGCTCAGGTTAGGATGGCCTGCTTCTCCCAGGTGACTCAGGACCATTCAGGGTTTTTGTTGTTGTTGTTGTTGTTGTTGTTTAAGATTTTTTTTTTAATTTTTTCAATTTACTTATTTTCAGAAAAACAGTATTCATTATTTTTTCACCACACCCAATGCTCCATGCAATCTGTGCCCTCTATAATACCCACTATCTGGTACCCCAACCTCCCACCCCCCCGCCACTTCAAACCCCTCAGATTGTTTTTCAGAGTCCATAGTCTCTCATGGTTCACCTCCCCTTCCAATTTCTCCCAACTCCCTTCTCCTCTCTAACACTCCTTGTCCTCCATGATATTTGTTATGCTCCACAAATAAGTGAAACCATATGATAACTGACTCTCTCTGCTTGACTTATTTCACTCAGCATAATCTCTTCCAGTCCCGTGAATGTTGCTACATAAGTTGGGTATTCATCCTTTCTGATGGAGCCATACTCCATAGTGTATATGGACCACATCTTCCTTATCCATTCGTCCGTTGAAGGGCATCTTGGTTCTTTCCATAGTTTGGCGACTGTGACCATTGCTGCTATAAACATTGGGGTACAGATGGCCCTTCTTTTCACGACATCTGTATCTTTGGGGTAAATACCCAGGAGTGCAATTGCAGGGTCATACGGAAGTTCTATTTTTAATTTTTTGAGGAATCTCCACCCTGTTCTCCAAAGTGGCTGCACCAACTTGCATTCCCACCAACAGTGTAAGAGGGTTCCCCTTTCTCCACATCCTCTCCAACACATGGTGTTTCCTGTTTTGTTAATTTTGGCCATT
Organism: Mustela putorius furo; assembly: GCF_011764305.1. Lineage (NCBI taxonomy): Eukaryota > Metazoa > Chordata > Mammalia > Carnivora > Mustelidae > Mustela > Mustela putorius. Next base: position 2,587,948 of record NW_025422174.1, on the reverse strand, counting down.
CTAACTGGTGTAAGGTGATATCTCAATGTGGTTTTAATTTGAATCTCCCTGATGGCTAGTGATGATGAACATTTTTTCATGTGTCTGATAGCCATTTGTATGTCTTCATTGGAGAAGTGTCTGTTCATGTCTTCTGCCCATTTTTTGGATATGTTTGCCTGTTTCGTGTGTGTTGAGTTTAAGGAGTTCATTATAGATCCTGGACATCAGCCCTTTGTCTGTATTGTCATTTGCAAATATCTTCTCCCATTCCATGGGTTGCCTCTTTGTTTTTTTGACTGTTTCCTTTGCTGTGCAGAAGCTTTTGATTTTGATGAAGTCCCAAAAGTTTATTTTCGCTTTTGTTTCCTTTGCCTTTGGAGACATATCTTGAAAGAAGTTGCTGTGGCTGATATAGAAGAGATTACTGCCTATGTTCTCCTCTAGGATTCTGATGGATTCCTGTCTCACGCTGAGGTCTTTTATCCATTTTGAGTTTATCTTTGTGTACGGTGTAAGAGAATGGTCGAGTTTCATTCTTCTACATATAGCTGTCCAGTTTTCCCAGCACCATTTATTGAAGAGACTGTCTTTTTTCCACTGTATATTTTTTCCTGTTTTGTCGAAGATTAATTGACCATAGAGTTGAGGGTCCATATCTGGGCTCTCTACTCTGTTCCACTGGTCTATGTGTCTGTTTTTATGCCAGTACCATGCTGTCTTGGTGATCGCAGCTTTTTAAGATTTTATTTATTTGACAAAGACAGATCACAAGTAGGCAGAGAGGCAGGCAGAGAAAGAGAGAGGGAAGCAGGCTTCCTGCGGAGCAGAGAGCCCGATGCAGGACTCCATCCCAGGACCCTGAGATCATGACCTGAGCCAAAGGCAGCAGCTTAACCCACTGAGCCACCCAGGCACCCCAGGACCGTTCAGTTTTAAGACAGCAAGACCCACATCCCAGAAACCCCCTCGGTCACATGCTGGACAGAGACATCAATTCCCACAGCCTGGTTACTGCCCTGGATCCGTGTTCAGTGGCCTCTGAACCTCTGTAGCCAGAGAGGGCTGGCTCTCTGCCATCCTCAGCCTCGGGGGGCACTGATCTCCCTCTGGTGGTCTCCCGAGACCCACTCCGCTCAGGCCTTGTGTGCTGCCTGAGGTGGACAAGGCAAAGCCGCCTGGCATCTAGCTCTGGGAGTGTTGACCTCGCCCCACCTGGCAGCCTGAAGACCCCAGAGCAGGAGACACGGCTTTCTCTCAGAAGACCTTCGGGCCCAAATCATGACCCCGCTGTCCGGTCAGGACTCGGCGGCTGCTGTCTCTTTGACCTCATCTCTCTATGCGATTTGCCGAGCAGGTCCTCCCACAACCTTAGGGGAGCACAAGGCTGGCTCCGGACACTTCGTGCTACTGAGTGCTTACTGGGCTCATGGAAACTTCATGACAACCTAAGAAACAGTCAGCCTTCGGACAAGGCTATTTTAGCAGACAGGCCTCCATCCAAGCCCTCTTGACCCTCTGGGGTCACAGTCTCAGGGACAGAGGGTGCTGAGGGACAGCTTCTCATTCAAGCACTGTGTCTGCTACCCTTCCCCACCAGCCCCTCTGCCTCAGGGCTTCCTCAGGCACCCCAGAGGCTTGCTCAGGGAGCCAGCGGCGAAACCTCCAGGCTCAGCTGGAGATGTGCTCCACACAACCCCTGACAGGCCCCGAAGAAGGGGCCAAGTTCTCGACGACGCCCCCGTGACTGGCTTTCCTGCTCTCCCTGCCCTGCTGCCCCGTCTCTTCACCGGGCTTCCTGGGACCACCTCTCAGATGAACCACTGGCTCCAAGTCCATGCTTCCGGGCTGCTTCTGAGGGAACCCAAACTGGGACAGAAAGGTTAGGGCACTTGCCCAGGATCCCACAGCTGAGAAGGGGAACAGCCCGGATTTGAACTCAGACCTCTGGCTTCAGATGCTGAGTGCTCGCTTAGTTTGCTGCACGGTTCCAGGCTTGACCTAAGGAATCCTGGTGTCCCTCCTCCTCCTCCTCAGCCTCTCCTTTCCCTCCCTCACGCACGGAGTCCACAATGAGGGCACAAGACAATTGTTTTGCCCCAGATTACGGGAGCTGGGTGACCGAGCCCTGAGCTTTCAGTCACCCCAGTCTCCTCCCGTTTCCTGGCACCCCCCACCCCTCACCCCGCCCATGTGGGGGCAAGTCCGTGACCTCATCTTTGGCCGAAGCTGACCATTCCAAATGGCCAGGTTTTATGACCAAATAATGCAGGCCACAGATCGCACGGTGATTCAGTCCATCCCGGGGCTGAACCTCACAGAAACATTCAGAAAGATGAGGCCCCAGGGCTGGAGAAAAATGTCTGTTCTATTCATTACGTGCAATTAAAACAAGTCGAAGCTTTCATAGTCTGTTTGGGACAAGACTTCCCAGAACTTCGCAGGGGATATGTCCTGTGAGAGACACACGTAAAGGGAGGCTTACTGCGAGGGAGAGGGGATGACCTACGTGTCCATCAGTTGGAACAGATGAATCAGGACATTCACCAGGAGCATACTCTACGGCAGTGACAATAAACCTGAGCCGCGCACACTGCCCGGATGAGTCTCACACGCGTAACATGGAACATAAGTTGTAGACGCGTATAGAACGCCCTTTATATCCAGATTAATAGCATGCGGAACAACTCCATGTTGGTTCAGGGATACGTCCTTCTATACTCTAAGTATTAAGACGTGCATCAGATTCAGTGATGGGCAGGTGATTCTGGAATGCCACAGAGACACGCCTTGGGGAGGGGTACATGGGTTTGGAGGTTTATCGGTTTTGTCTTCTCAAATGGAGTGATTGGCACCTGGGATGACACGGGTGTGCACCTTACTCCTCCCTTTTTGTCTTGTAGACCTTAAATGATGTTAAGAGCTGGGGGGGGGGGGTCAATCACATGATTAACCCAGAGGAAGAATCACCCTTCCTCCTGGACAGATCACTCGTCCAGGTCATGGCTAGGCTGACTCTCTTTGTTTAGCTCCCTGGAGAAGGTTACAAAGTCCAGGGTCCTGCCATCAGGGACCCAGGTCCAGCCCCGGCAGCCACCTGTTCAAGTGCCAAGTGCACCTAAGTAGGGAGGTGCCCCCCACTTTGGGCCCCCAGGAATGCCTCTCACTATCCCCATGACAAGTGGGCGGTCAGGAGCGGGGCCTCGGGGCACACAGAGGACGAAAGGAGGTCACATGAGAACTCGTGGGCCAACGTCCAGCACGGACGATCAACGGGTCCTCCCACCGCGCCGGCACTGGTCTGGGGAGCTCCCCGTGCTCACCGACCGCGCTGGACTCCCCTCGCAGCCCGGGAGCACGCAGCAGCACTCCGCAGGGAACAAAGGCAGATCCCCATCCACGTGGGGTCCTGGTTCTGGGGTTTCAGAAAGTGTGCGTGTTTATATTCCCTTACGTATGTCTTCACACGGATATACCTACACACGTACATGCATATGGATATACACTCTGATGTGTGTATTTGCCTCTACACATATTCTTGTGGATTCCCATATAAACACACACACCGTGAATGTGTTTGCACACACACACATATGTACTTATGTGTATATTTGTATATGTGTGTGTGCCAATATGTTCTGTCTTAAAGTAAAAGGGTCTGTGAGGGCCTTTGCTGGAGGCTCTGGGCAGACCCTAGCCAGGGCCCCCTGCCAGTCCTTAGGGTATCCCTCCAGGGAGCGTTCTGGCCAGCGCTGCTCCACTTCCCAGGCCGGGAAGCTGCGGTCTGAGACGTTAGGTTGGTCACATTACGTCACCCAGGTGGAGGACACAGGCTGTGACCCGCCAACATGCCAGAGCCCCAAGCCTTACGGAGAGGGACAGCTACGTTACTCACGGCCCCTGCCCGGGCTGCCCTCCCACTTGCGCCTTGCCCCCGAGCCTGTGCCCCCCCCACCCCGTCTCTCAACTGTGAGGTCCACCAGGGAGGGACTTCTTCCTGGCCGTCTCTTGAGGGTCTCACAGGGCACTTTGCATTTATTTCCTCTCAGTTAATGCTTGCGGAGGATGTGATCCCCACCACCCATGTGGGGCATCGTTAAAAGCACAGCTCCCAAGTGGGGAAGCTGAGGCTTGAATTCATGTTGATCTGATTTCCAAACCACTAAGCTCTGCCCCTCCTCGGGCATTAGCGAGGTGCCCACCACTCCACCTGCTTCACAAGGAGGCTCTGCCGTTTCTAGAAGGCCATCTAGCCCCAGACCCAGAGGCCCCTGGACCCCACAACTGGCCTTGACATCCAGTCCCTCGGCAAGCCTGTCCCCACTGCCCCCCACATGGCAGCCTGTTCAAACTCCAGTCCAGGGGCGCCTGGGTGGCTCAGTGGGCTAAAGCCTCTGCCTTCAGCTCAGGTCATGATCCCAGGGTCCTGGGATCGAGTCCCACATTGGGCTCTCTGCTCAGCGGGGAGCCTGCTTCCTCCTCTCTCTGACTGCCTCTCAGCCTGCTTATAATCTCTGTCTGTCAGGTAAATAAAATCTTAAAAAAAAAACAAAAACAAAACCTCCAGTCCACTCATCACTACTGAAGCAACAGGTCCCAGCGTCCCCAGGGCTGCCCCTGTGACCTCTCCTCTTCGGGCTAGTTGGCTCTGCCTGCAGGACAGTGGCCTGCAGTGGTCACATGCGCAAACAGCATCCGGGCGGGGCAGTTCTGGTCTGACCCCCAACCTGGGCAGGGACAAGGACACCTCCCTCAGGTGGCTTCAGGTGCAGGCAGGAAGGAGAAGGCTGGACCCAAAGGATAAAGAGGTCCCCGAGATGCCTTCCTGAGACTTCAAGAGCAACCGAGAGAGACTTCCAGGAGAAGAGTGCTGGGCCAAGCCATGGCCGTTGACACGGCCTTGCCTTATCCACAGGCTACTCCTGACTCTGCTGCCACATGAGCCAGGGAGTAGGAGTGGTCTGGTCCCTGCACAAACCCCCAGGGATCCCCGCCAGTCCTCTGGCCCATGTGCACTGTGCCGGGGGCAGGCGGGATGGGGACAGGAGCGAACATGAGTCCCCGTAGGCTCCCCATTTGTCCCCAGCATTGGGGCTCCCGCCCTGCTTTGGACTCATCCAGGGCCAGAGCCAGCCCTGAGCCCCAGCCTGTGTGCCTTGAGCCCGGCCCTGCCTCTTTCCTACCAGCCCCCTAACGCCAGACCCGGTCCCCGCTTTTCACAACAGATGGATCCCACCACAACACCTCCTCTGAGATCGCTGCTAAGCCCTGCATCTGTCCTTTCCCTCGTGGTCCCTAGCAGGGAACGTAAGGAAGGGACAGGGAGCCAGACAGCTATGAGAAGCCCCTCATATCCCAGAAGGATCAGAATTTCTACAGCAAAAGAGACGCCTCTGTGTACAGCAGAGAGATGCTGAATGGCCCTGGGGCAATGGGAAAGGAATTCCTAACAGATGACAGTGATCATTAGTGCTGACGCGCTGATGACTGCCAAGGGGCTGAGGCACTCTCCAAGGAGTGCCTTCCTCCTCCCAGCCCCTGCATCCCAGACAGAGCCAGCCAGCCCTCTCCAGACCCATACCATCAGGCCAAGCACCAGGGCCAGCTGTATCCCAAATGCTAAGGCAAGAGTGGAGCTGAATCATCATGCTTCTTGATCTTTGGAGGATCAGGGATACCCTTAAGACTCTGACAAAGGCTGTGACTCCTTCCTGGTGGGAAAGCAGGAGCCCATCGCAAAGTCTGCTACAGTTTCAACAAATTTCCCCTTAGAACTCACCTATGACACCTTAAAGGGTCAATGACTTTTGTTTTAATTCATTCAGCCATTCAGTGGAAATCTCTTCAGTGTCCGCTAATAAGTGCCCTGGTGGGTGTTCTACAATATTTGAGCATCTACAATACTACTTAGCCAGGGTAGCCCGGCAGAATGCTCTACCAGCAGCACATTTGGCTGAGCCTCACCTCCTGGCACCATAGTTCTCAGCGCTGGCTGCACGCCAGAACCCCTGGAGAGCAGTTTAAAATTCTCATGCCAAAGCCTCACCCAGATCATTTAACTCAGAACCTCTGGAAGTGGAACCCTAGGGCTGGTTGGGGATGCAACCAGGGGATAGAACCACTGCCCAGGAAGATCCATTTTTGTTTGTTTGTTTTTTTAAGTTCCCTAGGTGGTGGGGATACACACCCTAGAGCAGTTAATTCATGCATACATTCAGCAAATGTCTAATGAGCATGTACTATATCCCAGGCAGGATGCTGGGTGTGGGGGGGGGGCACAGCAGAGAATGAGAGATCAAATTTTGGCCCTTGCAAAGATGATATTCAAGCAGAGGGAACCAGCAATAAGTCACCAACACATAAAAAGATATGCAAATTGTGTTTCGTGCCACAAGGCTCATAAATTAGGAAGTGACATGAGGAATAATACAGGGACCTTCTTGTAGAAGCCAGGGACATTTCGTAAGGACCACTGGATCTGAAGCTTGGAGGCCAAGGGGCTGAGGGAAGAGGTGGTGGGAAGAGCCAGTCCAAAGGCCCTGTGGCAGGTCAGAGCTCAGAATAGGAAAATGGCCAGTGTGACCCTGCCTCGAGGTGAGGAAGGGTGTGATGTGGGACCAGGCTGACAGAGAGGAGCCAGACCAGATCTGGCAAACGACCTAGGATAAACTCCTGTCATATTCTCTCCAGTCCTCCCAGTGGTCTTGGCATGGAGTACGTGTCTCAGAAGAAGTGACACCCTAAAGAAATACAGCTCAGAAGGAGCTTGGCTGGGATGCACAGCCAGGTCTCCTGGAATGGCAAAGCAGAGGCCACAGGCCCTGCAGTAATTAATTGTCCCTAGGATGGTGGTTCTCGCCCCTCGCTGCCCACCTCCAGCCTCAGCCCCTGATGCTACTGCGGGGAGGGGGAGGGCACTGTCCTTCCCACCCCCACCCCACCTCATAATCCCATCACCGTGGGAACAGAGCCAGCCAATCAGAAGGCTCCCCTTTGCAAGGCCACCCTATAAATTGAGCCTCCTCTTCCCAGATGAACCAGACCCGCCTACCACTCATAGGCCTCCCAGGGCCCCCTCCCCCTGGATAAACCAGATCAGTTGCCCCCCACCTTCCTCCAGGGTAGTAACGGGGAGTCTGCTGCCTGGGATGTTCAGGACCAAGCTCCAGGCCTCCTAGCCCCCAGCGTAGAGCCCCAGCCCCCAGCGTGGCCACACCATGACACAGGAGCAACTCCAGGGCCCCTGAGACTTTCGGCAGGTAACCTGGGAAACCCGTGGACCAGCGAGAGCGGCTTGCTGAGCCTGCGACAGCCCAGCGAGGAGAAATGCAGGGCAAGTGACGCCAGCCTGTTGAGCAGCGGGTACGCAGGTGATGAGGAGAATAGTGAGGTCAGCCTGGTGGGCGGCACTCCCACCTTGAGGTTGCAGAGAAGGCTCCGCGCCCCGGCGGTCAGCAACCCAACCAGACAGCTGTGCGCCGTCTACTCGCCTAACCAGATCAGGAGCCGGCTGGCCAGCCGCACCTGCAGCAGCAAGCAGCCTGGAGGGGAAAAGTGAGACCAGCCTGCCCGGCAGCGGCAGCAGCAGCAGAGCCAGCAGCCTGACCAGCATGAGCTTCATCAGCCTGGGCAGCAGCGCCCTGAACTACCAGGTGAGCAGTGGGCTGCTCAGCTCCGCCAGCAGCCTTCCCGCCAGCCAGGCCAGCAGCTGCCAGAACATCCCGGTGGACGGTAATGTGCAAAGTGCTGTGAAAAGTCACACCAGTCTTCCGGAGGACAAGTCTGGGGGCAAGGTCAAAGCTGGTGACCAGGCCGCCGAGGGGAAGCAGCCCGCCCAGAGGTGCATGCCTTTATGAGCTGGCTCGCTGGCCACCAGGTTCTCAAAAAATACAGACATGATGACCCAGCAAGGATAGACTTCACCCAGAGTGGTTATGGTAAAAAACAAAGACCTTTAAAAAAGTAGACACTGTGTCAGAACCATGGATAGCGCCATTCATAGCCATGACCAGCAGGCGCCAGGTGGCGTGTAGTGAGCACTATTGACACGGAGCACTATCTCCTCAGACAATCAGCAAGCCACAGTGAGACAGTCTCTACTGAGAACCACTGTTGGGAAGAATGGCTGTATGAAGAGCCATCGGTGCTGGGTCCCCCTGTATCCGCCTGCACTGGCCAGACCACCGTGAGCCCTGGGGACAAACCAGTCCTAACAGGATCCATCAATGGCAAAGCCATCTGCATTGAGAACCATTGTAGTGGGATCACTGGTGCCAAAACCCATCGGAGGGGTCAGCTGTGACCAGCAGCAAATACGAACACTATTTAGAACCATCTGAAGTTAGAAACTCCCATGGAGAATCCATGCTAAATGATGAACACCATCTATAACCAAACCAATCATGATAAGCTCCAAGCTTGAACAAGCCCCAGCCTCGGCTGCGACTGTCTGCAGTCCAGAGCCAGCTGAAGGAAGCACCATCTGTGGGGACCCACAGCCCTGGGGGAGCTGGATCCCCACCCAGCTCTGGAAGAAGAGCTGCTCACAAGAGCCAGCAGCATCCTCCAAGTGAGCTTGCCCTTTCATTTCGAGCACTGTTTCCGGGTTGCTTCGGCCCAGAGTCTTCCCAGGAGCAAACGTTCCCCGATGGCCCCATCTGTCTCCACATGCATCTCAGGGGAGGTAGAGACAAGAAAGGAGGCCAGAAAGCGTCTTAGTTGACATGACTGGGACAGTGCTTCCTACAGGAGGGCAATGCCATGATCCGTGCTTCATAGTGACAGAGACCAACCCAGCCAAGAACGGCCGGGATGAGACAGCTCTGCCATTTAGCACACATTTCCTAGGTGGGTGGGAAGGCTTGAGACCTCCGTCTACCCCTTCTCAAGACACTAAAGTCCTTCCCTGGGGGATGGCCATGCAGACCTTGAGGAGGGAGTGTGTCCACAGAGGGACGGTGGTCAGAACAGTCCTGAAGACATCCACTAGGTTCTAGAAGGAAAGCAGAGGGGACACCAAACACAATAAATGGTGTCTGGAGAGGCTATACGTGTGTGTCTGTGTGTGTGTGCCCGCCGAGGTCACAGGGACAAACGCAAACCCACCAAGGAACCATGTTGAGAGGAGGGCTCAGCTGCCAGCTCTGCGTACCTCTAAGCGGGTGGTCTGGGGCAAAATGCTTATAATTAGTGAGCTCAGTTTCCTCATCTGGAAAATGGGAACAATTACCTCTATTTCATACACACGGTTATGTGGGAACAATAACCTCTATTTCACACGGTTATGTGGGTTACATGAAAATGCATATTAATTACCTGGAGAATAGTACTAAATGTGTGTTTCCTCTCCTGTCCTCACTTGTCTGTAAGATGGCCACAGACATGGTTTCTGCCTTGCGTTGCTCCCAGCACACAAAAGATCATGACTACTAACATAGATGATGTATTCCTGACCACATTAAAAATAAAAAAAAAAAAAACAGACGGAGCCATAGCATCTAGTTAGAAGTCAGAATGGATCAGCAGATGGTTTGCTGGGTTTCAGGGGTCAGTGTTTCTGGGTTTCAGGGCACCACGTGTCTAGACCGATAGCACCCTTCCCCTCATGCTTCAGTGCCTTCGAGTACATTCTCCCCTACTTTGTGCAGGCAAAATCACTCCTCAGGAGCCCAGCACCCATGACCGAGGCAGACCAGAGGGGCTCCCTGCCCCCAGCCCTGCCTAAGGGAGCCCCTGTCCATAGGCAGGCCCTGGGTTGGAGGTGGGGGAGCTTCTGGGGAGGCTCTGCGGCTGCCTCACCTCCCCGCACCCCCATCGCTGCCTTGCTGTCCTGTCTCAGCTTCTGTGTGCCCTCTATCCTCCTCTGAGACAGAGGCCAAGCTGTAGGCAGAGCAACGCTGGACAGCTGGAGACCTCAGACTGGAGCCACAGACTCCCTGGACCCCGTGGCCAAAATGAGCTCACCCCCTTCTCCTGACTCCCCTCCCCTGACCACTGCCCCCTGCGTCCCTTCTCAGCAAACGACGTCATCCCACCCCATTGTTCCAGCGGGGACCCTTGTCACACTGGACCCCACCTGCCTCAGCCTCATGTCCCATCAGTCCCTAACACCTCCCCTCCCCTACTGCTGCACCCCCCGCAATCCAGGTTGTCCTCTTCCTCCCAGACCAGTGGTTCCCAGCCCTGGCTGCAGAGTAGGACCACCTGGGGAACCCTTACAAGATACAGATGCACGGGCATCAGTGGTGTTTAAAGTCCCTTGGGTGATGACATTGTCCCTTCTGGTCTGGGAAGCACCACCGCCCTCGCTCCGCTTCCCTCGTGAATGCACTTTCCACCCCTGGGGTCTAAAATGGACACCTGCATGGACCAGAAGGCTACACAAGGGAGTAGGTATGGGGCTCAGGCACACTGGCGGACATGTACCCTGTCTAAAGAGAAGCCAGAAATCCAGAATTCTCTATGTAAGATCTCCTGATGAACAATCGCCACAAATTCAAATTCTTTCCCGAAAGAGGGAGGGGCAGGTGAAAATTTCTGAAGGCCGTCTCAGGACCACACACTCAAAGGCTTCTGCTTCTAAACAGAGAACGCAGATATCTTTCTGGAACAAAAATCTGCATATATCCCTTAAACGCTTAAAAACTTCTGAATCTTCCCAGTGTCCAAAGGATTAGACACGGCATTCAAAGCTCTTCAACAAACTAACCTATGGTTAGCTTCCCTGGACTCCTGCTACTTCCTCCAAAACCTCTCTGTATGTACCACCTCACACCTGTCATAACGCATGTGGTAAAATGTCCCCTCCGTTGCCCAGCTCTATGGATTTCTGACGAGCAGACGTAGATGGGCCAGCATCTGCCACCACAGCCTGAACACCAACTAGTTCCACTGCACCCCCAAAGTCCTCCTCTGCGCCTTTTGGGCAGTTCCTCCCACCCCAGCACCGCTGACCAGTTTTCTGCCCATACGGTTTTCCAGAACACCACGCACGTGGGATCACGCTGTACACGGGAGCCTTACAAGCCTGACCACCTCCGCAGAGCCATTTATGACTCAACCATGTTGTTGGTTTAGTGCCGGCCCATCAGCTCTCCGGTTGAGAGGCACTGGGTTCTTTCCCAATCGGGGTGGGGGGTAGGTTGTTGCGAAGCGAGTAGTAAACATTTACATAAAGGTGTTTGTATGAACAGAAGTTCATCGTCTCGTCTGGGTGAATTCCCACGGGTAGGACTGCAGGCTGGGACGTGCGTCTGGCGTTGTTAAGAAGCTGCCCGGTCACTTTCTGAAGGGACCAGCACTTCGTCTTTGTCCAAGTCTGCATTTTTCATCCCGCTCTCAACGTCTCTGTTCATTATCTTAACAAGAGGTCCTTTGTCTCAGTCTCCCACTGTTAACTGTTTTCTACAAGGGGAAACTGAGGCACACAGAGGCCTACTCTGTGTGTGGGGGGGGGGTGCTGGGATCTGAACCCTGGCAGTCTGGCCCCTGACTGTGAACCTCTCTACCCTGCCCTCCCTGCTTTGGATATTTAGGGTCCTGCCATGCCCAGGTGACAGGCCAGCCCCAGACACAGAGCTCCTGGCCAGCTGTTTCTTGTCTCGAGTCCCTTAAGTGTGGCACCTCTCACTGCATGTGCCTGCCTCCCTGAGGACAGGTGTCCCTCCTCCAACGCCTGTCATTGCCCAGTCAGTGGCAGCGGTGGCTGACGAATGAATGAATGAACGGACAGCTGAGAGACAGTGAGTGAAGGATAAATTGCTGAATCAGGTAAGAGAAAAAGAAAAAAGGTAGATCCTCTCTACGACTTGCACTCTAGTAACTACATCCCACTGTCCCAAAACAAACGTAGTTCAGGATCCAAAAATTAAACACTGTTCGGCGTGCACGCCTGAGCCTCGGGCACTGCTCTACCCTTCTCTCACTGTCTGCCCAGCAGATCCGTCTCCACTCGGCTCTCTCCCACCCCAGCACGGGGGATGCAGCAACACTTGAAGCAAGAACCATTTTTCAAGCAGGCACGGTGATTTTTTCTTTCCTGTCCACTAGCTTGGTGTTCAGGGTGCGCGGGGTTGGAATGATGGGTTGGCTGCAGGCACTGGCTCCTGAATTATTAACTGCGCCGGGGAGAGAGCGGCTTACAAAAGCTGTCCGTCCAGCAGCCCAGGCGGCCCCCAGACTTCAAACAGGCCTGGAGCAGGGAAACGGGAAGGGGAGGGACTCGGCTGGTGGGCCCCACACGCTGACCAGATCTGAAGCCTCTCTCCCCGAGCGCTCACTTGGCCTCCATAGCCTGGCCTGGAAAAAGTTTCTTTTTCTTGAGTTCTTCACACCACAGTTCTTGCTCTGTGGATGGCGGATACCTGACATCTCCCCTCCTGTCCGCCGCAAAACCATGGGCAAAAACGGATTGAGTCTAGGGATTAAGGGTCACTCTGAGCCAGGGGCTTGCTGGGTAAGCCAGACCCTTGGCCTGTGGCTCACTGTGGGCAGGGAGTAGAATAGGGTGCCCGAGTCTGGGTCTCTAGAAGCAGAGCCCGAGATGGGTGTTCTTGTAAGATTTATGGAAAAGGTGTTCCAAGGAGAAGGGGGGTAAGGGACACAGGATGGGGCTGGAGACTGGCTTCAGGCAGAACGCAGGGGGAGTTCTGGAGCTTCTAATGCAGCTCTGAGTGGGTCTTACCATCTATCAAATGGAGGCAGGGCCTTTGTACCCCCACACCCTGAGTGAACACAACCTCCTGTGTGGATCAGCTCCAGCCCAAACAGGCAACTCTCCAGAGAAGGGAAAACCAGGAGCCACTACAGAGCCACGTGGGGCAGGTAGTCCAAACTGGTATGGTGTCTCCACAGAGTGATCAGGACCCCAGCTCTTCTGGATCTCCATTCCACCCTCCTTAGGATGAGGTCCCCACCCTCATGGTCCAATGTGGCTGCCCAAGCTCCAACAACACATGTCCATCCAACACAACAAGGAGAGCATGGGGAGGAAGGAGAGAAGAAAAACTTGACCCTTCTTTTATAAGGAGTCTCTCTAAAAGTCTCACACAACACAGCCACATGGAGCTGTTAAGGAGGGAAGGAAATCCAGCCTTTATTCTAGGAAGCGATGTGGAGGAATAAAAACAGGTTTTTTGTTACTAATAACAGAGGAAGGAACAGATACTAGGTAAATACTGCCTCCCAACCGTTCCCTCTAAAGAAGCTAAAGGACCTTTTAACCGTCTAAAAAAAAAAAAAAATCAGTCTTCTACTTAAAATCTTTGCAGTAGTTAGCAAAAATGACCCAAATTCTTGGCAACTCCTCACACGGAGAAGAGGAGTCTACTTCTCCATGCCCTGAATGGGGACCCATCTCGTGATTTGCTCTGACCAACAGGATGAGATGCTTGGCACTTCTGGGTCTAGGCCTTAGGAGGCCTTGTGGCTTCTGTGCACATGCTTTACACTCTGCAGCCATCCTGTGACCAAGCCTGGGCTAGCCCGTCACAGGAGGAGAGAGGCCATCATGAACCAGCCAGCCCCATGTGACCACCAGCTGACCACAGACACATGAACAAGTCCACCTAAGATCAGCTGGGCCTGACCCAGACCAGAGGATCCCCCAGCTGAGCCCAGCACAAACTGTTGCCCTATAGGCTCCCGAGCTAAAGAAGACAAGGTTGCTTTAAGTCATTAAGTCATTGTAAGTTTGGGGATTGTTTGTTACATAGCCAAAGCTGACTGAGAGCACTCTGATGACCTTCTCTTGCTCTCAGGATAAAGACCAAAATCCCCACCACCACCACCAAGGGTCTGGCCTTTGCTCCCAAACCATGCCCCTCTCTGTGGGGCCTTCGCTTCCGCAGACCCGCTGACCCAGTACCTTTGCAGCTGCAAGTCCTCAATCTGGAACATGCTCTGCCCCTCATGTGGTTACTGCCCGCTCTTCCTGCAGACATATACTCATGCGTCCCTTCCCTGCCCCCCGCCCCACCTATCCGCTCTCCCCAGAACACACTCTCAGGCCACCATGTCCCTCTCTTTCACAGCACTTAGGGCTGGTCGTCACTTGACAATTCCTTGTGTGGTTCTTGGATTGAAATCGGCCTCACCCACAAGTCTTCAACTCCATAGGAACAGGGACTGGGTCTATTTTACTCACGTTTATGCCCCTGGAGCCTAGAACAGTGCATTTTCACAGTGAGTGTGACATTATGTCGCCAGCTTCTAGAAGCCTGCCTTGTACACAGTAGGTGCTCAATACACACTTCGGAAGGAAGGAGTTGAATCTGAGCACTGTGAAGGAAACTGGTCAAACCTCAATTGTAACGTTAGCTCTCAAAATATGAAAGGGGACAAAATGGGAGCCAACAGAGGTTGAAAGTGGCTCACGCACACACACTCATCAAGTCTATCAAGGTCATGTACGTGACTGTCAACAGAGTTCCCTCTTGGGCTCATCCAAGGCCTCACCTCAATGGATGTCAGTCGTAGACCATGAAAGCTGATGAAAACCCTGCACTTCCGTATCATGTTAACCCCAGTGTGGACACAGGATGGCCTCACGTTGATCCTGGAATTCACAGGGGTTGCAAAGACAGACCCTGGGTTCAGAATCTCTGGGCATGTGTCTTGGCTCCGACACACACTAGCTCTATGCCTTGGAACACGTGCCTTTACCTTCTCTGATCCTCAGGGTCATTATCTGTAAAATGGGGATGAAACAACCCCCCAAGGGTTGTTGTAAAGAGTGCGCTCATTAGCATAAAGCCCCATGGGGCCCGGTGCACACAGTAGGCCCTCAATAAATGACAGTTATCATTGCAATGAGCCCGAGGGGCGGCTCCCCATTCAGGCTGTTTCTGTTACTTGTCTTCTGCGTGCCCTGCAGCCCCAGCTCCTGGCTCAGGGCCCCTCACAAGGTGGGTGGTGATGAATGTTTGCTGAACAAAGACAGAGAAACTGAAGAGGAATGAATGAATGAATTTGTTCAGCGTTCACGAGCTCTGGTGTACACTAGGTAGAAGGGAAGCAAGTCAGAGAGTAAGGCTCCACTTTGGACAACAAGTTACTTCGTGCTGGGGCCAGAAATCAGAATTGCCAGCTCTCAGATCTCACTCGCTACCTGAGAGCTGGCAGCCCTGGACCCCAAGCCCACCTGGCAGCAAGCTGCAGGCTGACCTCCCCTGCTCCAAACACACTGTTGGCTTGGCCCATAGGCCTTTGTGTTTATAAACCTGGGCAAACAGTGCAAAAAGTCCAACAGAGCCCGGGAGACGGAGCCCAGGAGGCCAGGCGCCTCACTCAGCCCGCAGCCTGCTGCCCAGGGGGGAGAAAAAGACAGGACACGGGCTCTGTTCCCACACAAGGACCATGCAGGTGACAACGGGGCAGGTCAGTCCCCTTCCCTGGCTTTAGTCTGCCCCAAAGGGACATGAAAGGGCTCTAGCAAGTCAATGGCTTTTATACTTTTTTTTTTAAGTATTTGAAAACATCCCTGTACCCCACTGAATGAAAGCACCCCTAAATGAAACCTGCACCCCCCCCCCAAATGAAAGTAGACACACACATGCGTGTGAGCAGCGCTCCCTTGGGAGAAGGCTGGCCATGGGGCAGGGCTCAAGTCAGATGGACCCTCACACCCCACATTTGTCCCCTTCATGGTGCCCCAGGCCACAAGATTCTGGGAAAAACAATAGAAAAGATGGTTTTGACATTTGGGATTCTGAAACCACATCTCATCTGTCCTCTGAGGCTCAAACCGACCAGCGCCAGGCCAGGCGAGGAACAGGAGTGAGTGTGGCAGGGGCCGGATTTCAACCAGACGCACATGTTGTACATATCAAACAACGATTTTTTTTATTTCCATCAAGAAATCTGTGCTCTCCCATTTGTCTTAAAATATGTGGCCCTCTTGGTCATCTGTCTTTCATTTTCCTGTGTTTGAAGGAGACGTGGATATCAAGAAATAGTTTACATTCTTCCTCGCTTTGTAGAAGAAAACCAGTGTTGTAATTGGCAGAGATAATGGCAGAGGGTGGCTGCCATCAGCCTCCGGACAGGAGGTGACAGGGAAGAGTGGGGACCGTCCACAGGACAGAGACTACTCAGCTCCAGCCAGTGGCTGCCTTGAAGGAAGAGGGTCCTGGGGTGGCCATGTCTGCTATTTCTAGAAAATCAGAATCCCAGACCTTTTATGAGAAATCTCCTGATTTTTATTTCTATTTTTTATTTTTTAAAATATTTTACTTATTTGAGAGAAAGAGAGATAGTGACAGAGCGAGAGAGGGCAGAGGCGGAGAAGAAAGGGAGAAGCAGGCTCCCTACTGAGCAGGGAGCCTGACATGGGACTCCATCCTAGCCCTGGGCTCATGACCTGAGCCAAAGGCAGATGCTTAACCAACTGAGCCACCCAGGTGCCCCAGAAATCTCCCAATTTTTAAATATTATTCCTCATTTTTCCCCCAAACAACACACTGCTCCAACAAAACATATCATAGGTCTGGATTTACCCCAGAGCAACCAGTTTGAGCCTTCCACTCTAAGTCTGGCCTAGGAAGCCAGTTCTCCTTAGGGACTGGCTGCCTTCCTACCCTGAACTTGTCAAGATCAAGTTTGAGCTAAGAACTCAGCAATGGGGGAGGGGGATGTCCCTCTTGGGAACCCCGCACAAGTTCCCTCCCGCCTGCCGCAGAGAACAGAGATGCGATGTATGAACAGAGACAAGAACACAGCTTGAGACCGGAAGGACCGTAGAAACAGGAAGGACAATTTTTTCAAAATAGTGACAGGCAATCCATTTGACCGGGCTGAGAAGGGTTTAAACCAACACCCTAAGGGTTTACCCGGGAAGACAGGAACCAAGTGCTCCACACAGCAGTGCCAGGATCTTTCTAAAACAAATCAGCTGAGTTTCCGGCCCCCTGCTTACACATTTGCTGGCTCCCCATCGCCCTCAGAGTAACGTCCAAATGAAAGGGGCTTAACGCGACCTTGATGCCTTAGAGGATCCAGCTTCTTCTCTGGGCCCTTCTCCCCAACTGCCCCGTGTCCCCCTTGCGGTCCCCACGAAAGGACTTTTCCTTCTCTCTCTACTGGGGCTTTGTACAAATTTTCTCTTTAACCTGAAACACCCTCCTCCTGCCCTTCTTTTCCTACCCAGCTCTCACCATAAGACTCAGTTCAGGTGTTGCCTCCGCCAGAAAGCCTTCCCTGATCTCACCTCGGGCTGAATTTAGGTGTCGCTTCTGCACCCACCACCACTTGCTTCACTCCATCTTTGGCCAAGTCACTGTTTATTGTAATTGTGCACCGGGGAGACAACCCCCCCCCCCCCCCGTGCTTAGCGCAGGGCGGGCACGCAGCACATGTGTGGAAGAAGGAAGGAGATCTGAGATGAAATCGACCCCAGCCTACAAATGCTCCGGGCTACAGATCTCCCTGGGAACGGAGGCTTCAGTGGGTACTCAGAGTCCCCTCCACCGTTTGGACCTCAACGAGCCGGAGTCGGCTCAAAGTTGACAGACATGCCGCTCAGAGGGGACAGAATTCATCAGCTGTCACACAGCAACATGGGGGCAAACCCGCAATGAAAATTCAGATCAGAACTCTGATGTGCTGTTGGCTTTTATTTACCTCCCCAGATGCCCCTTCCCCCCTCCGGTAAGGGCTTGGGGGTGAGGAAAAGTCAAGGTGACAGAGTCAGTGGCTAGGGTGGCGCCGACAGACACAGAAGGTATTTTCTCTCCCAGGTCTTCGTGGGCATTAGCTCCGTGAATTATTCATCAGAAAATCTGCTTGAGGTAGTGTCTTAGTCTTAATTTTCAATTCCCCTAATGCTGGCCAATTCTGTGCTGAAAACCACTCAATTATTAATGTTTCTAAAACAATATTTGTTTTCTCCGCATCTAGCAACAACCAAGGCCTCCTAGCGAGTGATCCTGCCCCCGGAATCCCCACAGAGAGGTCTGCCTTGCTGAGGAAGCGTTTCAGAGGGGTCAAGGGTGTGTGGGGGCACAGCAGCCAGACTGAGACCAGTAAGCCCATGCAGACACAGGTATCAGGAACTCCCAGGACAAAAGAAACTGTAAAAACAGCAAAAACAATTACTATGTATGGGCGTCTTGTGTGCCACTGGTAAAGCGAAACACTTTACTTTTACTTACTTAACCCTTGGTTTGCTTTTGAAATTCAAAGAACCCCATTTAAACTGAAAACAAGTCTTAAAAGTGCATTTAGAGTCAAACCCCTTTTGTTCTAAAATTCCTAGGGAATATTTCTAGGGAAGAGGGAGGTATTTCTGGATTACCAAGACTGGATCTGACTTGGACTTGATTCTTCAGAGAATGGAGGGGGAAATGGTAATTTACAGAAAATGGTAGCAGCATGGGTACTCAGAGGCCCACACTCGAGAGAGAAGATTCTTAAGTCTATGCTGACATCGCAGAAGTTGTTCTCAGAGAGCTTCGCTTTATTTTCAGCAATCGGATGCTCTTCGAGAAGAGTGCCATTGGCAGGCATACCCAGTGTGACCACAGGGCAGGGTGGGGCCACTTCTGGAAAGAATTTCAGGAACCTCAGTGCAAAAGGTAGATGAACTTGGCTCCCTCACCTCTAGGGTGACAGCCTCCTCCTCTCTATTAATACCTCTCGTTTGCCACGACTTGGTATTTCTGATCCCAAGCTTCTGCTCTTGGAGGAAAGCTCGCTCTGTCTTTGGCACAAGAGGGGACACCAGGGTCCCCAAGGTGGCTGAGATCGCCACGTACACATGCACATTCACCAGAAGGCAACTTTTCCTCCACAGCTTCCCTTGGCTCCAGAATTCCAAGTCCAACATTGCCTGAAAGCTTTTCTTGATTTGGAGCTTCCAATACCAGTGCCAAGGGGACTTGGTCAGCTTCGCCCCTCAGCGTGACGATGTCTTCGTTGCCGGCACAGTTTTGTACATTGGACACGCTGGTGGGGTTGTTTGCACCAAGGAAAGGCCCTGGGGCAGGGCATGGGAAGGAGATCTGCCAACCAACACTCAGGCAGCTGGAAGCATCACAACCCCATGTTCCCCCAGCCAAAGGGCCATGCCAGGTGGGGAGGTTCAAAAGGCCATGTGGACCAGAACTTGACCCAGGGTGAGGCAACGGCAGCATTTACCTCGGGTTTAATATTTAGGGGGCTCAAAAACAGTCAAAAAAAAAAAGTGAACATTTTTTTATAAAGATTTATTTATTTATTTGAGACAGAGAGAGAGAGCACACACAGGAGCGTGGAGCAGGGGAGAGGGAAACAAGCAGACCCCCCGCTGAGCAGGGAGCCCACCTCGGGCTGGATCCCAGGACCCTGAGATCATGACCTGAGCCAAAAGCAAGAGTCAGACACTTAACCGACTGAGTCACCCAGGCGCCCCTCACCATAAACATGTTGAGGCAATATGTCCAAAAATCAAAACTGATGCAAAATTACATAAGGCACAAAATGAAAACATTTCCAATCAAGATAAGGCAGTCACCGTGCTGTGGCAAGCCCTGTGAGAGCATAAGACAAAAGGGAAAAGTCAATGATACCAAGCCTACGTTCATTTAAACTGTCTGAATTTTGCTCATCCTAGATGTTTTTTTGCAGTAACTTTGATTTTTAAAAATACGCATTAAAATATTATCTACCAATACAGGCTTCCAGGAAGATGAAGAACTTCCAGGAAGAACTAGGTGTCCCTTTCTCCAATTCTTCCCACTTACCTCTACTGAAAAGCCCTTGCCAACATATACAGAACAATCGTGAGACTCGGAAAGGCGGAGAGGAGGCAGAATGGCTAAGGGCATTGGGACCCAAGGCACGATATGACAATGAGCTCCCTAGGTTTTCTTTTTGCCTCATATATCCCAGACTTAGGACTGAAGAAGCCAACAGTCCAGAAACATCATCAGTCACAGACAAAAAGCCCCAACAGAAGCTGATTCTTTCTAGCCAAAGGAATGTGAAAGGGCAACCTAACAATGCAGAAAATGTGCGGACAATAAGCACTCTAGGGCAGCCAAGCACCACTAGAAAGTGCTAGTCCTGTCCCCCAGCCCGTGCCAGCAAGGCTTATTAGTGGGGAACCTAGACTACCAAACTCAACGGCTGGAACGAGACACCCAAGCTCTCCCAGGATCCAGTGGGGAACCTCACCCCACAGGGTGGTGAAGAGCTGCCCATCCCATTGGTATCAATGGAGACCATATACAGAACCTGAACTTCAATCAGACAGTAATTAGACACCTCTCACTATCCCCCAAGTCAGAAATTTCACTACTGTCCAATGATAATGAAGACATCATGACCATGGTACCATGAAGACTAAGTGGGCACCAAAAATGAGGCTAACTTTCCCATCCAGCGAAATATCCGTGGAGGCCTCGTCAGGAGGTGGGCTCCCAATTCTGCCCAGAAGTGACAAGGAGCCTCCCACCTGGGTGTCAACAGGGGTCGAATGGGTAACCCAGACTTCTATCCCCACCTGGTAGGAATGAGGTTAGGACCCTCTCATTCCCTGCTAGAGGAATGTCAGAGGAAGCCAGCTAAAAGAGAAGGTTTAAATAAGACTCGGATTCCTAGAACATAATACAAAAATGTCCAGGTTTCAATAAAATCACTTGTCAGGGTACCTGGCTGGATCACGTCAGTAGAGCATGTAACTCTTGATCTGAGAGTGTGAGTTCAAGCCCCACATCGGGCATAGAGCCTACATTAAAAAAAAAAAAAAAATCACTGATCATACCAAGAAAGAGCTCAACTTGAATGAAAAAAAGACAATCAATAGATACCAACGTTGATATGACAGACATGTTATGATTATCTGACAAAGATTTTGGAGCAGCAATCATAAAAATGCTTCCAAGAGCAATTTTTAAAAATCACTTAAAACAAATGAGTAAATAGAAAGCGTTGGCAAAGAAATAAAGTCTTTAGAGAAGACACAGAACATATAAAGGAGAACCAATGGGAAATTCTAGAAGTGAAAAATAGTATAAACGAAAGAACCCAATCGGGGCACCTGGGTGGCTCAGTTGATTAAACGTCTGCCTTCAGCTCAGGTCATGGTCTCAGGGTCCTGGGATCGAACCCCACATCGGGCTCCCTGCTCACGGGACTCTGCTTCTCCCTCTCCCTCCCCCTGCACATTCTCTCTCTCTCTCTCTCTCTCTCTCTCACTTGCTCTCTCTCAAATAAATCAATCTTTAAAAAAAAAAAGAAGGAAAGAAGGAACCCAATAGATGGGCTCAACTTTAGAAAGGAGGAAACTAAGGAAGGAATTAGTGAACTTGAAGACAGAACAATAGATCTTATCCAGTCAGAATAACAGAGAGAAAACAGACTTTATAAACTTGATGGGGCACCTGGCTGGCTCAGTCAGTGGAGCATGTGACTCTTGATCTCAGGGTCATTAGTTTGAGCCTTGCACTAGGTGTAGAGATTACATAAATACAACAAAACAAAAATCTTAAAAAAAAATTGGGGTGCCTGGGTGGCTTAGTGGGTTAACCCTCTGCCTTTGGCTTGGGTCGTGATCTCAGGGTCCTGGGATTGAGCCTCATGTTGGGCTCTCTGCTTGGTAGGGAGCCTGCTTCCCCCTCCCTCTCTCTCCCTGCCTCTCTGGCCTACTTAGGATACCTCTCTCTCTCTCTCTCTGTCAAATAAATAAATAAAATCTTTTTAAATAAATAATAAAGTAAAATTGAACAGAGCCTCAAGAACCTCTAACACTGGAGTCCCTGAAGAGGAGAAAGACAGTGGGGCTGAAAAGGACTTGGAGATGTCAGACTTAACAAATTTGGCAAAGGACATAAACCCACAGATGCAAAAAGCTCAGCAAATAGGCTAAAACCGAAGAAATCCAGAACAAAATTTATTATATTCAATTCCTGAAAAACTAAAAAAAAAGGAAAAAAATTTTAAGTCAGTAAGAGAAACAGTACTTTAACAACGGGGAAAATAATTTGAAAAACCATGGATTTCTCATCAGAAGCACAAAAGCTAGAAGAAAGTAACCCATTTTTCAAATGCTGTAAGGAAAGAACTCTCAACCCAAAATTCTATATTCGGCAAAAATATCCTTCAGGAATGAGGAGAAATCAAGACATTCTCAGATAAAGGAACGCTAAAAGAATTTGTCACCATCTGGCCTACTTTAAAAGAACAACAAAAGAAAATTCTCCAAACAGAAAGAAAAGGATTAAAGAAGGAACCCTGGAACATCAAGAAGGAAGAAAGAACAATAAAGAGTAAATAAAAGAAATATGGGTGGGGCACCTGGGTGGCTCAGGTCATGATCCCTGAGTCCCGGGATCGGGTCCCACATTGGGCTCCCAGCTCCATGGGGAGTCTGCTTCTCCCTCTGACCTTCTGCCCTCTCATGCTCTCTCTCTCTCTCTCTCTCTCTCTCTCAAATAAATAAATAAATAAAATCTTTTTTAAAAGAGAGAGATATGGGTAAATGCAGTATGTTTTCATCTCCCTTTGAGGTTTCTAAATTATGTTTTATGGTTGATTCAAAAATTATAATCTTATCTGAGGTGTTTCTAAATCTATGTAGAAGAAATATGTAAAATCATCCTGTAAAGGATGTAAGGAGAGGAAAGTCTTTTACATTTCACTTAAACTGATGAAATACCACACCAGTAGACTGTTAAAATTCATGTATATGCAATGTATATCCAGGAACACCGCTAAAAAAGGGCATACAACAATATACTCTCAAAAAACCACTATAAATTAATCAAAAAGGAATTCTAAAAATTATTCAAGTAACCCACAGGAAGGCAAGGAAAAGGAAACAGAGAAATTAAAAACAGGGAGAACAAACATAAAACAGAAAAATAAGAAGGCAAATTTAACCCTTATCATATCAGTAATTACATTAAATATAAGGAGTCTAAATACATCAATTAAAAGAAAGAGATTGGCAGAGTGGCCTAACTACATGCTCATTACAAGAAGCTCCCTTCAAATGTAACAATGTGAGTAGATTAAAAGTGAAAGGATGGAGAAGCACCTTGGTAGTGCAGTCAGTTAACCATCTGACTCTTGGTTTCAGCTCAAGTTCTGATCTCAGGGTCATGAGATCGAGCCCCAATTCCGGCTCTGTGCTCAGCAGGGAGTCTCCTTGAATTTCCCTCTCCCTTTCCTTCTGCCTGCCCTCTATCTCTCAAATAAATAAATAAATCTCTCTTTTTTTAAAATAAAAGGATGGAGAGCTATGTATCCTGAAAACTTAACCAGAAATAGCAAGATATATTAATGTCAGATAAAGTAGACTCCAGAGCAAAAATAATTATCACAGACAGAAAGCAACACCATATATAGATTAAAAAGTCCATCTGCCAAGACGAAATAGCAATCCTAAGTTTGTGTGCAGCAAACAATAGAAGTATAAAATATGTGCAACAAAAATGGATAGAACTGAAAGGAGAAATAGACAAATATACAATCACAGTTGGAGACATCAGCACCCCCTCTTAACTGGTCAGAAATTCAGTAAAGATACAGAACTCAACAACACCATCAATCAGCAGGATTTAGTTGACATTTATGGAACACTCCACCCATTATCAGCATAATACATATTCTTTCCAAGGGCTCACAAAAGACAAACCCAAAGAGACCATCTCCTAGAATAGAAAACAAACCTCAATAAATTTAAATCATATAGAATGTGTTCTCTGACTATAGTAGAATCAAACTAGCTATGAATAACAGAAAGAGAACAGTAAAACCTCCAAACATTTGGAAACTACACAATACACTTTTAAATAATTTATGAGTCAAAGGGGAAGTCTCAAGGGAAATTAAAAATACATTGAAATGAATGAAAATAAAAATACAACATAACAAAATTTGTGGACACAGATTAAGAAATGTTGACAGAGAATCTATAGCTTACATAAATGCTTACAGGAGAAAAAAGTAAAACTCTCAAATAATAATCTCAGCTACCGTCTCAAGAACTGAGAAAAAAAAATAAATAAGCTTATAAGGAAGCAGAAGATAGGTAAAAACAAAAAAATCAGCTGAACTAAAAATAGGAAAACAGCAGAAAAAAATCAATGAAATATAAATCTGGTTCTTTGAAAAAAATCAATAAAATTGACAAATTTCTAGGAAGACTGACAAAAACAAAAAGAAAGAAGACATGAATTGCCCATATCAGGAAAGAAGCGAGAGATATTACTACAGACCCTGCAGGCAACCAGAGGATGATAATAGAGGAATACTAAAAATGACCTGTACAGGCTACACCCATACATCTCGTAACATAAATGAAATGAACCCACTCTTTGAAAAGCACAGGTGGCCACAACCCACTGAGTATGAAACCAGTAATTTAGGTAGCCCTGTAAAGTATCAGGAAAAATGAATCTATAGTTTGAAAAACCCCAAAAGAAGTCTCCGGGCCCAGAGGGTTTCACTGGAGAAGTCGATCAAATATTTACAGAAAAAAATAACAATTCTACACAATCTCTTCCATAACATAGAAGAGGATGACCCTTTAGGTTCACTTTAGGAAGCTGCTGCTTCACTGACATCAGTATCAGATGAAGACAGTAAGACAAAAAGAAAGCTAACAGATCCAGAGTGAAGATGAGACAACAGGAAAGGGAGATGGACCAGTAAAAGGTACATCAAGGAGCAAAGGACCCCTGTGGGCCCCTGGAGCTCAGCCCCACTGGGGAAACCAGCTGAGGAACCAAAAAGAACTACTAGTGGACACAGAATTGGTCCACTGGAGGACAGGGAGTCCGAGGGGCTCCATCCCCCACTGGCTGGAAGTAGCCCCCACGTGTGTTAGCTCCCCCGTACATCTGTGTAGTATGCACACACAGCTGAGCGAACTATGGAGGCTTTGGAGCAGCACTGTGTGATGGGGTTTTTACAAAAATGGAAATGCCCGGCACCTTGGGAGAAAGCAGAGACCTCACAGCGCTCTCACAATATGGCGCTAGGAGGAGCAGAGCAGTCCACAGTAGCCAAGCTGAACATGTCTGCCACAGACAATCAACAGAATTGGTAACAGATTAGGAATGGGTTGGGGGAGTGCGGGGTGGTGAGTGGCTCTGAGCAGGGTATGTTAGAGACGGCCATAGGTTATACAGGTGACGTTTTGGGGGACCAAGACTAACCAGCGCCATAGGGCACAATTGGGAACCTGACATCTGCTGTCAGGAAGGGTCCAGAAGAGCACCAAACGGTCCCCTCACTGCTCTTCCAAGACTAAGCCTCCTTTGCAAAGGGTAAAGCAACCAGTTCTGCAGGAGGCAGTTTAAGGTGAGAAATATTAGTGTATCTGGGGTTTCTCATTTATTTCACAGGGCTCTAAAAGTGAACGTAATTACAGCAGCATTTCTTTCAGAAAAGCACAACAAGGTCCCCACCTGAAGGAAGTGATTCTGGTAGACTACGCTGATGACAGACTTGGCAAGTCTCTCGCAGTGCCTACCTGCCGACACATTACAATTTTTTTCTTGATAGACATACTCTGCTGTTACTCAACCTGACTCCTCTGAAACTGCTGCTGATAGCCCAATTAAATAGTTAGCTAAATATATTAGTGCACATTGCTGGGTATTTGGCCCTAATGAGGTTTATAGGAAATGCATTTTCCGGACCACAAGAGCTCCAAAGGTGGAAATTGCTGGTGGCTTGGTACTCCTTGGCCACAGCCACTGGCCCCAGGTGAGCCATCCCTGAGAAAAAGCCTCTTGATAAACCAAGATGCCAGAGTGAGGAGGTAGAGAGCTGACTCAATATCCCCAAGGGTAATTATCAGTCTTAGGTCCGCTGCCACAACAAATTACCAGAGACCAGGGTGGCTTTAACCCAGAGATGTATTCTCTAGCAGTTCTGGGGGCTAGGAGTCCAAGATCAAAGTGTTGCTAACTACGGCTGCTGGGGAGAGCTGTCATCCTGGATCACTGCCCCTCACACGCCCAGCCCAGGCTAGTCTTGGACAGATGCATCCCTCTAAACAGAAGTACCCAAATCCTCTCTGCTTTTGCTTATTCTGGTGGATCTGGGTCACCTCAGCCAGGAAGGGTGATTCTGTAATGGGGTATCCCATGCTCCTCTGACAGATGTTTCCTGAGCACCTACTAGATCCCAGACACCAGACACTAAAATGGACACTACAGCTCTTATGGTGAACAAGAGGTGCTTTCTGCTCTCAGAGTCTGGAATGTCTGGGAGAAAGTGCAGGATACCATGGGAACACATAAGAGCATTCCCAGGCATGACCTTGAGAGCCCTAGAAGGCTTCTCCAAGGAGGAACTTGAATACTGAGTGACAATAAGTGATTACAAGTCATTTTTGCAGGTGAAGGATGTGAGGATGGTAATGGAGAGGTTTCCCAGGGGTGCGGACGACACCTATGCAAAGACCCTGAGGTAAGAGACCAGGAAACACAGAAGAACAGAAAGGCCACCACGTCTGGAACAAATTCTTTCCTTCCCAGCTCACAGCAACACCAGGGTGTCGTAGGCAACCTGCCCCTTAGCTCAGAGGCCGGATGGTGCTTAGATCTTCACTGGCTTTACTTTGTAAACTTCTAAGACAACTAGAGTGAGCAGTGTCCTCTCACATCAGAGAGGTTGGTGGAATGTTCCTTGCTAATCTGGGGTGGCCTCTTGAAACCCAAGGTGACTCTCAAAACACCTGCCTCGAGAGGCGGGCCTGGTCTGCTGATTGGCTTTTAAGAGTCAGCACTTTGATGTGACCACACCTCCAATGGCACCCCACCAGTCCAGAATGCAGCCCCCAAATCAGGAAGTCCCTATACTGTACTGTGAACCACGACTGGGCACTGGAATCGGAAAGACCAGGATTGGAGTCCTGTTTCTGCCTCTCCTGGAAGCATGACTTTGGGAAAGTGGCTCACCTCTCTGAGCCTCAGTCTCCCCACATACAAGATGAAAACCTATCCCACAGACTGGTTGCTTACTGTGTGGCAGAGGCTGTGCTGGGGGCCTGTGATTGGGTGGTGAGCCCAACAGACATGAGTCACTTTTAGTCCCAGCAGGGCAGACAGATCATCACCCAACAGATAATGATCGCGTGAGATTGGAGCAAGGAAGGAAACGGACAGGCTGTCGGGACAGAGAGAATGGGGTGGGGAGGACCCGTTTCCATAGGGAGTCAGGGAAGGCTTCGTGGTGGAGGTGACATATGAGTCAAGACCAGAGATGAATAATAGTGCTTAACTCTCAAGGGGCCTTGTGAGCAGTACACGATAGAATGCCCATAAAGCACCAAGCACAGCGCCAACCACACAGGTAGAACTCAAAATGTAGGGGCTTTATTACCAGCCCCTAAAAGGTATGCCCCTTTATAGTGAGGAGCAAGCCTGGGTTTGCCGGATTTGTGCCTGGCACAGGCAGAGTCAACTGAATTAACAAGCTTCATGTTTTCTCATGTTGTTGTGTTGCTTGCTACTGGAGTCTTTGCCTCTTCTCGTTCTGAAGGACAGTTTGACCAAGTACTGTACCCGAAGTCAACAATCACGCACAGAACCCTTAAAATTCATTAAAAGGATAGATTGCGTGTTAAGTGTTCTTATCACAATAAAATTTTTAAAAGCGTTTACTGAGTTCATCTATAATAGTAATAGGAGTAAGAGCAAGAGTAATATTTGTTGGCAGTATTAGTCACAGGGTAGTAATAACAGCAGCAGTAATAACGTTAGCAATTCATGCTATGGGCAACCCTCTTGGCGAGGACACCATGTTGCAGTGGAAAGAATGAGATTTTGAGTCAGGCAGAGAGCCACACTTGAATCCCGGCCCCGCTACAAGATTGCCGTGAAGCTGCTTTCCCTGAGCCTCAGTTTTCTCATCTATGGGATGAGGATAACAATGTGCATCTCCCAGGGAGGCTGTAGGAACAGGGGACGTGAGGGTCTGATGGCTGGGACAGAGTAGGCCCACAGTAAATGGTGGCTCTCGAGATGACGCATCTGCTACCCCAGGTAACTGAGCTCCTGGAATCTGCCACTCCACCCCCTTCTTTGGGGACAAACCCAGCAGCAACACAAGCTTAAGCAACCCCCGCCAGGAGCCACTACTTATCTGGGTTTGGGCGCCTTGGTCTGTTCATCACTCCCAGACCATGCTGGTCTGGGAAACAGGAATCCCTTGGAAAATTACTGCATTGAACTAAACTAGGTAACAGTTCTCGACTGAAATTCCAGTGGGTGGAGAAATGGTTTTGGCATAATTAACTGTCAAAAAATTCATATCTATCCATCAAAACATAAAATAACCCAACCGCAAAATGGGCAAAATATAGAAAAGGCAACTCATAAGCAACAAAGAATAAGGATGGACTAACATGTAAAAACCCCACAAAGTATCTCGGGACTAGAATTTTAAAACAATGACAAACCCTTTCAGATTGATCAAATGGAGAAAAAAAACCCACAAAACCTGCAGACGGGCAGTCTCCAGGCTTGGTGAAAGGGTGGAGAAATGGGACTCACACACACAGTGTTTCTCAACTGAAAACTGGTAGGTTAGGAAGTACAATGACAGCAACTGCTACGATCTAGTTTATTTATTTTTTTTGTAAGAAAAAGAGAGCATGAGCAGAGCCGGGATGGGGGGACAGAGGGAGAAAGAATCGCACGCAGGCTCCCCGCTGAGTGCCGAGCCCAGCCCGACACAGGGCTCAGCCTCAGGACCCTGAGATCGTGATCTGAGCCGAAATCGAGAGCTGCACACTCAACTGACTGAGCCACCCACGCGCCCCTTTTATTTTGTGCTCATTTTTATTTTTATTTTGCCTACAGCAATTTAAAAAGGGTGTATTATTTTAGCCACTGCTAAGTTAGTATCCTAGAAAACTACTCATATTCAGGTCCAAGGAGGCATAAACGGTGGCCGCTGCTAATATCAACTGTAACAGTGAAAATATGGAAGCAATCTCAACGTTGACAGATTTAGAAATGACTACATTAAAATAATACAATCATATTACGGAATACTATGGAGGAGATAAACAGGAAGAGCTAGATCGCGATAAATGACCACAGACAGAGGAATCCCAGGACATATTAAGTGGCATAAGAGTGTCACAGAATAATAAGCACAGTATGATCCCATATGTATTGGAACTAACAGAAGAAAACAATGTGCACTATTCCTATAGGAATGTGTGTGTGTGCACATGCATGTGGGTGAGCATGTGCATGTGTGCACAAATACACAGAAAACAGCTGAAAGCACATTTACCTGCCAAGCATTGTTACATCGGGAAAGGGGCATGGATCCAGGGGGATTTCAAGAGCTTCGGTATCAGCCACACTTGAATTTTTTTCAAGAATGTATCCATGTAAGAGAAGATATCTACACCATATGAAACAAACCAGCAAAGCATTTTTGTTCAAATTATATTGAGAATTCCCCCATGAATTGGCAAGTAGAAGACAAAACCCATCAGGAAGAAGAATGGCAGAAGACACCAACAGGAATTTTCCAGGAAAAGAAATTCAAACAACCGATAAACATAGAAAAGATGCTCCCTCTCATTTGTAGTCATAAAATGCAAATTAAAGCCACAAGGAGATGTCAATTCCCAACCACACATACGGGCAAAGATTTTAAAGTAAAATATTAGCAAATGCAAGCAAGTGGAATGACCGGAATTCTCACACGCACTGCGAGTGGGACGGACATTGGTCCAAACACTTCTGAAACCAGGCTGGAGCTCCCTCTCAAGTTTTAGGTAAGAAAACCCCCCTCTGAGCTGTCTGCCCCCAGGCATGTACCTAGATCAACCTATGAACAAGTGCACCAGAAGGCTCATAATCCCCTCAAATGAAAAGCAAACCATGTGTCCGTTTGGCAGAACGGATACACACTTGTAGTCAAGTCATGCAACAGGACACCAGGCAGCGGCAAAAGGGAAAACCACATGAGCGCAAAACTCAGGACGGCGGTGACTTTTGGAGAGAGGGGGTCACACCGTCATTGAGGAAGAGCATCCAGGACAGAGGTTCCATCCGGAACGTCCTATTTCTCAACCTGGGTGTTGATTTTAGTGTCATTTTTAAAACACTGTGTGTGTGCGCTTTTTAAACACGGTTTTGTGTGATCGAAAATAAGCAGCGGGTACCAAGGAAGGAAAGAGAAGGCAGCATCCTGGGTCCCAGCGTTGCCAGAGGCTTCCCTGCACTCAGGAGAGGTCGTGGGCTTGTCCGACTCCCTCCTGGAGCCCTCAGCGAAGACCTCAGGCTGGCGGAACCCTCCAAGAGTCAGCAGTGGCCAGGGCCCGCTAGGACCGTCTGCATTCTCCGCTCCCCACCGCTGCTGCAACCGTGGCCCTTGCGGGTTTGGAGGGAAGGAGGACTCCCACGGTCACGGCCGACCTGGACCTCTGGGCCTCCCAAAGACCCAGGAGAGAGGGGGTGCGGACACGGCCGACCTGGACCTCTGGGCCTCCCAAAGACCCAGGAGAGAGGGGGTGCGGACACACCGACCTGGACCTCTGGGCCTCCCAAAGACCCAGGAGAGAGGGGGTGCGGACACGGCCGACCTGGACCTCTGGGCCTCCCAAAGACCCAGGAGAGAGGGGGTGCGGACACGGCCGACCTGGACCTCTGGGCCTCCCAAAGACCCAGGAGAGAGGGGGTGCGGACACGCGGACCTGGACCTCTGGGCCTCCCAAAGACCCAGGAGAGAGGGGGTGCGGACACGCCGACCTGGACCTCTGGGCCTCCCAAAGACCCAGGAGAGAGGGGGTGCGGACACGGCCGACCTGGACCTCTGGGCCTCCCAAAGACCCAGGAGAGAGGGGGTGCGGTCACGGCCGACCTGGACCTCTGGGCCTCCCAAAGACCCAGGAGAGAGGGGGTGCGGACACGGCCGACCTGGACCTCTGGGCCTCCCAAAGACCCAGGAGAGAGGGGGTGCGGACACGGCCGACCTGGACCTCTGGGCCTCCCAAAGACCCAGGAGAGAGGGGGTGCGGACACGCGGACCTGGACCTCTGGGCCTCCCAAAGACCCAGGAGAGAGGAGGTGCGGACACGCCGACCTGGACCTCTGGGCCTCCCAAAGACCCAAGAGACAGGGGGTGCGGACACACCGACCTGGACCTCTGGGCCTCCCAAAGACCCAGGAGAAGGGGGTGCGGACACGCCGACCTGGACCTCTGGGCCTCCCAAAGACCCAGGAGAGAGGGGGTGCGGACACGCCGACCTGGACCTCTGGGCCTCCCAAAGCCAGGAGAGAGGGGGTGCGGACACGCCGACCTGGACCTCTGGGCCTCCCAAAGACCCAGGAGAAGGGGGTGCGGACACGCCGACCTGGACCTCTGGGCCTCCCAAAGACCCAGGAGAAGGGGGTGCGGACACGCCGACCTGGACCTCTGGGCCTCCCAAAGACCCAGGAGAGAGGGGGTGCGGACACGCCGACCTGGACCTCTGGGCCTCCCAAAGACCCAGGAGAAGGGGGTGCGGACACGCCGACCTGGACCTCTGGGCCTCCCAAAGCCAGGAGAGAGGTGTGTCCCCGGATCAGCACGACCGGCCGGTCTAGCCCGCGGGGTCTCAGCCTCCCTTGCCCACTCTCACCACCCCCGCCTGACCCGGCAAATGACCTCCGGACGCGCGCCTGGGCCCTGTCCACCGCCGGACCCAGCCCACGATCGGGGCAGCAGGAGCGAGACGGAGCCCGACGTGCGGGCAAAGCCCTGAGCGAAGCCTGGACGTCAGGGACGGGCTGGGGACCCGCGTCTCCCGAGACGGGTCCCGGCGCCGCGCCCGGAAGCCCGCGCCGACCCCGACGCCCAGCGCGGGAGCCCAGCCGCCGCGGCTGCACCGACCTCCTGCCCACCCGGCTCAGCTCCACGAACCCCCGAACCTCTGCCCCGTCCGCAGGCCGCGCGGGAAGCGTCGCCGCGTCGCAGGCGGGGCCGGTCCCGCACCACAGGGCCCAGCAGAGGCGGCGGCTCACCTGCAGGAAGCCGCTCCTCCGCGGCGTGGCTGCTCCGCCTTCGGCAGCGGCCGAGCGCCCCCCGGTCAGCCGCGGTCCGGGTCGCACCTTCTCGGCGTCGGGCGACCACCCCCGACTGACCGCAACTTCCTGGAGTCCGAGCTTAAGTAGCCGGAGAGAGACTCTGATTGGCGAAGCCCATCCCAGCCTCCCTGTGATTGGCGGTGGGCCAGCCTATGGATAGGCAGCTGATGGGTCACGTGGCCACTGTTGCTCCAATCCGCCACAGCAGGGATGTGAAGGGGTGGAGTCATCCACCACCTGCGCGGTCCCTAGAAGGTGGAAAAGGCTGTGCACCTGCTTCTTGGACAGGTGAGAGCATCTCTAGTCCTGGCGCCCCTAAGGACTGAAATGATGCCCCTCGGGGAACCTGCCTCCTGGAATCGGAGCGGAAGCGTCAGGGCTGTCGTGGGATACAGATCTCCAGCTGGAAGCAGGACCGTGACAACAGGTAAGAGGGAAGCCAGGGTCGGACAGCGATGGAGTCCTGCCCCTGCCTCCTGCCTGCGGGCTGGGTGACCTGGGGCGCGGTACGAAACATCTCTGAGCCTTGCCTCAACCGCGTCACGTCATTTATCCGAGCACCTGCTTGGTAGGGTCGTGAGGATTAAATGTTGACGAGACACGATGCCACGTGTTAGCACAGTTCCCAGAAGGGAGAAGACGCTCGAAACTTGGGAGCCGAGGAACCTCGTCGGCGGACACCCGGCCACATCCTTTGATGCAGGTGGGCCTGAGGTCATTTACCTGGAACCTTTTGGATCAACAAACAAACTCCCTTTTGTTTGCCAAAGACGGTTTAACTGGTTCTATAGTGCCTGCGGCCAAAACGTGTCCTGAGAAGCACGCAAAGTTGCTCCCTCTTAAAACACTTTCAAATCCGTTTCCCTGCAGACAAAGAAAGCAGTGAATCCGCAGCTGGTTAGTGGGGATTGCATAAAACCTAGGCTCTGCTTTGTCTGTGCTTCTGATCATAGGTTGCGTATGTCCCATAACATACTCATGTGGATGCCATTTGCTTTTGGCGGAGCAGGGGAGGGAGATTGAGAACCACTGGTCTAGATCAAACAGTTGATCTGATTATAGCCTTTCTCAGTAATCTAGGAATGAGATGCACATGGAGATCCAACTACCCAAACCTGCCTTTTTTTCAACCAGGCCACAGCTCAGCTCCTAAAGATGTGTCCAAAATCCAGGGTCACCACACATTCCATATACAAACACACACACACGCACACACACGCACTGAGATCCCTGGGCATTTCTGACAGTGCCAGTCTACGGTCAAAGAGCAGGATTTCAGCTTGGGCTGTACAGACACATGGACTCCTCTGCATTAGAACTTTCTTCTTTCACAGGCTCATTGTATTTTTCATTTAATTACCCATTCTTCCAAATGCTCACCTCCTCTGAGCCACACTTTGTGTTGGGCACAAGGGGGAAAGAATGAATTGCCACCGTCCTGTAGAATGAAAGCTCACAGCCCAGTGGGGCGATCGGCCACAGAAATAAGCGTATGATGTGGCAGGTGTCGGGGAGAAGACAGAAACTGGTCTACATTTCCAGAAGGAAACCCCAGGACTCAGGGTCTCAGAAGCTTCTCGTAGGCACGTGATAGGGATATGGAGACTGTGAGGGACAAAGCGTGTTCAGCAGTGAGCGCGGTTACAGACATGGTCCGGGCAAGAAACGGGGATGCAGTTAATGTGACAGTCAGTAGGGTATTTCAGAAATATTCCATCTCTCAGTCTTCTGGTTACATGGCAAAATTGCATTTCCTTTGATATGAGCTGTGGCCGTATGACTGGACATGTGACATGGTTGTTAGCCATGATGTACGAGCTGGGATGTCCCAGATGGTGGAATCTCTGTCCACCAGGTTCCTGCATGAAGAGGGGCTTGTGAAGGGCAGAAAGCATGACAGAAATTGAAATCTTTGCGGGAATGTTTGTTACCACTTCATGACCCAGCCTCGCCTCACCGATACAGTCAGAGGCGGGGACAGTGGCGGGACAACAGGGAACAAGGAATGAGGACAGGGAAGGACTGGAACTAGTAGATCCTGCTCCTTCCCTTTTCAGCGCTCCTTTCCCCAGGTCTTGTGCTGCAGAGTCACTGTCTGAGCCACGGTCACAGCCCGGGTCCCTGACACTAAGGAAGACAGACAGAGAAAGA
Source organism: Mustela putorius furo (assembly GCF_011764305.1). Classification (NCBI taxonomy): domain Eukaryota; kingdom Metazoa; phylum Chordata; class Mammalia; order Carnivora; family Mustelidae; genus Mustela; species Mustela putorius. The sequence goes on along the minus strand of NW_025422174.1, from coordinate 2,553,797 downwards.
CACCAGGTGTCTTCATCTTCATTCCAGGAATTTCCCTTGATTTCCCCAGAAGGGGCCTGGGGAGCCCCCTCTCTTGGTCTTTATTACATTCTGAGGATTCCTCCTTCCCTCTGTGGAGCCTGCATTTTTCTTGAACTCTATCAGCACCACTGAGCAGCCATAAACCAGAAGCTGTCTGAAAGAGAATCTTCAGAGAAGAAAGTCAAAGCTGGAGCTTTGTTCCTTGGGCACAGAAGAGATCCCCCAAAATGAAGCCCCCCTGGATGGTGCCGAGTCCTCCACATGTGTAGACTTTGTCGGGGCCTATGGTGCCAATTTCACCTGCTGGGATCCATGGGGACTAAATTCCCGCAAATATAAGACGCCATCGATTGAAGGGGGTATCTTTATATCCCACTAAGAAAGAAAAAACACCGCCAATTAAACCAAGACATGATGCTTTATTATCACTCCGCACTTTTATTTTCCGTCTGTTGAAAGGGCTCATTTAGACTTATTTAGACATAGATTTTTATCCTCTATCACCCCGGTGCACATATAAAATGGAAAATTTCAGCAAAATAAACTGGTCAAGTTAGCCTAAGACATCTTCTCACGCAGAGTCCGACTCTCCAGAATCTCTTTTCATCTCAAACTCATTGATGTTTGCGTTTTTCACACAATGTCCTCTTCTGGGACATTAAGAGTCTGCGTGGTGTGACACTTCTTAAGAGAGCATGCCACCTTGTCCCAGAGATTTTGTTTCAAGTAGACACTGACTCTTTGAGTTTTGATGCTGGTACTATTTTTTTTTTTTTAAATCTTGTCAGAAGTTCTCGGGCAACCATGTCACTATCACCAAGCCAGCGACAATTGTGAGACACTGTGGATTCGAAGATGGACCCTAATTTCAGAAAGGTTAAAGTGTGTGTGGAGGGGGACACGGGTGTCTTTGAATCATAGGACTCTGTGCTCCTCCCCCCTTACTGATTCTGCTTGTAAAGTAATAGATAAGAGTCTGTACAGAAAGGTGTGGCTTCAAATCCCCACCACTCCACTTCCTAGCTCTGTATATATTCTTCAAGGTTGGCTGGAATCTGCCACAGTCACAAACAGCCCCCAAATCTCAGCAGCTTACCCCAGTAAAAGTTGGTTTTATGCATATCTACTCAAGGTCAGGGCGACTGAGCAGGATGGCTGTCCTCCTCGTGCTAACTGCTTCGAACTTGTGGTCCCAACCCCTCAACAAAACCTGGTCCTCGGCCACCTGGATGGATGGGCAGGTGGACAGGAACAGATTCCATAATTACAGAAGGGTTTTCCCAGCTTCAGCCCGGAACAGGCACCCAATCACCTCCACTCCACATTTCGTTGGCCAGAATAAGTCCAATGGCCCTGCCCAAAGGCAAGGAACTCAGAAACTTGCTTTTGTGGGTCCTCAGGAAGGAGAAAAAAGCCAAACAGTCGTGCCAGTAGTAAAATCTGGCACAGTGACGCTCAGCAATTTGGTAAGCCCCTCTGAGCCTTCGTTTCTTATCAAAAGGAGAGTTAGGAATGTGTCTGTGTCTTAGGGCTGTTCGAGGGGTGCCACATGGGACACACTTTGCATTGTGCCAGACCCACTCTGGCTGTGATGTATGATGACCTCCTAAAGGCCCATGGAGCGCCCTTCCCACCTGGAAATGACTAACTGTACTCCCCAAGGCATCTCTTCTTTCAGATGGTAGAGTCTCAGCAACCCTATCTTCTTCTCATGATTTTCAGGCTCCTCTCCATTCAGGTCTCTCCCTGAAAGAGACCTTCATAAGAACTAATCACTCGTCTGTGTCTCTGCTATCTGATCCAGGCACCTCTGAACACTTGCTGTGTGACCTTTGCCATGTGCATAGCCCTCTCTGGGCCCTGGCTTCCTCATCCATGAAATAAAGTCCTAGCACAGCTCCCCACCTCCCTCCTCTTTCTAGCCCACTAGTGCCAGATACACAGGGTGGGGATGGGGGTAATGAGTTGGGGGGGGGGGGTAGGAGGGTTGTTGGCATGTTGCCAGAGCTCTTGTTTTTCAAGACAAGGTGAAAATCCCCATTTTTGTCAGAAATCTGCCAGCTCTTTAAGGTTGACAGCCCTTTCTTAGGAAGAAAATTAACTCTATGTGCGGCAGACAAAGAATGTCAGTGGAGGCGTTTTGGCAAAGTTTACGGGCTTCCTCTACAGGTTGGGTCAGTGAGGCTGGAAGTGGGACATTTTCCCTTTGAATGGGTGTTCCTGGGCCCAAACCCCTTTCTATTTCCCCTCTCAAGGGGAAGCAATCGTTCCCAGGAAGCAGTCTCTCTGAGAAGGACCATTAGGCAGCTGGAGGGGCCGATTCCAGGGAAATGAGGGGGTCAGGGGGTTGCATTTTTGCTGGTGACCTGTCAGCTGGTGTGCAATGGTGTGCAGGTGTGTTTGTACTTGATTCCTTGAAGGAAGAGAGGCTGGAGTCTCAGGAACCAGGGAGCGGGAGGAGAGGAGACAGGGGACAGAGGAAGTCCCCACTCACCCCCAGTTTGTCTCAGAGCCGAGCACTGGTTGCCCTCCATCAAATAGTCTTCCCAAGCAAGTCTCCACCCGCCTACAGAGCTCGCAGAGGTACCCATGTCTGGGTCCCCCCAGAGTTTCCGGAGAAGCCCAGGAATCAGCACTGTTTTAAACTGTTTTCATTTATCTGCTTTTGCAAGTATCTGCAGACAGCCAAGGCGGGGCTCATACTCACAACCCCGAGATCAAGAGCGGGATCCTCCCCTTGCTGGCCAGCCGGGTGCCCCCCGCCCCAGCTTTGTCTTAAAAGGTCCCCCAGGTGGGTCTAAAGTGCTGCAGGAGTGGAGAAGCAGAGCGAGGGGCCGCCTCCCGCACGGGGCACTCACTGGGTGCCAGGCTTTCTGCAAGATTCCTCTGCAGAGGATTCACTGCAACCTCACAGCGGCCCGTGAGTGAGGCTGGCCCTGGTGTCCTCCCTGCCCAGAGAGGGGCGTGGGGAGGCAGAGAAGTTAACAACCTGCCCAGAGACGTGCGACTGGCAGGGGGGTCCGAGGTTTTTCTGACTCCAGGATCCGCAGGACGAAAGTGGCCAGGGGGTGGGGGGGGGGGGGGGATTGGGAGGGCGGGAAAAAAAAGTCAGGGAAGAAGAAAGGGAGGCATAGTAGTGGGGGGGGGGGGGTGAAATAATGAAGACAGAGAGAGGATGAGTCCATGAATTACGGGAGAGATGAACCGGGGCGAAAGGGCGGCAGGCTGCGGCCCTAGGCGAGCTCTGATCCCAGGGGACCAGGGCCGCCCGAGCGGAAGGTCGGGATCAGGAGGTCTCGGGCCGACGCCCTCCGCTCCAGAGGCCCAGAACCGCGCCCGGGGTCGCCGCGCCGCCGCCCGCTCCTGCATCCCGCCGCCCGGCCGGGACGTGCTCGGCATTCGCGGCGGGGAGCGGGCGCCGGGCATCCGCGGGGCCTGGCTGCACCCTAGCGGCGACGCGCGGCACTGCAGCACCCGCTCCGGAGGCCGCGCGCGCCGGCGACGCCCCGCCCCGCGCCCCGCCCCGCGCCCCGCCCCGCCCGCGCGACGCCCCGCCCCGCCCGCGCGTTCCCTAGCAACCGGCCCCGACCGCCCCGGCCCGCGCTCCCGCCGCGGCGCGCGGGCTGCGAACTCGAGCATCTCCAGGTCCGGCCTCCGCCGGCGGGAAGCGAGGGAGAAGCGTCTCCCGCGGCTGCTCCGGCAAAGGTTTTCTCTTTCTCGCCTCCGTGAGCAAGGATCCCGGGATGGGGGGGCGGGGGGGCAGGAAGTGGTTTCAGGCCATTTCAACTGTCCGCCTCGGGCCGGCCTCCGACAAGGTCCCCCGCGTCTCGGAGTCACGTCGGAAGCGGAGGGGGGGTCTTGGCTGCAAACCAGCGGCCGCTCGGTGCAGGCGCCGCTGGGAGCGCGGCCCACGGCGGAGCCGGTCCGGGCCCGGCGGGCGGGCTGCATCCTGGACCCTCCGACATGGACCGGAGGCACGCGCTTTGCCGGGCACTTTTATTATTTTTATTTATTTATTTTTAAATATTTTATTTATTTATTTGACAGACAGAGATCACAAGTAGGCAGAGAGGCAGGCAGAGAGAGAGGGGGAAGCAGGATCCCTGCTGAGCAGAGAGCCCGATGCGGGGCTCGATCCCAGGACCCTGAGATCATGACCTGAGCCGAAGGCAGCGGCTCAACCCACTGAACCACCCAGGCGCCCCTGCCGGGCACTTTTCATACGTAGGCTCGGTTGACCTGCCGGGCATGAGGTGGGTCGTATGCGTCCCCACTGGGCGGAGGAAACAGAAGCCCAGCGGAGTTAAGGACCCAGAGCCGGCGAGGGGCGACGCCCGGGTGTTCAGCCGTGAAGGCCCATCCAGAGCTCGCTGTCTAAAGGGCTCTGCTCAAAGTAGTCGCCGTGACTGTCCCCGGCCTACCAATAAAGACACTGAGGCCTCCAGAGGCTTACCCGAGGCCGCGTGTCTACCGTCTGCTGCCCAGACCCTCATGGCACACTTTACCCCTGAAATCTCCCCTGGAACTCGGAACTGACCTCCTACAGCTGCGCGGCCGGTCGGGGAGTGTCAGGAGCCAGTCTCCGAGGCGGTCCCCAGGGTGCAGACCCTGTCAGCGGTCCCGATGACACAGGCTGTGTGCAGGGCCCCGTGTGCAGGCTTCCCCAGGGCGCTCAGAGGCTGAGCCCACGTAGACCCTCCCCATCTATCTCCTGCCTCCCTCCTCGGTGCCCAGAGGCATGGCACGGGTCCGGGGGGGCTTCATTCCACCCGACCACTCATTCCTGCCTTCAGTCGCTCTTTCCCCACTGTCTGCGGGTGCCAGGCACTGTGCCGGACAGCGAGGGACCGTGGTGGACCATGTGCTTAGTGATGAAGGCAGGCAACGAAGAAGTCGACCAAGGAATGCTCACGGTGATTCTGGATCCTAAGAAGTGCTGGGAATAAATGAGACAGAAAGGAGGTGACTCCCTAGAAAGGACTGGGGTGGGGGACCCCTTGGTCACTGGGTGAACCCACCTTTGCCACCGTACCTATCGAATTCCGACATGTGTGCCAACGTCTGCAGCTGTCCCCCCACCAGGCGTGACAGCTCTGGTGCCGGCTGGCTAAGGGAGCTCAGAGATGGCTGCCGAGTCCCCTGAGAGGCATCTGCGCCTCACACGGGTTTCAGGAAGGGAGATCACAGTGATGGTCAAGGTCACTGAGCCCTTGCTCTGTTCCATCATATACCTCGTCTCCATCAATCCCAGCAACAGCCTTGCAGACAGAAACTATTGCTAGACCCATTTCACAGATGTGGAAACTGAGGTCACACCTCTCTCGAAGGAGAGCTAAGATTTGAACAAAGGTGCCCTGATTTCCGTCCCCTACAGTCTGACACCTAGCTGGCCTCAGACTCAGTGGGAAGTGTTTTAGGGAAGGTATAAGACGTTGGTGTGTTACCTTGAGCAAATCACTCCCCTCTTTGCGCCTCCGTTTCCTGAAGCCCACAAAAAAGGGGTAAAGCGGAATGCTCATCACCTTGGCTGGATTGTTCATTTGGGGAATAAAATGAGATAATCCGATTAACCTGTCCAGCAAGAAAACTGGAATTCAGGAATGGGTTTTTTAATTAGAGGATGAATAAATGAATGAATGAGCTTTATAAATGTTGGTTTCCTTCCTTGTTCTCCAATTCTATAATAATAGTAGTTTAAAAAAAAAAATAACTTCTGCTGGGGCTGCTTCTATGTCCAAAATCCTGCATGCCACAGCCGGCCATGTCGGCTTGCAGACTCTCTCAAGGGCAGATCTCTGTCTTGAAGGCAGATCTCACTGGACAGTGGCACAAGCCCCAGTTTGTGGCTAACACAGAAGGCAGGAGACCCCATCAAAGTCCTTCTGCTCAGGGTATTTGTGAATCAGACAGACCCGGGTCCAAATCCCCATCTGCATCTACTTGCTGTGTGATCATGGACAGATGTCTTAACCTCTCTGATGTGTGAACTCTTCACTTGTTATAAAAACACCTGCCACACAGCACTCTCTTCAGGATGTCATCCAAGTCTCCTTTCCCTATGAAGTGGCGGGGGTGGGACACATCCAGAGCGTGTCACACACACGTACATAGTTATTCATTTCCCGAACTTCAAGTCGCCTGTTATTCTCTTCCTCGGGCTCCTTCCTCACGCGGCCATACCCCTCACCCCATCCAACCCACCAGCAATCCCTGACCATATCTGATCAGAATATAACCCTGATCCCAGGCTCTTCTCCGCCCCCCCCCCCGTGGCATCCCTGGTCCCCGCGACTGTCCTCTCCCAACCCCCCGGACAACAAGAACAGCCTCCAAGCTGCTCTCCTGGTCCTGCACTGCCCCTTCCCACCACACCCTCTCCCCAGAGAGCAGCCAGAGAGGCCAGCGGACTTCCAAGTCAGGTCACTCCCCAGTTTACACCCCCCTGGTTGCTTCTCCTTGAACTCAGAATAAAGGGCTTTCATTGCTGTGCTGGGCATCTGCTGGTTGTCCCCCAGGTCACTGTCCATCCCTGTCCACCTGTTTGGTGCCCCAGAGGCAGATCTGAAGGTCTACATCCGCTTTGCCCCCTGGCTTCTGGGGCTCTCTTACTCGTCCAATAGGGAGTGCAAGCAGATGGGGGGCAGGAAGAGAGAGAGGTGGGGGCCTGCGTCCTCCGTGCTTGGCCGAGGGTTGGCAGTGGCCAGGTCCCTCTGATGGAAGCTTCAGGGGGCCTCCTATAGGTACAACAATTCCCAGGTTCCCCCCTCAGGACTAGGGGTGACCAGCGGTGCCTCGGCTGCTGATCCCAGGGTGTTCGTCACTTTGCATTAATATCCTTCAACCCTTCCCCCACTCTGGAACCAGGCTCCAGACCTCTGGACCAGTCCCTATATCAAATTCCCAAAGTGTACCTCCTGTTACCTGTCTGGACAGCGACTGGTACTAAGACCCCCGTGATCTAGTCCCTGCAGCCCTCCGTCCTCTCCTTACGCTGAGCTACCCTCTGGCCACACGCAGCTTCTTTCCGCTCCTCCTGCGCATCCAGCCTGTGGCGCATCCAGCCTGTGGCGCATCCAGCCTGTGGCCGCCTCAGAGTCACCGTACTTGCTGTTCCATCCAGCCCGGGACACTGTGCCTGGATTTTTTTTTTTTTTTTCCCCCACAGCTGGCCTCAGCCCAAATGTCACGGTTGAGGGAGATTTTTCCCTGGCCAGCTGTCACACACACCCGTGTTTGCTCCAAATGCTTCGGACACCAAGGTGTAGGGTGTCTTTTCCATACCAACAACCAATTCTCCAACTCTTGCAGACACCATCTGGGTGTCCTCTCATTCAGCGTCCTACCACTCAGTCCGATTCTGAGGCTGACCACCCACGGATAGTGCCCTCACAGCTAAGGGCTCAATCCCACAAGACTCCCCAACTTCAGATGCCAATTACAAGCCCCAGCCCCCCTCCCTGTGCATCTGATAGATGGGCTATAAACTGGGGTTCCCACAATCCCTCCTCGGGTTTGATCATTCGCAGGAATGATTCGCAGAACCCAGGAAAACAGTTTTCCTTGTTAGATTACTAGCTTCTTTTAAAAGGATACAACTCAGGAACAGACAGGTGGAAGAGATGTGCGGTGTGAGGTATTGGGGGGGCGGGGGCAGTGGGTGCATGGAGCTTCTGAGCCCCCTTTAGGCCCATCTCCCTTCCCAGCACCGTGATGCGTTCCCCAACTTGGAAGCTCTCCAGCCCCCACTGCTGAGGGGTTTTACGGAGGTCCCGTTACACAGACACAATTGATGAAATCATAGGCTATTGGTGCTTGAACTGCATCTCCGGTCCTTTCCGTCTCCAGGGAGGTCAGCAGGTGGGGCCGAACCTTCCGATGTCCTACTCAGGCTCTGCTCTCCTGGCAATCAGCCCCCCTAGCTACTCGGTCTCCCCTCCAGCCGGCATGAGCATACAACAGACACTCTTTAAAGATTTTATTTGCTTATTTGACAGAGAGAGACACCGAGGGAACACAAGCAGGCGGAGTAGTGGGAGAGGGAGAAGCAGGCTTCCCACTGAGCAGGGAGCCCGATGTGGGACCCTGGGATCATGGCCTGAGCCAAAGGCAGACACTTAACAACGGAGCCAAGCAGTTGCCCACAAAAGCCACTCTCACCACTCCGGAGATTCCAAGGGTCTTAGAAGTTCTGACAGCAGGAACTAGGCACGCCCAATTGTTACAATAATTGATATTCTTATCACCCCATCACTGAGTAAATTATAAGGGTCTTAATAAGATCCCTGTCCTAGGAACTGGGGACAAAACCCAAATATATATGTTGTAATATCACACACCCTCATTAATTTCCTTCACTGGACTCGCATCAATCCAATATTCGTCCTGTTAAAAAGAACACCACAGGGGCACCTGGGTGCTTCAGCGGGTTGGGCTTCTGCCTTCAGCTCCGGTCATGGTCTCGGGGTCCTGGGGTCGAGCCCCGCGTTGGGCTCTCTACTCAGCGGGGAGCCTGCTTCTCCCTCTCCCTCTCTCTCTCTCTGCCTACTTGTGATTCTCTCTCTGTCAAATAAAATAAATAAAATAAAATAAAAAGAACACCACCTCCCCCAAATGGAGTCGCTTAAGCCATCTGAGCAAACCAAGACTTACTACCTAACCTAAGTACATGCTCAACCCATCAGGAATGTGATCTTTAACTAGACAACATGGAATTTCTGGATCAATATTGAGAATTTAATGATAGGCCTCCCTTAGGACCACGACCTTTCCTAAACCGTGCATCTCTTGCTCCCTCCACTTGCTGGATGGGATGCCTCCTGATTCATGGATCCTTCGATAAAACCAATTAGATCTTCACACTTACTCTGTTGAAGTTTTTTGTTTTGTTTTGTTTTTTTTAAACAATCTCCTTGTGTATTCGTATGCTTGGGAGTTTTGTCTATTTCTGCCTAGAGACATGTTAGTTCTGCAAAGGGCAGTTTTCTCATTCGCTGCTGAACCATCGGCCCTCCCTGCCATGCCTGGAACATAGGAGAAACTCAATAAATATTTACGTAATTGATACAAGAGCTGTCTGTTGTTCACTTAGAAGGAGAGACTGAGGACACGCGCTCTGAGGCCCTTGAAGCAGAGGGAGCCCTTGAGTGTCTGTTAAGAGGATGTGATCGTGGCTTTATTGCCTCGAACCTCTCCATGAGTCCTCTCTGGGCCCCAGAACCCTGGCAGCATGATGGTCCCCACACGTGCTGCCTGGAGAAATGGGGGTTTAGATAGAAGACTCTTAGCTCCGGAGACAGACACCATCTGGGTTTGAATCCTGGCTCTGCTCTACCCTTCACGTCCCGGGACCTCCGTTTCACTCACAACTGAAAAAGGGGGTCTTTGTGAGGATGGCGAGATTGGGTATGTAAGGTGTCCGGCACCGCCCTCCCCCTGCACCACGACTGGGGACGAAGGATTAGACAGGATGCAAAGGGAATGTGTGATGTCGCTGTGTACCCAAGAAAGGGGCCCTGGCTGAGCCCCAAGTTGGGGGGCGTAGGCAGCTATGCCCTGTAACCTGACTCCAGGGGTTCACCATTTGGGGTGCATTAAATCGAACACGACCCAAGAAAGTGTTGGAAGCAACGAGCTCCTTGTTGCTTGTGACAAGTAAAGAGGCAGGGAGATAGGTCTCCCGGCACCATCCCCCGTGGGGTTAGTACAAGAAGCTTATATTCAGTGGATTAGGGGGCAGGGGCGGGGAGTTTTCATATACATTAAGGAACTTATACATAGTCTATGACTTCTGCACTTTGTTTCAACTGCACACGTGTGCACACCTACCGTGTCAACAGGCTATGTATGTTCAAAAGTTGGTGGAAAAAATCCCTCGGATTGAGGACCTCCCATGGCATCTCAGCTACCGCCATTCCTGGGCAGAGTCTGAGCCCCCGGCTTGATGGGGCGTCCAGGCTGAGAAAGGTTCGTGGAACCCCTCCCCCACATGCAAGCACAGAGAGAAGCAGCAGAGTGGGTCCCAGACTCCGGAGCAATGAGAGCATCGGGGAAGGACCACGGGCAGCCTTCGAAAGGCTCACGGGCTTCCCTGTGTCTTCTCGTTGCGTGTGACATGGAGCATCCCCCCCTTCCGATCCCCACACACCCGGAGGTTAGCACAAAGGGGTGGCGAGAAGCAGTTCTGTTCTCACACTTGGATGGGAGCCTTGTATGTCCCACAGCGCAGCCCGTGTGGCCCGTCCTCCAAGGACCTGGGGAGAATCTCAGTGGATGATGAGTTGCCTTCTCCATCCAAACCCTTGAATCCCCCCACCCCAAACAGACCTTAAAGGCAACCCCAAGGCAAAAAAGCAAATCTAAATGAACAGAGACTTGCTTCCCACAACCCAGAGGAACGGAGCTCAAATGACAACTTATGACAAAGTGAATGAAGAAAGGGGTGTCTGGGGGGCTCAGTGGTTCAAGCCTCTGCCTTCGGCTCAGGTCATGATCTCAGGGTCCTGGGATCGAGCCCTGCATCATCGGGCTCTCTGCTCCGCGGGCAGCCTGCTTCCCCCCTCTCTCTGCCTGCCTCTCTGCCTGCTTGTGACCTTTCTCTCTGTGTGTCAAATAAATAAATAAAATCTTTTAAAAAAAATTTTTAAGTGAATGGATAAAGAAAGTAGCATTTCGGGGAGCCTGGGTGGCTCAGTCTGTGAACTGCCTGCCTTCCGCTCAGGTCACGATCCCAGGGTCCTAGGATTGAGCCCTGCCTCTGGCTCCTTGCTCCATGGGGAGCCTGCTTCTCCCTCTGCCTCTGCCTGCCACTCCCCCTGCTTGTGTGCTCTCTCTCTCTCTTTCTGTCAAATAAATAAATAAAATCTTTTTTAAAAAGAAAAGTAAGGACAAGAAAAGAAAAACCAGCATCTTTACACATCCGAGTCTTGGACTGAGACTCCTGGCCACCACAGGGCACATTGCCAGGAGCCCCCACAGGGCATATGTCTTCCTTGCACCCTGGAAAACACTAGCTGGGAAAGAGAAATCTCGAGGGGCCCCGGGCTTCTGAAAGGCTGGGCCAGGGACAGCAATTCTGTGGCATTCTAACAGGGACAAGTAGCAAGGGCCAGGGGTGCAAGTGTTATTCAATGAATCCCAAGAAGCTCCTCCCGGATGGTGTTGCCCCGTGGGGGAAGGAACCACTTTGAGAGGAAGTGAGCCTCCCGTCCCGGCAGGTATGCAAGTAGATGCCATCCGAGGTGCGGAGAGGTGACTCCCACTAGGGGGCTGGCCTGACTAAAATAATGCAGAGGTTTCTTTGAAGCTGAATAGACTACAAGTCTGTAAGTAAAGCCCAGAGTGATGGTGAGGAGTGAGAGCTGGGATGTTAGTGGGATGTGCCGGGAAGTGAGGAAGAGGAACAGGAGGACGAGAATAGAAGGAAGAAGAAAACAGGGGGCCCAGCTGGGAAGGGGATGTGGTTCTGCTCTTCTGATACAGATCTTCGTAGGCAGTATTTCCCCACGGGTGGGCCACGCACTCTGCAAGTCAGAAAAGCTTACGCCGAGCCACAGAGGAAGCCAGCCAACCGTGATCTCAGCAAACCCCAACACCATCCGATTCTCCATGCAAAGTCTGGAGCTCTGATTTCTGGAGCACATGGCCTCCAAGCGGAAGAGAGATTGAAGAGGACCACCAACACTTAACTGTCACAACCCCAAAGCAACAACGATTGCGGACACTCGCGGGCCGTCGGCCAGAACTGGTCCCATGATCCCAACCATCTGGTCTCAGCCTGGGGGGATACGCCTTTCACAGCTCTCTGACACTGCTCATCTCCTTGATCAATAAATAAGTGGCTGGCCTCAGATTCAGAGCCTGCAGGAGAAAACAGAACATGTTACTGAGCCTACAAAATGCTCTCCGTTCCTAACGCTGTTCTTCTCGTGATTATCTCCTCTGTAGGGCAAATGACCCCAATTTTCCATGTGGGATACCAAAGTAAGTGCTCCTTTCCCAAGAAATGTATTTATTTTTTAAAATGGAGTCCATTTCAAGAAGATTATTAATTCTGTTCCAAGTCAAACTGGGCAGCACATACATTAATATTTATTTTAGAAGAGGTAATAGAATACATACTTCAAAATTCAGAAAGTATTATCGTATAGCTCGTGAAAATTCAGCTCCATTCCCAGACACGACAATTCCCGTTCCTGTTAACACTTTTTATAAATGATTTCATGGATACTTTGGCTCTTACAAAGAGCACTGAGGTGAACCTCGTTGTGTGTACTCCTTTGGGAGTGTAAACGGGTACCTAAAGGATAAATCCCTAAAAAGAAAATCCTGGAGCTCCGGGTGTGGGCGTATCCCTCCCCATGGTTCAAGATGGCACATGGCTGCCATGTTAGTGGGACAGGTCATACATGATTTTATTCCTTTACTCAACACACCCTGAGAAGCACCAATCCTGGGTCAGCCCTGTGCTGGGAAGAAGTAATAGGAAGAGGCGTTGGATGCAGTCTTGACCTCAAAGAGTTCACAATCTAGTGGGAAAAGGCAGACACACAAGCCAGTTGCTATGGTTATCTACCGCAACGTGGTTTACCACTCTGAAACATAGAGGCGCCGAGCAACAACTAGGAGGGTGGTGGAGTGTACGGGCCAGCAATACAGAAAAAGCAGGGTCAGAATGGCTTGTCTCTGCTCCCTGATATCTGAGGCTTCCTCTGGGGCGACTTGAATGAAAGCGGACTGAAGGATCCATTTCCTCAGTGGTTTCTTCACTCCCAGTTCTGGTGCCCATGCTGCTAGCATTAAAGAAAAGGCCGAACTGAGACTGTCACCCAGAGCCTTTAACATGTGCCTCTAGAGCAGGGAAGTCACAGGGTGCTTAGATGTCCCTCAGGATGGCTTAGGGCTCCTAGAGCAATACTTCTAGAGATCACAGCAGAAGCTGCATGGCCACGGTTGACGCAGTCTTAAAAGCCACACATTATCATTTGCACCACAAGCCAGACGTCCTTCAAGCAGAGGGATGAGCGTTTTGAAGCGGCCACACTGTCGATCGTCATACAGGATACGTGTTGTGGCAGAGGCAGGTCCAGCAGCACAGAGAGCCCCGTCCAAGAGAGACAGCTTCATTCCCTCGCAGAGCGATAAGGAGACACTCGGGGAAAGCCACTGAAAGGAGGGGACACCGAACTGAGAATTGAAAAGTACAAAAGTCTGAGCGAAGTTACCAAAGGCTAAAATGGAGTAGGAGGAGGACGGGAGGGTTTCAGGCAAGAGGAACTGTGTGTGTAATGACTTAGGGGTGCTTTGAAATGTTTGTGCTTAGAAAGGTGGGGAACTTCCATGCAGGAGGGTAAGAGGCCAGGCTTGGAGTCGTGGACGGGAGCAGAGATCTTAGCTTTATCCCTTGCTGGCTGTGTGTCAAGTGAGCCTCAACTTCCTCACCTATAAAAAGCCCTGGGGTTCTGCAGTCGCTCGGATTATTCTAAGGAATAACTGAGATAAGACAGGGCCTGGCATAAAAGCGCTGGAGGCATGTTCGCCCCTGACATCACCATGAAATCTTGGCGGCACACTGGAATCATCGAGGGAGCTTTAAAAGAACACTGATGTGGGCGCCTGGGTGGCTCAGTGGATTAAGCCGCTGCCTTCGGCTCAGGTCATGATCTCAGGGTCCTGGGATCGAGTCCCGCATCGGGCTCTCTGCTCAGCAGGGAGCTTGCTACTCTCTCTCTCTCTCTCTGGCTGCCTCTCTGTCTACTTGTGATTTCTCTCTGTCAAAATAAATAAATCTTAAAAAAAAAAAAAAAAAAAAAAATAAAAGAACACTGATGTAACTAAAAGCGCAAAACTTACGACACTCTGAAAATTACAAAACACTGTTGAAGGAAATTAAGGAAGACTGGAAGAAATAAGAAGACATCCCATGTTCATAGATCAGAAGACTTAGTAGAGCTCCCCCACCTTGGCGAGAATTCCCAAAGGGATCTAGTTTCAACTCAATCCCTGTCAATAACCCAGCTGACTCAGTGTATCTGAAAATTCACATGGAAATTCAAGGAACCCAGAATACAGTCTTACATTCCCGAAAAAGATGGCGAAGTTGGAGGAATCAGCCTCCCTCTTTCGAGACGTACTACAAAGCCACGGTGATGGAGACATTGTGGTATTGACGTTGTACATCCGTGGAACCAAACTGAGAGTCCAGAAATAAACCCCTATGTCTATGGCCAATGGATTTGGGGTGCTGGTCCATTCAATGGACAAAGAACAGTCTTTCCAGCAAATGGTCCTGGGGCAACCAGAATCCACATGCAAAAGCGTGAACAAAGTTGAACTGCCTTCTTGCACCACGTGCAAAAATCATTCAGAATGGATCAAAGACCTAAATGTAAGAGCTAAAACGACCTAAATGCTTCAAAGAAACGTAAGAGAAAATCGTGGTGGTCTTGGATTTGGATCTGAGTTGGGACACCAAAATCATAAACAACAAAAGAAAACTGGATGAATCCGACTTCATCAAAATTAAAAACATTGTACCTCAAAGAGCACCATCTAAAAAGGGAAGGGGCACCTGGTGGGCTCAGACAGAAAAGCATGCGACTCTTGATCTTGGTGTTGTGAGTTCGAGCCCCATGGAGAGATGACAGAAAAAATTTAAAAATAAATAAAAATAAAATTTTTAATTAGAAAAGAGAAAGGACCACCCACAGAATGGGAGGAAAAGGCTATCAATTCCATCGCTAGTTTGTACCTACAATATGTAAAGAGCATTCACAACTCAATAATAAAAACACGAATAACCCAATTTTTAAAATGGGCCAAGAATCTGAATAGACCCTTCTGCAAACTAAGATAGACAAAGGGCCAAGAAGGCTGTGAAAAGAGGCTCAACATTATCCCTGGGGACGATGCTGAACACCACCACCAGGAGAGGCTGTCTCACACCCACCAGCTAAGCTAAAATCCGCAAGATAGACAGTGGTGAGAATGTGAAGGGGTAGGGACACTCCCACCCCCCAGAGGGAACGTAGAATGGTGTGGCCACTTCGGAAACAGTCTTCAAAATGCTAAACATAGAGGGGCACCTGGGTGGCTCAGTAGGTTAAGTGTCTGCCTTTGGCTCAGGTCATGATCCCAGGGTCCTGGGATCAAGCCCCACGTTGGACTCCCTGCTCAGTGGAGAGTTGGTTTCTCTTTGCTGCTCCTCCTGCTTGTGCTCTCTCTGTCTCTCTCTCTTGCTCTCAAATAAATAAATAATCTTTGTAAAAATTCCTGTACAGGAATCTTTACAACAGCAGAATTCACGATAACCAAAGAATGGAAACAGCCCGAATTTCCATCAGCTGGTGAAGGAATAAATAAAACATGGTATATCCGTATAATAAAATACGACTCAGCAGCAACAACAACAAAAACGAGCTGCTGAGTCATCCTACGACTGGATAACCCTTGACAACAAGATGTTCAGTGAAAGAACCCAGGTTCAAAGGACCCCGTATTGATGGTCCCATTCATGTGAAATTTCTAGAATGGCCAAATCTACAGAGATCAAAGGTAGATTACTTGTGACCTATGGCTAGGGGTCGGGGTGGGGGGTGGACAGGGGAAGATGGGGAGGATTGGGGAGTGACCGCTAAGGGGTGATGACATCTTCTTGGGGTAATGAGACTGCTTTTACTTTTTTTTTTTTTTTTTGAGATTTTATTTTTAGGTAATCTTTCCACCCCATGTGGGGCTTGAACTCACAATCCCAAGATCAAGCGTCTCGGGCTCCCCGTTCCTTAGCTGTTCTAGAAGAGTCTGCTTCCATGATTCTGGAGGGCGGGACAGCTGGCCGAGAGCCCCCGAGCTAGGAAAGGGGCAGGCTGAGGACGGAGAATGATGAACACAGAGGCCAGCAGAGCCCAGCAACACGTTCCACGAACAAACATGGGTCAGGACGCCGCCAAGGGGCGGGCAGCGTTGTGCGTGGAGGTCAAACAGGATGGCTGTTTGCAGGTGACAGGGAAGGCTCCCCACCAAGGGTGTCCTCTACGGGGGTGGGGGGTACAAGGGGCTGAATCCAGCCAGGCTCTCCTTACCGATCCCTGAACTCACCGGGCTCAAGTCCCTCCCCTTTCTGGAGCAGGCACAGGGGGTTGGGAGTTGGGCTACACCTTTCCAAGCGTCGGCCTCTAGTGAATTGACACCTCACTTCGCAACGGCACATCTATTTTATCTCGGTGCCTAATTGGAATCTCGATTTTAACATCCTGTTACACAAGACCGTCGTACAGATAACAAGACTGAATTATATTCATTACCATTCGGTGAACGCAATTACGCGAAGCAAGCAACATCCTTTGGCAGCTCCTGGAGACCAGCTCCTATGGGCACGATCCCCATTCCACAGACGGAGAAACCGAGGCCTGGCGAGGGAAGCGGCTTGGCCAAAGGCACCTGGTGGGAAGGGGCAGAACTGGGATTGGAACCCAAATCAGACGGATGCCAAGCCCTTGCTATTAAGACGTAGAGCCCTCGCAGCCCTGAAGTTCTTCAGTGACCAAGTCAGGAGACGGAAGTCCCCTGATGCCGAGTATCTCCCTACTGGTCAGCACAGCGAGAACACTGGCATCGGTACCCAGATCCCTGTCACCGAAGTTGGCAACCACTCTAGCTAGCTGCCTGTTTGTGGGGCACCCAGTACACAGCAAGGACATAATAATGTCAGCATCCCCTTTCCACGCCCAGGAGAATCACCCAGTTCAATTAGCCTAGTGGCTTTCCTTCCAGGGACTCCCCGTTTCTCTGGCAGATCCCACAGGCAGAGCCAAGGTTTCTGAGGATTTACACCAGCCGTCCCCCCTCAAGAAGCCCCCTCTGTTTGATGCCTCACTCGCTATCCTTGGAAAGCCCTGCTGTGGTTCTCCCTTCTCCCAGCGCCTAGTACTTCTCTCCTCTCCCAGGCGCTCACTCGAGACGGATTATTCACGGTAAACCCATTTGTCCTGAATGCAGATGTAATATGTAATTCCCCAAGAATTCAAATGTAATTTAAAGTTATTTTCCAATATCTAATTTGCCTTTTATTTATTTAGGGCAATATTTCAGCGGGAGCCTCCAGCTAAAGTGCCAGTGTTTGTTTACGGGGCCGGGCCTCCCGATGGCGGGGAGCCACACGCCCCAGACTCAGACGTTACCGATTAAAAAAGTAATTACAACATTGAACACAGCCTTAAATAAAAGTGAAAATGCAGGAGACAGGAAAGGAAGCAAAAACATAAATTGGGAACAATGCCATTTCCCCCAGACGTTTTGTAATATTTGCAGCCTGCCTGGCTGTATTAGCCACAAGCAGCAGGGAGGGGTGGGGTGGCTCTCCCCTGTAAAGAGGTGGGAAGAAGTTCTTAATTATCAGAGATCATCTGCCTGCCTGTTTCCCTGTCTTTTAGGGTAATGTCTCCAGTCTAATGTAACACTCTTACACTAAATGACCAAAATCACCAGTCAACTCAAACTGACTTAAAGAGAAAATAGGTATGTTCTGGCTCATGAAAGACCATTACTAGTGTTGGCTTCAGGCATAGTTGGATCAAGGTGCTCAAAAAATTATTTAAGCATCTCTCTATGTCTTGGCTTGGCTCGCTGCAGAGTTGACTTCTTTCTCAATCTGGCTTTGTCCTCTTGCTGGTTAAGAGAGAATCCTGGCTACTTCAAGCTTCTGTCTTGCCTGCTTACCATTCCCAACAGAAAAAGGGTGCTTCTCATCCCATGGTTCTAGCCAAAATCTCAAGGGGGGCTCTCACTGGCCCTATCTGGGTCATGTGCGGATCCCTTGAACCGGTCACTCCAACCAAGGAGTTTCAGTCCTCTGGCTAGAACAGGGTTAGATTCCTACCCCTTGAGAACAGAAATAGGCTCAGCCTGGCCCAAACCACACAGATGAAGACCAGGGGGCAGGAATGGTTCCCAAAAAGAAAACTGAGGTTCTTTGAGGGTTAAAGGGGCAATCGGGCAAATGCCATTGATTTCCACCACAGATACAATTTCTGTCTTTTTTCCAGTACAGGTACTGCTTCTGTCTTAGGTCTAGACCACACTTTTTACCTTGTGAGCAATGCAGTGTACTCTGTCCTCCTTGGTAGGAGTGTCATAGGATTCTAATGGAGAATATCAAACATGTGGATTCCTCCCTCAACTTTACTTAGAGAAAGAAGTCCTCTGCTGCCAGTTATAGCACACTATGGCTAGGAAGAGATGACATTTTGCAATCACTAAGGGGGGCCTTCAATAGAAGGGCAGGTACAAGGGGCACCTGGGTGGCTCAGTGGGTTAAACCTCTGCCTTCGGCTCAGGTCATGATCTCAAGGTCCTGGGATCAAGCCCTGAATCGGGCTCTCTGCTCAGCGGGGAACCTGATTCCCGCCCCCCATCTCTCTGCCTGCCTCTCTGCCTACTTGTGATCTCTGTCTGTCAAATAAATAAAAATAAAATCTTTAAAAATAATAATAATAATTAGGTCCAAATAGCTATCTGGTAATTATGTCAAAGGGGAAGCAGGAGGCAGCAATAATATTTAAGGTGCTCATTGGAGTTCCTGGCTGGTGCAATCTGTTGAACTCAGGTCACGATCTCAGGGTCCTGAGATCAAGTTCCATTTTGGATTCCACACTCAGCGCAGAGCCTGCTTGAGATTCTCTCTCCCCCTCTATCTGTCCCTCCCCACCGCACACTCTCTCTCTAAAAGAAATATATCTTTAAAAAATTAAAAAATAGGGGCCCCTGGGTGGCGCAGTGGGTTAAGCCGCTGCCTTCAGCTCAGGTCATGATCTCAGGGTCCTGGGATCGAGCCCCGCATCGGGCTCTCTGCTCGGCAGGGAGCCTGCTCCCCACCCCTTGCCTGCCTCTCTGCCTGCTTGTGATTTCTGCCTGCCAAATAAATAAATAAAATCTTTTTTAAAAAATTAAAAAATAAAGTGCTCACAGGTCCAGCTTACACCCCAAACGTGACTGTGTCTATGAACGGGCCATCGACACGGAACACTGGGGTCCAGTTCGTGTAACTCTCGGCCACATGCAGCACTAAAGAAATTGCATCCTCCTCTCCCAGTGGGCATCCTGTCCAGGACGGAGCATCCAGGAGGCCATGCAAAACCTAGCCTGCCCGGCGACCGCTTCAGGACCAGGAAGGGAGCAGCTGCGACAAGGGACCAACCAGACTCCTGTCCTTACTGTGCCTGCCTTGGAGGCGGACAGGTTCCCGTTGGAACCAAGAAATCCTCTGGGGTTCCGAGATCATCCAGGGTCAGGGCGGGGAGCAAAAACCTTGAGAAAAAGGTTACAAACAAAAAAGGCGGGTGAGTGCCCAAGCAACTGGTCAGGAAAATAAAAGCCCTCTGCTTTAACGATGCCCCCCGTGTTGGTGGAAAAGTTCTTGCCGATGGCCTAGAAATAAAGGGGAGAGCAGATCGGACTTGGCCCGCCTGGAACGCAGCAATTGCGCTAGTGGTCGCTGGCCATGCGCCAGGATCATCTCTTCTCAAATGCTAGCTCGTTGCAGTCCGTCTTCCCAAAACTTTGAGAAGCCCCTTGGCTTTATTGTTCCTCCTCCTCCCAGCACAGATGAGAGAATGACATGTCAGAGACGTGACGTCCTATGCCCAAAGTCTACCATGGTGGAAAGGGGGCTAGAACCCAGATTTCTTACTTTCTCCTCCAACGCTTTCAGACACAAAAAGCCTTTTTATTTCCAAAGGCAGTGGACAAACGGAGATAGGAAGCTTGTGTTTGTTGAGCACATCCTATGTCGGCCACGGTGCCCAGCGGCATCACACATGTGCTCTTCCCATGTCTCCCCGCAGCCCTGCCAGACCCCTGTGTTACCATCACCCCCTCTCAGTAATGGACAGCGGAGGCTCAAAGGGGCGAGGTAGCTCTCTCTGCATTCGTTGACCCTTTTGAGTCTCGGAAGGGATTCAGCATCTGTAAGAAGGAACCTAGAAAGTCTCTAGGAAGGGGCACCCCTGCTCCCCAGAGGGCTACCCTCACCTCCGCTCTCTGAGGCATCCCTGGGGTGCCCTTCTCTTCCCCAGAGAGACGGTCTATGCCTATGCGCACCCCACGGCCCTCGGGGACCCCCAGCTCTGCTAGCCGGCTCCAGCCAAGACAGGGATGTCTGAGCTAATATAACCTTGCAGGGATTCTGTAATAGAGCAAGAGACAGAGGGACAGACAGAGCCCGAGGGGACTCAGAGAGAATCTGGAAGGACAAGGAGGGTGTGTAGGGACAGGTCAGAAAGGACAGGGAGGGAGGAAGGGGGTGGACGGGCATTGGCAAAGGTAACAGAGGACAAGGGAAGAGGCTGGAGTTCGGGTGCAAACACGCATAACTTTTGTAATAAAGGAAAAATGGAAATTCTTCACTCCATCTCTCTCGTCTCTCATCTGTACCCATCGCTGTATTAAGCATCACACAGACAAAGTCCGCATTCTCAAGGGATTGTAAAATGAGGCCAATGTTCCGACCCGGAAAACCCAGATTCCCCCACTGAGATGTCAGAGAAGCCTTCACTGAGCCGCAGATGGCGCATCAAGAGTGCAGAAGAACTTTCCATACAGACAAGGTGGGGAAAGCCGTCCAGATAAAGGGAACTGCAAACACCAAGACCTGGAAACGGAGGAGGGCATGGTGTCCAGGACCAGCAAGGAGCGGGTTGTGGCCGCAGCAGAGCACAGGACAGAGCCGGAAATGAGACAGGGCTTGGTCACACTAGAGATGGAGACTTTATCTTGACAACCAGTGTCTAAAAGTGTCATTAAAGAATCCCCGAGAATTTGCCGATTTATACTTAGGGATTTATGAGTGCTCAGCAAGGATTTTTTTTTCAGGATTTTATTAATTTATTTGACAGAGAGATAGAGAGCACAAGTAGGCAAAGCAGCAGGCAGAGGGAGAGGGAGAAGCAGGAGAGGGAGAAGCAGGCTCTCCGTGGAGCCGGAAGCCCAATGCAGGACTCGATCCCAGGACTCTGGGATCATGACCTGAGCTGAAGGCAGCCGCTTAACTGACTGAGCCACCCAGGCACCCCTCAGCAAGGGTTTTTTTTTTTTTAATATTTTATTTATTTATTTGATAGGGAGAGAGATCCCAAGTAGGCAGAGAAGCAGGCAGAGAGAGGAGGAAGCAGGCTCCCTGGTGAGCAGAGAGCCCAATGTGGGGCTCGATCCCAGGACCCTGAGATCATGCCTGAGCTGAAGGCAGAGGCTTTAACCCACTGAGCCACCCAGGCGCCCCTCAGCAAGGATATTTAACACTACGGTGTGTTCACCTGACACCAGCACATTCTGGATCATGCCCCTGACAACCAGCGTAGAACGAGATGTAGAACCGATACACAAATGATGTGTTTGTGCCAGATAAAGGCCAATCGGTGGCCTGCTTTGGCAATGAAGGTTCTTAGGGAAAAAAAGGTAGGAGGATTACTTCTCCCAGCCCCAAAATAAGAGAAGCAGTAGAACTCAAGAAAACCTGGGCTAGAACAGCAATTCATTTTTAGTAAGTGGCAAATTAGCTTCACCAAGACTACATCATCAATCATGTCAGGTAAACAATACTAATTTGAATTTTATCACTTTTATTTGTACATAGTTCCTAATTTGTGTGTGTCTGATCGCTGTTTAGGAACTTCTTTTGTCATTGAGTCTAAAACATAATTTTTGTCACATTTTGACTCTGAAATCAGGATCCATCTTAAAATCTATGGCCTCTTACAAGTACAACTGACAGGGGTACCTGGGTGGCTCAGTGGGTTAAAGCCTCTACCTTTGGCTCAGGTCATGATCTCAGGGTCCTGGGATCGAGTCCCGCATCAGGCTCTCTGCTCGGCAGGGAGCCTGCTTCCTCCTCTCTCTCTGCCTGCCTCTCTGCCTACTTGTGATTTCTGTCTGTCAAATAAATAAATAAATTCTTAAAAAAAAAAAAAGTACAACCGACAGCACTTTTTCCCTCTGAAAGAATCCTGTATCTTACAATGAATGGTGGATTAAATTTGCATGAAGAATAAGTGGTACCTGGTTTTGTTTGTAAATAGCTGAGTAACATTACAATAAAAAATGTTTAAGCCAATATGAAGTATCTTGACTACTCTCTACAGAAATAGTTTATATAACACTCAAGCTGAGTACCAATGATGAGGAAGAGGCCATAAGAAAAAGTTTTAATCAACAGAAGTCAGATTTTCATATTAGGAAGACATTCCAGCACCACACTGGCTAGAAATGGACCAGTTTTGCAGGAGATCAACTGAGAAATTATGAGAACATATATATGGAGAATATCTGTTTATTCACATGTATATATATGTAAAGATGAGAACATAACGAAGAGATGTGCAGGAGGTAGAATCAGTGGTATTCAGCGCTGGATTCGATGTGAAAGGGCGAGATGTTGGGAAAGGGAAAGTGGGACAGGGAAGGCCCAAAAAGGTTGGGGTTTCTGGATGGGATGAAGAAGCATCTCTAAAGCAGAGGATGGTACTTAAGGTTGGGATGCTAAGTTGTGGCAGTAATGATGGTGATAGCAACAGTGGCGTTGAAGACTATGGTGGCGATAGTGGTGGTGGTGATGATAACAGGGATGAGGGAGATGATGGAAGTGGTGATGGTGAAGTGATAGTGACAGTAATGGTGGAGGTCATGGTGGTGGTGGTGGTGATGGTGATGATGGTGATGGTGGTGGTTGGTGGTGGTGATGGTGGTGCTGATGGTGATGCTAGTGAAGCTGTTGGCAGTGGTGATGATGGTAGTGATAATGGTGGCAATGATGGTTATCATGGTAGCGATGGTGGTGGTGGTGGTCATGGTGGTGATGATGGTGTTGACGGTGATGCTGGTGACAGTGTTAGTGGTGGTGATGATGGTGGTGGCATTGGTGATGGTCATGGTGGTAATGATGGTGATGGTTGTGATGCTGGTGGTTGTTGGTGGTGGTGGTGGTTGTGAGGGTGGTGGTAGTGGTGGTGTTGGTGGCAGTGGTAATGGTGTTGGTGGTGTTGGTGATGGTGATGATGGTGGTAGTGATTGTGTAATGGCGGTGATGGTAGTGGTGATGATGGTGATGACTGTGGTGATGGTGGTAGGGATAATGGTGGCAGGATGGTGAGGGTGATGATAAAACTGGTTTTAAGCAGTGATAATGGTAGTGGTGGAAGTAATAGTGATGATAATGAGTATAGTAGAATTATAATCATGATGTCATACCAGGAGACCCAGAAGTAAAAGTTGGGGATTGGGCTCTCCAGCTGTCCCAACTTGACATCAATCATCGACCAGAAAGAGCCGACTTTCTCCAGGCCTCATCTGTGAAATGAAAATCACTCCTCTCTCCTCCTATCATGATGGTAGACATCAGCCTCACTCTCTAATCACACAATGAGAAATAAAATATAAATGAACACTAGAATCAACGGATTCCCCCCACAGTGGGGAATAACCATTATTTACCCATAAAAATATTTTGAGGGTTATTAGCATATAAACTGTGATTAATTAAATTCACAAAAATTGTTTCTGCAGCATGTAAATGAGGTGGTGCCTGCTGGGCGGCACTGAAGCTTCACTCTCCTGGTGGCTGCGGGGGGGGACAGTTGGGGGGAAGTCACTCAACACATCTGCTCCAGAAACTTTGGGAAAAACTACAGAGCCCAT
The DNA here is from genome assembly GCF_011764305.1 of Mustela putorius furo. Taxonomy (NCBI): domain Eukaryota; kingdom Metazoa; phylum Chordata; class Mammalia; order Carnivora; family Mustelidae; genus Mustela; species Mustela putorius. The sequence goes on along the minus strand of NW_025422174.1, from coordinate 2,530,097 downwards.
CTCAAAGGTGGTTCTTCCCTGATCTCTTCTGCGTTCATCCTTCCAGCTTGGGTCTACACAATTCAGGGGATAAGTTTGGATGCTGGTGTCCCCATTTAGGAATTTCTTCACATCTATGAATCCTGAAAGGACCCAAAGATGAAGGAGCTTGAAGGAACCAGAAGGGAGGAAATCAGCTTTATTTTAGTTCACTTTGACTGCTCTGTCCAGGAAAGGGCCAAAACTAACTCAAGGCTACATAGATTCCTTTCCAGGGCTTTCCACATGCCACCCTAAATTCTTACAGGGTTTTCATGAGGTCAGTGAGACTCTGGATCACACACGCGAAGGAAGCTGGCCCAGATCGGCAGCCAGAACAAAGGGACAAGTGAAGGTGGAAGGGAGCAGACTGAGTTGTGCTGTAGTGACCTCCAGATCCAAAGGGTTAGACCACTGTCTCTGTCTTGTAAGCCTCTAGAGATCCAACTGGCTGACTCTCTAGGCATTGGTGCCATGATGCCTGGAAGGTTTCAGTTACCCAAGAATGCATCTAGGTCTCCAATGCCCACCCTGGTGCAGACCAAGAACTCTTCTCCCTACAACCTACAACCGCGAGTCCAGTCTTTGTTTCTGCCAACCCCATGGTGCCCATCTCAGCATAGACACCTGCTCCTGTCGGGTTGCCAGGAGAAGGAAAGAACTGTGCGTGTCTGGATGGAAGTCCCAGTCCCTTCAGAGACGTGCCCTCTCCTAGTAGGACCCAAGTCCAAACTCAGCTAACACTTATCTGCACTCAGCCAGGTGCAGTGTTGTCCATTTTTACACACAGCTCTGTAAGTGACACCACTACTCAGGTTTTCCAAGTTGAGGAAATGGAGTCAGCTGTGCCTTGAGGATACCAACACCACCAGATGCCTTTGACATGCCAGGCAAATCCCCCACACAGGCCACGATGCCCCAGACCACAGACAACTACCAATATAACTAGACAAGGCTCAGAGAGTTTCACTCTCCCCAAGAATACTTCCTTCATCACTGAGCGCAGCCCACTGTCCTGGGGCCTGCTTGCCCACCCATAATTCTCTTCCCCATTTCTCCCAGATGACTGTGACAGTTTTGAATGAAGCAATTTGGAAGTTCTCAGATGAAGAAGGGGAAAGGGTTTTTCTGGGGGGGAAAAAAAGACTCAGATATATCCTACTCAGGTCGGATCTGGAGGAAGAGACGGATAGACCATGCCTGAGATTGGGACCAAGGAATCAGGGAGAGGAGAGCCTGGCCCAGAAAGAGACCAGAGTCATAAGTGTCCCTAAGCCCTGGGAACTCCAGCAAGTCCAACTCAGGTCCCAGGCCCACCCCAGCAGGCCTGCAGATCAGAGCACCCAAATACCAGGAAATAGCCACCAGCCACCAGGGAACCTCACTGGGACAGCATCCAAGCAGCTGCAAGGTCTGGAAGGTTAAGCCCCAAGGGACCCAATAGTAACCCCCACGAGAAGGCCTGATAACTAACAGAATTAGAAACACAGCGGCACAATAGCGGGAGAACTCCGTTCTCTTTTGTGTCTCCCTGACATCACTCCATGCAGAACCAGCCTAGAACAATCCCAGGCTCCTTTCTTCCTTCCTTCACTTGGAAAGATTGGATCTCTGCTATTTCTCCACATCATTCCTGCCCACAGGGTTTTGGAGTCCTCTTAGGGAAACCCAGACCCCCGGCCTCATAAATAACCTTTAGGGGACCAGGGCTCTTCACAAACTCGATACTGACGTTGCATGTGAGTGGGCTGGTGCCCTGGATGGTGTTGGTGGTTCCAGAACCTGTTGGGCATCCAGATCGCCTGGGGACATTTTCCTGCAATTAACAAGACGAGTACCCAGCAGCGATCACGGCGGTAATAAATAGAACTGGTATCAGAGGGCGTAGAGTCGGAATGTGATTTGTCCCCCAGTCACCCCGTCCCCATTGGCAGTCCCCACAGGGGACCCCTGTAACCACTTTCGGGGGTTCCCCTGCTAGAGAGAGTCATGCAAATACAAGCAGACGCTAATAGACACCCCCCCCAACTTCCCCTCCCCCCTTCAAGTGGAGACACCACCAGGAAGGCGTTCATCATCCTGCTTTTTACACTTAATATTTATGGGAGGAGATGCCATAACAATGTCTGTAAATCTGTCTCATAATTTTCAACGGCTATGGGTAACCGTAATTTACTTAACGGGTCTCCTTCTGACAGGCCTTTAAGAACTTGCTAAGTGCATCACATTCTCGCCTTGTCTCCGCCTCACGAGACGCCTGTGTTATTCCATGTATTTCGAAGGCCAGGTCCTTGTACCCCCCAAAAATGATTTGAACAGGCGTCCCGGGATATTGTGATTTATAGTAAGAAATAAGCCTGGTCTTTGTCCCTGTTTCCGGCCCCAAGAAACAGGAGCGATCAAGGTGTCTTGAGATGCAGACCAAACCCCCTTCCACCACCCCTGACTCCCTGTTAATGAGGGGACTTTGGGAAAGCACCTGAGGATGGGGGCTGGTTGCCAGGGAAACCAACCATGTGACTGAGGGACTTTCAGTCCTCTCCCCCCCCAACCCCCGCCTTGAGCCCCAAAGAGAAGAAAAGGGGCTGGAGATGGAATTAATCACCAACAGCCGCAATTTAATCAGTCATGCTTATGTGATGAAACCGCCATCAAAACCCAGAGGAGAGCTCCTGGGTTGGGGACCCTGTGGAGACGCAGGGAGACGGATGCCCAGATAAGGCCTGCAAGCTCTGTGCCCTGTCCCATACCTTGCTCTAAGCATCTCTTCTGCCTGGCGTTTCAATCGTTCCACTCTTTGCTTATACACTGGTGATCTGGTAAGTAACGCGTTTCCTCTGAGCTCTGAGAGCGGCTCCAGCAAACTAACCAGCCCCGAGCGTGGCTTGGTGGGAACGTCCAATTGGTAGCCAATCAGTAGCCCAGGTGCCAAACTGGACAAACGGGTGTTTGGAGTAGGGGCCGTCTGGTGGGCTGGAGCCCTAACCCGGTCTGACGCCATCTCTGGGTGGACGGTTGAGTCATAGGACGCCCAGCTGGTGTTGGAGACGTCCTTGGTGTGAGGACACACTTGCACAGCAGAGCTGGGGTCAGGACTGGAAATCCTCAATCCTGGCCTCGCTGTAACTTCTGGTCCGAGGGTTCCCCCCACCCCCACCCCATCCTGGGCCTCAGCTGCTGGAGCCTCTGGACGGCCTGGCCTGGCTTTGTTTTTATTTTGTATTAAAGTTGCTATTTCTCCTGGAGGCTGCAGCCTCCAGGCTATTTCTCAGGACATTAACTTTTATGGCCATCGTCTGCCACCGTCTCTCGGGGTGGCCTTTGATTCCATTCAGGAGACCTGGGGATAAAGCAGCTGCAGCAAAAGTAACTGGAAAGTTAATATCCCAGGATACCCATAGGACTGCCCTTCCCAGCGGCGACTAGTGGGGGGGTGTCTTCTGGGGCATTTCTTTTCTTTTCTTTTCTTTTTTTTTAAGATTTTATTTATCTAATAGACAGAGACCACAGGAAGGCAGAGAGGCAGGCAGAGAGGAGGAAGCAGGCTCCCCGTGGAGCAGAAAGCCCAATGTGGGGCTCGATCCCAGGACCCTGGGATCACGACCTGAGCCGAAGGCAGAGGCTTTAACCCACTGAGCCACCCAGGCGCCCCTGGGGCATTTCTTCCTGTCCCCAGCAGAGTGGAGCTTCCTCTGTCCGTGGCACATCCTTGAGTTCTTGCTTCCCTGCTGCCAGGCAGGCCCCTGGACCAGCAGTCTGGGGCAGCACCAAACACACTCCACCCTTCCCCCTGCAGGCATCACTAATGGATCATGACACTTCCTCCCACCCAGCCCTGTGGGGCAAGCTCTCCTTTCCTGACTCCGGACAGACATTACCAATCGATCAGGGAATAATAGTTGCCATTCTGAGGGGTGCGTGGTGATCCATTGGGTTAAGCATCTGACTCTTCTTGGTTTCAGCTCACGCCGTGATCTCATGGTCGTGAGATGGAGCCCCACTCGGGCTCCACGCTCAGCTCGCAGTCTGCCCGAGATTGTCTCTCCCTCTCCCTCTCCCCTACCCCACTCATGCTCTTTCTTTCTCTCTCTTTCTCAAATAAATGAATAAATCTTTTAAAAAAATAAATAAAAAGAAACTAGTTGCCATTCTGAAACCATCCATTTTATTTTATTTTATTTTATTTTATTTTATTTTATTTGACAGAGAGAGATACAGCAAGAGAGGAAACACAAGCAGGGGGAGTGATAGAGGGAGAAGCCAGCTTCCCACCGAACAGGGATCCTGATGCAGGACTCAATCCCAGGACCCCAGGATCATGACCTGAGCCAAAGGCAGACACTTAACAACTGAGCCACCCAGGCGCCCACAACCATTTGTTTTCCATAAAAGGAAAGTGAGAAGAAAAGAAGAAAAGTTCTTAAATGGTGTATGTGGTAAGTCATTTTGGCCACATGGACACAGAAGCAAAGGCAACTGTGTGGGGAGGATGGGGGACAGTCTGCTGGAAGCACCCCGAGTGGTCAGTCCTGGGGATGAAAAGCTAGCCTTGGCCCGGAGCATTCCCCGGTAACCCACCCTGATTGGTTGATAACAATACCGAGCAGACCCTTGCTGAGTCTGGGGCATGTTTCACACATGAGGCCCAGCGGTGAGTCCTCCAAACACATTCATCACTTCTCATCCCTACACCATCCCCAGGTGGTGGATACCCATAGAGGGCATGAAGTCAGTCCCTTTCAAAGATGGACACTCAGGGAGTGACAGCACCAAGCCTCTCACTGTGTGAGAATCTATTATGTGACGGTGATCCTGTGAGTGGGCTAGTATCACCCCTATTTTATACATAGGAAAGTTGGGGCTTAATGGGGTTGAGTCCATTGGCTGAAGGTCACGGAGAGGGGACGGGAATGTAGACTGTCTCGTCTATCACCAGTGCTTACGATGACAAATGTTAAGGAACAGAGAAGGAGGGTTTGAACACACCCCCTCCATTAGCCCGATGCCATCAACGCTAAGCTTTATGGACAGTCCCCACTGCCCATCTCAGGGTAATGTTAGGGATGGGTTTAGAGCTGAGTCTGGGACCCTGGGACCATGCCATCTGCGGAACAGGGCAGGACAGAAGCATAGCATGGTCTCCCTACCCCAGGCAAAAGGTGACCAGCCAATCAGAAACCATGATCAAGGGGGCTCTTCATCCCCACGGCCAAGTGCAATGCCTGTCTTGGGTCAGGGGCCATTAAATACTTGCCCAGTGGTGGTGGATTCAGTTTTACTTTTATAGCAGAGCAAACTGTCCCAAAATGTAGTGGTTCCAGCCAATGGTCACTTGGTTCAGCGCATGACTAGGGAGGTCTAGCTAGATGGGCTCCCTGGAGCAGGAGGGTCTAAGGTGGTCCCTAGCATGCTTGCCGGCTGCTTCTGGGCCCCCAGGCGGGCCAGCCCAAGCATGTTCTACCGGGTCTCTCATCATCCAGCCTTCTTCCCTAGAAGGTCTAACGCCAGACAGAAGGGACTAACATCAGCAACCCAACCCTGTGGGCATCCCCTAAGCAAGCTCAGATCCAAGATTTAGAGAGCTAGGCTCGATTTCTTACCGGGAGAAGCCCGAGTGGCTGTATGTGGTAAGTCATTTTGGCCACATGGTAAGTCCATTTTGACCACATGGACTTACCATGTGGCCTTACCACACACACCACATACACTGTGTGGACTTACCACATACACCACATACACTTTGTACTTGGTGGTTACAAAGTAACCACATAAAGGGATGGGAATATTTTGTGCCCACTTTCCTTGCAATGTGCCACCGCGTTTAAGTGAATAGACGGATAAATCCAAAGGCAGAGAGGGACTAACATGAAGGCACGTCCAGCTCAAGCCCCTGAATGGTGTCCGACCTCAGAACCTGTCGTATTATCCTATTCCCAGCGAGGAGCAGGGGACAGAGCAAAGCCTCTTGGTAGGGGTGCCGTGGCTGGCGGGGGACAAAAGGAGTCTGGAGCCTGGGCTGAATGGGGGACTCTGGCCAACGGGTTTCCATGCTAGCACCAGTCCCCATGCAGGCGTGTGTGGCTGGCAGGTTTCCGTGTCCCCCACCCCCCGCGTCCCCTTCCCCCCAAGTCCACATGCCTGCCTCTTGCCTAAGCCTCCCCTCTGCCCACCTGAGCATCCTTCCCAATCCCGCCTGTGCCCCGAGTGACGCGCCGCGCCATGGAGTGTAATTGCTATAGTGATTACTTAGAGCCATTACATTAAGTTTTAAAACGCTCCCTTCCAATTGAACAATGTTTTTTCAAAGTCAACAGCTGGTTCCCAGCTTGAATGCAACCGTTAGGATAAATTAAATAAAAAGGGTAATAAAATCACAGTCTAAATTTAATTTCTGAAGAGTGCATAGCCTCCGAAGGGGGGGGGTAAAAAAAACCATTTAAAACATGCCTTTAAAATACAGCCAAAAAAGCCGAAGTTAATTCACTCCCTGATTATGTCATCTAACGGAGCCATGAACACCACCGAGTGTCCCTGGTGTGGACTAAGCCCCGAGAGGTCACTCCCAGGACCCTGGGTGGGGCGGGCCGATTCCAACAGGGCGGGGCCATCCAACAGGGCACGGGTCCACGCAGACAGCCCCACACACAGGCTGAGAACAAGTTCACCTCATCCCTTGAGGCATAAGCACAATGAAAATGATGTCCCAGCCAGGCCTCCATCCCAATGCGTCACCCCATTACCTGCAGCTGGCTCCTGGGGGCCGCTCAGGCCACCTCAAAATAGTCCACTCTGGCTTCTGCCAGAATTGCCTTTACCTCCAAATCTCTTTGCTGTCCCTCTACTCACCTAAGAGCTAAACATAAATTGATAAAGGTGCCCCCCTCCCCTCTCTATCAGAAAGGACAGGAGGAGATCACCAGAGGCACCTCTAGACTCTTACCCGCCCAGCGAATCGAGAGCAAACCTCACTGACCCACCCTTACCTTCCCCGTAGTGACCCCCCTCAGTCTGCTGCCCCGGGAGCTCCAAAGTCCTTCTTCCTTGTGTAGGACCATCCTGTCCTTGGTGAAGAGGCGAGGCTTGCCCAAGTTCGAACCGCACTTTTAGATGCTCAGCATTGCCTGTATTCCTAAATTCCTGGTTGTTTTTCTCTTCTTAATCAGGGCCTTTGGGGGAAAAAGAATTTGTTTTCCTCCCTTATTCCCTCCCCGGACGACAACTGCCCTAAAAGGACCAGTCGGACACTTCCCCTCCCCCGCCAGGGTTCAGGACCCACACCCCAGGCTCCAGAGTCAGCCTGGACTTGAATCCAGCCTCTGCCATTTATTTGCCGGATGACCTTGGACAGGGATCAGCTCATTCCTCAGAGCCTCAGTCTCGTCCTCTGACCAAAGGGAGCTAATTAATTCTTGCATGTGATGAATAAATATTTACGGAGCACCTAGGCTGCCCCGGGCCCTGTCCCAGGAACCCACAGGACAGCAGTGAGCCAGCAGACGGAAATCTCTGCCTGAAGGAGCAGATATCCTAGTGGCAAGGCAGACAACAAACACACTCAGGAAGCAGTATATAGAGAATGTGAGTAGGAATTTGGGGAAAGTTCGAGAGGGAAGGGAGGGGGGGTACTGTAATTTTAAGGTGTTTGGGGAAGGTCCCACGGGAAAGGGCCAATTAGAATACAGGCCTGAGGGAGAGGTAGGAGGGTAGGAGGCAGCCACGTGGATGCTGGGTGAAGAGCGTTCAGGCAGCGGGCGCAGACATGCAAAGGTCCTGAGGCAGGTGTGCCTGGAGAGGCTGGGAGCAGCGTGGAGCACGATAAGTGGGTAGAGTGGCAGGAAATCAAGTCAGAGCTAACCGGGCAGTAATTACATCCAGTTCCAAGGGCTGGTTGATTCATTCAACTAGCATTTACCGAGCATTTAATCCACACATCAGACAGAACTGTTACAGGGAGGATTAAGTCAGACAAAGCAAGAGCAGCTCTTGGAAAATGCAAGTTCCTAGTGACTGTTAACCACTCCTCCTGCGGACAGGTGGACCCCCTGCTTCCTGGCCAGGTAGAGGTGGGTACACTGTCCCCGAGAGCCTAGATCCTGACTTTGCTTTCTCCACCTGGAGGCTCCTGTTCCGGGGACCCACCTGGTGCAGCCTCAGCTTCAGAAATCGGTCACTCACCGTAGGGTGTGCACCCGGGCGTGCGTGTGTGCATCCATGTGTGCATGCGTGAACACGGTCTCTTCGCTGCGGATCTGCAACCCGCCTGCAATGTCACCATTATTTCCTTTTCTCTCTTGTTCCCACCAAGCCTGGGCACCCCATTCCATTCGCCAGCAGGCGGCGCTCAACGTGCCCCTTCCTCCTTCCTCACATCCACTCTCGGGCCACACACACGCGCGCGCACACACACACACACACACACACACACACACAGAGGTAACCTGGGGGTTCCTGCTTTTTCAGGACCGCCCCCCACCGCCCCCACCAGGAAGCCCTGGGTGGGTCCCCCAGACCAGTTCTACAGAAGTTCTGGGCCAAATGCTTAGGTTTCACGACTGTGCCCCAAAAGGGTCTTTCTTCACCCGAGGGAGAAGTCCTGAACACAGACAGCAACAAAATGCTTCCCACATTTGTGATGGGAGAAGGAGTGAGGGGGTGCGCCCCTGTGCTCCGGGCCCCACCTTCAGCCGCGGCCCAGGCAAGATGGTTGGGGGCGACTTTGCAAGGGTTTCAGTGCTGGTGCACCCCAAGCGGCCCCTTAAAATACAGACCCTGCCTGCCTCTGTAGTTCTGGGGTGGGGCCTGAGAACGGGCATTGCAACTAAGCCCCTGGATATGCCAACACAGCTGCTCCAAGGCCACAATGGCTGATAACAGCAGGAAAAGTCCCCTTTCCCTCTCCAGGCAGATAATGGATATTCCCTAAAGCACCATTTATGAAAAACAGAATATTGAAAACACCCAAGGCTCCAGGTAGAGCAGGCTGGTCCGCGAAGCCCTGGGGTAGCCACTCAGCGGGCGCGGTACAATTAATGTTTAACAAGCAGCTCTCCAAGAGGGGAAGCCCGGGCTTAAGGAGCGCGCCCATTTCTGCTGTTCGCAAATACTTCCAACCAGGCCAGTTCCAAGCTACCAACATGCTGTCCACTGGCTCACAGAATTTTTGACAGTTGAAGAATCCATTCTCCAGAGCCAGGAACGGCGAATCCCAGGGTACCCCTCTGCGCAAGTGTGAAATCATATATATCATAATGAAATGGCTCTCTGTGTGAGGGTATGGAAAGAGCTCCTGAACATACTGGTAAGGGGAAAAGCCAAGGCATGATACAGTATGGGCGGTTGGCTATGTTTTGAGTAAGTAAGGGGCATACAAATACACACACACACACACACACACACACACACACAGTGCTTGCACTCGCATTAAGAATGGTTGGAAAAAGATAAAGTTACTCAATGTCAGCTAAGGGAAGAGAGAGACCGCAATCCTGCAGAGAAAGGGATTGAGGTGTTTTTTTATAAATCTCTTTCTATAGCATTCTGACTTCTGAACTATGTAAATACAGCATCGCATCTGTTCCAGAAACTAAGAAAGCAAGCATCTGAAAAATGCAAGCAAGAGACTTTTTTTTTAAGATTTTATTTATTTATTTGACACAGAGAGAGAGATCACAAGTAGGCAGGCAGAGAGAGGAAGGGAAGCAGGCTCCCCGCTGAGCAGAGAGCCCGATGCGGGGCTTGATCCCAAGACCTTGAGATCAGGACCTGAGCTGAAGGAAGAGGCTTAACCTGCTGAGCCACCCAGGCACCCCAAGCAAGGGACTTTGACATTCTTACTGGGGCTCCGGGTAAGAGTGATCCCGTAACTCTGACATGTAAGATAGGTCCCATTTCTTTATATTTCTAAATCAAGTCATAGTCCATTAGCAATGTAGATTGTAAGTTTGACGGCACTCTGTTCCTAGACACGTCTCCTCTCTGTGGATCTTACAAGCCTGCTGGGGTTCGGACCAAAATAATTAGCCACACCGCCGCCACCACCTCCAGAACCTTCGACATCTGCCCACCTATTCCCCAACGCCAAAATGTCCCCTTCCCCCTCAATGGCAACCCCTTTCACCTCTGCATACCACTCCCCAAAATGGGCTAGCTCAGTTCCTCTCCTTAAACTTCCAGCATTCTTATGACCACATCCGAGTCTCCAGAAGTGCCTGTTAAAAATGCAGAATCCTGGGGCCACCCCAGAATGGGTGGGGGAGAACCCGGGAGTCTGCATTTTCAGGCAGCTCCCTACATTCTGGACTCCCAAGCTTAGAGAAAGGTCCCAGGGAGAAGATGGGATAAAGAGCTCTCTTATTCCCTTCCGATGAACCTAAAGCAGTGAGAAAAGACACAGCAGTTAATTTTTCAATAATTCACACGGCTCCCTTCAAATCAGTTTGAATCAACTGTGATTTTTGTAAAAGTAAATCGTCTCCCAACATTGGTATTTTAACCGCTTTTAATACCAAATGATTACAGCAGAAGTCCACCTCCGACGACGGACCCCGGCCACAAATCTGGAAGGTGGGTAGCAGGGTATGAACTTTTCAACCCTCAGAAAACTTTCTGCCCGCCAACTCGTGTCCAGAACGCTGAGACAGTGTGTCACATTTCATGCAAATTTGCATCATGTGACTTGGAAATCAGGCGATTTAAAAATATTAATAAAGACTCGCCGTATGCTCGGATTTTGAAATAATGCAGATCTTGCTTTACATTGATCCCACTGGGAAATTTAGTCTTGAATAATGCATAGCTTCAGGAATGAATCCCTTGCATAAATCTGATAAAAGCTGATCTGCTCTGATGGGGAGAGGTTGGGGGGGAGGGGGGAGACCCAGCACTTAACCCTTTCCTCCCCACATCTCCCACAGGTACCCGGATGCTGCTTGGGGGTTCCTTTAGTAGCCTCTTGGCTATGATTTCTCGAACCACTCACTCTGCTGAGACCCGTGCACCCATCCACTCAATGCACGTCTGTTAGGCACGCACCGGGCACCCACAGTGTAATGCGGACGCGGGATGGCGAGCAAGACCAGGTTCCCACCCTCATGGACTTCACACTTGGGTCCAGCCCCACCAACAGCCTGAGAAGCCAGCATTATTTTTTCCTTAAGTTTTATTGATTTATTTGAGAGAGAGAGAGAGCGCGCATGCTCCTAAGTAGTGGGGAGGGGCAGAGGGCGGAGGACAGAGCCCAACCCGGGCTCGATCCCAGGACCCAGAGATCATGACCTGAGCGGAAGGCAGACGCTGACCCGACTGAGCTACCCAGGAGGCATTATTAATATTCCGGCATTCAGAATACTATTAATATTCCTGAGGACCAGCCCGAGGTCAAACAGCGAGAAAATCACGCAGAAGTCACAATGGAAGGCAGATGGTCTGAGTCCAAACCGTCCCAGCCGTGTGCACGAGGGGGAGGGTGTTTGGGAACCTCCGATCCAACCACGAGTCTGCTGGGGGAGTCGCTGTGACCGGGGTCACACTCCATGAGCCCATCCCTACCCCACCAAACATATATATTCACTCGAGTTCGGATATCAGAAGGGGAAATGGATATTGGGCAGGCCGTCCTCCTACGGTGTCTGCGGCCAAACGCAGGCTCCAGGGGTCTGGAAGAAGGATCGCGATGTTCCAGTCGGACAAGAGCTGGGAAACGGCAAAGACTCCACATAGTTGAACATTCAGAGGCAGGAGAAGGCGTCTGCGGTCTTTGGAGACCCAGACGCAGAAGATGGGGTGCCGGGTGGGGGGGAGCAGAGAACAGGACAGGAGCCTGTGGGCAGCTGCCATAAGGAAGCCCTCCCCCGAGCCTGGTGGCCAGGACCCCAGATGGAGGGGAAAGAGGTCCAGAGGTCCGTGCTTCTTTTCGCACATGCATGGACTTTGCATATGGACGGACGGGCCATCCCCACGTGGGTGTTTCACGCATCCCGTGACTTAAGCCTCTTGTTCATAAAAGCAAGGGATTTTCCTCCCTAGGGAAAGTCGAGATTACATGAAACATTACATTTCGCTTTGCTTCTGTCAAACCAACCCAAAAGCTTTCTTCTCACTTTTAATTCTGCATATCTTTAGGGCCCGGGGCGCTGGGAGGGGGGCTTGCTGTCCCTCCCGCACTGGGCACGTGGCAGGTATATGAGCTCGTGGACACCTGCAGCTCCCCAGGCCTGCTTGCCTGATGAGCGGTGGTGACGCAGATGTACCTGCTTTTATGAGAATTTCTGGCCTCGGGGGTCCCATTCCTTCTATCGGCGGTATTTATGGCATTACCCAGAGGGTACCCACCTGTGCTCACAACTCTATCCGACCCACTGGGAGTGGCTGCTACCCCACCAGGCACCGAACCTCCCACAAGCCCTGACCTCCGCATGTCCCTGCAGGCCTCTGGGGTGGGGACCAAGAAGTGGCGGGGGGGGGGAAAAATTTTTGATTTTTGAAATTCACCTTTGCATCAGAGTCACTTGAGCTCAGCGTGTTCCAGAATAAAACAGCTCTTTCCGTTTTGATCTACAGCCATCGTCAAGCTCTGGAGCGAGTCGGGCGCCCACAGGGAGGGGTCTCCCCAAATATCAGACTGGCCTCTTTGGTTTCAGCCACAGAAATGCTCTTGAATGCGGTCGATCCTTGGGGATATCTGTCCAGCTCGCAACACATTCCCCTTCCCCGGGAGCTGTATTTCTTGCAAGAATTTGTTGCTGGGGCCAAGAGACATGGGGTCTATTTCTGGGAGGGCCCAGAACGCGTGAACATGGCCCGCGTGAACCAAAAAATCCGAGAAACCGTATCTGTGCCCGTGGATAAGAAGAAACATGGATGAGAGACAGGAGGCCAGAGCACACGGCTGCTTTTCCGTTTCCCTGCGCTTGGCCTGGCCCTGCTCTGAGCACTGGAGCAGCTGGACCAGTCTGGCTTCTTCCCGGAGCTGGGACAGAAAAGGACACAAGCGAAGTCCTTGGGGTGCAAAATGTAAGGAGAGCCTCACTCTCGGGCTCCTGGAAGGGCAGTGAGCTCTTCTTGGCTCTCTGCATCCTGCTCCTTCTTGCCCTGACATGGCCTCTGGGAGGAAGTGATCATTTGTTGTTTGCGAACAATGTAGCAGCCATGGCATGAGTCAGGATAAGCACTACCAGCTGCTGTAACAAAGACATCGCAACATATTAGAGGCTTACACAATAAGCTTTTCTTCTTGCTCATGGTGAGTCCCACATGGAGGCTCCTGGCAACCATGCAGCCACTTTCTAGGTCATTACTCAGGGCTCCAGGCTTTTCCCAGCTCATGCCTTGACCATCCTCCAGGGCAAGGGGCAGCAGATTTTCCTGTAAAAGCCCAAAGGCAAATATTTTTGGCTCTGTGCATCATAGAGTTCACCACAATTGCTTAACTCTGCCCTGACAGCACAAATGCGCAGCCATCGATGATATGAAATGAATGGCCGTGGCTGTGTGCCAATAAAACTTTACTGACAAAAAACAGGTGGCAGGCAGGATGTAGCCCTGTTCTAAGGTATCAGAGCCATCTGCTGGCGCCCTTCATCCAGCAGACAGGGGTTTGGCAAGAAGGCTCATGGGGGGGGGATGTAACGGGCAGGTTTGGAGGTGATGTCGTGAGCCGCAAATTCATCCTGTGGTCATTTTCCATGGCAACGGGGACTGGGAAATGCAGGCCAGGGGCTCAGAGGAAAAAGCACAGGGATTCTGGTGAGTGTACTGCCGTCTCGGCCTCACACATTCTACAAGCGTTCTTCATTCAGTAAGTGGCAGAGAGGCTGGAAGAAGGATTCAGTGGCCCCAATACACAGCTGGGTATGCCGAGGCTCAAAGAGGGCAAGGAACTGGCTGGGGTCGCAGAGTCAGTGGCAAAGACCCGTCTGCTTTAAGCCTGCAAAAGCAGAGTTTTGAGGGAGACGAGAAAGAGACCGGAGCGCAGCCCTGGGGGAGGGAAATATTAGGGGAGAAAAAAGCAAACTTCACAACAGAGGATGGGTCCGGGCTCAACTATGCTCAAGACAAAACCCGGATGTCAGCCCTGATTTCATCCTCTCCCTAACCCTGACAGGTCCTAGATGCAGACAAGGGGGGGCTCACACCTCAGAGGTCCCTGCCCCAGTCTCTCCTGGTAGCCACTTTCTGTCCCAGAATCCCGAGGAATCACAGAAGTCCTAATGCAAACCTGGCTTTCTGGGTCCCGACAAAGAGAGATTTCCCAGGACAGGAGGGCAGGATATATCTTGTTTAATGGCAGTGTTAACTTGACTTCTAAAGACGGGACACACGGTACAGGGATCTCTGTGGGTGCTCTTCCCCTGCCCTGCGGACAGGAGGGGTGGGGGCAGGCGTGTCCTTACCTCCCCGCCCAAGGCCACGTCTTAGCTTTGGCAGACTCCATCCCCCGATGCCTGAAATCCTTCCCAACCCTACTGACTTCATCCCGACTCAGCTGCTCCCGTGCTGGTCTATACCATCTTCTCCTCTGCCTGGACAGGGCCAGTGTCTCCTGCAGCCCCGCACCGTCCTTGGTCCGTACAGCAGCCAGAGCCATGCCTGCAAAGTGCAGCTTAAACCCCGTTACTCCTCTACTCAACATCCTCCAGCGGCTGCCTTATACTTCCTAGATCATCCAGATTCCTGGTCACAGCCGCATCCCATGTTCACCTCCTGCCCACCGCCTACTGTTCCTCAAGCTCTTGCTACTCTTTCCCTAAGCCATCCTGTTCCTACCTCAGGGCCTTTGCACTGGCTATTCCTTCTCCTTCTCCTTCCTCCCCTCCTGCTTCTTCTTAGATAGCTACCTAATAAGATTGTCAGAACTCATTAACACGATTCTCTAAATGGGTTCTTCTCCAAAAGCGCTCCCCAGACCAGCAGCATAAGCATTACCTAGGAGCTTGCTAGAAAGACAGCTTCTAGGGCCCCACTGAAGACCTACTGAATCAGAAACAGTGAGGCCGGGCCGGGCAATCTGTGTTTGAAGGGCCTTGAACACCAGATGATTCTGACGCCTTCAGGAGTTGGAGATTATAAACGGCCCCCTACTGTGCCACCCTAAGAATGGTATTTTTGTTTCTGGGGGGACAAACTGGACCCCCAAAGAATGAGCAATGTATGGCCTCCGCCTTTCCTGTCACCTACAAATTGGATGGCTTGAGAACTATATCCGTTTTTAACATTTATTTTCTTAACCCGCTGATTCTCCCTGACTCTTGCCTTCTGTTTCGCTGAGCCAGGCCGGCACCAAAGCAAAGACAAACCTTCTGGTCTGGCCTGCTCCTTTCTGGGGTCGGACCTGCGTCTCAGGCTGAGATGTTAGTCAGTTTGGGTGGGGCATGTGGGGGTCTCGGTCATGGGTTACCCCTGAGATGCCCGTCGTTCCTGTCCACACGACCGTTTCAAAATTCTTTGTGGCTTCAGTTCTCCAGAAGTTCTTTGTGGCTAGAGACCCTGGGAAGTTCACTGAGGCTGCCTCTGCCCCGTGATCCAGAGCTGGGGAACTCAGATGCCCACAGGGGCTCGGCTGATCAGAAAAAGGAACCAAGGGGACGGGCTGGGTCTGCGGGGAGCAGCAAGCTCCTGCTGGCCCGGTCTCCTCTTCGAGTCCAACTACAAATCTGAATTTTTCCAGGGAAATTTGAAATAGACAACCTGTTAAATGTTGGGAAGGAAAAAAAGAGCACGACCCAAAGCAGGCATCACTGTGGGCCGCAGGGTACAGCCCAGGGGGCCTCAGTTGGGGTCTCTGGTCTTAGAGGCAGTCTCTTCCCCAGGGCCGGGCTGCCTCCACAGGGAAATGCAGGCCTGGCAGCACTCCCTCCCGCGCCCTCCCCAGCCAAGCGCAGTCTGTCTGTCATCTGTGGAGGGGTCCCATTCTCCCCCCACTCTTGCTCCAAGATGTTTCATGGCGCCTCGAATCCCTGCAGCTTCTAACGTCTCCTAAAAGAGAAGAAAAGCCAAAAAAGACTTATGAGCTATTTCTTCCACCCCTTCTGCTCTATTTCTCCCCCGAGGCAACGGCTGCCTGGTTTGATGAGAAGGAAAAGGGGGGAACTGGAGGAAGGAAGAACAATCGAAAAGATAAAGTCATGGATCAAAATGCGGTACTGCTCGGAGCACAGCAGCCCAAGGGAAGAGGTGGGGGAGGGGACAGGGCAGCCCCACCGGGATCTCGGGCCCCTCCTCCGGGGCCATGCCTCTCTGCGGGACTGGGCCACGGTCTGGGTTACCAGAGGAGATGGAGGTGGTCAGGGAGGCGTCTCGGAGGAGGTGACCTGGAGACGACACTTGCACATCCTAGAGGGTGGCAAGCAGGAAAAGGAGTTTTAGGTCACCTCTGTCGGCTGTGCGGAGAAGAAGCTGTAGGGGCGCAACAGTAGCAGCCAGGACAGGGGAGGCCTTGAGGTTGTCTGCGTGGGAGACGGGGGTGGCCCAAGCCAGGGGACCAGCAGAGGAACCGGAGACGGGAGGTTGCATTACGGGTGGATTTTAGAGGTGCTGCTGGTCAGACTCGCTGGTGTTGGGCAAGGAAAGAGAAGAGAGCATTGGGATGATGCCTTTATTTATTTTTTTTAAGATTTTATTCATTTATTCATCAGAGAGAGAGAGAGAACATGAACAGGCAGGGGGACCGGCAGGCAGAGGGAGAAGCAGGCTCTCCGCTGAGCAAGGAGCCGGGTGCGGGACTCTGTGCCAGGACCCTGGGTTCATGACCTGAGCTGAAGGCAGCGGCTTCACTGACTGAGCCAGCCAGGCGCCCCTGGGTGATGCCTTCTTTTTTGCCTGGAGCGCGGCTGACTGTCAGCTTGGGTCATTGAGTCATCTCCTTATTCAACAGTTCACTGAACACCTGCTGGGTGCCAGGCTCTGGCTAGACCCTGGGGGGAGCCCCGGAGATCAAGAATACAGGGTTGCAGCCCCAAGGAGCCACCCTAAGTGACTCGGGCTTTCGATGACCCACACCCCTCCCCCCAAACTGCAGAGAGGGAGGGAAAGAGTGGGTAATGTGTCCCACACCCCGAAATGAAATAAACTTTCATGAAGTCAGCAGATCTCTACTGAGCACCTGCTGTGTGCCAGGTACAGTTCAGCAGTGAACAAGACAGACAAGGACCTTGCTTCGTGAGCACCTAACCTACTACAAATATCAAAGTTTGGCCTCGCCTACCTTAAAGGTATGCAGAGCACTTAGATTAGCCTGCAGTTAGCCAGAAGCATCTGACACAGAACCCATATATATATATATTTTAAAGATTTTATTTATTATTTTTTTGACAGATAGAATCACAAGTAGGCAGAGAGGCAGGCAGAGAGAGAGAGAGAGGAGGAAGCAGGCTCCCTGCCGAGCAGAGAGCCCTATGTGGGGCTCAATCCCAGGACCTTGGGATCATGACCTGAGCCGAAGGCAGAGCCTTTAACCCACTGAGCCACCCAGGCACCCCAGAGCCTATATTTTCTAAGTAAGTCTTGACTAGCTCCAGTAATTGAATACTGTTCTGAAAGCGACAAACAGAAGGGTTATGTGGGCACAGGATAACTGTGAGGGTCAGCGGTTGACCCCGGCGATCGCCTGGCCGGCTGCCCCTGCCCAGCATCCCACAAGGATGTGTGCCACGTGTCACCAACCCAGGGGGAAGATCCACACTGAAAACTCCAGGTCTGGTTTCTACTAAACACGTATCGCTTTCACGCCTTGGGAAAGTTGAAAAATCCCGAGTTGGGCCGTTGAACATCGGGGGCCTCTGTGGTCGGTTCAGAGCAGTGACGTGGGATCCCAGGTGGAGGGAATCCCGGAGGAGGAGAGCTCCAGGCAGGGGAAGCTGGAGCCTCAGAGGCCAGGCTGGGGAGGGGTGCACACAACACATTCGAGGAGTAACGGGGCTTCCTCTGTAGGGTCTTGTGTGGACCAGGGGGAAGAGGATTTCACCCTGAGCTCAACAGGGACTCATCAGAGGGTCCAGCTCAGCAGGGACCACCCCCTCAGCGACTCTGCTGTCCTCCCACGCGCCACCCTTGAGTCCCCAAGAGGGCCAGACCCAGCCAGCCACTGTCACGGGCTTCTCCGGCTCACCCAGCTCCGCTGCTGTCTCTCCGGGCTGGCAGCGTACGTGATTTACATGTCCCTCCCTGGGATTGTGTATTTGGGGGCATCTGTTCCATTTGTGTTGCTTCTGGCCAGGGCTCTGGTGCCCCTTCACAGATCACCTCTCTGCCTCCCTTCCCGGCTCATTCAAACAGCTGGTTCCCGCTCACCAGTTCCCCGGCTCTAATTGCCAAGGGAAGAATTATAAATAAATGCGTACAAGCAGACAGATGCTGTCATTTAAAGAATCGATCCATCTAGCAGAAATGCCCCACTTAGGACTGAAGTGGCATACCGCAGAGCATGTGTCTCGGTGACATTCTTAATGAAATCAGAAAAACAATGGCGGAGCTCACTAATGGATTCCAAAGGAGCAGACGGCCAAGGACAGAGGGAGGAACTGTGTGGCCTCAGCATTCAGAACCCATAGGCATAAAAGAAACGCGGGGCTCCACGGCTGCTCCAGGCGTGCGTCTCTCCCCTTTGTCCTTCTTCCAACCCTCTATGACGTCAAGTCGGGCTCATTCGGTATAAATCTGCGAGGCCCAGAAGCAGTGGCAACCCTCATGCCATGGCTTCTGGGAACCTTGATCCAGACGGAGGTGCCATCCGCTTTGATACCCCAGGCGCACAGTTAGGACACCCGCTAGCTTTCCTTGTGGGCAGGTTTGTGCTAAGAGGCTGCTGGAGCCAGAACCAAAGGGGCCACTGTCAGGCCTGGCCCATCAGAATCTCCCAAATGAGATCCACCACCATCATTCACAGCCACGGACTGACGGACTAGGACTTGGAGGCTCCTGCAGAGGACGGAGCCTTGGCTGGAAGGAGTGTGGGTCCCTGAGTGCATATGTGGAGCAGAGCCTCCTGTCCATTTGCACTGATGTGAGACAAGACAGAGAAATAAATGTACTGTCTCAGGCCAAAATTTGGGGAAAAGTTTTTACTATTAAAATCCTACCCTGACTAATCCACACTGTGTCCCAGAATCCATTCATTCATTCATTCATTCATTCACTGATCATCTAGTAAAAATAATACCTTCGCACATCACAATAATCTCATGTAAGGAATGGCATGAGCCCATTTTACGGATGGAGAAACTGAGGTTCAGAAAGCTAAGGAACCCTCTGAAAGATGGACAGCTGATAATACGAGTAACAGCTATGATTTATCGAACACTCGGTATGTGGCAAACACTGCGCTACATGCCTCATACGTAGTATCGTCTGAATAACTCAAAAATTCTCATAGGTGTTGTTATCAGCCCTATTTTACAGAGGTGGGAGGTGAGGCCTAGAGATATGAGTCAACTTGCTCAAGAGAGGGAGGAAGAAAGGAAGAACGTACGATTCACAGGAGAAATCTAACAGTGCCTGTGCTCCCAACCCCAAGAAGGAGTCTTTAATAATAAGCTAATCACATTGCAACTTAAAATACCAGCTTACCCCCAACCAGCTACCCTCCCGCATGCGCGCGCGCACACACACACACACACACACACCCCTTAAAGGTTGAAACCAACATATCAAAATAAAACATAAGGCCACCCAAATCTGCATTTATTACATCTAAATGGAAGAGTCACAGTCAAGTACGTGAATAGTTTAGCAGTTTCCAACAAGCAAATCATTGTACCAAGACCCAGTTACCCACGAATCAACACACCCGGGCCCAGCTTTTGGTGCGCCGGGTTGGAATGACAGTCCATCCTGTCCCTCCTGGCTGCAGTGTTTGGGCGTTCTCTCACTGCAAGTCAGTTATCATTTGTTAAATGATAGGACCCGCAGGAGCAGCTTAAAGAGCCCCCCTCACCAAGTCTCTGCCCGCGACTGATGTCTAGAGAGCATGAGGCAAAGGCAAGCTGTTTGGCTCTCAAATCCAATAGAAAATACGGATCTTTTCATGTAATTTCTGACGAATAAGCTTTAATGAAGAGGTTTTTGATGATTGTTGTTGAAGCCACAGGACATACAGGGAACAAATGGGAATGAACAGAAATTCACTTTCTGGCCAATTCCAATAAAGACCAGAGTTCCCCCGCGGACAACAAGAGAAAAACACAGCCACAGTTTTGGTCCAGATTCTGCTCATTTGCCTCTTTCCACGAGGGTTTTTCACCAGGTCTGACTATCCCCTAGAAAATTATTCACCAATTTTTCTTTGAAGCCCTCATGGGGGGGAGGGGCGGTAAATCTTGCATTGTTATGTAAATGAAAAATCCAGTATCACTCACCCCATTTAAAAGTTGTATTAGTCAAGAAAAATTGGACACCGCAGCTCTAATAGGTGCTCCCAAGAGTTCAAAGGTTTAACATAGCATAACCGATGGGGGTTGACAGAGGGCCTCAGCAGAGGGGGTCATGCCATCCTGCAACAGGAAATGACAGACCTGGAGCATCACTCTTGGGCTTTCAAATCATCCACGCACGGCCCATTGGCCAAAAACAATCACGTGGTTCTCCCTACCTGTGAGCGGAGGGGGAAGTGTGGGGATGCGCAGGCATTCAGGTAAGCGGTAACCGTCTCCGCTGCAGAGTAGCTCCCTATAAGTAAAATAAAAATAAGACAATAGGATTAAGTGCTCCTTCGAAGGCTGTGCTGTGACAAGGCTCTGAGCCAGGACATCACAAAAGAAATCCGCAAGCTTTATAAATGCACCAAGGACATTACAGCAGGAAGCTGAGATTTTCTCCTTGACCCCAACACAAGGACTAGGAGAGATATGGGAAGGCGATGGGCGTCTCACGCGGGCACCCAGTGTGATGTAGGGTGTGTCCCTATATCAACCTAAACCGTCTTCAGGCAAAACCAAACCATGGAAAGAGTTTTCTCTGAAGCAAAACAGAAACCAGATGGGAATGGAGAATGTTTTACGGAAGATAAGCATCCCTGGGCGCGCCACAGCACCACTGGTGCTTTCCAAAGATGACTCCAGATTGCATCTCATAAGCTCTGACAAGGTGACAAGGACAGACCTCTACCAAGAGGCGGACGAGTCCACATTCTCTGCCTGTAATTCTGAGTGGGCCTGTGATTACGGCAGAATTAAACTCCATGATTTTGGAGGCTTTGTTAAAAAGACTGTTACACCCCAGTGGCAATGAACTTGGGTTCTAATCGTTCTCCAATAATAGGAACCAGGGCTCCTTGGAGAAATGGCTGATGTGGGCACGAGGACAGGAAATAAATGCAACAAGTCTGGGCATCTTAGAGTGCCAAAAGGTAAGGAAATGCTCACATGGGCACGTGTGCGTGCGCGCACACACACACACACACACACACACACACTGACCTACCCTGAAGAGCTCCCCAACCATCAATGCTGGAACAATTCAAGCAACAGAATAAATAACATACTATTGGATGATGACCCGAAGTAGAAAATAACTAACCACGAGTCAACACGGATATAAATCAATGCTTGCATAAATAAATAAATTGGGAAGAATAGACAAACCTTTCATTCCAGAAGAATTCCAAGTAAATTCTGTAGTTGCTCTAGCCTCAAGGGGATGGAGTGACTCCCCACTCCCGGCGTGCAGGCTACACAGAGCTAGTGGCTTCCCTCCAAAAACTAACTGTGTGGAGAAGGGGCAGGAAGAGTAATTTTATGGCAGGGACCCCCTCACCAATACCCCTGCAACCAAGTGATCGACATCAACATCTCAACATCAACAGCAATCGGTCCTGCTGATGATACGGATCCCGGACATGATGTGTTCAGAAGGGCCCTTCATCTCTGCAGTCTTTGTCCCCAAAACCCATCCCCCAGTACAATCATGAGAAGAAACATCAGAAGGATCCCAACTGAGGGACATTCTGCAAATTGCCTCACTGGCGCTCTTGGAAATCATCAGAGTCGTCAAAGCAAGGAAAGTAGGAGAGGCTGTCCCAGCCCCGGGAGCACAAGGGACACATGATAATTCCATCTAACGTGGTGTCCTGGATACCTTGGTCCATCCTAGGACAGGAAAAGGACCTTAGCTAAAAACAAAGAAAATCTGAACAAAGCCGGGATTTAGTTATAAAGGATAAGAATGTGTCCCTATTGCTTCATTAATTGTGACAAATGTACCTTAAGTTAAAAGAGGAAAACAGGGTTTGGGGTTCCTAGGAAAAACAGCAGTTTTTCTGTAAATCTAAAACTATTCTAAAATCAGGGTTTTTTGTTTGTTTGTTTTTGAAGTGGAACAGCTTCCTCCTGGTTCTCTCTCTTAGGGCACAAACCTGAGGGGCCCTGCGCTAACACGTGCAAGCCCCTCTCCTAGGCACTATCCTGAGATAGATGAAGAGACACGCATCTAGAGGTGTCCAGAGAGCCCCGGCGGTTCCAGACCCCGGAGTCTTCCCAGCTGTCACCGTCTCCCCGGCCTGGGGGACAGATGCGTACAAGGGGAGCCTTTCAGATGTCCCCAGGGTCTGGCCTTCTAGCTGTTCCCGCAGACACCCAACTGGAACATAGACAAGCTGGCCCCACCAAGCTCTGCTCACATTGTACATTCATGCAGAAAATAAATGTTTTAGGATGTCACTAAAGGCTGGGATGCTTTGTCACGCGGCATTAGTTAAATGGGACAACTGGTCTGCAAACCCGACTCTGGGCATTGATGGCTTTCCTTGACACATCTGCCTTTACCTCTGCTAGGGGCCGGGCAGAGGAAACAGAGTCACAAGAACAGGGCCCTGCTCTTGCTCCTGGGAGTGTTGGAAACTGAGCCCTGTGAGAGGGAAAACAATGCAGGATCCAAGCAAATGTTGGTGAAGTGAAGGTTCTTGGTTTTCCTACCTATAGAATGAAGGTATTGAATAAGGTGCTCCCCAGGGATTGTTCTGTCTCTGGGGCTTTGGTTGTGCGTGAGTTTTGTCTGCCCAGCATCTGTTCCCTTCTTCCAGTAAGAGCACCCAACTTCTGTGAACAGAACTGTCCAACCTCCTCTCTCAGTCAAGGGAGGAAACACCCCGTCTCAGCCAGTGGTAGTATCATACCCTCCTTCCCCAGCAATTGGCTCAGGCAAAACCAGAGAGACTCAAACCAGGCCAGTGAGAGTCTTCTCAGTGCCCATTGCCATAATTCTTAGGAAAGAGGGACTCTACCTCCTCCGGAGTTGCCAAAACTTGGATGTAAACTTGGAGCTGTTAGGGGCTATCATAAGAGGAAGGTCTGCCTGGAAATAAAACCAGCTCAGAGGAAAGAGAGGGCAAGCGATGAGGCAACATCATCTGAGCACCTAGATCCAGCCCTGCCTGAAGCAGGACTTCAATCCTTGCAATTTTCTGTTCTATGAGTCAATAATTGTGATCATTTGACTTGCATTTCTGCAATTTATAATGGGAAGATTTCAAATGCAATTCAGTGACAAGGATCCGTGCTAGGGTTTAAGTCTTTATTTTTATGCCCCTTATTAGTGTTAAGTTCATAAAATGTGCCTTTTTTGTCTTTGTGGCTTTACCCCCAGTCCCACCAGTGTCTGATAGTGCCTGGCACATAGGAGGGCTCAGGAAAGCGTTGCACTGATGGGCATCACCAGTCACTCTCACCCCAAGCTCCTCTGGCTCTGGGACCATATCTTCCTCTACATGTTACAGGCTGTGTGACCTTGGGCAGGTACTGCCTGAGCTTCCTTAGTCACCTCTTTTGTTTATTTTTTAATTAACACATAATGTGTTATTTGTTTCAGGGGTATGGGTCTGTGACTCATCAATCTTACACAATTCACAGTGCTCACCATAGCACAGACCTTCCCCAATGTCCATCAGCCGCCACCCTGTCCCTCCTACCCCCTTCACTCCAGCAACCCTCAGGGGTTAGGAGTCTCTCATGGTTTGTCTTCCTCCCTGGTTTCATCTTGTTTCATTTTTCCTTCCCCTCCCTTATGATCCTCTGCCTTGTCTCTCAAATTCCTCATATCAGGGAGATCATATGATCATTGTCTTCCTCTGACCTTATTTTGCTTAGTATAATACCCTCTGTTTCCATTCATGTCGATGAAATGGCAACATTTCAGGTTTTTTATGGCTGCATAGTATTCCATTGTGTGTGTGTGTGTGTGTGTGTGTGTGTGTGTATGTGTGTATCACATCTTCTTTACCCATTCATGTATTGATGTACATCTGGGCTCTTTCCATAGCTTGACTAGTGTGGACATTGCTGCTATAAACAGTCAGGTTTACATGCCCTTTTGGACTACTACATTTGTATCTTTAGGGTAAATACCCAGTAGTGCGATTGCGGGGTCCTAGGGTAGCTCTATTTTCAACTTTTTGAGGAACCTCCGTGCTGTTTTCCAAGGTGGCTGCACCAGCTTGCATTCCCACCAACAGTGTAGGAGGGTTCCCCTTTCTCTGCATCCTCGCCAACACCTGTCATTTCCTGACTTGTTAATTTTAGCCTTTCTGACCAATGTAAGATGGTATCTCATGGAGGTTTTGATTTGTATTTCATTGATGGGAGTGATGTTGAGCTAGTCTCCTCTTTTATTTTTTTTTTTTTTCAATTTTTCTCAAAGATTTTATTTATTCACTTGATAGACAGAGATCACAAGTAGGCAGAGAGGCAGGCAGAGAAAGAGGAAGGGAAGCAGGTTCTCTGCTGAGCAGAGAGCCCGATGCGGGGCTCAATCCCAGGACCCTGGGATCATGACCTGAGCTGAAGGCAGCCGCTTAACCCACTGAGCCACCCAGGCGACCCTAGTCTCCTCTTTTAAATTTAGTTTTAGTATCAATGTCTTCAGGAACGCAGGCAAAGATAAGATGAGACAATGTATACATAAATCACCCAGTTCAAGGTTAGGGCCCTAACCCTCAAGGAATGGCAACTATTCCGATTGTCATAAACAATCCTAATCCAAATCCCAACGGTGATGATGGTGGTACAGTCCCCCCTCCCCACCGTCCTGCAGTCCCCATGGAAAATCAGCTGAGCCTGAGGACAGGACAGACTGCTCTACTCTTCCTTCCTCTTCATCCTCAGAAACAGTAACGCACCAGGCTGGGAGCAGCTCCCAGAAAGCTCCCGCAGCTGGAGGCCAGCAGGGCCGAGGCTAGGCTGGTCCTGGCAAGGCTGGGATGTCTTTGCAGCAGGGTCCCATGCGGATGGGACTGGAATGATCTGTAAAGAGCCCAGGCTGCTCCCCCTTAAGACAGGCCAGGGTGTCAAGGTCCCTCCCTCCCCTGTTTTCATCCTGGACTGAAATTCCCACAGGAGGAAGAGCAGAGGCTCCAAGATCCCAGGTCCGTTCGGATTGCAGAAGGAGCCTGGAGATGGACAAGCAGGGGGCGAGGCCCGGAGGCAGCAACCGCAGGTTGGAAGAACATGCCTCCCCACACCTCCCGGGACCACCACCAGTGCAAACAGCCTCACTCAGGGAGCTTTGCTGTAAGTCACCACCATGGGCTGTCCTGCCCTGCCCCTGCCCCCCTCCACACCCCCCGCCCCAAGCCTTCCTGCAGAGGGGCTGTTTTCTTTGCCTGGAACACCCTCTCCCCACGGCAAGGTATCTGAACTATTCGTCTTCCCCTTATTTAGTGGAGTAAGAGATGGCTTGGTGGAGACAACTTGTCTCTGCTCTGCAACATCCCGGGTTCCGCTGGGAAGGCTCCTACAGCTAGAGCTAGAATCTCCCAGAGGCTTGTTCTTTCTGTGCCCACTGCCTGGGCACTGCCCACGCCTCAAACACTAGGCCTTGGGGTGGTCAGACTTCTCACGCAACAGCCCCCAGGCTCCCGAAGGTTCCCGGGAACAAAACAGAAGCCGCCTTGCCTTCTGTGACCCAGGCCAACATTTCCATAGCATTCCTCCTGCCCTATTCTACCAGCCAAGCAATCCCAAGCCCACAGACTCACCGAGAGAGGCACACACTGTACCTTTCAGCAGGAGCAGTGCCAAGGGCCTGTGGCCTGTCTTTAAAAGCGCCAACTCTTCCCTATGCTTCTCCACCTGGGAC
This sequence comes from Mustela putorius furo, assembly GCF_011764305.1. Lineage (NCBI taxonomy): Eukaryota > Metazoa > Chordata > Mammalia > Carnivora > Mustelidae > Mustela > Mustela putorius. The sequence continues at coordinate 2,504,021 of NW_025422174.1, read as the reverse complement.
CCGCGCTTGCGGCTGCCTGTGCCTCACCCGCCGGGACGCTCCTCTCTGTGCCTGCTGTTTCTCACACCTCTGCCTGGGGTTTCCTCCACCCTCGGGCCACAAAAAACCTCACTCCGACCACGTCACTCCTGGCTCCTGAATTCTCCACGAGCCCCCGCTTCACTCAGAGTCAAAAACAAAACCCTGACGACAGCCAGAGCAGCCCCGCCCAATTTGGCCCCCATTTCTGTCTCTGACCTCCAGGGTTCCCACGCCCCCCACTGGCTTCCAGGACTCCAGTCCCCCCACCCCCCAGCCTCTGCATGCTTTCTTCTGCCTTGAAGCTCTCTTCCGGCACATGAACACAGGACCTGGTCTCTCCCTTTCTGCAGGTGTCTGCTCAGAGGTCACCTTGTCAGAGAAGTCTTTGCTGCATAAAACAGGGACCCCCCCCCCCAATCCTACATACACCTGCCATCGCCTGGGTCTTCTTCCTCCACTCCATTTATAAATTACACACATGCGCAAACATGGCACTTGCAGCACAACTCAGAGTTCCTCCCTCCAAGCGGCCAATTCTCTTTCCTTACTCATCTTGAATCTGACTCGCCATATGAATGACTTTGGCCAATAGCACATGACTTGATTTACCCAACAGAAGTGCCTTGTGCCACCGAGGCATCCAAGCCTTAAAAGCCATGCAGTTCCCTTCCTTTTTGTGGAACCCCACCACCATCATGGAACCAAGCCCCGGCTTGCTGCTGTGTGATGGGTGACCCCTAGTCCCAGCTAACCCAGCACGGACCACCAGACACTTGAGTAAGACCAGCAACACACAAGCAAGCCGCACCAAGACCCACTGAACCAGACACAGATGACCGTCTGCAGTCAAACCACCTAGATGTTCTGTAGTTTTAATGTTTTAAGCTTTTCAGTTTGGGGACTGTTTATTACATAGCATTATTTGCAGTAAAGCGTAACTGATACATGCATTTAGCCCAGTGTCTGCATGGAATACGTGCTCAATAAATGTTTGCAACACAAATGAACCGATGAATGAAAAAGAGGAAAATGTTCGTCCTGCTGGTCATGATCACTCTAAAACTGAGCACAGTACTTGCCACATACTGAGGGGGGCAGGTCCGATCATCCAGCCTAAGCAACCTGGCTTTCAAGGGCTTAGGAGAAAAAAATCTCCTGGGACCTATGGAGGAAGGGAAGGTAGTAGTGTTTGGTCTCTAAGGGAGCAATGCTTGAAAGTCTGTTCTGACCAGGATCTTTGGGCTGGCGGTGGCCTGGGCAGTGGTTGGTATGAGACTCCAAAGAAATTCTGGTTGAGGAGGTCTGTGCAGCAGCAGGAAAAAGGACCCAACCTGGCCATGAGGCTCTGGGCTTCTCCCTCAGGTGGGCTTTATGCAGCTTCCAGAACCCTCTACCACCTGTTCCACACTGATCCAGACATCTGTGAGCCCCTGAGCTGCCTCTCTCAAAATGCAGTTACCATCTGCCTTGGAGTTGTCCAGACAGCTAGTGAAAATGCAGAATCCTGAGCCTAACTCCAGAACTGCTATAGCAAAAAACTCCAGGGGCGGTGACCAAGAGCCTGGGTTTCAAGAAACCCCTCACTGCCCTAGGGGACCCATGGGCGCAGAACAGGAAGGGGGACCTGTGTTAATAGGTTGGAACCGAGGGATTCCAGAACAGGCTAGGGAATAGAGGCTGGAGATGTATAGCTGTCCTATCAAACCTCACCACCGCAGGGGATATAGGTCCTCATACGCATTTCATGGAGGTGAACACTGAGGTTCCGAGAGGTAGTAAGTATTTCAGGCTGCCTGACTTCCTATCCGCGACTTTTTGCTTCCACTCCAGCGGCATCCAGTCAACACAATACTTTAGGCTTTTGCCCTCCTACTCTTTTAAAACCATTTCAGGCTACTAGCTTCTTGCTGAGGTGGTAATGCCTAAGGAGAATGAAGGCACCCAAGGAAGGTTGGGTAAGTGACCACCAGCCTTAGGTCCTTCAGTGAATGGAAGATTCAGCACCAGGGGCAGGCGGGGGGTAGGGCAGGGTTTCACACCACCTTTAAGCAACTGGAGTCAATTAAATGTCTCTTCTGTGGCCAAGCTGAACGTTGTTTTCCAGCTTAGAGTTTTGTTTGTGTGTGTTTTAAATAAATTTGGTGATTAAGCCACAAATGCTCCCAGCACATTTGGATATATTTAAATTACAGGCTGCTGATCAAACGGAGACAATTCACAAACACGGACATAAACGGTGCCTTTTGTTGGTTCCCAGCCTTCCCGCAGCACTCAAAGTGTTCTGTCAGCTTGACGGCCAATTCCGAGGCTGCCTGGTACGAGGGGAGGTGGGGGGAGGGGTGCGATTGGCGATGACACACAGGATGCCAAGCCCCACCGTGAAAGACTGTGATTCTTTTATGAAAACATTTCATTGGTGCTTATAACTCATCTCAACAAGCCAGTTTTGAAAACACAAGTTGGCAAAAGTGATGTTTGTCTCTGCGTGGTGTCCCTACTCACTGGGACGGGCCAGAACCCCATTCCTGATCACTGTGGTAGAGAATCCGAGGGTCCTGTGTTCTCTTTGGACCCTTTGCTGTAGGGCCTGTTTGGGCTCCCAGAGGTCCAGTGTCCACCCTCCCATAGTCTCTTCCCACCCACTGTCTAACAAAGAATAAAAGAGGAAGGAGTAAGGGCAGACTTCCTTGTGAGCATGACTGCAAGCGGGGAGAGAAAAAGGTGACCATAAAGTCTGTGAGCATCTTCAGGGTTAGGCAAAAAGATTTTTTTTTCTTTTATAGGCTGCGGAAAAGAATGAGGAAATGGCATGATAAGGTGGCCTTATCATGGGATGGTAGTTCAGAGAACATTCTGCCCGGTTCTTAGTAGGGACTGTCTGCTCCCTCAGGCCTCTGGTGGGCCAAGGTTCAGGGGCTGGAGGAAGGAGAGAATTTAATCAAATTTGGTTAAGTAGCATTTTGCTCGGATTGATTACTAGGGACAAGCAGTTCACTAACCACTTATAAGGCAAAGAATGGGAATTTGGAGGGTCTGTGTCTGGCCTGGCCATAGGTAAACAGGGAGAGGCATCCATGAGTTTGCCCTAAGTCCCACGGAAAAGAGGGGTTCTTTGCAGCAAGTCATTTTCTGGAACACAAGAGGGTGTGTTCCAGAGGGGATTCCTTCAACCGTCACTGTTTTCTAGGCACACAGGTCTCAGGCAAACTTCAGCATTGTCCCCACTCAACGGGGGGTGATAATTATGATAATATTCTATGAGTTTAGTATTTTTTCCCAGATTTTAAAAATTAATTTTATTTATTTGAGAGAGAGAGAAAGAGAGAGAGCATGAGAACAGGAGGAGACACAGAGGCAGAGGGAGAGAGAGGATCTCAGGTAGGCGGCGCACTGACTGCCAAGTCTGATGCGGGGCTCGATCTCACCACCCTGAGATCATGACCTGAGCTCAAAGAAATCAAGAGTCGGAAGAGTCAGATGCTCCACCGACTGAGCCACCCAGGTACCCCATGAGTTTAATATTTTAAAGCGCTTTGAAAGTACAGGTTTGTAGTAAATGCTCAATAAATATTTGTCAATCTCTCTTATCTATGAGCTCTTCCAGGGCAGGGGCTGAGCTCACATGGTGTTTTCTTTAAGACTAACACACTAACACCAATCTGCTGAATGGGCCTTGAGCCCCAGTCTCCTCATCTATAAAACATATTAATCTCCACCTAACTGGGGTCTTAAGATAATCACAAAATACTGAGGAGTCTCAGGGCCCCAGAAAATGCCCGGCACGTCCCTAGCCAGCAGTGACAAAGACCCTCTCTTTGAACTAATGGTAGCAGGCTCTTCTGAATCCTTTTTCTGACTGGACCTTTGAGCGCTGTCCTTGGCTTGTGGAGCCCAGTTTTAGCAAGAATCCACTTGGGCCAGTTCAGCAAAAACTCCCCACCTCTGATATCTGATCAAATTCCTTATTCTCTACCCCTGATACCTTACCACTCTGGCCTGTGCAGTCGGTTTAGCAGGATTCCCCTTACCCCCGGTGCTTCCTCTTAGTAATGTCTGTGCACTGCCCTAGACCCTCCTCCTTGGCTATAAATCTGCGCTTGTCTCGGTTTTATTTGCAGTTGCGCCCCACTTCTCCCTATCACCAGCGCCCCCCACCCCGCCCGTGGCCGAGGTCTGTCGTCTGCTTTACCCCCTTTGACAGGTGTCGTGCGTTTTCCTTCCGTACCAAGAAATGAACTCGCTTCCCTTTCCTCCTCGGACTCCAGACCCAGTCCGAGCAGAACCTCCGACTGCCTCTGCTCCGCGCCTCGCAAGGCCCGGGTTCCTGGGAGCCGCAGGCAGCGCGCTCCAAACCCAGACCCTCAGGGATGCCCACAGCACTCGGGGTCGGGGCAGCGCGGGCCGGAGGGACTCCGGCCTCCCCACGAGACCCCGGACCTTCCCACACGCACGGGCGGTGGACGCAGCACGTGGGGGGTCCCATTTCGGATCTGTGACTTTCCCCAAACACAAGGATTTGGCCCCTTCATTCCGCTGGGCATTTGCTGGCCTCTCTGTAAACCGGGGGGAAAGGATCGTCTGAACAGGACGGTCCGGATGAAACGGTGGGTGCGACGCCGACAAGCCCACGGAGCCCTCAGGGCGGGGGAAGTCGCCGGGGTCCCCCGGGGGGAGGAGAACCGGAGGGAAACGCCTCCAGCCGGCCGGTCTGCGGCCGCGGGGCGGGGCGGGGCGGGGCCGCCGCATCGATCGCTCGGCGCTCGGCTAGCGCTCCGCGCCGGTACGGTGAGCCCCGAGGCATCGATGCGGCGGCAAGCCTGGCGGCCCGGAGGAGGCGGCCGGAGTGCTCCGACGGGACGGAACACGGCGTCGCCGGCCTCTGGGCGGCCGCACACCACCCGCCCTCGGAACCGGTGAGTCGGAGCGACTGCAGAGGACGGGCGGCTCCGGTTCTGCAGAACCGGAGGAGGGGACCGCGCAGGCGCTGTGCGGAAACCGGGGCGGGGGCGGGGGGCAGAGAGAGAGAGAGAGAGAGAGACGGCGTCGCGCGTGCGCCTTGGAAAGCCCGCGGCGGCCCTGCGCGCGAGAGACCGAGCCGGACGGCCTGGCGCGTGCGCTCTGGAACGACCCGTGGCCGCTCTCCAAGGTAGCCAAACGGGTGTGCGTGGGGCGGTGAGAACGGAGGGCGCATGCGGCCTGAGCGCGCCTCCGAGCCCCTGCCGGCGTGTCGGCCACGAGCCCGCTCGACTGACGCCTGTCGTGTCGGTGTGGCGCATGCGTGAAGCCCGCGTAGGCGGTGTGGGCCTGCGCGGTTCTCCGCTCCCCGCCTCCCAGGGGTGCCGCCCTAGGGCGCCTGCGCGGTAGCCCCCCGCCCCCGCGGTGGGGTCCCGCGGAGCGCTCGGCAGCCCCGGGGTCGGCGGGGGGGCGGGTGCCGGGGAGACCCGGGACGGCGCGGCCCGCAGGGTGCCGGACGGACTCTTGCGCGGGGAATAAGGCGTCCCCAGGCCTCCCTAGGAAGCGCTTGCGGGGAGCAGAGCCGCAGGAAAGCTGCAGAGATTTCAACACGAACGGCGCAGACTGTTCCCAGAAGGCTGGTTCGGGGGTTCTGTCCCGGAGGGCACCCGGGCCAGGCTTCGCGTGACCAGCCTGCCGCTCTTGGGGCAGCCCGAGACCTTGGTGGGGGCCCTTGGGGCGGGGAGTGCAGCAGTTGGATGAGGCCCACCTGACCCCTTCTGCGAATCCTGCTGAGATTCTTTTTTTTTTAATTAATTTTAAGATTTTATTTATTTATTTGACAGATCACAAGTAGGCAGAGAGTCAGCAGAGAGAGAGAGGTGGGGGGAGCAGGCTCCCCGCTGAGCAGAGAGCCCGATGCGGGGCTCGATCCCAGGACCCTGAGATCATGACCTGAGCCGAAGGCAGAGGCCTTCACCCACCGAGCCCCCCAGGCGCCCTTCCCGGTGAAATTCTTAAACCATTTCTTCCAACCAGTTTAAAGACTATCCTGGGAGCTGCCTTAGGTTGTTAAAGATAAGAGAATTCTAGGATGACGATGGTGGGTTCCTAGCAGGCTTTCTTTTGTAAACCCCAGAACCCACTTGGGCTGTTCACTAAGGAAACACTAGTTTTCTTCCCTAATGTGCGCTGGGTGGGTGGTGAATTTAGGAAGTCAGGACCAGAGTCCGTGCAGGCTGTCTTAAATAGCCTATACTTGGCTCCTCTTTGTGCGTGTGTGTGTGTGTGCGTGCACGCGTGTGTCTTTAAAGATTTTATTCATTTATTTGACAGAGACACAGCGAGAGAGGGAGCCCAAGCAGGGGGAGTGGGAGAGGGAGAAGCAGGCTTCCTGTGGAGCAGTGAGCCCCATGCAGGGCTCCATCCCAGGACCACCTGAGCCGAAGGCAGATGCTTAACAGCTGAGCCACGCAGGTGCCCCTCCTTTGTGTTTAATACCACCAATAGGAAGCTTTTCTTGAAGTCAGCATTAGGTTGATTTACAAAGCCCGGATCGAAGCCACTCAGAGAGGTTAGTTTCTGTAGCCTTTATGGGAGCCCCATGCCAAGATTAGCCTTTTGTGCATCAATAAAAAGGCCCTGTTGATGCCAAGACACAGTCCACTGAGAAGCTATTCTCTGCAGGCTGTACCTACCTTCCCCTGAAAGCTGTCCCCTCTCACAACGCTAGTACATTGGTGCTCTGAAAGGTCAGTTTAAAAAGTCAGGGCAGGGTGCCTGGGTGGCTCAGCCGTTGAGTGTCTACCTTTGGCTCAGGTCATGATCCCGGGGTCCTGGGATTGAGCCCCACATCAGGCTCTCTGCTCAGTGGGGAGCCTGCTTCTCCCTTTCCCACTCCTCCTGCTTGTGTCTCTTTCCTTGTCAAATAAATAAATTTAAAAAAAAAATTTTTTTTTTAAAGTCAGGGCACAAGAGCACTTGATCTGACAACCTGCACCGTCACTTCCTTCCCCCCCCAAAAAGGCTTCTGTGACCAACAAAAGGTCTCTAGGCGGATACCGTGGAGTTCTAGGAGACCGACTTGAATGTGGTGATACAGGGCCCCTCAGGCTTTTTCAGGATGAGGGTGACCAGTGGTCTCAGTTGGCCTGGAATGACCCTAACTTCTGATTTGTTCAGTCCTAACTATTAACTATTTAGATAAGAAATACTGAAATGTACATATGTATGAAAGAAAGCTACTAACAGCCATCCGGGTACGTAGCTTGTGTAAAATGAAATTCTCGCTTACACAAATGAGAGCTCCAAGCAATGAAAAACAACATTGGAGGAAATGCTAAGAATACAAAATTTTACAAGAGAAAAATGGATCCCAAGCCCCCGCCCCCAAAAGGGGGTGGCGACAGGGTCTTCTATATAGCCTCCTGGTTTGTTAGAAATATTGTATAGTTAACTTACCATCACTGACCTCCGGACGGCCGTTTCTCCCATCTCTGCTTAGGCCTTTTCATTTCCTGTGGAACCCTGGGAGTCCGACCGGAAGACCGGTCTGCAGCGCCGCTCGGAAGGACTTGCGCGCCGTTTATTTTTTATTCCCTCCTCTGGAAAGCTATTGAGTATGACCTTTTATAAAAGGCAGTTCAGTGAGGAACTCTGGGAAGCCAGTCGATAAGGCCGGGTCTCAAGGCGACTCTGGCTGATGAATAGAAATACCAAGAAGCGCCCCCCCTCTTTTTTTTTTTTGCCAGACCAGTACATGGGGGTGCTAGCAGGCTGATTTGTAAAGCCAGGACTTGAGGCCACTTAGAAAGGAGTTTCATGTAGCCTGTAACGGACCTTCCTCTTCAGTGGAGGGCCAGAGCGAGCGGCTGGTTGGGTGCAGGCCCCTGCGTGCAGCCCACGTGCGGCCACCTGCTCTGTCAGGTGCAGACAGTCAGCAAGAAGGTGCTTGGCCAGCCAGCGCAGGCCCGCTTCTCCTGTGACTCCACCTGGTAATGGGCGCTAACGGGAGGGTTCCTTGGTAGAACATACCCTGGTTCCTGGTTTTCCGGAGACACCGGGGGAAATCGATTGGTTTGTAAAACTAACACAAAGCCTGGGTTTCACCTGGTCCCCAGATGACGGCCCGATGTGTAAGGAAGCCGCTTTCTGAAACCCTTGAGAGCCTGCCCCATGTAGTACCTACCGCGTGGCCCCTCCCCCGGAGGCTGTTTGCTATGGCAACTGTTTAAAAGGCAAAGGTTGGGGGCACCTGGGCGGCTCAGTCCTTGGGCCTCTGCCGTCAGCTCAGATCCTGATCCCAGGGTCCTGGGATCCAGCCCATGTCCGGCTCCCCGCTTGGCGGGAGGCCTGCTTCTTCCTCTCCCTTTCCCCTGCTTGTGTTCACGCTCTCGCTCTGTCTCTCTTTCAAATAAGTAAAATCTTTTTTAAAAATTAAAAAAAAAAAAATAAAAAGCAAAGGTTCTGAGAAGCTGTAAGATTAAGATTGCTGCAAAATTGCTCAGATAACGACCAGCCTGCTTCCTCCCCGTGCATCGCTGCTTCGTGCTGCCAACAGACGGTCTTCTGGGAGGCTAGTGGGTTTTGGTTTGTTATTTTTTTGTTGTTGTTTTTTATTTTCTAAGATTTTTAAGCAATTTTAAGATTTATTTTAAAATTGTATTAGTGTTCCAGGATTCGTTGTTGATGCACCACACCCAGTGCTCCACGCAATACGTGCCCTCCTAACTCCCTCTCCTCCTCCGCTCCCGAACCCTCAGTTTGAGAGTCCACAGTCTCTCATGGTTCGTCTCCCCCTCCGGTTTCCCCCAATTCACTTTTCCCTTCTTTCTCCTAGTGTCCTCCATGTTATTCCTTGTGCTCCACAAATAAGTGAAACAATATAACTGACTTTCTCTTCTTCACTTACTACACAAGGCATAATCTCCACCAGCCCCGTCCATGTTGGTACAAATGTTGGGTATTCATCCTTTCTGATGGAGGCATCATACTCCATTGTATGTATGGGCCACATCTTCCTTATCCATTCGTCTGTTGATGGGCATCTTGGCTCTTTCCACAGTTTGGCGACTGTGGCCATTGCTGCTGTGAACATTGGGGTACAGATGGCCCTTCTATTCCCTACCTCTGTATCTTTGGGGTAAATACTCAGTAGTGCAATTGCAGGGTCATAGAGTAGCTCTACTTTCAGTTTCTTAAGGAATCTCCACACTGTTTTCCAGTGTGGCTGCACCAACTTGCATTCCCACCAACAGTGTAATTGGGTTCCCCTTTCTCCACATCTTCTCCAACACACGTTGTTTCCTGTCTTGTTAATTTTGACCACTCTAATTGGTGTAAGGTGGTAACTCAGCGTGGTTTTGATTTGAATCTCCCTGGTAGCTAGTGATGATGAACATTTTTTTCATGTGTCTGTGAGCCATTTGTATGTCTTCTTTGGAGAAGTGTCTGTTCATGTCTTCTGCCCATTTTTTTTACATGATTATCTGTTGTTTTGATACTGAGTTTGAGGAGTTCTTTATAGATCTTGGATACCAGCCCTTTGTCTGTACTGTCATTTGTGAATATCTTCTCCCATTCCGTGGGTTGCCTCTTTGTTTTGTTGCCTGTTTCCTTTGCTGTGCAGAAGCTTTTTGTCTTGATAAAGTCCCAAAAGTTCATTTTCTCTTTTGTTTCCTTTGCCTTTGGAGACCTACTTTGAAAGAAGTTGCTGTGGCTGATGTCAAAGAAGTTACTGCCTATGTTCTCCTCTAGGATTTTGATAGATTCCTGCCTCATGTTGAGGTCTTTTATCCATTTCGAGTTTATCTTTGTGTATGGTGTAAGAGAATGGTCAAGTTTCATTCTTCTACACATAGCTGTCCAATTTTCCGAGCACCATTTATTGAAGAGACTGCCTTTTTTCCACCAGATATTTTTTCCTGCTTTGTCGAAGATTCTTTGACCATAGAGTTGAGGGTCCATCTCTGGGCTCTCTACTCTGTTCTACTGGTCTATGTGTCTGTCTTTGTGCCAGTACCATGCTTTCTCGGTGATCCAGCTTTGTAGTAAAGCTTGAAGTCAGGCAACGTGATGCCTTCAGCTTTGTTTTTCTTTTTCAACATTTCCTTAGCAATTCGGGGTCTCTTCTGGTTCCATACAAATTTTAGGATTGTTTGTTCCAGCACTTTGAAAAAGGCCAGTGGAATTTTTATTGGGATGGCATTGAAAGTATAGATTGCCCTAGGCAATATAGACATTTTAACAATTTATTCTTCCGATCCGTGAGCATAGAAAGCTTTTCCATCTTTTTGTGTCTTCTTCAGTTTCTTTCATGAGTGTTCTGTAGTTCCTCGAGTACAGATCATTTACATCTTTGGTTAAGTTTATTCCCAGGTATCTTATGGTTCTTGGTGCTATAGTAAATGGAATCACTTTTCTAATTTCCCCTTCTGTATTTTCATTGTTAGTGTATAAGAAAGCCACTGATTTCTGTGCATTGATTTTGTATCCTGCCACGTTACTGAATTGCTGTGTGAGTTCTAGTAGTTTGAGGGTGGAGTCCTTTGGGTTTTCCATATAAAGTATCATGTCATTTGTGAAGAGAGAGAGTTTGGCTTCTTCTTTGCCAATCTGAATACTTTTATTTCTCTTTGTTGTGTGATTGCTGTTGCTAGGACTTCTAATACTATGTTGAACAACAGAGCTGAGAGTGGGCATCCTTGTCTTGTTCCTGATTTCAAAGGGAAGGCTGTCAGCTTTTCCACATTGAGGATGATACTCACTGTGGGTTTTTCATAGATGGAGTATATGAAGCTGAGGAATGTTCCCTCTGTCCCTATACTTGAAGAGTTTTAATCAGGAATGGATGCTGAATTTTGTCAAATGCTTTTTCTGCATCAATTGAGAGGACCATGTGGTTCTTCTCTTTTCTCTTATTGATTTGTTCTATCACATTGATTGATTTGCGAATGTTGAACCACCCTTGCAGCCCAGGGATAAATCCCACCTGGTCATGGTGGATAATTTTTTTTTTTTAAGATTTTATTTATTTATTTGACAGGCAGAGATCACAAGTAGACAGAGAGGCAGGCAGAGAGAGAGAGGAAGGGAAGCAGGCTCCCCGCTGAGCAGAGAGCCCGATACAGGGGGATCATGACCTGAGCCGAAGACAGAGGCTTTAACCCACTGAGCCACCCAGGCACCCGGTGGATAATCTTTTTAATGTACTGTTGGATCTTATTAGGATCTTGCTGAGAATCTTGGCATCCATATTCATATTGGTCTGAAATTCTCCTTTTGGGTGGGGTCTTTGCCTGGTTTGGGGATCAAGGTAATGCTGGCTTGATCTTGACTCTACTCATAGAGTCTGGAAGTTTTCCTTCTGTTTCTATTTTTTGAAACAGCTTTAGAAGAATGGGTATTATTTCTTCTTTGGATGTTTGTAGAATTGCCCCGGGAATCCTGGATTCTTGTTTTTTGGGAGGTTTTTGATCATTGCTTCAGTCTCATTACAGATATTGGTCTCTTCAGGTTATCAATTTCTTCCTGTTTCAGTCTTGAATAGGTCTTGATAGGTTTCCGGGAATGCATCCATTTCTTCTAGGTTGCTTAACTTGTCAGCATAAAACTGTTGATAATAATTTCTGATAATTGTTTCTGTTTCCTTGATTTAGTCGTGATCTCTCCCCTTTCATTCATAATTTTATTAGTTTGGGTCCTGTCTCTTTTCTTTTGGATTAGTTCGGCCAGTGGTTTATTGATCTTATTAATTCTTTCAAAGAACCAGCTTCTAGTTTCATTGACATGTTCGATTGTAGCTCTAGTTTCTCATTGATCTCTACTATCATCTTGATTATTTCCCTTCTTGCATAAGGGGTTGGCTTAGTTTGTTGTTGATTTTTCCAGTTCTTAAAGGTGTAAAGAGAGCTGGTGTTTTCAGGATTTTTCAGTTTTTTTTGAGTGAGGCTTGAGTGGCTATGTATGTCCCCCTTAGGATCATCTTTGCCATATATTATAGGTTTTGGACTGAAGTGTCTTCATTCTCATTGTTTTCCATGAATCGTTTAGGTTCTCCTTTGATTTCCTGCTTGACCCGAACATTCTTTTTTTTTTTTTTTTTTTTTTTTTTAAAGATTTATTTATTTATTTGACAGAGAGAGAGATCACAAGCAGGCAGAGAGGCAGGCAGAGAGAGAGGAAGGGAAGCAGGCTCCCTGCTGAGCAGAGAGCCCGATGTGGGACTCGATCCCAGGACCCTGAGATCATGACCTGAGCCGAAGGCAGCGGCTTAACCCACTGAGCCACCCAGGCGCCCTGACCCGAACATTCTTGAGCAGGATGGTCTTTAGCTTCCATGTATTTGAATTCCTTCCAAACTTTTTCTTGTGATTGACCTCCAGTTCCTAAGCATTGTGGTCTGAGAATATGCAGGGAATAATCTCAGTCCTTTGGTATCGGTTGAGCCCTGATTTGTGACCCAGTATGTGGTCTCTTCTGGAGAAGGTTCCATGTGTGCTCAAGAAGAAGGAGTATTCTGTTGTTTTAAGGTGGGACGTTCTGTATTTACCTATGAGGTCCATCTGGTCCAATGTGTCATTCAAAGCTCTTGTTTTCTTTTTTCTTTTCTTTTCTTTTTTTAAAGATTTTATTTATTTATTTCACTTTCAGCCTAGATGTGTCTTTAGGTTCCAAACGTGTCTCTTACAGGCAGCATAATATGGGGCTTCTTGTGGCCCCCTTCCCGTTCTGTTTATCCTCCGAGTGCTCCCCCTCCACTGTATCTCTCCATTGATGATTTTCTGCCCCCTGCAGAGATCCAGCAGTGTATAATCTTATATCTTAGGCTGATTTCATGGATTTTCAGAGTGTACTGGTAGATATGTAGCTCAATTCAGGGGACCGGTTGAAACAGGGTCTCCTACCTCTCCGCCATCTTGCCCCCTCCATTAATTTTATGGTTTTTAAGTAATCTCTATATCCAGCGTGGGGCTCAGACTCACAAGCCTGAGATCAAGAGTCCCACACTCTACCGACTGAGCCAGCCAGGCGCCCCAGGGAGGCTAGTGTTACTAAAGCTACTTTATGTGGCCAAGAGGAGACTGTCCCACGCGGGCCCTCTCCCAGAAGGCTATTTGACGTGGCCGTCTCCAGGAGGCCCTCTCCAAGGCTGGTTTGCAGTACAACACAGGGGCTGCCTGAGGAGGCTGATTTCTGGAGACTGAACACAAGCCTTGGGAAGCCTGTCTGCGAAGCAGTGCTCGAGGCCACGTGTAGAGGCTTGCTTTATAAGGCCCCCCTCAGCCTCACAAAGGGCTTCTGTTTGGGAAGGTCACCCTGAGAAGTCAGTCAGCAAAGTCCGTAATCTGCATCCCAGGGAACCAGTTGGGAAGCCATTTTTCTAAGGCCACTAAGAGACCAGTTTACAAAGCTGGTGCATAAGGCCCTAGTGGAAACCATTTTTATAGTAAGGCAAATAAGTGGTCTTCTGGGAGGCTTTTTTATAGACCTTTGTGAGAAGCCAGGATATGAAGTCTCTGAGGTCTTTTGGATCCTCGAGACTTCTTGAGGTCGCTTCTTAAGATACTGAGTCACTCTGACCGGGATGAGCCATGAAGCCACCCTGCAAGGCCGGCTGATGGGCTCACATGCATTTTTGTGGGCGGGTCGTGGATAAGGCCATGCCGGAAGGCTGGACTGTGAAGCCCTCCCAAGAGTTTGAAATCTCTGCATGCCCTCTTCCCAGCCAAGTGCTTTGGTTAAGTCATTCAACTTCTCTGCTTTAGCTTCCTTAGCTGTGAAGTGGGGATGATGATACTGTCTTCGGGTTTCTGTAAGAATTAAGTGCCTAGGGCATCCGGGGCTTATAGCCAGTACTTTGTATGTTCTCGGCATCCTGGGGCCAGTGTGAGATTTGGTGAGATTATCTCACAGTACTGTCAGTATTCTACTGCTGTTACTCGTGAGCTGGGGAGAAATGAGCTAACCTGGAGCCCAGAGATAGGGTTGGGGCTGTCCCTCTTCAGTTCCCTGTCTGCTGCTGACTCTTTCATGCACGGCGCTAAAGGAAGCCATGCTTTTTCCTTCCGTTCTGTTCTGTGAGTTACAGTTGAGCCCCAGCGTGTCAGGGAAATCCGGACCGGGGTGTTTATTAGTTATTTACTGCTGTATAACAAATCACCATAAACTTAGTTGCTTAAAACAATGTGTATTTATCAGTGTCTTTGGGTCGAGAGTGGGTGTGTCGTAGACGGGTCCTCTGCGTCAGGATCTCAAAGGCTCCGATTATGGTGTCGGTCAGGACGACGTCCTTATCGGAAGGTTCAGCTGGACAAGGATCTAAACCCCTGTGGTTGTCAGAACAATTCAGTTCCGAGGGCCTCGCTTCCTAGCTTGCTGTTGGCTCTAGGCCCCATCGTCCGTTTGCCACGTGGGTGTCTCCAGCATGGCCGCTTGCGTCCCCAACGCACACACGCCGGGAAGGCAGCAGGGAGAGTCTGCTAGCCGCAGAAGTCACAGTCTCCGTATCCTGAGCCAGCGGGCATCCCATCGCCTTTGCCGTCTTAGGCCAAAAGAAAAAAAAAGGAGCCCCACATACCAAGCTTGCACACCTGCTGGTTAGAAGCAAGTCGCGATGGTTTTCTATTGCTGCCACGACAAATTACTTCAGACTGGGTGGCTTACGGTTCTCTGCGTTAGAGGTTCAACACGGACTGACAAGGCTAAAATCAAGGACTCGACAGGGCAGTATTCCTTTTTGGGAAGCTCCAGGGGAGAATCCATTTCCTTGCCTTGTCCAGCTTCTAGAGGCTTCCACACCCCTCAGTTTCTGACCCCCCCCCCCATCTTCAAAGCCAGCAACACTGCGTCTCTCTGACCCTTCTGCAGTCCCCTCTCCCTCTGGCTCAGACTTTAGCCAGGAAAGATTCTTCCAAGAGCTCCTGTATTAGGTTGGGCCCAACCATATCATCCAAGATGGCCTTCCCATCTCAACGTCCCTGTTCCTGATGGCATTTGCAAAGGCCGTTATTCTGTCTACTCGGTGGTCGGTCCTGCCCGTGCTCAGGGGGAGGGAGTTGGAGAAGGGTGGTAGTAACAGGAGACAAGGACCACCGGGGAGCTGTGGCTCTCTCCCCGTCACTGGATAGGAGGCACCTAATCCAGTTTCGTCACAGGCAAGTTTTCTTTCTGGCCTCCACCACCCACCAGGGGATGCTGGGTGACGGGCCTGGTGTGGGCCAGGTAGGGTTCTTTGTTAACCAAACCAGCCCCCCCGGGCTGCCGTAAGGAAGAAGGCGTTTCCCGGAGGGCCCCAGTGGGACCACAGGACGAAAGGAAAGCTGGAAAGCTGCCCTCGGAAAAGAACAGGAAGGCAAGTGGCCGTGTGATCTAGGAACCGGGGACAATCTGTGACACACGGGGTCCCTGGCAAGAACTGTCTGGTCCAGAACAGCCCGTGGGAGACAGCAAAGTGCCAACTGTCTCCACTCTAGCTGATCACAATGCAAGTCATTTTCGGCTGAGGAGGCCTTCCAGTGTGGGTCCATATGCCTGGTGGGGTGGCTCCTGCGGCTCTGTCATCCCCCTGGGCCTCAGAGTCCTGCCCTTCCAGCCGGTGGGTAGGGAAAGCATGGAGAGCGCTCCAGGAGGGGTGTGCGGGCCAGCCCTGGGAGTGGCTCTGTCACGGACGTTCCCGCTAGCTACCACTTGGTGGCATGGTCCCATCTCATTGTCGGGGAGACCTGGAGATGGCGTCTGTGTGCCCAGGACGAACGAGGACTGGATCCTGGCGAGCTTGAAGCGAGGACGTTTTTGTAAATAAAGTTTTATTTGAACGCGGCCATGCCCGTCCGTTTACATACTGTACATGCTGCATGGGCAGGGCAGTGACACGGTGACTGTCCCGCCTGCCAGGCCGGAAAGGTGGACTCTCTGGCCTTCTACGGAAAGAGTATTGAGCCCCAGTGTAGAGCAGTCTCTGCAGAAAGAACAATGGTCCCTGTTTCTTGGTTTCCACGGAGATGGGGACGTAACGGCTGTGAGCCTTACCTCGTGTGTCGTAGCGCAGGTGGACAGGGATTGCACGACCTCCTCGCGCGTTGTACTTCTGCACGTCTGCATTCGGCCGGCCTGCCATCTGCACGTAATGCCACCGAAGGCACCAACTGTGATATTTTTCCTTTCTCTGTGGGTTTTATATATTTCCACGTCTCTCCCTGAGACGTTGAGACGTTCCTTCGGGAGTCTTCACTGAGTCCCTGCTGGGAGCCAGACTCCGGGAAATGAGACCTGTTCCT
This sequence comes from Mustela putorius furo, assembly GCF_011764305.1. Lineage (NCBI taxonomy): Eukaryota > Metazoa > Chordata > Mammalia > Carnivora > Mustelidae > Mustela > Mustela putorius. The sequence goes on along the minus strand of NW_025422174.1, from coordinate 2,487,771 downwards.
GCCCTGGAGAAGCCCCCCAGCTAGCACGGCAGAGACGGCCATGTAGGCTGGTATCCGGAGTCCATATGGGAGACGCGCGGTTAAAGAAAGTCAAGAGCTGCTCCAACACAAGATGCTGTCAGAGGGCACTGGCGGGCTTCCCATACGGGGTCGTTGAGGATGGACCTCAAAAGTCGGATGGCAGTTTGCCAGAGAGGCGGGGTGTCTGAGGCATTCCAGACAAGGACAGTATGTGATCCTCTCTGAGCAAACATTTATCTGGCACCCAAGGCAAGCCTGGTCCTGTGCCAGGTCCACAATGTAGCCGTGGCCCCAGACAGACGAGGGCCATGCCCGTAGAGTTTATGCCCAGCCGAGGAGGCCACTGTAGAATCACGACCCACGACCCGTGCGATGCCGTCACAAGGACGCGTGCAGGAACCTAGAAGGAAGAAGTCTGCGCGGCCTCTCTGTCTTTGGAAAATGACTTCAGATAATTTATTACTTTTTTTTAATCCTATTTATTTATTTTAAGACTTTATTTATTTATCTGACATAGAGAGAGATCACAAGTAGGCAGAGAGGCAGGCAGAGAGAGAGGAGGAAGCAGGCTCCCCGCTGAGCAGAGAGCCCGATGCAGGGCTCGATCCCAGGACCCTGAGATCATGACCTGAGCCGAAGGCAGCGGCTTAACCCCTTGAGCCACCCAGGCGCCCCTTTTATCCCGTTTTGATTTAATTATTAATTGATTTTTTTCATCACGATACGTGCACTGCTCAATCCCCGTCCCCTATTTCACCCATCCCTCCCTCGGGGCCCCTCTGGGAACCATCAGTTTGTTTTCTAGAGTTCAGAGTCCAGAGTCAAGAGTTTCTCGGCTTCTCTCTGTCTCTCGGCTCGTTTGTTTTGTTTCTTAAATATCACAGGAGTGAGATCATCTGAGAGTTGTCTTTCAACTATGGTTGAATAATATTCTAACACACACACACACACACACACACACACTCACATCACATCTTCATCCGTTCATCTATCGGTGGACACGTGGGCTGCTTCCATGGTTCACCTGTTATAAAAATGCTGCAGTAACCCCAGGGTACACGTATCCCTTTGAATTAGTGTTTTTTTGTATTTTGGGGGGTTAGATACCCAGGAATGCGGTTGCTGGGTGGTAGGGTCGTTCTATTTCTAATTTTTGGAGGAACCTCCGTATTCTTTTCCCCGGTGGCTGTACCAGCTCGCATTCCCACCAGCATGAGACTGGGAGACGGTTCCTCTCTCCCCCTCCTCGCCCGCACCTGTTTCTTGGGTTGTTGATTTTAGCCGTTCTCACGGTTGGAGGCGAAATCTCACTGTGGTTTCCGATTTGCCTTTCCCCGGTGAGGCGGGCTATTGAGCATCTTTCCATGTGTCTGCTGGCCATCTGGACGTCTTCTTTTGGGGAGCTGACTGTTCGTGTCTTCTGCCCATTTTGTAGTTGGATAATTTGTTTTTTGAGTGTTGAGTTGTGTCGGTTCCTTATATATTTTGGATACTAACCCTTTATCGGGTACGTCATTTGCAACTATCTTCTGCCATTCAGTGGGTTGCGTTTTAATATATATTTTTAAATTCTCAGTGTTTGACGCCTTGGCCACTGGATGTCATCACAGATCAAGCTTCCCCCCACCCATGTGATTTTATGAAAACCTACAAATGTACGTGTTTAGGTGTGCAACGTGCTGTTTTGCCTTAATTGTTCTCTCTCCCCCCCCACCTTCGTGAGGCTAGGCTGGCAGAGGGGCCCCATGGCTGAAGACAACCGAGAGCCCCTGGCCGGAGCCAGCGCTCTCCGGGAAGCCCTCCGGGCACTCCTGCCCCCCACGAAAGAGGAGCTGGTGCCGGAGCTCGGGGCGAAGGTGGAGCCTGGCGTGGCGCGGCTGCTGCGGGAGGCGGCCGAGCTGTTCTGCGGGGGCCGCCGGAGCGAGTGTCTGCAGGCCAGCGAGGCCGTCCTGGACTACTCCTGGGAGAAGCTCAACACGGGCCCCTGGCAGGACGTGCACAAGGACTGGCGCCGCGTCTACGCCTTCGGCTGCCTGCTCAAGGCCACGTGTCTGTGCGATGAGCCCGGGAACGCCCCCGCGGTGGCAGAGGCCCTCAGAGTCTGCGACATGGGGCTGCTGATGGGGGCGGCCATCCACGGGGACGTCCTCCTGAAGGTTGCCGCCGTCCTCCAGGCGCACCTCCGCTCAGGAAAGAGGCCCGGCGCAGCCCAGGAGCAGCCCAGCACGAAGGTAGCCGGGTGGGGTTGTCGCCCGCCACACCTTGCGCGCCCCCACAGCCCGGTTTTTTCTAGAAGGGAGGAGTCAGCTGTCCCCAGGGCCGAGGCCTGGCAGCATGCCGACCTCTGGCAGGGAAGAGCATCTCTGTGGATTTAGAGATGGAACAGCGTGGTCTGCTTTCTCGGTTTTCCCCCCCACGTTCGCAAAAGCAGTGCCATTTCAGGAGAGACGGAGGGGAAGCTCTGTGGTCCCCGAGAGCAGCAGCTCGAAGGGCTCGTGGGGGCCAGCCTGCAGACAGCTGTAGCCCACACCTTCCAGACTGTTCTCGGTCAGCTCGCTGAAGCATCACCCACTTTCCGGGCTGCCTCGCTCTCGGGGCTGCCGAATCGAGGCGAGCTGCTGCCTCCAGCTGCCTCCGGGTTCCGTGGCCGGTCGGTCCCGCCCTTGAGGTCCTGGCGTGGGTGGTTCCTGGTATTTGGGGGCACGAGGAACACGGCGCAGAGCCGAGGGTGGTGGCAGACGGCATTCAGGCTCCGGCGCTGGGTGCAGCCCTGACCCGTGGGCGTGTGTGTTCGCCAGGAGGAAATGGGTCGGTGATGCAGGCGTGTGGGAACACAGTCCACCTCACCTGTGGGTTAAAAAGGATAAAAAAAGGCAAGAACAGGGAGGGAGCCAATTTTGGCTGTGAAATCCTCAGAGGAGGTTTTCCGTGATCCCCGGTGCTGCCGAGGACGCCAGGGGGCCATGGGCATGGTGTCGGTTGACCTTTCTGGGGGCAGGGCAGACCTGCCTGTGCCCTTGGACCTGCCCTTCCCTTTCCCATGCCAAGTCTGTCCTGGGGAGCATGAAGGTGGGCCCCGTCCCCAAGGTGGTGCTCCTGGGCAGCGCTGGGCAGTGTGTGCAGCTGAGGGGCACGGGACGCTCCAGAAGGGCCCACTGTCCTGGAGCCCGGGTTCTAGGAGGCTGCAGACGGGCGTCTTGTCTCCCGTGGTGAGACAGGTGCACAGGCAGTGCCGCTCACACTGACAAGGGCAGGTGTGACGACCAAAGCGAGGGTGTACAGGCCGAGAACCAGGCCAACGGGAGGCCTGCGGGGTGATCCTGGGCACCCCACCTGGGAGGTCTCCTCTCTGAGTAACATGACAGATGGGGAAACTGAGGCTGGAGAGAGTGACTTGCTCGGGGCACCCAGCTGGCCGGTGGCTGAGGAAGTTCTGGCGCAGCCACTCCCACGGCCTCGCCGGGCCAGAGACCTGCTTTAGACTCATCTCGGCGTGTTCCTGCCAGGGCAGTGGAACCTGGGCCAGGAGCACGTGGTCACGGGAAAGGGTCCTTGGACACCAGACGGCGTTTGGGATGGTGACTTTCCCTCTCGCGGAGATTCAGTGAAAGCCGTGCGTTCCTTTTCTGATCGAACGGACACTTGAGCTGGCCAAGGGAAAAGTCTAGGTGTTGCCAGAATGAGCAGGAGGAGGCGCAGGGACCGTGCCCACCCCCGATGCTGCTGTCCTCAGTGACAGGGAAGCTATCCCGCTGGGGACGTGGATGTCCAGCGCCTGTAGCGTTAACGTCTCTGCGCTTGTTTCCACTGTGTTTGGATTTTAAACAGAAAGCGAGGAACACTGGGGTTTCGGTTCCAGATGTGGCGTCCGAGAGACCGGTGCCCCGGCTTCGCTGTCCGTCCCTCCAGCAGTTCAGGAAGCAGTTTCTGGCTCCCGGGAGGCCCGTGATCCTGGAAGGCGTGGTGGACCAGTGGCCGTGCATGACCAAGTGGAGGTGAGTGGCTCTGCCCGTCGGCAGCGCCCACTGCACCCGGAGACTCCTGCGTGCCTCCCTGCGTCCGAGGGACGTGCAGCCTCACATGCAGGTCCCGACCATCCACTGGGCAGTGGCCGGCGTGCTACGGCTGCGAGAAGGAGCCGGGGTTTCCGAGGGGGGCGGATCGGGTCCGCTGTCTCCCGTGGGTCCTGGAGGAAGTAGTTCCCCCCACGGCTCTGTGAAGAGTTGTGGGCTCAAATGTTCATGATGAGTTTTACCACGGACCAGCCACCCGGTGGGCACGCGCCGTGTTTTCTCTCTGTCTTCCCTGGTTCCCGTCGTGGGGGACAGGCACGGCCACCACCCCAGCTTACAGGCACGGTGAATAAATAACTTCCTGGAGGTCCCCGGCCGGTGACGGGCAGGGCCAGGCCCCCCCCAGCTCAGACGCCAGCGTCCCCGCCGTGCTGTCTGCTGTTTGCTCAGAGGTCTCTCGGCTCAGAGACCGGGGAAGCAGAGAGAGAACTAGGGGGCTGTGGGCCAGCAGGGCGGTAGAACCGCCCAGCAAGAACCTTGGTAAACCAGCCTCCCCAGATCTCTCTGCAAAGCCCCCTGGCGCTGGTGGGCACGTCACCCCACGTGTTGGTGCCCGAGTGCCCCCCGCCTGTGAAGAGGGGGTCACCGCAGTCTCTCCCTGTAGGGTGGACACCAGAGGCGGCCAGCATGGCCACGTGCCCAGCAGGTCTTAGGCAAAGCCACACATATCTGTCTCCTAGTCTGGAGTATCTCCAGGAAATTGCCGGCTGTCGAACTGTTCCAGTGGAAGTCGGTTCCAGGTACACGGACGAAGACTGGTCGCAGACTCTCATGACGGTCAACGAGTTCATCAGCAAATACCTCCGGGATGAGGTACGCCGTCGTGCCTCCTCGCCGCAGCGCTGCCCAGGTGTCCCGGCGCTGCAGGACGAGGATTTGGAGGGGCTGGTGGGGGGCCAGAGCCGCACGCTGACTCATTTCAGGTCCTTTCCCCCCGGTACAATTCAGTGGTGGTTTGTTGTTTGTTTGTTTTTTTTTAATTGTCTTTATAAGATTTTACAACCATCGCCACGAATTCCAGAACATTCTCATCACTCCCCCAAGAGATGGTGTGGCCATGAGCGTCACTTCCTCTTCCGCCCTCCCCGCTCCGCAGACAACCGCTAACCTGCCTGTGTTTCCGTGGATTTCCCAGTGCTAGACTTGGCGTAGAAGCGGACTTGGACAGCCTTCTGTGTCTGGCCGCTGTCAGCTCCGCACTCTTAGGGTTCCCTGCCGTGGCTGTCCCGGGCTGCGGACACACCACACTCGATCGCCAGCTGGTGGCCGTTCCGGTGGCCTGCACTGGCTGGTGTGAAACTCGCCACTGGGCACGTTCCCGTCCAGGTTCTGTGCCCTCGTCTGTTTTCGATCCTCTCGGGTGTGTCCCAGATGCGGAACTGCTGAGTCACACGTGACTCTGTGACCATTTTGAGGAACTGCCTGACGATTTCCAAAAGCAGGTCTATTGTGTTATCGTATGACGTTGTTCCCAGTGAGGGCCGGCGTGGCCTCCCCTCCCTGAGGCCCGGGTGGCTGGGAACATAGCTCTTGTGCCCTGGAGCTCCCGAACCGTTCCTCTGGGCTTAGGGGGGAAGCCCACACGCGGCACACAGACCTGGGTGTCCACCCAGCCTCCGGGGCCGCGGCCACCCCTCCTGGCCCAGAGAGCCGAGTCCTTCCCGAGGTCGGGGAATTCCGAATCCACGGCCTGTGATTGTTCCCCACACTTCCCGCAACCCACACCCGAGGCAGCCCCAGCCCCAGCCCCTGGAGAGTTCAGATTCAGGTTCATCATGGGTCTGCTGCAGTGCCAGCGTCCCCGGGGGTGGCCACGCTGGCTGACGGTCTGAAACACGGAAGAGTAACCCAGAAAGCCCTGAGTGCGGCCTGGTCGGCGCCCAGCGAACCTGACCTCGTCTTTGGGCCAGAATCTCCGTGAGAGCAGAGATCCCACAGATGGGCCCTGCCCACCCGGGAGGCCTGGGTCTGGCTTTGTTGTGACTTTTGGAGTCGTCAGGAGGAGGGAGTGAGGGAGAGGGTGGAGCCCGGGGTCTCGAGGGGTCTAGAGCGGGGCCTCGCGTGATGGGAGCCTCTGAGCCCCCGAGACCCGGGCCGGCTGCGCTCTGGCTGCGGCTGGGGGGAGCCGGGCCAGCCTCGGTGACCCTGCCAGAGCCCACCCACCCCCCGAGAGGGCCTTGTGGGGCCCGGTGTGTAAGGCAGCGATCTCTGCGCCCGTCTCATGGTGGGATGTTCACAGAACGCTCGTCTCCTGGAGTGCGGCCGGGAAGTGGCTACTCAGTTGTGCTGGGAAGACAGTCCGTGGTTAATTTTGGGAAAATAAGTGGGCAGACGTATTAGAATTTAAAATACACACAGTCCTTGACTCAGTTGTTCTATTTTGGGGAGGACATACAAGCACCAGGACCAGAATGTTGGGCTGTTGGCGGAAAGGCTAAGGAACCTGACCGCCCGGCACCGGGGAGCTGGGATTAACGACACGTCCCGCCTGCGAAGTGTTTGTCAGAATAAAATCCAGACTCACCTGAGCAGCTGCTCGTGGGGTCGTCGTTAAGTGGAGAAAACATTTCAAAGTAATAATAGGATATGATTCCATTTTTATTTATAAAAGAAATCCTCAGCGGGGAGAAGGCAGCAGAGCCCGGGGCCCGTCCCTACAGAGGCGGCCCCAGATCCCGAGCCTCCCCAAGGCCCAGCCCTGCCTGCGAGGGGCACAGAGGGGGCCCAGTGGGGACAGGACGCGGCGGAGGGCTGTGGCCAGCTGGTGGCCCGCGGCTGGGGTGCGCCGGCCCCAGGAGCCGGCGGGACAGCAGCCCCCGAGGCTGCTGCTTACGACTCACCAGGCTTTTTCCGTGTCCCTCCCGGTTTCCTCCTGCGGATCAGTCGAGCGACGTCGGGTACCTCGCGCAGCACCAGCTCTTTGACCAGGTAAGGCTGAGCCCACGCTCCGCTGCCCTCGGCCCCGACATCTCCCAGCTCCCTGTCTGGGCTTCAAGCCCGGACGGCAGGAAAGGCTCTAGCAGCCTCGTGGGCCACCGACGGGGGTGGCATCCACGTCCCCCTCACCGGCGGGCAGCAGTGGTGAGCAGGAAGCTGGCCGTGCTGACCCCAGGGCCCCAAGCCTGTGGGGCCGGGGAGGGGGGAGGGGGAGGCCATGGTGACGGAAGGAGGGGCCCATCCGGTAGAGCCAGGAGTCGGAGCACGTGTGGCCGGACCCGGAGGAAGGGGCCTAGGCAGCCCGGGGAGGGCGGCAGGCTCTGACCTGAACCAGAAAGAGCAGGTCGCTGCTGTCCTTGACTGTGGGTTTTCTCGGGGGTGGCGGCGGGGAACCCCGGCACGTCCTTTTACCCCGTCTCTGTTGTCTGCCCACGAGGCCGTCTCCCCTCGGCCGGGCCGGCACACTCCCGGCAGGGGCCGGGTTCGGTTCCTCGGGGTCCCCAGCCCTGCTTGGCCCGACTGAAGACCCTTAGGGCAGGGTGGCCGAAGGCTGTACGTGGAGGGGGTTTCGGGCTGGGGTGGAGGAAGAGTTGGGGCACCCAGGCCGGAGGCAGGAGGACGTGGCAGGGAGAGGCCCCTGCGCAGCGAGGCTCAGGGGCGCAATCCGGAGCGGGCCCCACAGTGCCGCGTGCGTCCGCCGGCCTGGGGGGTGCGTTCAGAAGAGCAGAGCGCGAAGGCGAAGACGGAGGCTGGGCCTCCACGTGGGCGAGCCCTGAAGGCCGGACCAAGACCTCGGATTTATCTGCAAGGCACCAGGGAGCCCCACAGTTAGGTTTCGGAGCCGGAGGGTCCGAGGAAGAGGAGGCATTGTGCGGAGATCCATCAGGAGAGCCGGGTGGCGGTGAGGGAGGGAGCCCGGAGGCAGACAGAAGTCCTGTGCCGGCTCCTCCCTCACGGTCCGCCTGAAGAAGGGAGCGTCCCTCGGCGCCCCGGGAGGATGCGGCTCGGTCCCAGCCCCACCCTGGTGCCCCGTGAGGAGGGGCGCTCACGAGGGGGTGGTGGGACCCCAGGGGCTGCCTGAGCGGATTCCACACTGCCTGAAAGCCCCTCTCGTCGGCGGGTCGGGGACGGCGGTCCGCCTTGTATCGAACAACTTCTGTGTAGTGTCTGGGTTTTGCTCTTTGATGATTACGGACGGCAGTGCGGGAGTTTCTCCCTGTGTTGGCCTTTGTATTCGTCAACGTGTTCAAAATGCACACGGGGTGACTGCTTTCTCCTTAGTCCATTTTGGAAAAATCTCCCTTTCCGGAGATTTGATAAATACGCAACCCCACTTTCTGGTTTTTCCTTCATTTGATTTTTCAAAAACGTGGCACTTGGCAGAACGTGGCGAGCAGAACAGTTTTATCAAGTTTTCGAAAAAGAAACGAAGGTAAAACGCACATGACAGGGAGGCAAATCTGGAAATACAATTATCTACAAGTCCTTCCTAAGGATTATATATTGATTTCTCTTTCTTTTATAAAAAATGGTGTTTATTTGAGAGAGAGAATGAGCTCGCGTAGGGGGAGGAGCGGAGGGAGACGGACGGGCGGAGAGCCCAGCGCGGCCCGATCTCCTGAGACCACAGCCCGCGCCGAAAGCAAGAGTCAGAGGCTCAACCGACTGAGCCAGGCGGGTGCCCCCGTGTGTTTGCGTTCCAGTTGGTTTTGGAGTTTCCCCAAAGTAACAGGCAGACGCGGTCCTCTTGTCACGTGAAGGGGCAGTGTGTGTCCCGTGAGATGGTCCGTTGACTTCGGGGCTGGTGCGTCCCTGACCAGGGCTCGGCCCCCACGTGTGCTCTGACCCCCCAGATCCCGGAGCTGAAGCGGGACATCAGTATTCCCGACTACTGCTGCCTGGGCGACGGGGAGGAGGACCAGATCACCATTAACGCCTGGTTTGGTCCCCGGGGAACGGTGTCCCCCCTTCATCAGGACCCTCAGCAGAACTTCCTGGTCCAGGTGGGAGTTGCTCCAGAGCGTCGGCCTGGGGTCTCCCCCGGCCCGGCCCTGCGTGGCCTGGTCCCGTTATCCATGTTTAAACACCAGAGACCAGTGTAGACAAAAGTGAAAACAGAGAGGGGGTGCCAGGCTCCCGGTGGGGCCCTCCCTCCGGCGGGGGCTGCTTCCAGGTGTGGTTCTGGGACCAACAGCCCCTGGGATCGGGCAGAGCAGGGCCGGGGAGCCCTATCGGGACAGAGCAAGTGCCCTCACGGTCACATTTTTCTAGCCCGGAGGCACTAGAATGGCTGAGAGCTGGGGCCCCAGACCCACTGCTTGGCGTGAACGCCAGCCCTGTCACCTGTCAGCTCGGTGACCTTGGGCTGCTCGGCTAGCCTCCCTGGTTATTGATCCGTAATATATTTGGAGGCTAAACCTATGGCTGGCCTGGAACAGGGGCAGGGGTGGGGCAGTCTGGGTGCAGGGAACAGCGCGTGGAAGGGCACAGGTGTAGGAGGCTGGTGTGTTCAGGGGCCTGTGGTCAGTGGGGGGGCAGCTGTGACACTCAGGGCAGCAGCAGTGACCAGTGACTGTCTCCCCAGGTGATCGGCAGGAAGTACATCCGGCTGTATTCCCCACAGGAGTCAGAGGCTTTATACCCGCACGAGACGCACCTTCTTCATAACACGAGCCAGGTGGGTGCTCGGAGGCTCCACGTGTGTCGCTGCAGGTCCTCCCCGCCCCCCACCTGCCCCTCCCCGGAGACCAGGCAGGTGACAGGTCGGGTTTTCTTCAGGTTGACGTGGAGAATCCCGACCTGGAAAGGTTTCCCAGGTTTGCCGAGGCCCCGTTCCTGTCCTGCGTCCTGTCTCCCGGAGAGGTCCTGTTTATCCCGGTTCGGTACTGGCATTACGTGCGGGCTCTGGACTTGAGCTTCTCGGTCAGCTTCTGGTGGTCGTAGCCAGGGTCCGAGGATCTGAGACACATTCCCCGCTCTACCCCTGGTCCGGCGCTGGCTCCCGGCATCTACAGACCAGCCAGACCCGGCCTGTGCCGGAGCCTTCACTGGAGACCCCTCTGGGCACTGGACAGACACAGGGTGAGGGCGTGGCGAGGCGCAGGCTCCAGGCCAGCGTGCAGCAGAGGCCGGGGGGCGAGACCCCAGAAGGACGTTCCAGGCCAACACTCCACCTGGACACCCTGGGCATCATGCAGCCTGAGGTGCTGGGGCCACGGGCTGGCTGTGTGCACAGCTATAGAGGGTGGGCTCTGGGGTCAGCTGCCTGGACTGAGACCCCGCCCCCAGCTTCCCTGCTGTGGAAGAGTTGGGGTACTTCACCGTGCGTCTCCATGTGGAAAATAGGGCAGCTCGAGCACCTGCCACGGAGAGTTCGAGAGACGGTGCACCGACAGAGCCCAGGCGGGTCCGTGAGCATTAGCTGCTGTCTGAGCTTAATAATTACCGTGCTTGCCACCAACTTGTTTGTCATGTTTGGCCTGACAGGACAGCCCCAGCCCACAGACTCTTGAGGGGGCGCCGGGCCCGGTCAGGGCTCAGCCCAGCCCTGCTGGCCGTGGTGGCGGGGAGTCTGGGGAGGTTTCGGTTGTCCCTGTGTGCGCCCGGCCTGACCCACGGCCTGACCCACGGCCTGACCCACGGCCGTGGCCATCTCCTAGCCTGCATTTTCAACTGCGCCCCCTGCCGGCAGCCAGTCCCCACGTCATGAAACCCTCCTCCGTGGCCCCCAGGGCCCCCTCCTGCCCATCAGTCTCATTCATTCCCCCCTCGCAGACAAAGCCTTCGCCCAGGGGAGCGGGTGCCCCTGCCAAGGTCAGCTCCACGTCCCCGCAGCGCCAGCGCCCACAGTCTCCGAGGTCCCAGGGAAGATTCTGGCAGGCTGGGAACCGGGGAGGTGCGATCGGGGCCTGGCTGGCACGTGCACCCCTGGGTAACCACGAGCAGGCCGGGAAGCATCAGCGGGAGGCTGAAGTCTAGGCGCCCGCGTCCTCCACAGGCAGGCCCAGGCCTCGGAACTTCCTCACACGGTTTGGAGCAGGGGACTGTCCGTGCTGGAGCAGGGGACTGTCCGTGCGTGCAGTAGGCGGGCTGTTGGCAGACGAGGGGGAGTCCGACACCTGCGGGGAGACGGTGGAGCTGATGCGGGGTGAGGTCAGGGCGCGGCGGGGGCTCTGGGGACAGGGGCAAAGGCCAGCTCTTTGGGAAGCGAAAGGCTGGGCTCTCTGCGGAGACTGCTTGTTCCGTTCTCGGCCGTTATATATGCAAGTTTCTTGCCTAATTTTTCAGATGAAGAATTTATACCACATAGTAACACCCCTGAAGGCAGCAGGGCATAAGATAGGAGCCCCTGCGTCTGGCGCGCTGGCCGTCAAAGGGGAATGGGCCGTATCTCAGGGTCTGCCGGCATCACTCACAGCCGCCCCCAACCCAGCCTCCGCCGTCCATCTCTCCCGCCTGGTGGCCCCACTCGGGCTCTGCGCCGCCGTTCTCATCCACTGGGGGCACAAGAGGACACGGACGTTAACACGGGACAGGGAGGCCTGGCCGCCTCTACCAGTCCCTTGTCAGGTGGGAAGATGGCAAAGCCGAGATCATGTGCCCTCCGTGCCGGGCCGCACGGCCACCAGCAACCGCGGCGAGCCGCAGGGCTGGCTTCAGCTCGGAGGAGCGTGGACTTGAGTCCACTTGGAAAACGAGTTATCTCCAGCTATTCGCCGAGCCAAGGTGGGGCGCGCAGGGGCCACCGTCCCCCCCCCGCCCCGGCTGCAGAGGCCTGCCCGGGGCCCAGGCTGGTGTAGGCACACGTGGCCCCGAGCCGGACGCGGCCCTGCCCTGGCATCCGGAGAGGAGGGACAGGGCAGTAAGGTACAGAGCACGGCGAGGGCTGTGAAGGGACCCGAACCGGGGGGACCGGGGACGGCACGTAGCACAGACAACATCTGCCGGAGTAACAAAGCCGGAACCAGCCACGAGGGTTGAGGGGGAGCAGCAGGCGCAGCAGCCCTGGGGCAGGAAGGCGCTGGCGCTGGGCGGGCACAGGGCGCCCGGGCCGCACCGGCGGCGGAGGGACGAGGGTGTGGACCAGGGAGACGGGTCTGTGAGCTGCTGTGAGGAGGGACGGGATGAGCCCGGGAAGCGGAGCAGCCTCAGTGTCCCCCGTCCCATCAGTCCCCCGAAGGACCAAGTCAGGAGCGTCAGCAGAGCAGGGACGACAGCTGGCAGGGGGGCGGGCAGTGGCCCGATCCCAGAAGCCTCGAGCACAGACGGTCTTCAGAACCGCGTGTGAGGGTCTGTCAGCTGCTGTCAAGGAGTCCCCGGGAAGTTCACGTTGCGTCCACACAGGGAGACTGAGACGCCGGCGGGCCCGTGACCCCAGGGGCCGGGGGCTAAGAGCTTCTGGAGCCACAGCTAGGACTGCCCTGGACCTGCATGGTATGACCCTGCCCCTCCCCAAGGCCAGACCTGGCTGGTCAGGCAGGAAGTGGGCCGTAGGAACCCCCAGGGCCCTCCCAGCCCCCCGGCTCCAAGGTTCATCCCTTTGCCACCGACTTTCCTGCCCTCCTGTCCCCTCGGCAGGCTTCCCGTACCCTTCCGAGAAAGCCCTTCTCTGGTTAAGCCGGTGGGGATGCTTTCCGTTGCCCGCCCGACACTACTGACCTCCCCACGCAGGCGGGGGGCACCCGTGGGCTCTCTGGGGGGGCTGCGCTGGGAGCTCCAGCTGGAAGCAGCCTCACAGCCTGGGAGCCGCGCGATGAGACCCCCCCGAGGCCGGGAGGGCCAGCCTGCCCCCAGCCAGCACCATATCACGTTCTAGATGCTGGACACCCCCTGTGCCCTGGGCTTGTGGAACGGACCACGGGTGGAGACCCCCGCCCATGTGGTGCGCAGTCCATTCCCCGTTTGCCTGATAAGAGCATCTGGTTCTCTTTAGGAGATAACCCGGTGGCCCCAGGCAAGCCCCGATTTGCGCACGCCCCAGACTGTTGCGTCCCCACCGCCGTAAGCAGCCGAGGGCGCTGTTCGCTGGGGCAGGCGAGCGGGGTAACGAGACGCGCCCTCTTCCTCCCCACACGGGGCGTTGGTGTGTGAGGCCCAGAAGGAGGGTCAGCGGGAAGAAAGTGGCTGGATCTCCCAGGAGACCGTGAGCACAAGGCCCGCTCTGTGAAAATACGGCAGGGGCAGCGGTGTGGAGGCCTGGTGACCGCCGGGCCCGCCGGCTCTGGCCGGTCCTTCCTTGTTCTAGCCGGACGGGGCTGGGCTGACTGATCCGGGTGGAAGACAGGGAGGCGGGAGTCAGGAGTGTGGCAGGTGCACTGAGCAGAGACGTGTGGGGAATCGGGCACCGGGGGCTGGAAGCTGGACATCCAGAGAGCGGCCGGGGCGCAGGCCAATGGTGGGAAACCAGGGAACGTGTGCGGGCTGAGGGCACAACACGTGCAAAGCCTCAGCGGCCAGGAACAGAGGCGCTTTCGGAACAGCAGGAAACACCATGGGGGCAGGGCAAGAACCAGGCCAGGGGGCCGGTGAGATGGGCCTCAGCACTGGCCCGGAGTCCTTGGTCTCAGGCAGCGCGGCACATTGACAGGGTGGGGGTGCAGATCGCCGCGGTGGGAAAGCCCGGATCCAGCGGGCCGGCTGCGGCCAGGAGCAGAGCCCGCGGGGGTGGAGGAGGCAGGGCGCTTGGACAGGGCTTGTGGCTGGCTCAGTGCGGGAGAGCCGGGGTGGAGGCGTCTAGGCCGAAGGACGGCTGACAGCGGGGCTGCCCGGCACCAGGCAGGGGTGGAGGAACCCAGTGAGGAGAGCAGCCCCCAGCCATCAGGCAAGCTGCATCTTGGGCCAGAGGGTCTGGACTGTGGGAGGCTGGGGAGGGCCGGGGTTGATGGGACAGGGGACCCAAGCGGGGGCCTGAGGCAGAGCCGCCGGGCCGGTGTTGTGCGGGAGGAGCTCGGCCAGCTTGCCCGGCTGGGACCCAAGCCAAGGGGTTCTCCGTTAGCCGGAAGCCCAGGAGAGGACCAGCCGCCACAGGAAGCCTCCTGGGGCGCGTGACCACAGACCGAGGCTGCAGCGAGGACCCCTTAGTGACTTTATTCCAAACCTGCTCACACGTGAACACAAAGCAGGTGGGTTGGACACGCCGCTTCTCTCCCAAACCAGCTCTTCTACAGCCCCCCACAGTGCACCAGCTAGTGTTGCCGGGACCGGAGGGACCTCTTGGTGGCCCTGGACGTAGCAGCCTCCCGCTCCTTCTCAGGGTCGAAGACTTCTGGGCACAGAAAAGACCAGAAGGTACTGTGAGCAGCAGCTCATGGCCACAGCTACGTGTCGCCTGCCGAGGGCTCTGTCCTGCCCCCTCCCTGCGGATCCCCACCCCAACCATGCTGCCACCAGGAAGGCGGGGGTCACCTCCCACCCGGGGATGGCTGCCAGGGTGGGGGGGGCCTCGTCTCTGGGAGCTCCCCTGGGTTCTGAGAGCCCTGGGAAGTGTGCGAGCGGGAAGGCCTCCGCATGCTGCAGAAGACCCTTCAGCCTGGCGGGTCGGGTCCTGCTCACACAGACCTGCACGTGCGGAGCCCTGAGCCCTGAGCGCTCCCCATTCCCAGGTGTCCCCTCGGTCCTGCCACCAGCCCCTCCCAGACCTCAGGGGGCAGCCCCCGAGCACCACAGGGACACGAACCTGGTATCTCGTGGGGCCAGTAGTCATTACAGTGGGGGCAGCGCGGCTCGGAATTGGACTGGAAATACTTCGCCACACAAGGTAAGTGCATTCGGATCCCACACGTCTCGCAGCTTTGACCCTGAAACCAGCAAGGGGATGGCCATGGAGCCTCGTGCACCCCTCTGAGCTCACAACCCTTCCACAGGGGCGAGGAGAAGGTCCAGCAGGCTCCAGAGTTTTGTCCTCCAGGCCTGAGATGGACACGGAGAACCCCAAAGCCCTCAGCACAGGGGCGTGTAAGAATCGTTACTAAAGAATGTAGATGGAGGACACTCCAAACTCTAACAGCGGGGCGCCGGGTGGGTTAAGCGGCTGCCTGTGGCTCAGGTCATGAGGCGTCCTGGGATGGAGCCCTGCAGCAGGCTTTCTGCTCAGTGGGACGCCTGGTTCTCCCTCTCCCTCTGCCCCCGCCCGCTCCCCGCCACCGTGTTCTTTCTCTCGCAAATAAAAATCTTAAACAGAACTCTAATGGGCAGAACTTGGTGAACGGCGGGCCAGGCCACCCCAGGAACTCGGGCTCCCAGAGCACAGGGCCCTCCGAGCGTGCAGAGCCGAGCACATGGCTTCAGCCTTCCAGAAGGCCGTTTGGAAAGGTGGAGCAAAGGCTTTAGGAAAACGTGTCCGCCGTGCCAGAAATCGCGCGTCCGGAAAGCCAGCCCAAGGCATCAGTTCCCGGAGAGCTGTGCAGAGAGGCTCCCGGAGCGCAGCTGACGGCGCGGGAGAGGGAGGAGTCGGGGAAGAACCCCAGGCGTCCGGCGCTGGCCCGCCCGCAGGGGAGCCCCGGCAGAGAGGCCGCACAGAGCAGCACAGCAGCGGTCCCCACGGCCAGACGTTCCCACGCCGGCGCCAGGATGACACGGGCTACCCGCGGCCTCTGAGAGCCCCGGCCTAGAGCTGAGGGACCGGGGGAGGGCAGGTAGGCACGCGCATGCTGGCCCCGGACGAAGCCGAGCGGAGGCCCTCTGGTCACCCGCCAAGCCGGCCAGTAGGGTACCTGGATGAGGAGGCTGTGGCAGATGTTGCAGATCTTCACGGCGTCAGGGTACGTCTCGCGGATGTACTGCTCCATCTCCAGGATGGCCCGGCTGTGCAGCGTGAACTCTCCTTCCTTCTGCACGACAGAACGGGGCGCGGCAACGGCTCAGCCCCTGCTGGCCGGCCCCTCGCCCGCCCGGCAGGCGCACGGCCCAGGGAGCTGCTCAGCGCTGCGTGCCCCTCGCGGCCCGTTTCCACCAGCCCCGGCCAACAGGTGTCCACGCCGGCCCCTCGGCACAGCCGCGAGCCGGCAAAACCTAGGCCGAGACCGAAAAGGAAGCCAAGGTGAGGCTCCCCGTGCCCCTACCTCGGCAGCTCACTTGTGCCGCACAAGCGTGAACCGGGGGTGGGGGGAGATGCCAGCAGCCCCCTGAGCGAGGCCGGCCACAGCCCCCCTGCAGGCCTCCCCCAGGTAGCCCTCCTGTATCCCTGTCCCGCCTTCAGCTCCAGGGTCAGCGCCTCAGTTGGGGAGGAGTGTCCTGTGTCTCCTCCGCTCTGCAGCTGGACCTCAGCGAGCCGCCTGCCCAGTCTCCGGCCCCTCCCAGACCATGGGCCCCAGGCGGCAGCGCCAGGCCCGGTTCTGCTCGTGTCCCCAGGCCTAGTGTGGGGCTCCGCGCTCGGCAGCCTGGTGATGAAACTCCCAGGGAAGGTGAAGTCGACCCAGCGCCAAGACCATGGAATGCCCGAGGCCCCGCTGAACAAGCTCACATTCCCGGTCAGGCCTGAGTCACATTTACTAAACGTGGACTGTGTGCCTGGCCCTCATCGCTCATGACCCTGCTCAATCCTGTAGGGACCCTGTCACAGGGAGGGCAGGCGAGGTGGCCTAACCCCAAAGAAGACCCAACCTTCCAAGATCTCCCAGGCCCCACGGCGCAGCAGCCCCTGAGGCCTGGAGGTGCGGCCGTCAGCAGAGGCCCATGCTCCAAGGCTCCATGCCCCTGGGCGCCTCCCCAGACCCCGCCACTGGGACACAATCCTGTGTGTGCCCTGGATGTGCACAAGTTGCAGGGCCAAAGCAGGTGCTCGGCTGCACAGAGCGCATGGCTCCAGGGCGGACCAGCAGGTGACTACAGTGAGTTTCCTCCTGAAAATCCAGGATTTTCTCACCTCCCCATGAGGAGCAAGTACACCTGGTCTGTTTGGGAGAAATTTTGAAGTAAGTCCTGTCCCCCTGGAACGTCCCCTCCGGGCCCAGCCCTGGTCCCAGCCACGTGGCTGGAGTGTCCGCCGGGCGGTAAGGCATGAGGAGTCGTAGCTCAGTGGGTTAACACCCAAGTACTGCCCAAGAACATTCCCTCCTGCCGGGCCTGCCCACAGAGGAAGAGAGCCCAGGACACAGCAGGTATTGGGAGCGGCTGTGACCCAAGCCCGGGCCTGGATGGGGCTCTGCCCCCGCCAGACCGGGGACATCACCCACGCCATGCAGCTGCGGCACGTCTGGCTCAGCACCAGAGCCGGGGGCTCCCGGTCATCTCAGGGCAGGGGACAGACCCGAGGCTGCAGTGGGCCCCGAGGCAGGCTCTCCCCGGAAGGGATGTGGCGCAGCACCGCACCATGAGCAGCGGCCCCCAGCTGCGGCTCTGACCACGGCATGAGGAAGTGGAGGGCTGCCCTGAGCACGCCGGGCGCAGACACAGGCACTCAGGGCCACGGCTGAGGTCGGGTCAGCATGGGGCCAGCCAGCCTCGGGGTTCCTGGCAGCAGCACTGCCTTCTGCGGGAAAAGCCCGGAAACATCTGCTCTGCTCCAGTCAGCAGTGGCAGCCACGGGGTCTAGAAACGGAGACGTCAGCACCATCTGGTCCCTTCCTGGCCATCCCCAGCTCCTCCAGCACCTGCCCCCACATCCTCCTGGCGCCTTCCAGCCAGCGTCTAAGCGAGAGGCCCTGAATCGTGGGTAACACTGACGGTGAGAACCACCAGGACAGCGATCCTCCGGGAGCCCGGCACCAGGCGCTGGACACCGGCCATCCCGTTCCTGCCGGGCTGCGGACAGGACTCCTCCTTGCTCACAGAAGAGGGGCTCTCGCTGCCCCGGCCAGGAACCAGGCTCAGATCTGATGCCAGAGCCGTGCCCTCCGCCCCACATCTGCAGCCCAAGGCCCCAAGCCTGGGTGCGGTCCCTGCTCTGCACTTCTGGCTGCCGTGCTGCGGGCCCCTCATGGGAGCGAGCAGGAGGCTCCGAGCTCTTCCCATAGGGTCCCGGTGAGCGTGAAAGCAGGTCAGGCACCTGACACGGCCCAGCTCAATGGACAACCACCAGATCGTGTGGTTTGGGAGGGAAATTTGTCATGGAAACAGTGAGCCGAGCTGGGGCACCAGGGGATGCACTACCTCGATCAGCCATTTGTTCTGTACAAACTTCTGCAGCACCTGCTCCGCCTCCTTCTTCCTCATCTTCTTGCCTTTAAGTTGGTCAACCAGGTTCAAAATATTCGTGGAAGACGCAAAGCCAGTTTCCGAGTCAATAATCAGTTCCAACTGGAAGACAGCAACATGTACCACCTTTATCCATCAAATCGGTAAAAGCAATGTCTGAGCAAGAACCCCGATCCTGGCGGGGAGAGGGCGGCAAAACCGCTCCTGACCACGGGCAGAACTGGGCCCCCAGACGCTCTTTCAGGAGGCTGGTCACGTAGGGCACCGACAGCCACAGGCCGTCCTTCTGACTCGGTGCTCAGCCTGCGACATCATGCCAAATGACGGACCTTAATGCGCTCCAATCAAGAATCCTCTCTCGCGTCCCCCCCCCCGAAGGGAGAGAAGCTGGGGGATGAATGGAGGCGGCACCCCTCACGGGGAAGCATCGGGGGTGGGGACCAGCTGGAGGCAGACAGGACGGGACAGCAGAGCCAGGGAGGGGCAGGGAGCAGGCACGCTCGGGAGTTGGGGAGTTGACAGTCCCCAGAGGAGGCTCAGAAAGGAACGGTTGTAAGACTAGTCACCAGAGACCGGGACTGGCCAGATCTGGATGAGGCCAGAATGTCTCGACTGTCTTTATGTCCTGGTCCTTAGAAGATGCCCCCACGGCTGAGAACCACTGTGGTGGCCAGTGCTCAGCCGGGCGAGTGACAGGAAGGCTGAGCCAACGCACTGATGCTGGGGAGACAGCAGCGCCTCTCCAACGAGACTGCAGAAAAAGCCCATCAGGCACCTTGTTAAAATGCAGACCCAGATCCAACAGTCTGGGGCGGTGGGGGCTGGGATTCAGCCTTTCTAGCAAGCTTGCTGCTGCTGCTGCGGGCCCGGACCATGGTGCGAGCACCAGGCAGTAACACTTGGTGGCCCGCGTTGCACACCCGGAGGCCTGGTGCAAAGCCAATCTGCCTCGTCCTTCCGTGGCGCCCTCCCATCATCAGCAGGCGGCAGTGAGCTGCTGTGACCCCCTGTACACAGCCACCTGGGACAGCAGTGGTGACCCTCCAAGATCACGGTTTCCATCCTGACCATGGAAGACAGCAGGTTCTCCAGAAGAAGCCCAGCCATTAAACAGGAGCTACTGTACTTACGGCCTTTCTGAACAGATCCAGCTCATTCTCTGCAAAGTCTGAGGCCATTTTGGAAACAGAAGTCGTTGCCAGATTCACCTACAAAAGAGGTCAGCACGGTGGTCAGGCTGGGCCCCTCACTGGTACCTGAGCACTGATGTCCAGGGGCTGCCGGCCACAGAGCTGGATCTGTGACCAGTCCCTATGTGATAGACCTCTATCTCTAGCTCTAGTCTGCTTCTCAGAGGTTCTCAGAACTCCGAAGGTGGTGTAATACCTTCCAAACCCAGATACATCTGGGGAACTTGTCTGCACACTGAACGGAGATTCACGTGCAAAAGGCACTGACAAGTCCAGCAGTGAACAGCTCTGATTAACCGATGTAATCCTGTGTATCCATAGTCACTTGACACCACAGCCCTCTGCCCTGGACGAGTATGAGCGCCTGGCCGAGCCCCTCTCAGGTGGGCCTGGCTGGTGGGAGCCTGGTCTCCTTAGAGGGGCCTACGGCAGTGTCCTGGCCCAGACTGGGGGCCTTGTCTGCTCCACCCTGTTTCTCCCCTCGCTCCCCGGCCAGGAGGCCCCGATGGCTCTCAATCCCAGCGCCCCACACCTTCTTTCTTCTCACAGGGTCCACATTTTATTCCAAACGAAAAACCACCTTCCTCCCTTTGATGCTAGCATTGCACACATTTGAAGGTACTTCATGCATTTAGCTGTCAACAAACAAATCCCGTCTTGGGCAGTGAAGTGAGCACTGAGCTGCCAGCCCCCGGCCCTCATCACGGCACAGGACACGGACAGCAGCGCCGGTGACCCGGTAGGCCAGACGGCCAGGCTAGGCCGAGTGTGTCGAGTGTGTGTGTCTCCCGCGGCAGGGCGGCTGCAACGGGCACTGCCACCTCCACCCACCGCAGTCCTGCACGGACACCAGCAGAGGGCGCCGGCGCGCGCTCACCAGTGCGTAGACCGGTCTCCCGTCGTCCTCGGTGGCTCCCTTCTTGATCTCGATATACAGGGACTCCAGGACACTGTTAATGTTGTTGATAAAGTCCTCCAGCTCCTCCACGGCGGCCGTGCCTGGAGAGAAACGGGATGGGCGGGGGGATCCAGAACGTGGGACTGTCGTAGTCCTTCCATCCACGCGAGCCCGGAACAGGAGAGCCAGGAACGGGTGAAGGCCCAGCCCCCTTGGGTCAGTGCCAATCGTGCGGCTTCGTCCTTCCTCCAGGACTCAGACCCGGAGGGTGCTGTGAGCAGGGAGGCCCGGAAATGGTGTCTGACCCTGCCCAGCTCTTCCTGCCCTTGCTGGAAGCCCCCACCTGCTGCCCCTGCCAGCACTATGCCCGGCTCCGCACGTTTCCCCGTAAGGAGCCTGGCCCTGCGCCGCCTCACCCGCGCTGGGGCTCTACCTTCTTCCCTTTATCCGCCATCCAGACACGCACTGAACACTCCATGCCAGCCTGCGTGCCGGCTCCAGGTCAGGAGTGGGGTGGCAGCAGCGAAGACCAACGATGACCAGACAGGGTAAGAGCACTGGCACTCACGGGGCACACCCCGGGGAGAGGCCCTGCAGCGGGCACTTTCCAGCCATCAGTCCGTCCTGCCAGCAGCCCTCTGAGGCAGGCACCAGTCTCCTCCAGATGGGCAGCTAGGCCCAGGTGCACAGGCGGCTGGCGCACCCACGCTGCACCCCCAGGGCACAGTGAGCAGAGGGGAGCCCAGTAGCATGGCTGGAGCCGGGGCTCAGATATGTATGCTGTCCTGCCTCCACGCTTCCCAGGGCTGCACAGGGAAGCCCCCTCCACTGTCCTGAGGCTGCCAGTCCATACACGGGGGGGGGGGGTACATACAGAACCCCGGCAGCGTTCACCATCCCTGGGCTGCAGGGGAGCTGAGGACAGGAGAGAGCCGGGGGCCGCGGAGGCTGCAGCGGGAGCAGGAGCCGCACGCACAGGGCCCTGCAGCCCAGGGGAAGGCCGCCTTGCAGAGCCTTGCAGAGTCGGAAGCAGAGAAAGGACACGGTCAGCTTTGTGTCTTGGAATTACCCTCTTGTGTACCGTGATACTTTTTTAAATAAAAAGTATTTTTTTAAAAGATTTTATTTATTTATTTGACAGACAGAGATCACAAATAGAGAGAGAAGCAGGCAGAGAGAGAGGGGGGGAAGCAGGCTTCCTGCTGAGCAGAGAGCCCGATGTGGGGCTCAATCTCAGGACTCTGGGACCATGACCTGAGCCAAAGGCAGAGGCTTTAACCCCGAGCCACCCAGGCACCCCAAATAAAAAGTATTTAATAGTTTTAACTTATTACGATAATTTCAACAGATTTATGAGAAGCAGCCAGCATACAAACAGTATGATAGCACTTAGGTTAGAAATAACGAGAAAACTAACGAAGTACCGCAGGAAAGGCCTGGAAGAGGAGCCACCAAGCTGATGGCTAAGGCCACTGCTAGGAGGGAGACGCAGATGAAGGAGTCAGCCCAGGACACTTCATCTGTGCTGGACTCCGCGCAGAGAAAGAGACTTCCTTGTGTACCTAAGGCCTGTTGAAGTTGAAAAGAAAAGGACCAGTCACACTGGTGGCAGTGAAGGTCACAGCCACGCGGACCATCCAAGGGAGAGTCGTGACCCAGGCAGAGGGGCCCAGAAAAGCTAATGACAAGACCAGGACAATCACACCAACATGCAAATCACGGCAGGGGTCAAATCTTTTTAAGTAAACTTGTTCAAAGTTTAAAAAAGAAAAGAAAAGCCCGTCAATAAAAAGTGGGCAGCGACAGGTGGTCCAGAGACGCGGGACAAGCGCAGGGAGAGCATGGCGCTGGGACACGCGGCTCCGGCTGCGCGGCGCTGGGACACGCGGCCCCGGCTGCGCGGCGCTGGGGGCAGAGGCGGGCCCGGGGGGTCTACTTCCTGCCCCCCTCCAGCCTCCCGCCTCCTCAGCGACATTCCTGCCCACTCGTTCCGGAGGACGGCTCAGATCACACTTCTTTCCACGAATGTTCTCGGCAGGCCCCGGTACGCCGGGCCTTTGCCGACCTTCCTCTTCCCACACCGAGGGCCGAGCACGGCCGGGGGGGGCCCGGGCCGGTGCAGGACGGCCAGGAAGCTTCTCCGCGGATGCGGAGCCCCGGCTGCTGCGGGGCCCGGCCTGGGAAGCCGGCGCACAGCTGTGGGGCCTTCGGGAGCACAGCCCCGGGGGTGACAGGGCTCCCCGTGGGCAGGAGCCGCTCCGTCCGTCCAGTATGACACAACGGCACGCCCCACCTCCCTCTGAAAGTGATAATGCACATTTTCCACCGAAAAGGCCACTCTTGGGTATGGTTCAGAAAAAGGTACCCTGTGGGCAGATCACAAGCCCTCCCATCGGACAGACTTTCCAGCGACCTCGTCCGCATGGCGATGAGCTAACAGCCCCTCCACGCCCTCCACTCTCCCGCCCCTGCGGCGTGCTGTCCACTCTCATTTTTCAGAAACATGCCTGTTTTCACGGAGCAAAAACCACCTAAAAGACCAAAAACAAAAATACCCCAAAACAAAAAAAAAACCCACTTCCTACTGCTGTCCTTGTAGGAGCCAGCCCCCTGCTCAAGAGCTCACGTTCCCTCTGACCACAGCTTCCTATGTCAAGGGCATGTCCGCACCCTGCCTACTGCTCACACTGTGCGTGCTTCTCATGCACTCTGCCACGCTATCTCCTCCTTAAGCGAGAGAATATACTTCTCTTGGGGCGCCTGGGTGGCTCAGTGGGTTAAAGCCTCTGCCTTCAGCTCAGGTCATGATCCCAGGGTCCTGGGATCGAGCCCCGCATCGGGCTCTCTGCTCGGCCAGGAGCCTGCTTCCTCCTCTCTCCCTGCCTACTTGTGATCTGTCAAGTAAATAAATAAAATCTTAAAAAAAAAAAAAAAGGAATATACTTCTCTTGTGTTCAGGAACACCCTTTGCCCAACCCGAGTTCTGCGGTCATCCGCACGGTGCCGTGCTGCGGTCCCAGGCCCACCCCACCTTTCTGGGGGACCCCAGGTGAGTCTCCCCCTTTTCTCCTCCCTGAAGGCCACCGACTGCCTCACTAACAACTTCGCGAGTCTAAACCACATCCCTCTGACCGGCTCTCTGGCGCGATCCTCTACTCCAACCCCCGGACTCCCACTCCCCCGGCGTCCTGGACACGCCCCTCCCAGGCAAGGACCAGACCAGCCGAGGGCAGGTTCCCGTGCCCTGGCCTCCTGCAGCTCCCAAGCAGTGCCTTCCTCAATCACCTGGCTGCTCTGTCACCAAATCCGGCTGCCCCACTCATGGAGTCACCTGGTAACCTTTGCTGATAGCCATTTCCATCTCTAAACAGATCTTAGCTTTTTTTTTTTTTCCTTTCTTCAAAGGTATGATTTGGGGAGAAAATAATTCCAGGTACCCATATCCAGAGAACCGGAAGGCAGGGAGCTGAAGGCCCCAATCTGAGGTCTGGAGGAGTGGCCCCAGCCTATCGGATGGACCCCCTCAATCCAGAAGGGGCAAGAGAGCTCAAGGTGGTTCCAGCTCGGCCACCAAGAAGTGGGAAGGTGGGAAGATGGCTTTGGCCAGAAGGTTGTCCCACGTCCTGGTGCCCTCTGGGTCCTGCGCGTTCCCCAGCCTGGCCCCCGGCTGTCAACCAGTCCTAGGTGTCTCTGTCCCCAGTGCCCTTCCGACATGGTTCTTTTAAAGGCAGCCAGAACTGGGGTTGTTTGGTTGGTACCAAGCTTCCCAACAGGCCCATCAAGTGTCACGGGCACAGCGGATGGGGGCTTCCAGACCTCCAGTCTTCTGAGGAGCTGTGTGCACAGCCGCGCCCCCACGCCCTGCCCTGCTCTTGAAGCGGCAGCAGAGACGCTCTAGTCTGCAGATCTGTACGAACGCCCTGGGCCGGAGGAGGATCGCAGGATCCCTCGGGCCCCAGTATCCTGTAAGGCTACGGTCATGATGAAGCGCCTGAGATAAAAGGCTGAACCACACACTTTGGAGGCAATTACTTCCAGTCTTAGTCCCACCATGTTGATGACTTAAGAGAATTAATAACATCACTCCTCCCTTCGGCACCCCAAACCCACCGAGAAAAAAGACAGGCTTCTGCTAAGTATCAAAGTTGCCAGCTTTGTGCGTTTGAGCTGGATCAGAGGCGGGGTGCCTGCTTCCGATCAGACCTGCAGTCAGCACAACGGGAGGACCTGCTCCAAGAAGCTGTGTCAAGCAAGTCCCTGGGCCCACCAGCACGGTCTCCTTTCTGAGAGCAGGAAACCTCCACCCCAGGGCGCGCAGCCCCATGTCTAAGCCAAGCAGAGGTCTACAGCTCTTTGGAGCCCCCTGGCTCCTCTCTTCTTGGGAGCAGGGTGTCCCTGGGCCTTCCTTGGGGGCTGGGGCGAAGTCATTGCAGACGAGCTACAAACAGCAAGCCTGCAAGCCCGCGGCTGTGATCCACAGGAGTGCGTGCGGGGCACTGTTCACTCGTCGCCTCACATCATCAGTACCGGCGATGGCGAGTCACAAATATCACCTTGATATGAGAGAGGCTTGGCGAGAGTCCCCATCACTTTGCAAGGGCACCCAGGCCTGCCCAACCCCACATCCCGAGCCCGGCGCACGAAGCCACAGGCCTCCCCAGAACAGAGCAACCGCTCCTGGGAACACATGCCCTACCTGTGGGGGCCGAAAGGCCAAGGCCCAGGAGAGGACAGACGGCTTTTTCGTTAGCAGGAAATGCCCTTTCGATGGGACAATTAACGAAAGGGGACTCCGCGCACTGCACGGGCTGGGGAAGCAGCCCACAAAAGGGGACACTGGTCCGCGGACAAGCAGCTGCTTCATTCTGAGAGACTGCTATATATGGCCACTGCCGTATATATTCTCTCCTTTTCTATTAAAAGTCAATTTGGTTCAACCAACTGCCCTCTTCTTGCTAATGAGGGCCCCTGCTTCCCAGCAGGCTACCAGAAACAGGGGCTCCCCACACACTGGGTCGGCGGGCGTTCAGGAAATTTGCTGCCCTAACTTCTAAGCAACAAACCGTTTTGTTCCAAACCAGGCAGCTATAGATAGAAAATGCTATTTTTAGGCAGAGGAAATAAGAGCAAAAAATAAGACCCCAAGGGACCAAACCACTTGTGGGCCAACTCGCCCTCTGAGGGGCCTGTCAGAGGGGCCCCTCACCTGCTGGGGCCGGCATGGTGGCCCACCCGCGCGGCCCTGAGGAGGGAGCAGGCCAGGCCCTGGATCGGACCTGGGAGCTGGGGCACACCGGGCCAAGGGGAGGGGGGGGCCTGGACTGGGAAAGGCTGGTAGGCAGGGACACGGGGCCAGAGAGGCTGTACAAGTGGTCACATCTCAGCCTGTGACCTTCCGATCAACTCCTAGGAAAAGGGCTCTCTAGACGCTCAGCCATGCGGGAGAAAGACGGGAACAGGCAACAATGCCACTTCTGAAGTCTGGTCCGTGACCGGCTCCTGAAGACCAGGGAGGGGGCCAGCGGCCATTCATGTGGCAACTACGTTCGACGTGCAGTTGTCTGTATCGTCTGTATCTGTGCATCAGCTCACCGTGCACCCCGCTTCCACCCCCTCGTGATCTCATCAGGGCCTCATGAGCAGCCACAGAGGTGAGCTGGGACACAGCAGTTCTGCGTGCTTTTACAGAGGACATGGTGAGTCACAGAGCTACGGGGCTGACCCAAGACCCCGGGGCCGGCGAGCGATGAAGTATAGACTGGAACTGTGGTGTCTGGCCTTTAAGCTTTTGATGCGGTGACAAAGGACTTGAGCGTTCATTCAGAGAAAAAAGTTTTGCTTAGATACGCAACAATGTCTTGAGAATTACTTCAAAATAATATGCATTTAAGTAGGTAGCAGATGTGCAGATAAAGCAAGATTAGTCACGAGTTGCCATGTTAGCTGGGCGATGGGCTTCACTGTATTATCCTACGTTTCTGTTGGACTTTTCCCATTTAAGGGTTAAAAAAAAAAAAAACAAAAAAAAGATCTCAATCTTCATCAACAATGTGACCTGACGCCTTGATCCTCAAGTTTTTGACTCCAAGAAGGGAAACATGGCAGTGCCCCATGACAAGGCGGATGACAAGGCAGATGAGCTCAGCCCGCTAACGGTACAGGAGGACGTTGGGGGGAACAGGCTTTGAATAACGGACTCTTCCTGAATCTGTTGCTTAGAGAGCCATTTCCAAGTACACAAAGTTTTTTGTTTTTTAATCTAACTTTAGTTAGAGCGTCTGCTCCTTGGGCTTTCCTTCGAATGGCAGTACACAGAACTTCTTTCACCCTGCTGGGCACAGTTCTGGCATCCCGGCCAGAGGCACCAAGGGTCTAAGACCTACGACAACACTACCGGGCTGGTGACAGGTTGTGTGCCGACCGTCTCTGTGTGTGCAGTAAACCCACCACCCGTCAGCCCGGCCCCTCGCCAGAGCTCTGTGGATCAGTGCTCTGGTCGGCAATGGAGCAGTGCTCCCTCTGTCACAAAGGGGCCGGGGCAGGCGGCATCCCAAATTACAACGTGAGTCATCACAGAAAACTAAGCCTTTCAGCAGAACTTGACTGCTGATGCTATTAATGTGCATTTCACTTCATCTGAGCCTTTGAACACAGGTGGGCCATCTACCGTGGAGACGAGAGGCGGCCCCCACTCCCACACCCCCTACTTTCCCCCCAAGGGACCCTCCGGGAGTAGATGAAGGGGGTCTGTGGGGGCTGACGGCCCATCCGCTAGACACAAAGTGGCTCTGTTCTATCCCTGGCAGGTGAGCTTCCCCCTCCCCGGGCTGTAGCTAACCCAAGCTGGCCGGTCTGGACAGAATTGGAGGTCCACACAGGCCAGGCAGAAACCCAGATGGGGACAAGCCCCGATGGGGACAAGAGCGGATGCAGTGGGTGACACGGATGTCACGTGTCCCACTGAGAGCAGGAGGACTCCTCTGCTACAGCCACATGCCCAATCTTGGGATTTTTATGAGAAATCTCCCATTTGGTTTATTTTTTAATGTGGTTGTTAATTTTTAAAACACCAAAGGGAAACGAACGGTGCCCATCAACTAGGTATGTCCCACTGACCGTCCCAGTTTCCAAATTCCAATGTGGGCTGGGACCCTACCATAAAGAGACACGATGACTGATGGGGCCACTGTGCTCCCTGACCCCGCAGGTAAGAGGCTGTGGCTGAGCCGTGAGTAACTCAGAGGCTGGAACTGTGTCACACTCATTCTTCCGAGGGACTGAATGCAGCACATGGCAGAGATGGCACGGGCTTCGTTCCAAACCACCCCCATCAAGAAGCATCATGATAAAGCCGGCCAAGTGAGCTTTTTGGCTTCCCTGTGCATGTAAAGTTATGCTTACACTACACTGCCTATCCAATATGCAATGGCACTTTGAAAAAACAATGTACCTACCTTCACTTAAAAATACACGATTGCTTTCAGCGAGTTGTAAGCACGGATCCTCTATCACTGTACCAAGTATGATCCTGAGAACGCTGGACATATGGCCCAGACTGACCAGAAGGTGACACAGAGACATGAAGTATGCTGCTGGGGAAAAAGGCACAAGGCACTGACAGACTTCCTTGATGCAGGGTTGCCACAAACCTGTGATCTGTTTGGGAATAAAAAGGCAACATCTAGAAAGCGCAATAAAACAAAGCACAAGAAAAAGAGGTCTAGAGGCCAGACAGAGATCACACGTAAGAACAAAACTCAGATCCACCATCTGCAGCCGCCAGCCCAGAGAAGCAGCCCCTCATCTACAGTCAGCAACCCCGGCAGCCAGCCCGCCGCCTGGGAGCCAGGCTTCTAGAAAGTCAGACCACTACCGTTAGCCACCAGTTCCGGAGGCCCGACAACAGCCCCTGTGGTAACTGGTGCAAGAGGCGAGCACGTGCTTTGTAACTGATGGCTTCCCTAATTTTGGGTTCCTGCTTCCAACTTAGCGCCAGGCACAGGAAGCCGAATGGGCTCCCCTAACCAACCGCGGGGCGTCTTGCTTCCTGGTAAGCAGTGCCAGCTGACCTCACACCTCTTCCCCCTGCCACTGTGTCTCTGCCAATGCACAAGTGAGAGGCCTGCGTCCTTCACTACAGCAAGCTCTCAACCAGCAGCCCACTTAGGCCCATCGGGTGCTCTTTGCTTAGGTCCACGTGCCAGACTCAGCACAGGGCCCTGTTCCCGGGAGGCACAGACAAGCCGGCAGAATGGTGTGTGCATATACAGTGCCAGGAGGGGAGACTCTGGCCACCTTCTCCAATTCGCCTCAGCCCTGGAATGTGGGCTGGCTTCCCGTGGTCTCCTGGGAAGCCTGCCATAGTGCTCTACCCCTGCCCCCCATACACAGCCAGAACAGGGCTGGGTCCTGGCACCCCGTCTCCGCACAGCTATGGGGGCTCCGTCACCCTTAGCCACACTCCTTCGTGATCCCACATGCGCCGCCACGCTCTACACTCCCATCACCTGGGCCTCCTGCCTGCGCACGAGGCCCCTCCCCAGCTCAACAGCCACACTTGGGACTCCCTTCCATTAGGCTGTAGGGACCACACTTCCTGGATTTGAGGAGAAAATGCCAGCCCCAGAAATTCAGCCCCATGGTCTGGATTACACTATGTATCAGCACTACGAATCTTCTGACAGTCACTACCCCCACATCTCCTCCCCAGGATGTGGGGTCAGATGACACGGAAGGGTCACACAGGAAGGAAGGAGCAGCGAGGAGCACGCACTGAGCGTGCACCAGGAAGCACTCTGTACCAGGCACGCACCAGAAGCTTCCCTGTTTAACCCTCCCGGCTTTCCCATAAGGTAGGCAAGATGTCCTTTTGAAAACAGAAAGCTGGGACTCCGAAACTGAAAGAACTTCTCCAAGTCCCAGCCTGGAACCTCTGTCCTCCCCAGCCCTCCGCTGGCCACACAAAGCCTCCCTCGTGCTTGGGAGTCAGTGCAAAATGCAATCCAAAACCAAAGGTGTCCATGCCTAGAAGTGCAAGGGAAACAAGAGGCCCCGGCTCCGGAAATCTGCAGCGGCCACCAGCTCCGGCCCACACTGGGGGCTACGCCACAGTCGCAGCGGGCTGGGATTTGCACCCATTGAGTCCCGCAGGAGCCAGAGATGTGAAAGTAGCATTTGCTTCCTCATGGTTACAGGGCATGCTGAGCCCAGAGAGTCCTGTCGAAGCACAAAACAGCCTCCTGTTGTGGAGTTCTGTATGTCCAAACATTCACCCAGTTACACCGTAGAGGTGACTTTTCACACGAATTTCCTGCCACTTTTCAGTTATGGGCGCATCCCTAATCCCCGCTGATTAAGTGGGAAGGCAAGCAGGCTTGGATGGTGGCCAGCTTATTAACTGTACCTCCCAGTCAGAGGGGGAAGATGTGCAATGAAATCATTAAAAACAGGGGAAACGGCTTGGGACCCAGCTTCGAATGACCACAGAGTCCTCCCTGGAAAGAGAAGCCACTTACAAACATGACCACACATGGGACGGAACACTCACTACACCAAAGTGTCAACCACAGCGCGGTGACTCACCGGTAACACGTGTCACCTAATGATATGCAGGGATCCTAACTCGGCCCCAGACGGCAGGGCAGATGGAGACCTGCACCCTGACAGGACAAACACAGCCATGGGAAGGCAGGTAGAAGGTCTGAAAACCATGGAAAATACCCGTCAAACCCCAGTGTTCCTCTCCTACTGCGCTCACCAATCTATTTTCGGTACGTGCATTTCAGTTAACCATAGGTTTGTGTGTTTTTCTGCTTGAACACTGTCTTATTTATTCTGCTCCCTGACATCATGTCCGATCTTCATTTTTTTTTTTTTTTTAAAGCTAAAATTTGAGCTATTTTACTGGGTTTGTCCTCGGGACCAAGACACCAGAAGAACCCGCCAAAAGGAACACGTAACAATAAGCACCGTGAATGACACAATGTGAGCGCTGGGCATCTGGAAGAGAAGCCCACGGCAAGCTGGCAGCCGTTACAAAATAAACGATGTCGGGGAGAAACCCCACTGGATGCGAAGCCAGCAGGTATGAGCGACCGACTCTGTCTTGAAGAATCGCCCTGCCAAACACTTCTTCATCACACAGGAAGGAGTAACCTCACAGCGCAGACAGCAGCTTCTCCAGCATCGTCAGACCCCAGCTAGGAGGCTGAGAGGACACGGACACCGCTTCTGTGTCACTGCTGCAAAAGTAAAAGGCACAACCATGACAGAATCGGGAGGAAGCAGCAGACCAGCTGAACTGCGGGGCGGCCTGCAGCTCTGCCGTCCCAACAGCAGCAGGCGCCGGCCTGTGGCAGCTTGGCGTTCACAACATGCCACGTCCAAATTCAGATATGCCCCAAGTGCAAATCCAGCCTCGATGTCGGAGATAAGATATTAGAAAATGGGAAAAGATCTCACGAGTCCTATTTCATATTTGTTGTAGATTGAAATGATATTATTTGGGATATTAATTAAACCTGTTTCCTTCTAACTCTTTTAACATGCCCCCCCACCCCCCGAAAAGTCCAATTACCAATGTGACTCACATC
Organism: Mustela putorius furo; assembly: GCF_011764305.1. Taxonomy (NCBI): domain Eukaryota; kingdom Metazoa; phylum Chordata; class Mammalia; order Carnivora; family Mustelidae; genus Mustela; species Mustela putorius. Next base: position 2,456,927 of record NW_025422174.1, on the reverse strand, counting down.
AAATTTCTACCAGCTCTGTCTTACTCAGCAACTAACCTGTAATCTTCAAAAATGTCAAGGTCATACAAGTCAAGGAAAAGGCTGAGGAATGATTCCCATTGGAAGGCACCTAAAGAAACGTATGTAACTAATGTGCTGTCCGGCCCAGCAGCGGATCTTTGGCTAGAAGAGGTAGTACTGAGACAACTGGAAAACCCCAGTGGGTTCTGTGGATGAGAGGGGAGGCATATGTCAGTGTCACTGTCCTGATTCGAATGGTTATCCCATGACAGCTGATAGTTTAGGAGAATGCCTTTGCTAGAAGGACACATTCCCTAAAGAATTCAGTGGTGATGGAATTTCAAATAGGCAACTCTCAAGTGATCTCTATTCTTACAGCTTTCCTGTGAGTTTGGAATTATTTCAAAACAAAAAATAAGTTTAAAAAGCCCCCCAAGGAGCATCAGGCAAGGAAAGCCCTCGGCGAATGTGCCACTGACCCGGAAGGCACATTTGGCAGTGGTGGGGCCGGAGCCGACGTGAGAAGCAGCTGGGGTGCCGGGAGGCTGGGGCTGGTGATTCCCTGAAAACCCGACCTGTTCAATCAAAAAACAAAGGACCAGACCCCAAAACATTTTAACAAAGCCAGGAACTCAGAATTGTTGCCGTGCAGCTAGTGGGCTGTAGCGATCTTGTGCTTCTGCTCAGTAGCACACACGAGAAATGAAAGAGAGGGGCCAACTGAGAATCAGGCTCCCGTTTGGGGCACCCTCAAACCCCACACTGGGCAACACCATTGCATGACAAAAGGAATTTGGGCCATTTGTGAAGGCTTCAGAATTCAGGCTTCCATGTTCGTTCTGTTTTCCAGGAAACTGGACCAAAGAAACTTTCCATGGCTTGACTACCACAAAACTACTTCCCAGCTCTCTTGTGAGTCAGACTTCAAGGAAGATGCTCCCCCGGATAAATTCCGGATCCAGGACAGAAAGGATGGATTTCCTGGATGCTACATCTGTTTTCTCAGAGGCCCACACAGATGGTGCAGGGCCCCACCGGACCGAGAGAATGAGACCTACTGTGTGAACCTGATTATCCCCTACGTTTCACCATCTTGGGCAAATACAGGCTTTAAGCACATTCCACACATTATGATTGTAATCTTCACAAACGACCCCGGGTGCCAGGTATCTCCAGCCCTGCTTCGCAACTAGGTTATACAGCTCCGAAGCAACAAAGTGGCTTTAAATTCAGATTTTCTAAAAAACAGCTTTGGTGAGCTCTAACTGACATACAATGAACTGTGCCCATTTAAACAGCACGAGTTCATCGGTTCTGACATATGTATACAACCCTGAAACCATCACCATAGCCAAAGCCACAAACATTATCCATTGCCCCCTGGGAAGTTCCCTCACACCACTCTGTAATCTCTCGCTCATCCCCGACAACGCTTCCTTACCTGTCACTCCACCCAAGTACACGCTGTCTAGGAGTGTATGTTACCGGATTCCTCCAACACGCAATCTCCTTTGCTTCACTTCTTCCACTCAGCACATAATCACCCTGAGATTTGCTGATCCAGGAGCACGTAGCACCGGCTCATTCCTTTTCACCGCTGAGTAGTATTCCATCAGCCAGATCGTCCTGCAGCCTGTTTATCAGTTTGCCTGCTGATGGGCAGCTAGGTGTTTCCTGTTAGCGGCCATTACAAGCAAAGCTACACTGAACATTTAGGTGTAAGCCTTTGTGCGGACACGTATCTTCCTTTCTCTTGAGTCTAAAAACGACTACTTGAAACAGAAATGACCATGTCATGAAAGAGCCCATGTTTTTTCAAAATGACTACACCATTTTAGATTCTGACAGATGGAGTGCCAGTTCCTCCATTTTCTTGACACTCATAATGCAATCTTTTCGATTTTAGCCATGTAAAAATGGAGAATGTTCCATGTGCCCTAGAAAAGAAAATGTATTCTGTTGTTTTGGGATGGAATGTTCCATGTACCTGTACCTGTACCCGGAATGTCCCATGTACAGCTGCGATGTCCCTCACTGCAGTTTTAGTTTGCATTTCCCTACTGAAGCTGAGTACTTTTCCAGTACTTATTGGCTCTCTGTGGATCTTCTTTGGTGAAGTGTCTGTTCAAGTCTTCTGCCCATGTTTTTCTGGCTGTATGTTTTCTAACTGTTGAACTGCGGAGTCCTCTATATATTTCGGATACAAGCGCTTTATTGGATACATGATTTGCAATATTTCCTCCCAGGAGCTTGTTTGTCTTTTTATCCCCATAAACAGTGTATTTCAAAGAGAAGTGTTTCAAAATTGGGATACAATTTCTTTTAATAGATCAAAATATACGCTAAATCTAGCACGTGGCTTCGGCCTAGTCTCCAGCCTGATCACAGTCGTTCCTCTTCTTTTTTTTCTTCTCAAACAACTTCTTACCAATTCCATTTTGAGAATCTTTTAAAATTTTCATCTTTACAGTCATATTCCATCCTTTCATCATGTTTACCCTTATTTTTATGTCTATATATGTTTTTCCTTCTTTAAAATTTTGGGAGGTAGTTTTTTCTAACAGACCAAAATACACCCAAAATCAAGTGTGTGACTCTATTCTCTTCACCAGTTTAATATATACATATTTTTCCCTCCCCCCCCTTCCTTCTCCCCCTGGATTCAGGTCTCTTGTGATTTGGTGTATATTTTTCTGGGGTTGTTGCTACCCTTTTAGTGTTTCATTCTCTCATTCATCTGTTCTTACCTGGATAAAATGACAAGGCGGAAAAACTCACCACAAAAAAAAAAGACAAGAGTCAGTACTGAAGGCTAGGGACCTAACCAATACAGAAATTAGTGATATGTCAGAACTAGAGTTCAAAATGACAATTATCAAGGTGCTAGCTGGGCTCGAAAAAAAGCACGGAAGATATCAGAGAACTGAATCCCTTTCTGGAGAAATAAAAGAACAAAAATCTAACCAAGTTCAAACTGAAAAAGCTATTAATGGGGTGTAATAAAAAATGGAGGCTCTTACTGCTAGGATAAATGAGGCAGAAGAGAAAATTAGTGATATAGAAGACCAAATGATGGAGACTAAAGAAGCTGAGCCAAAGAGAGACAAACAACTACTGGACCAGAAGTGGAGAATCTGAGATAAGTAATAACATCAGACAAAACAATATTGGGATAATGGGGTCACAGAAGAAGAAGAAAGAGAGAGAGAGGCAGAAAGTATGTTGGAGTGAATTATAACAGATGATTTCCCTAATTTAGTGAAGGGAACAAGCATCAAAATCCAGCAGGCACAGAGAACCCCATCAAAATCAATAAAAATAGGTCCACACTTCATCATCTAATAGTTAGACTTACAAGCCTCGGTGACAAAGAGAAAATCCTGAAAGCAGCATGGGACAAGAGGTCTGTAACATAAAATGATAAAAATATTAGATTCACAGCAGATCTATCCACAGAGACCGGGCAGGCCAGAAAGGACTGGCATGATATATTCAGAGCACTAATGAGAAAAATATGCAGCCAAGAATACTATATCCAGCTAGGCTGTCATTGAAAATAGAAGCAGAGATAAAACGTCTCCAGGGCAAACAAAAATTAAAAGAATTTGCAAACACCAAACCAGCCCTACAGGGAATACTGAAAGGGGTCTTCTAAGCAAGGAGAGAGCCTAAAAGTAACAGACCAGAAAGGAACAGAGATAATATACTGTAACATTCCCCTTACAGGCAATACAATGGCACTAAATTCACATCTTTCAGTCGTTACCTTAAATGCAAATGGGCTAAATGCCCAATCAAAAGACATAGGGTATCAGAATGGATTAAAAAAAAAAAAAAAAGACCCATCAATATGCTGTCTATAAGAAACTCATTTTAGACCCAAAGACACCTCCAAATTTAAAGTGAGGGGGTGGAAAACAATTTACCATGCTAATGGACATCAAAAGGAAGCTGGGGTGGCAATCTTTATATCAGATAAATTAGATTTTAAGCCAAAGACTACAATAAGAGATGAGGAAGGATACTATATCATACTTAAAGGGTCTATCCAACAAGAAGATCTAACGATTTTAAATATCTATGTCCCTAACATGGGAGCAGCCAACTACATAAACCAATTAGTAACAAAATCAAAGAAACACATCAACAATAATACAATAATAGTAGGGAACTTTAACATTCCTCTTTACTAAAATGGACAGACCATCAAAGCAAAAGATCAACAAGGATATAAAGGTTTTAAATGACACAATGGACCAAATGGACATCAAAGATATTTTTAGAACATTCCATCCCAAAACAACAGAATACATTTTCTCTCTAGGGTACATGGAACATTCTCCAGAATAGATCACATCCTGGGTCATAAATCAGGTCTCAACTGGTACCAAAAGATTGGGATCATTCCCTGCGTAATTTCAGACCACAGTGCTCTGAAACTAGAATGCAGTTACAAGAGGAAAATTGGAAAGAACTCAAATAGATGGAAGGCTAAAGAGCATCCTACTAAAGGATGAATGGGTCAACCAGGAAATTAACAAATTTAAAAAATTTATGGAAACAAATCAAAATGAAACCACAACTATTCAAAATCTTTGGGACACAGCTAAGGCAGTCCTCAGAGGAAAGTATATAGCCATACAAGCCTTTCTCAAGAAACAAGGTCTCAAGTACACAACCTAACCCTACACCTAAAGGAGCTGGAGTAAAAACAGCAAAGAAAGCCTAAACCCAGAAGAAGAAGAGAAAGAATAAAAATCAAAGCAGAAATCAATGAAATAGAAACAAACAAACAAACAAAAAACAGTAGAACAAATCAACAAAACTAGGACCTGGTTCTTTGAAAGAATTAATGAGATTTATAAACCCCTGGCCGGACTTATCAAAAAGAAAAGAGAAAGGACCCAAATTAATGAAATCATGAATGAAAGAGGAGAGATCACAAACAACACCAAAGAAATACAAACAATTATAAGAACATATTATGAGCAACTATATGGCAGCAAATTTGACAATCTGGAGGAAATGGATACATTCCTAGAGACATATAAACTACCAAAACTGAACCAGGAAGAAATAGAAAACCTGAACAGACCCATAACCAGTAAGAATATTGAAGCAATCATCAAAAATCTCCCAACAATAAAGAGGCCAGGGTCAGATGACTTCCCAGGGGAATTCTAACAAACATTTAAAGAAGAATTCATACCTATTCTCCTAAAACTGTTCCAAAAAATAGAAATGGAAGGAAAACTTCCAAGCTCGTTTTATGAGGCCAGCATTAGCTCGATGCCCAAACCAGACAAAGACCCCATCAAAAAGGAGAATTACAGACCAATATCTTTGATGAACACAGATGCAAAAATTCTCACCTAAATACTAGCCGATAGGATCCAATAGTACATTAAAAGGATTATTCACGACGACCAAGTGGGATTTATTCTTGGGCTGCAAGATTAGTTCAACATCTGCAAATCAATCAATGGGATACAATACATTAATAAAAGAAAGAACGAGAACCATATGACACTCTCAATAGATAATGAAAAAGCATTTGACAAAGTACAGCATCCTTTCTTGCCCAAAATTCTTCACAGCTAGGGATAGAGGGTACATACCTAAATATCATCAAAGCCATCTATGAAAAACCCACAGCGAGTATCATTCTCAATGGGAAAAAACTAAGGACTTTTCTCCTAAAGTCAGGAATATGGCAGGGATGTCCACTATCACCACTGCTATTCAACACAGTACTAGAAGTCCTAGCCTCAGCAATCAAACGGCAAAGAGAAATAAAAGGCATCTGAATCCGCAAAGAAGAAGTCAAACTCCCACTCTTTACAGATGACATGATACTTTATGTGGAAAACCCAAAAGACCCCACCCCAAAACTGCTAGAACTCATTCAGGAATTCATTAAAGTATCAGGATATAAAAATCAATGCACAGAAATCAGTTGCATTTCTATACACCAACAGCAAGACAGAAGAAAGAGAAATTAAGGAGTCAATCCCATTAACAACTGCACCCAAAACCATAAGATACCTAGGAATAAACCTAACCAAAGAGGCAAAGAATCTGTACTCAGAAAACTATGAAATACTCATGAAAAAAACTGAGGAAGAAACAAAGAAATGTAAAAACATTCTATGCTCATGGATTGGAAGAACAAATATTGTGAAAATGTCTACACTACCTAGAGCAACCTACACATTTAATGTAATCCCTATCAAAATACCATCAGTCTTTTTCAAAGAAATGGAAGAAATAGTCCTAAAGTTTATATGGAACCAGAAAAGACCCCTAATAGCCAGAGGAATATTGAAAATATTGAAAAGAAAACCAAAATTGGTGGCAACACAATCACAGACTTCAAACTCTATTACAAAGCTGTCATCATCAAGACAGTATGGTTCTAGCACAAAAACAGAAACACAGATTAATGGAACAGATAGAGAGCCCAGAAATGGACTCTCAACTCTATGGCCAACTAATCTTCAATAAAGCAGGAAAGAATGTCCAGTGGAAAAAAGACAGTCTCCTCAACAAATGGTGTTGGGAAAATTGACAGCCACATGCAGAAAAATGAAACTGGACCATTTCCTTACACCACACACAAAAATAGACTCAAAATGGATGAAGGACCTCAATGTGAAACAGGAATCCATCCAAATCCTCGAGGAGAACACAGGCAGCAACCTCTTCCACCTCAGCCACAGCAACTTCTTCCTAGAAACATCACCAAAGGCAAGGGAAGCTAGGGCAAAAATGAACTATTGGGACTTCATCAAGATCAAAAGCTTTTGCAGAGCAAAGGAAACAGTCAATAAAACCAAAAGACAACTGACAGAATGGGAGAAGATATTCGCAAATGACATATCAGATAAAGGACTAGCATCCAAAATCTATAAAGAACTTATTAAACTGAACAGCCAAAGAACAAATAATCCAATCAAGAAATGGGCAGAAGACATGAACAGACATTTCTGCAAAGAAGACATCCAGATGGCCAACAGACACATGAAAAAGTGATCCACATCACTCGGCATCAGGGAAATACCAATCAAAACCACAATGAGATACCACCTCACACCAGTCAGAATGGCTAAAATTAACAAGTCAGGAAATGACAGATGCTGGCGAGGATGCGGAGAAAGGGGAACCCTCCTACGCTCTTGGTGGGAATGCAAGCTGGTGCAGCCACTCTGGAAAACAGCATGGAGGTTCCTCAAAATGTTGAAAATAGAGCTACCCTATGACCCCGCAATCGCACTACTGGGTATTTACCCCAAAGATACAAATGTAGTGATTTGAAGCGGCATGTGCACCCGAATGTTTATAGCAGCAATGTCCACAATAGCCAAACTATGGAAAGAACCTAGATGTGCATCAACAGATGAATGGATAAAGAGAATGTGGTCCATATATACAATGGAATACTATGCAGCCATCAAAAGAAACAAAATCTTACCATTTGCAATGACATGGAAGGAACTAGAGGGCATTATGCTGAGCGAAATAAATCAGTGAGAGAAAGACAATTATTATATGATCTCTCTAATAGGAGGAATCTGAGAGGCAAGGCTGGGGGTGGTGGGGGGTAGGGAGGGAAAAAATGAAACAAGATGGGATCAGGAGGGAGACAAACCACATGAGACTCTTAATCTCAGGAAATAAACTGAGGGTTGCTGGGGGTAGGGGGAGAGGCCGGGGGGCGGGTTATGGACACTGGGGAGGGTCTGTGCTATGGTGAGTGCTGTGAAATGTGTAAGCCTGATAATACACAGACCTGTTCCCCTGGGGCAAATAATACATTATATGTTAATACAAAGGAAGACAGGAAAAGAGAAAAAGAAAATGAGAAAGAAAAAGAGAAGAAAGGGGGGGAGGGAGGGAGGGAAGTGTCTCATTCTGACATCCGGTTCATCAGCTTTTATGAATCACATCTTTGTGTTGCATCAAAGAGATCTTTGCTTAACCTAAGGTCACAAAGGTTTTCTCCTACATTTCCTTCTAGAAGTGTTATAGCTCTGGGTTTTACATTGAGGTCTATGATTCATTTCAAGTTAATTTTTGTATATGGTGCAAAGCATGGTTTGAGGTTCATTTTTTAAAATATGAGGTGTCCGGGGCACTTCTGGTTGGTAGAGCACACAACTCTTGATCTCAGGGTTGTGAGCTGAAGCCCCTAGTTGGGTATAGAAATTGCTTAAAAATAAAATCTTAAAAAAAAAAAGGGACGCCTGGGTAGCTCAGTTGGTAAAGTGTCTGCCTTCAGCTCAGGGCCTAACCTCAGGGTCCTGGGATCCAGTCCCGCAGGGGCTCCTTGTTCAGCAAGGCCTGCTTCTCCTTCTGCCTGCCACTCCCCCTGCTTGCACTCACTCATGCTCTCTCTCCCTGACAAATAAATGTCAAATAAAAAATAAAATAAAAATAAGAAAGTGTATCCAATAATTCCAGCATCATTTTTTGAAAAGATTCTATTGAACCGCCTTTACATTTCTGTCAAAACTTAGCTGTCCATCTATGTATGGGTTTATTTCTAGACTCTGTTCCATTCCATTCATCTAGGAGTTTCTCTTTATGCCAATACCACACTGTCTTGATAGGGTAGCTACATCATACGTCTCAAGATCAGGTTGCTCTTAATTAACTTTAATTACTCAGAATCAGTTTGTCAATTTCGACAAAAGGCCCTGCTGGGATTTGCTTAGATGAGAATCACAGGATTCTGTGCCTGCAGGATTCATGAAACCCAAGGCAAAGCAAAAGTTTTGTCTCAGTGTCCCCAATCCCCAGCACAAGAGCCTGGCCCCCATGAGGCCACAGCAAGATGAGGACCGCAGGCACGCTCACAGGCTCCGGCTCACCACCTCGGGTGCCCTCCGAGAGAGCACACAGGCCCTCAGTGCCACTCAGAGAGCCCAGGCCTAAGGCTTTAGACCAGCCTGTCACAACAAAACCTAAACTCTCACTAGCCCAGAGACCTGGGGAATTTGCTTCCAGCTTCATGACGATAAGAGTTGCTGGAACCGGAGCCCAGAACAGAAAGCATGTTCGAGAAGCTGGACAAAAGGCCCTGGCAAACTGCAATCAGAATAACGACAGACTCAATTACTCCTCTGTTTCATAATTCTCTTAGAAGCTGAAGACATTCGCAGTTGGTAAAAGGGGACTGTCCTGGGCGTCTCTTCCAGAGACAGACTGATGCTGTTAGGTCTTTGAAGTACTTACTTAATTTGAGATCATTTCTTTCCATCACTTCTCATTTTAAAATCTCTAAAATAACAATAATGCTTGAGAAAAAGCCTTTTTATTTTTAGATGAAGGGTAGGGGAAAACAACCTCCAACTCTATCCTGATCACCCTAGCCATAACCGTACCTTGCTATCTTGATGCACAGATACAGCACGTAAAGTGTGAGGAATCAATTAATTCCTAGATATATTCTACAGGACTTTCCTAAATTAGGTCATAATAACTTTAAAGGTCAAGCAAAGGCAAAAACACTTTCATTCTTAGTACTAAGGCACCATGCGGCTCCTTGCAGTGAGCTATGAGACCTCCGCATTAGCAGGAAAGCCCGCATTTAGGACTTACATGAGAAACTGAAAGGGAGCAGGACTGAGCGGCCACGTAGATCACAGACTAAGAAAAACACGCTGATGCCCTGCACTGGAGCATTCTGAGGGGGAGGCTGAAAGTGCTGTAGTGCTTTTCAAGGAGCAGGGGCAGCTAGCCTGGCAGGTGTAAGACTCTTTTCCCATAAAGGAGGCCCTGACCAAAGACCTCTATCCACGCCAGTGCACGCAAGTAGAGCAGATATGTTTTCACCAGAAGGACGGTTTCCCGACACAGCACTAAGCATGTCCCGTTCCTGTTTCAAGCTCTTCCAGACATCCGCGCTGTCCCCAGCATTAAGTATGAAAGAAACCCCATTACTCTGCTGCACATACTGTGGGCGCTTTCTGATCTGTAAACCCACACATCTTTTGGTGCCATCTGTTCCCACACATCGCATGTTCCTGTCAGGGGTTTCCCGAAGTCGGTCAGGGCTAGGTCCACGGAGTTTGGACACCTGGGATCAAACAAGGTTCCGCAGGCTTCCGTACTGGAGGGAAGCGCCGGGCCGCCAATGGGGCTTCTCCACCGCAGCCCCTCTTCTCAAGGGCCGCCACCTGTAACCTGGCGCCCCACACACACCTCTCCTCACCCCTGCTGGCTGGCTCACCTCTGTGTGCTTTCCCCTCTTCTTTTGAGAGTTGAAAGCACAGAAAAACAAAAGCACAGCATATAAATGAACACCTGTATTCCCGCTCACGGGCAGCGGCGATCATCAGACCACACTACGAATGCCTCGTTTGCTTCAAGTCTTTTCTTGAATAAAAGAACAACTTATGGTAAAGATGACAGTGTGCTCTGATTTCTCCCCAAAGCCGAGCGCTTCACAAGTGTGTTCCATATCCTTCTGGTCCACTCTTATGTTTTTTACATGCAGTTGTATGTATTCATGAACAATAAGTATCGTTAAAGCTGGGCCTCCTGGGTGGCCTTCAGCTCAGGCCATGATCCCAGGGTCCTGGGATTGAGCTTCCTGCTCAGCAGGGCGCCTGCTTCTCCCGCTCCCCTCCTCTGGCCCATCCCACGCTCTCTCTCTTAAGTAAGGTCTGTAAAAAAACATTGTGAAGTTTTACAAAAAGCTTAACGCAGAGACATCATACAGTAAGTAGAATTTAGGGGCGCCTGGGTGGCTCAGTGGGTTAAAGCCACTGCCTTCGGCTCAGGTCATGATCTCAGGGTCCTGGGATCGAGTCCCACATCGGGCTCTCTGCTCTGCAGGGAGCCTGCTTCCTCCTCTCTCTCTGCCTGCCTCTCTGCCTCCCTGTGATCTCTGTCTGTCAAATAAATAAATAAAATCTTTAAAAAAAAAAAAAAACGTAAGTAGAATTTACCCACGTTGTCACTTAACAGGGATCTACCCATACTGATACTCGACTAAGCCCAAGCTACCAATACTGATTTCCCCGACCTGCCAGCACTGGTCCTATTGTTTCTGCCATGACCTCCTATTACTGACAGCTCAGCCGGGCCTGGTCTCTGAATGCTTCGTGTGTCTTATCTTACCTCCTGTCTCAGCAGCCCACTGAGAAGATGCTCCAAATGCCCACAGCCAGCCAGGGCAGGGCGGCACAGTCTCCGGGTCTGGCTGAGTCCCAGGCTACGCTCTGACCCACTGTGCAAAGCAGCCCTCTTACCACCGACAGCCAAATGAGCAGCTTCTGCGGGTCCTGGCACTTTGTATGCACCTTGTCTCACCTTGACGCCCCACTATGGTGTCAAGGACAATGAACTGTCCTCACTAGAGAGATGAAGACACTCAGGCTGGAGAAGATGCTGGCGCCTTGGCGTAAGTGCCAACTATTCGGGTTCAAAGTCCAAATTCCCACCCCCTGGGCTAACTGTCAGATTTATGTAAAAAAATAAAAAGGAAAGGGTTGAAGATGAGATGAGAAACACAACCCGGGCTGGTGTGAGACTGCGTAAGTGGGGCGTACCACTTGGCCGCCTTGTCCCTGAGCGCACGGCTCTGGGGCCCTCATGAGCCAGGAGACGATACTCACGGTCATGGACCCGATAGCAGTGCTTCTGCAGCCGCCGAACGTCCCACTCCTCCAGCACGCCGTGAGTCATCAGCAACTGCAGGAACCGCCGGTGGACGTCGGTCATGACACCAGCCCTCCTAGGACCGCCCTGTGTGTGCGAAGGAGCTAAGAAAAGAAGCAGATGAAGCCCAGTCACCTCGGAGCGCTCCGAAAGCCAAGTTCTGCGTTGTGTACCAACTGACATTCACGACTAAGTACTTGTTGTAGTTCTCGAGCTCAAGTGCATCCTGCCGAAGGACCCAAAGGAAAAGGACACGGGTCAGGGACAAGCCGACTAGTGCCGGCAGGGGCAGAAGCGCGCATTCTGGAGCCAGCCAGGATGCCGGCACCCAGCCTGTGCTACCGCGTGAAGTGGGTGAAACCCGACAACCGGACCTCCGGTGCTTCGGTCTCTGATCTAGGAGACTAAGGACAGCAACAGCCTCCACGGACATACTCCACTGACTGACTCCACGTAGCAGCCGGGCAACACACTAAACACTACGTTAAGCGTTAGCTCTTTTACTTCTAGACCATTCTGGGTCTGAAACTCGGTCCGGCCACTTAGCAGATCGAAGGCCTTGGATAAAGTCCACTGGGGCCCCATTTTCTTGCGCTCAACTCAGAACAGCATTCGCTGCCCAAAGAACTGCTAGGAAGTGCTCAACCAGTACCAGTTTCCTTCTCCTCTCCCAAACCACTAATGAAACAACTGTTCCCGTGGGGTGCTTTTTCAATCTCTTGCTCTCTACTAACAAGTTATCTTTCCACAAACTACCAAGATCAGGGCTGATAAAAAGCATTACACGAGTCCCGATCAAACAGCCTGCTCTCGCCGCGGAGAGGAGGCACCGTGCGGAGGCAGAGCGTGGGCTGAGCAAGTGGCAGGTGGTGCTGAGACGCCTGTTTGCCAGACCTGCTCGATCTCGAGAATCAGAGAACCTGTGCATGAAAAATAGAGATTCCCAGGGCCCTGTTTCTGGAGGTCCAGACCGCTAAGGGGCCTGGAATTCTGAAGGTCTGACATTCACTTCAGGCGACGCCGCCATCTGACAAGAAAATCGTTGTTCCCTTCGGCAGATGCAGCACAAAAACACTTCTAGCTAACGAGCTTCATCTCCCTCGGCCTCAGTCTTTTCAGCTACAAGATGGGGCTAACAGAAAGCTATATTAAAGACAGAAGATGCCATTTAAATGAGATATGACTATACTGGAGGTTGCCAAGGAGCTTGCACCTAGGACACACAACACAGTTAGCTGCTGCTCACTGTTCTTTATAAACAGCACATCAACTGGACCTCAGGGGTGGGAAGGCACACAAGCTCAGGGCCAGCTTCTCCGACTGCCTGCTGGCTGTCTTTGAGAACAGCTCAGCAGTGATTCAACCTCAACCGGTCCCAAGTTGGGCTCATCTTCTCCTTGCCCCGTCCTCAAACCCTTTCTTCGCCTGAGTCCCTTCCACGAGTCTTCTGGTTTGGGCGGAGGAGTCCACGCAGTCACACAAACACCACAGGCCCGAGCGTCCAACTCTCACCCTCTCCCCCCCAGCCCCCACCCTCGGATCCCGCCAGGAACCATGTCCTGCCAAAGTTCATTTCCTATCACTAGGAGCAGCAACATTAAATCCACCAGCAAATTAAATCCAGAAAAAGTTCAAGAAAGTCGATAATAAGGAGCCAAAAACAACAAAATTAATGTACATTTGAATTCAACAAAACCAAAATTTTTCTTTGGAAAAAAAACATAACAAAAGCAACCAACCTCTGACAAGATTTTCCGAGAGAAGACTGAAAAATAAACACTATTTGGAATGAAAAGGGGGAACTAGTTGAAGATACAAACATATTTTTAAAAAAGACTTAAACAACCTAACAATAATCTGAAGTTGTAAATATACGCGAAGTTATGGAAAATCCATTTAAAACCAACTAAAGAGGGCACCTGGGTGGCTCAGTGGGTTAAAGCCTCTGACTTCAGCTCAGGTCATGATCCCGGGGTCCTGGGATCGAGCTCCGCATCGGGCTCTCTGCACAGCAGGGAGCCTGCTTCCCCCCCCCCCGCCTGCCTCTCTGCCTACTTGTGATCTCTCGCTCTCTCTCTGTTAAATAAAGAAATAAAAAAATCTTTAAAAATTTTAAATTTAAAAAAAAAAAAAAACCTGACCAAGGCTTCAAATGAAAGGAAAATAAAAAGGCCAGCATCTTTCAGAAACACAGCTCCAGGGGTCCAAAGCAAAACATGAATCGGATCTAGCAACACAGAAAGACTACTTCATGGTGACCAGTTGGGGTTATCCCCTCGATGGCTTAAGATTTGAAAATCAGTTGAATGTCATATATCAATAGTATCTCAATAAAGCTGGAAAAAAATCAGTGTGATCACCACATTAACAGAATACAGAATAAAAGCCTATAATCATCTTAAGGGATTCAGAAACTATGATTAAATTTAACAGTTACTCATACTAAATACTTTGAATTGAAGGAACTATCTACAAAAACCTCTAGTAAACAGAATACTTAAGGGTGGCCTATTGAAAGCGATCACTTTCAAATCCAAATTGGTCCCATGCAACTGAACCCACGCAATTCTGATGAAAATCCCCATAGGTTGGGTGCATCTGGGTGCAATTTGACAAGACGATTCCAAAATTTGCATGGACACGTAAAGGCAAAACAGCAAAGCCATTCGGGAAGAAGATAAAGACAGGAGGACCTGTCCACCAGGTAGCGACTTATTTTAAAGCTAGAGTCATGAATGATGCAGGATAATACTGCAGACACGGACCGAGCAAGAGCAGGGGGACAGAAGAGAGAGAACCCGGACACAGAAGTGCACACAGGTATGGATATTCAACATGCTGGAGAAATGGAACTCCAGCTCAAAGCAAGCTTTTCAATAAAAGATGCCAGAACAACAGATTACCCTACGGGAAAAAAACAGAGAGCTCGACCTTCACCTCACACTAGGCACAAAAATCTTTTTGAGCGGTAAGGTCGTAAGAAAGAAAACACTCTGAAACGTTGGGCGACAATACAGAACATTCTTTAGGAGCCAAAGGCAGGGAAGGATAGCTTTAAAAGATAGAATAATAAAAATAATAATGCTACAAAAAGCACAAACCTTAAAGGAATATACTGATACATGGGACTTTGTTAAAATTAAGAAATTCTGTTCACCCCAAATACTTCAGAGTGGGAGCGGAGACGAGCTACGAACTGGACAGCCTCGGAAGCTGAAGCCACGGAAGACTCACGCTCGGAATAGGTGATGAGTTCCTACAAATCAGTAAGGCAAATGTCAAGAGAAAAGTCAGCAACAGAAATTTTCAAAGCGGATGCACAAATGGTTCCGTCCTGACGTCATCAGGCAAATGAATATTCAAATCCCAGTGACCAATGTCTACTCATCACCAGATAGGCAGAAAGTTCTGAGTAACGGCCTGGGCTAAAAGTCACCCACTGCTGGCGGAGTGCAAGCGCGCACGAACCACCCAGACTGTTCAGGCTGACTGGCAAACGTGGGTCTCCCCAGAAATCCACGAGTCCGTATACAATTTAGAGAAACTTTTCTACATCTGCCCCGGGAAGTAGGTTTATAAACACACCGTGGGGCAGTAAAAACCTGGCAACAGCGTCCACGACAGTGAGTTGAGGAATGCCTAGGGAAATCGTTCAGGATTAAACCGTGGAATTCGAAACTGCAAGGAAACAATGAGGGTGACGCAGAGCTACTCACACCACCTTGGACACATGTCATATACGTGATGTTATGCAAAAACAAAGACACACAAATATATATATGACGGTCCTATATAAAATTCACAACCGAGCAAAACCGTATGGAGCCGTCATTACAGAGACGTAGTAAAAACCGCAAAGAAAAACAGGGGAATGAGGAACCCGCACTCGGGGCGCGGAGTCCCCTTCGGTGAGGGGAAGAAAGAGTTCAGCGGGGGCTTTCGGGGTATGATAATGTTCTGTTTCTTAACCTGATGATGCGTAAATGGGTGTTCCTTTGATTTTTATCCTTTGAACTGAAACTGCAAACATTTTTATAGAAATGTTACCGATCTTGATTATAAAACGAAGAAATGGTGTAAATGTGTTACGTAACAGCCAAAATTAATGTCAGTAAGAAGGACCAACTACAGAACGTCATAGAAGGCTACAATTTAGGGGAAAGAAGAGGAAAATAGATGGAGATCGGCGTGTTTTGACACAGAAGGCAGTTGTCTGAAGAGGGGCCGGGCCGCAGAGATTATTCGTGGCTAACTGCCTACCCAAATAATTAAAAAATAGAAACGTCTGTGCACTAAGCTGATCTCAACCGTCACCATCTGAGCCGCGAGCGAGGCACGGGGTGAGTGCTTCCCTCGTGGTCTCGCTCCGTCCTCGCTGGAACCTGAGGCCTGGAGCGTTACTGACCCGTTTTACAGATGAGGACAGAGAGGGAAGGCACCAGCGGATGCACAGAATTAGGGGTGGATGCGAGTAGGGGTGAGGGGCGCACCCCCAGCAAGGGAAGGCAGACACGGGGGAGGCAACCATTAAGTCCTGATCGCTCAGCGGCAGGGATCCCTTACCTACAATTCTCCAATCTAAACGAGGTCTTAAAACCCCACCTGTTAAGTGTGAAAACCTGACCGGACCTGAGGGGAGGCTCTTTCTGGCCGTTCTTCAGCTCCTTTGGTGCACATCTGCACATACTTAGCGGTGAATCTGGTGACCAGCAGCTGCCCCAGACCCCAAGGAAGGTAGGACCTCCCATGGAACCTATGCATCATATTCCTCTCAAAGATCCCCCACACTGGGGCGTCTGAGCACGCCTCGCCTCGGGGCTTTAGAACACGAGGCTGTGGGCTCGAACAAAGTCAGGGTTTCTGGGACCCGACCCAGAGCGCGAGCCCAGAACGCCGCGAGGAACCGAGAGGTGGTCCGCGAAGGCCGTGTTTTCCCTATTCGGGGCAAGCAGAATTCTGCATTTTGCTCTGGTCACCTCCGGTATCTGCGCCGGACACCACGGTTTCACAGCGTCTGTGGGTCGGGGGCCCTGGGCTGCAGCCTCCTGGCCAGTCTGTCCCTCTCGGGGCCTGTCCGTCCCTCTCCTGGCCAGTCTGTCCCTCTCGGGGCCTGTCTGTCCCCCTCGGGGCCTGTCTGTCCTCTCGGGGCCTGTCTGTCCCTCTCCTGGCCTGTCTGTCCCTCTCCGGGCCTGTCTGTCCCCCTCGGGGCCTGTCTGTCCCCCTCGGGGCCTGTCTGTCCCCCTCGGGGCCTGTCTGTCCTCTCGGGGCCTGTCTGTCCCTCTCCTGGCCTGTCTGTCCCTCTCCTGGCATGTCTGTCCCTCTCGGGGTCTGTCTGTCCCTCTCCTGGCCTGTCTGTCCCCCTCCGGGCCTGTCTGTCCCCCTCGGGGCCTGTCTGTCCCCCTCGGGGCCTGTCTGTTCTCTCGGGGCCTGTCTGTCCCCCTCGGGGTCTGTCTGTCCCCCTCGGGGTCTGTCTGTCCTCTCCGGGCCTGTCTGTCCCCCTCGAGGCCTGTCTGTCCCCCTCGGGGTCTGTCTGTCCTCTCCGGGCCTGTCTGTCCCCCTCGGGGTCTGTCTGTCCCCCTCGGGGCCTGTCTGTCCTCTCCGGGCCTGTCTGTCCCCCTCGGGGCCTGTCTGTCCCCCTCGGGGTCTGTCTGTCCCCCTCGGGGTCTGTCTGTCCCTCTCCGGGCCTGTCTGTCCCCCTCGGGGCCTGTCTGTCCCCCTCGGGGTCTGTCTGTCCCCCTCGGGGCCTGTCTGTCCCCCTCGGGGTCTGTCTGTCCCTCTCCGGGCCTGTCTGTCCCCCTCGGGGCCTGTCTGTCCTCTCCGGGCCTGTCTGTCCCTCTCCGGGCCTGTCTGTCCCCCTCGGGGCCTGTCTGTCCCCCTCGGGGTCTGTCTGTCCCTCTCCGGGCCTGTCTGTCCCTCTCCGGGCCTGTCTGTCCCCCTCGGGGCCTGTCTGTCCCTCTCGGGGCCTGTCTGTCCTCTCCGGGCCTGTCTGTCCCCCTCGGGGCCTGTCTGTCCCCCTCGGGGTCTGTCTGTCCCTCTCCGGGCCTGTCTGTCCCCCTCGGGGCCTGTCTGTCCCTCTCGGGGCCTGTCTGTCCCTCTCCGGGCCTGTCTGTCCCCCTCGGGGCCTGTCTGTCCCCCTCGGGGCCTGTCTGTCCTCTCCGGGCCTGTCTGTCCCCCTCGGGGCCTGTTTCCTCACCAGGAAATGAGGAGCCCCAAGCCCCCGGGCCCCCAGCGCCACACTCCGGCCCAGGCACGGGCCGAACCCGGGGCCGGACGCCCACCTTCCGTCCTCCGTCGCCGCTCCGCACGGCCCTCCTCCATCCCCGACAGCCTCGCGGCCCCGCGGCCCGATTACCCAGCGCGGAAGCCGGGCGCAGCCCCCCGCGCCGGCGGCCCAGGCCGGAAAGGCGGGCGCGGCTCCTCCTTCAGGGCGGGGCGAACGCGGGCTCGGCGCTCCCATTGGTGGATGTCGCCCACTTGTCCCTCCCACCGGGTGACGCACTTCCTGCCGTCCGGTGCGCGCCGTTGCCATGGTGCCCAGCAGCCCTCGCGCAGGTGCGGGATGGAAGCGCTTCTCCCGCCGCTTCCCGCCCCTGACCCGGCGGCGCGGCTGCGGCCTGTGGCCCTGCACCCCGGCCCCGCCGTGGCGCCCCGCGACCTTACGGGGAGGCGGGCGGGCATGCAGCGGGGCCCTCCCCCTCGTAGCCGCGGCTCCGCGGACCCAGCCCAGTGCCCGGTGCCGGGCCTCAGTTTCCCCATCTGCACAGCCGACCCTGCGGCCTCGGGGTCGGCACTGAGGGCTCTTGCCGCCACGTCGCGTGAGCCAGCATCCTGGCTCGGCCACTTCCTCGTCGCCAGATCTTGGGCGAGTCTCGGTCCCCAAGGACCAGCGTGTTCGCGAGGTTTAGGAGTCGCCCTGGGAGCGCTGGGGGTCAGCTGCGGGGCTCCTCGGGGGTCGTCAGGACCCGCGGATGAAGTCATTCATAGAAGGAATGGACTGTCGGCGGGCGCCCGTTTGACGGACGCTTGCCTCTCCGGGCCTGGTCGGGGGCCGGGGGCTGGGGGCCGGGGGCTGGGGGCCGGGGGCCGGGGGCCGGGGGCCGGGGGCTGGGGGCTGCAGTCTAGCAGGGAACGCGCAGCTGATCCGAATAGGGCAGAAAGTGCAAAGCTCTGAGCCTCTGCGACGGCGGCTTCACATCCCTACTTGCCCGGTTACACTCCGGGGGTCTTGGACAGCTTCTCAAGCTCTCTGGACCTCAGTTTCCCCATCTGCTGAGCGAAGAAAGCCATAGCAGGTGCTGGCTGAGGGCTTGAGCCGGGAGCCGGGCCGTCCGGACCGGACTGCTGGTTCTTGAACTCCGGACGTCTGACGCCCAGGACGAAATGCGGAGGCTCTCCCGCTCACTTTGCTCCCCCATGAAGCAGGTGTAATCATAGCACATTGTTGACGGGATCGCCGTGAGATTAAATGAGGGAAGACAGGCAAAGCTCTGGGAGGATCTGGCATATAGTAAGGTCTCAGTAAGTGTGAGTCATCTTTACTAATAAAGTACTTTATAAAATGCCTTGGGGGCAGTCAGAAGAGCAGCTCTAAGGAGACCATCTACGTTTTGTTTGTCCTGCATCCTTTTGCACAATTTTGAATTCATTATCACTATTTAGAGCTGGGCATTTCACATAAAACCCTAGGGTATCTGACAGCTCTTGGAAAATGGGGCAGTCTGGCCACACTAGGCCAGCATCCCCCCTATGGCTGTCCTTGTTTAAAGCTTGGTAGAGACTATGTCCCTCTGACGACAAATGTGCTTTTGTGGGGTGTAGAGAAATAAAAACGGGGGCCCGTGAGTGGACGACACTGGGGACACTGACATTTCAGGATCAAAAGGCCAAGAAAAGCAGTAGAAAGAAAGGAATTCAAGACCAAATAATACCGGAAGAGAACGGGCCGGAGAGACTCTTGAGTTACGGTGGGGTGTGGTCTGAATTGTCAGCGCTCTGGAGACATCAAGGAGAACACACCCGACAGGGAGACCCAGAGAGACAGGAGGAAGCGCGCGAGGTTGGCCTCCAAGAGAAGTGAGTGCCTGGAAGCTGAGGGAGTGGAGACAGTTGCTGACTGCTTCTAGGATGGGTGGTTTGGGAAGGGGAGACATGAAGACGGGCGCAGAGGGACTCGCCAATAGAAGAGAATGAGGTCAAGGGCATAAGGAGACGGGATTATTCTTACCCTAGAAAGGAAGAGAGACATCTCTGAAACAGGAGGAAAGGAGAGAACAATGGATGGATAAAGGTTCCCCAAACCTTTCAAAAAAAACCAAACTGAGGTGTTTCCTGTTTTCTCCATAAACTAGCAAACTCTCATTCTGCTAAGCAAAGAAGCTAGGAGATGCTCAGGGATTTTCAGACAATCAAGGGTTTGGAACAGATGCCAAAGGGAACACAAAAGTGAGCTTCCAGCTAGGGTTGGAACCATAAATGGGTAGAGAGGATAGTCGCTCCGGATCCCTGGGGAGCCCCCCTCCCCATACCAGGGGCCCCAGAGCAGAAACTCTGTGTGGACTCATCTTGGGGTGGGTCTTGGCTTAACAAATGCAAATGACTCTAGAAGCCAAAGCAACTGGAGGGTGTTGGTGGGGAGGTCTTTGAAGTCATCTGCCACCCCATGGACAGGGAGGAAGGGAGTGTGCTGAGAAGTTAGCATGGAAGGGGACAGCAACCAGAGGTCCCAATGAGTTGGCTTATCAGGTGACTGTCTTGTCTCAGCAAGTGTCCGTCTTTAGAAGACAGCCCACTCTCTAGCTGGCTCAGTGAGCATTAGGACCTTCGAGGACCTTCGATATGCCAGACATGGGGCTGTCTGCTTCAGGACAACTCTGCCAGTTCAAATATTCTTCTGGAAGTTGACTGCGAAAGGTACAGGAGCTCTGTGGACATATATTCACTGTACATAAGGCAGGTGGCCAACACCCTGGCTGGAGAGGAAGCTTGGGGGCAAATCACAGGCTAAGGGATTGGTCTTTTTACTCTGAAGACCACAGAAGCTATCGGGGAGGAAGTAAGGAGATTAGGTTTGTAGTTTAGAAAAAGAACATCAGCACATCTGTTCTTTTCAAACATACTGGGAACATTTACAGAAATTGACTGTGTACTGGCCACAAAGGATGTCTCAATAAATTCCAAAGAATCTATAGACCATATTCACGAACCACAATGAAGTAAAATGAAGAATCAACAAAAACACAACCAGAAGGAAATCCAAACCACTTGTAGTTCTTAAATTAGTAACTGAAAATGCTTCTGAGGAGAGGGTCCTGAAGACAGGATAATCTATTTTTTTTTATCATGTACTACTAGTATTTATGAAAAAATAAAACTAAACATAAGCAAGGTGTTCATTATATTACTTTTTATACCTGTGTGTATGTTGAAAGCTTTTATAACATTTTTAAGAGAGAAAGAACATACATTTGGAAACTGAAAAATACATGTTAAAAAGAAAACCAATATGGAAATTACAAAATATTTAGAAGTGAATGACCAAAAAAATAAAAACCCTAATATAATGAAACAGGTGGGATCCAACTAAAACAATAATTAGTGGGGGGATTTATAGCCTTAAGTGTACTTAATACAAAACAAGAAAAAAGTGTAAGTGTTCAATGTAAGAGGTAGATACATAACTAAATAACCCAGAGAAAACAGAAAGAAGGAAATAACAAAGCAAAAGGCAGATATGAGTAGAACAAAAAAGAAAATTGAGTTGATTATGGAAACCAGAAACTAGTGTTCTATTGAAGACTAAATACAACAGACAGACTTCTTGTAAGATTTACTGAAGCAAAATTATAAATGGCTAAAGAGAGTGTAAAAATTTGAGAAAGCATAAGAGTATACTATGAATAACTTGACGCCAATACATTTGAAAATCTAGATGAAAGGGGCAATCCTTGACAAAATTACAAACTACACAAGTTGGTCCTAGAAGAGAGAGAGACCAAGAATCGTCAATGAAATTGAAAAGGCAGTGGGTCTGTTCCAACTCCTTAAATGCCCAGGCTGAGAGGGTTTTACTAGAGTGATACACAAATGCAGACAAACAAACAAACTATATTGTGCAAACTGCACCAGAATACGAACAAGACAGGGAAATGTATCCAGACATTCTATGAGGCTCATCTAATCTTGATACCAAAACAAGAGAGCAGAATTAAAGAAAATGTCAGGTCCATGTATATTATAAGCATGGATGCAAAAAAATTTGAGTCTCTTAGTGTCTCAAAAGACATTCTCTTATGATGAGTGATGTTGAGCATCTTCTCATGCATCTGTTGGCCATCTGCATGTCTCCTTTGGAAAAATGTCTATTCAGGTCCTGTGCCCATTTTTAATTGGATTTTGGATTATCTGTTTTGTTTGGTGTTGAGTTGTAGAAGTTCGTCATGTATTTTGGATACTAACCAGGGAAATGCAAATCAAAACCACTAGATATTACCTTACACCCGCCAGAATGGCTAAAATTAAAAAAAAAAAGAGAGAGAGAGAGAGAGAGATAACAAATGTTGGCGAAGATGTGGAGGGAAAAAGAACCCTCGTGCACTGTTGGTGAGAATGTAACCTGGTGCAGCCACTGTGGAAAACAGTGTGAGGATTCCTCAAAAATTTAAAAACAAGTAGCATATGATCCAATCATTCCATTAGTGGGTATTAACCCAAAGAAAACAGAAGCACTAATTCAAAAAGATATATGCATCCCTATGTTTATTGCAACATTATTGGCAATAGCAAAGATATGGAAGCAATCTAAACATTGATTAATAGACAAATGGATAAAGAAGCCGTGATGTGTATGTCCATATGAATATGAATATTATGCAGTCATAAAAAAGAATGAAATCTTGCCATCTGCAACAACATGGATAGCTATTATGCTAAGTGAAATAAGTCTGCCTGAGAAAGACAGATACCGTACGATCTCACTCATATGTGGAATCTAAAAAAACAAAATCAATGAATAAACGAACAAACAAAAAGCAGAATCAGACCTATAAATACAGAGAACAAACTGCTCCTTCACTGAGCCACCCAGGCGCCCCCTAACCTTACATACAACAACCAAAAGATACCAATTGTCCCCCATAAAAAAAAGCCACTGCATCCCCACATATATCCGATGAAGTTGTAAATACTACCGCTGCTCTGGAGAGCAATTTGGTGTCATGGGAATGGAAAAAGCTCATCTCGCAACTCCACTTCTAGGGCTTTAACTGGAGAACATCTCCCTTGGCTCTTGAGAGGTTTGCCAGTAGAAGAAACAATGAGAACATCCTAACTGCCCGTTGACAAGGAAATGAAGGGGCGCCTGGGTGGCTCAGTGGGTTAAAGCCTCTGCCTTCGGCTCAGGTCATGATCTCAGGGTCCTGGGATCGAGTCCCGCATCGGGCTCTCTGCTCAGCAGGGAGCCTGCCTCCTCCTCCTCTCTCTCTGCCTGCCTCTCTGCCTACTTGTGATCTCTGTCTGTCAAATAAATCAATAAAATCTTAAAAAAAAAAAAAAGCCTAGAGTGAAGCGGGGAAAACCCGAGGCAAAGATGATCCATCTCCCAGTTACTCTGTGTGACACTGACCAAATGCAAAACGGCAATATTATATATTTCTAGGAGCTGAATCTATGCATATAAAAATATCTTCTTATTAAGGATTGGAAACACTGTCACAAAACTGACACGAGGAGACCTCTAGGAAAGGGAAGAGGGGGGTGGAATGAGGCTAGAGAAGTCTTGAGGCTTATCTGTAATATCTGAATTTTAAAAATAAAATAACAAAATTATATATTCATATAGTGTTTGTCTAATTTTCCAGTACAGGCGAATACGCCTAAATGCCAACCGTGGTTAATGCGGAGTGCTGGGAACGAGGGTGGCTGTCACTTTGCTCACTTGCACTGTTCTGTATTTAAAAACAATTTCTGAAAGGAAGAGCGAACATACGAAAATGAATGAAGAGTGTGTTTTTGTTTTTTCTAGAAGAACCTGGCCATCAGTGGAAAGGGGATGAGGCAAGATCAGGTTTCACCGGAGCCCAGGTCAGACCCTTTCCACTTTCCCAGAATCGTCCTCTTTCCCGCCTATACAGTCACGTATTTTTTGGATTCGTTACATTTTAGGTTGGATCCAGGGGAGGTAATGGGTATGAGCCAGAGAGGCAGAAAAGGAATGTGATTCCCCTCTACTCATCCTTCATCTTAGAGCGCTGGTGACAGGCCCCAGAGGTCAATTTTAAAAACGATTCCTGTTTAAAGCCCAGGAAGACTCAGCCACGGGATTGAGAAATATGCCCAGATATGGTGTAGACTGTTCAATCTTTCTAAAGGGCGATTTGGCTGTGCTCATCCACAGTGTCTACATATCATGTTCTTTGACCTTGCAATTCCCCTTCTTGGAATCAATCTGAGAAAATAATCAGACACACACACAAAAGTTAATGGACCAAAAAAAAAAAAAAAAAAGAGCATCAGAGCCTTAGTTTTATCAGGGAAGAAAGGCAACAACTTGAATGTCTCCAAAAAGCTAAAGAAAGGAATTTCCAGAATAAATAAAAAGGCTGCAGATTATTATGTAGCCTAAAAATTATGTTTTCAAAACACAGTTGGGGTCAGGGGGGAGAAAAAAGATATAATGCAGAATATTTTCAGAGAGAGAGAAAGCTAGAAGAATACATAGACCAAAATATTATCAGTAACTATCCCTGATTGGGGGGGAATATAGGTAAATTTCTTTTTCTTGTCACTTTCTTATACTTTCCAACAGTTCACGAAAAGCACTTTTTAAATTTCATAATCCTAAGAAATACTATTTTTCAAAATAAATGGAGGGGCTCCTGGGTGGCTCAGTGGGTTAAGTCTCTGCCTTCAGCTCAGGTCATGATCCCAAGGTCCTGGGATCGAGCCCCCACTGGGTTCCCTGCTCAGCAAGAAGCCTGCTTCTCCCTCTCCCACTCCCCCTGCTTGTGTTCCCTCTCTTGCTATGTCTTTCTCTGTCAAATAAACAAATAAAATCTTAAAAAAAAAAAAAAGAAAAGAAAAGAAAAGTGGCCATACAAGGTTTAAAAGAGTATGTGACCACCAAGCCAACACTACAAGAAATATTAAGGAAGGTTCTATAAAAGAAAGAACCCAAGAGTGACATAGAACAGAAATTTACAGAGACAATCTATAGAAACAGGAACTTCACAGGCAATATGATGTCAATAAAAACTTATCTTTCAATAATCACTCTCAATATGAAAGGCCTAAGTGCTCCCTTAAAACGGCGCAAGGTTGCGGACTGGTTAAAACGGCGGGACCCATCCACGTGCTGCCTACGAGAGACACATTTGGAACCTAAAGATACACACAGACCAAAAATGAAGGCATGGAGAAGCATCGTTCATGCCAACGGGCAAAAAAGAAACCTGGGGTAGCGATTCTCATATCAGACAAATTCGATTTTAAGCTAAAGACTGTAGTCAGAGATACAAAAGGACACTACATCATTCTTAAAGGGTATATCCACCATGAAGGTCTAACAATTATACATATTTATGCCCCCAACACGGGAGCAGGCAACTACACAGGCCAACTGTTACACAAAGTAAAGAGTCATGTTGATATGAATACATTAATTGTAAGGGATCTTAACACACAACTCTCAGATCATCTAAGCAGAAAATCAACAAACAAGAGCTTTGAATAACACATTGGACCAGATGTACCTCGTAGATACAGAACATCCCACCCTAAAACAACAGAATACTCATTCTTCTTGAGCGCACATGGAACCTTCTCCAGAACAGACCACATACTGGGTCACAAATCAGGGCTCAACTGATACCAAAAGACTGAAATTATTCCCTGCATATTCTCAGACCACAATGCTGTGAGTCTGGAACTCAACCATTATGAAAAAGTTTGGAAGGAATTCAAACACTTGGAAGCTAAAGACCATACTGCTCATGAATGTTTAGATCAACCAGGAAATCAAAGGAGAACTTAAACAATTCATGGAAACCAATGAGAATGAAGACACTTCGGTCTAAAACTTATGGGATTTGGCAAAGGCCATCCTAAGGCAGACATACATAGCCACCCAAGCCCCACTCAAAAAAAAAAAAAAGAAAAGAAAAATCCTGAATATACCAACTCCCTTTACACCTTAAAGAACTGGAAAATCAACACTAAATTAAGTCAACCGCATGTACAAGAAGGGAAATAAAGATTAGAACAGAGATCAATGAGTTAGAAACTAGAACTACAGTTGAATGCCTCAACGAAACTAGAAACTGGTTCTTTAAAGAATCAATAAGATCAATAAACCACTGGCCAAACTAAGAGAGGACCTGAATTAATAAAATTATGAATGAAAAGAGAGAAAGATCATGACTAATACTATGGAAATAGAAATAATCATCAGAAATTATTATCAACAGTTTTATGCTGATAAGTTAAGCAACCTAGAAGAAATGGATGCATTCCTGGAAATCTAAAAACTTCCAAGACTGAAACAGGAAGAAACTGAAAACCTGAATAGACCGATATCTAGTAACGAGATTGAAGCAGTGATCAAAAACCTCCCCAAAAACCAGAGTCCAGGACCTGACAGATTCCCTGGGGAATTCTACCAAACACTCAAAGAAGAAATAATACCTATTCTCCTGAAGCTGTTTCAAAAAACAGAAACAGAAGGAAAACTTCCAGACTCTTTCTATGAAGCCAGCATTGCCTTGATCCCAAACCAGGTAAAGACCCCACTAAAAAGGAGAATTTCAGACCAATATCCCTGATGAATATGGACACCAAGATTCTCAACAAGATCCTAGCTAATAGGATCCAACAGTACATTGAAAAGATTATCCATCATGACCAGGTGGGATTCATCCATGGGATGCAAGGGAGTTTCAACATTCGCAAATCAATCAATGAGATAGAACAAATCAATAAGAGAGGAGAGAAGAGCCACATGGTCCTCTCAATTGATGCAGAAAAAGCATTTGACAAAATGCAGCATCTGTTCCTGATTAAAACTCTTCAGAGTGTAGGTATAGAGGGAACATTCCTTAACTTCATAAAATCCATCTATGAAAAACCCACAGAGAATATCATCCTCAATGGGGAAAAGCAGACAGCCTTCCCTTTGAGATCAGGAACAAGACAAGGATGCCCACTCTCAGCTCTGTTGTTCAACATAGTATTAGAAGTCCTAGCAACAGCAATCACACAACAAAGAGAAATAAAAGTATTCAGACTGGCAAAGAAGAAGTCAAACTCTCTCTCTTCACAAATGACATGATACTTTATATGGAAAACCCAAATGACTCCACCCCCAAACTACTAGAACTCATACAGCAATTCAGTAATGTGGCAGGATACAAAATCAATGCACAGAAATCAGTTGCTTTCTCGTACACTAACAATGAAAATACAGAAGGGGAAATTAGAGAATCAATTCCATTTACTATAGCACCAAGAACCATAAGATACCTGGGAATAAACCTAACCAAGGAGGTAAGGGATCTGTACTCCAGGAACTACAGAACACTCATGAAAGAAATTGAAAAAGACACAAAAACCTGGAAAAATATTCCATGCTCATGGATCAGAAGAATACACATTGTTAAAATGTCTGTGCTGCCCAGAGTAATACTTTCAATATTAAAAGTATACTTTCAATGCCATCCCAATCAAAATTCCACTGGCATTTTTCAAAGTGCTAGACAAACCATCCTAAAATTTGTATGGAACCAGAAATGACCCTGAATTGCTAAGGAAATACTGAAAAAGAAAAACAAAGCTGGAGGCATCATGTTGCCTGACTTCAAGCTTTCCTACAAAGCTGTGATCACGGGGGTATAGCTCAGTGGTAGAGCATTTGACTGCAAAGCTTTGATCACCAAGAAAGCATGGTACTGGCACAAAAACAGACACATAGACCGGTGGGACAGAGTAGAAAGCCCAGAGATGGACCCTCAACTCTATGGTCAAATTATCTTCGACAAAGCAGGAAAAAATATATGGTGGAAAAAAGGCAGTCTCTTCAATAAATGGTGCTCAGAAAATTGGACAGCTATGTGTAGAAGAATGAAACTTGACCATTCTCTTACACCGTACACAAAGATAAACTCGAAATGGATAAAAGACCTCAACATGAGGCAGGAATCTATCAAAATCCTAGAGGAGAACGTAGGCAGTAATCTCTTTAACATCAGCCACAGCAACTTCTTTCAAGTTATGTCTCCAAAGGGCAAAGGAAACAAAAGAGAAAATGAACTTTTGGGACTTCACCAAGATCAAAAGCTTCTGCACAGCAAAGGAAACAGTCAACAAAACAAAGAGGCAACCCACGGAATGGGAGAAGATATTCCCCAATGACACTACAAAGGGCTGATCTCCAAGATCTATAAAGAACTCCTGAAACTCAATACCCAGAACACAGATAATCACATCAAAAAAAAAAAAAAATGGGCAGAAGACATGAACAGACACTTCTCCAATGAAGACATACAAACGGCTATCAGACACATGAAAAAATGTTCATCATTATTAGCCATCAGGGAGATTCAAACTGAACCTACATTGAGATACCACCTTACACCAATTAGAATGGCCAAAATTAACAAGACAGGAAACAACGTGTGTTGGAGAAGATGTGGAGAAAGGGGAACCCAATTACACTGTTGGTGGGAATGCAAGTTGGTGCAGCCACACTGGAAAACAGTGTGGAGATTTCCCTAAGAAACTAAAAATAGAGCTTCCCTATGACCCTACAATTGCACTACTGGGTATATACCCCAAAGATACAGATGTAGTGAAAAGAAGGGCCATCGGTACCCCAATGTTCACAGCAGCAATGGCCACAGTCACCAAACTGTGCAAAGAGCCAAGATGCCCTTCAAAAGACTAATGGATAAAGAAGATATGGTCCATATATACAATGGAGCATTATGTCTCCATCAGAAAGGATGAACACCCAACTTTTGTAGCAACATGGACGGGACTGGAAGAGATGATGCTGAGTGAAATAAGTCAAGCAGAGAGAGTCAGTTATCATATGGTTTCACTTACTTGTGGAGCATAAGGAATAACACGGAGGACATTGGGAGATGGAGAGGAGGAGTGAGTTGGGGGAAATCAGAGGGGGAGACGAACCATGAGAGACTGTGGACTCTGAGAAACAAACTGAGGGTTTTGGGGAGGGGTGTTGGGAAAGCCTGGTGGTGGGTATTAAGGAGGGCACGTATTGCATGGAACACTGGATGTGTTGCATAAACAATGAATCTTGGAACACTGAAAAAATAAAATCAAATTTTAAAAAAGTGGCCATAAATACATACATAAATAAATAAAGCTAAATATCAGTAAAGTGCACACGTTTTAGTATGGAGAATTTGTTACACTTACTTTTCCTTCTCGAGACCCTGCTTTGTTCTCAAAAACCATAGCAAAGCCACCAGGGGAGGTTTCCAGACAAGATGCAAGGTCATCGTGATCTCCTAAGGGACTGACCAAGAAAGGGAGTCAAAGGTTGAATTCAGGGCAAGCTACTCAAAACCCCAAATTGGGTGGCCTCCCACATAGGCCTTTTAAGAGTTCTAGAAACTCCGGTGACCCGTTCACATCACAGTGGGGGTATCCCTTGCTTGCTCTTCTGAGGGTGGTTGGTGAACTAGCAGCATTGCATCCCACCCAGGGGCTTGAGAGACCTCTGGGAAGATGACGCTGAGGCGCCTCCCAACCCAGCATGCTCCCCCACCTCCCCCCACCGCCACTGACCTACTGGAGCAGAGTCTGCATTTCAACAAGACCTGCAGGTGAATGACAAGAAAGTTTGGGAAGCACTGGTTTCGAACACACTTAAATTTATTCACCTCTCCTACCTACCATACTCTTTTTTTCTTTTATAAGATTTTATTTATTTATTTGACAGACAGATCACAAGTAGTCAGAGAGGCAGGCAGAGAGAGAGGGAGAAGCAGGCTCCCCATTGAGCAAAGAGCCCGATGCGGGGCTCGATCCCAGGACACTGAGATCCCAGGACCCTGAGATCATGACCTGAGCCGAAGGCAGAGGCTTTAACCCACTGAGCCACCCAGGTGCCCCCCACCTGCCAGCCTCTTAAAGCTTACTCCAACGAAAACATTTCTCTCTCTCTTTCTTTCTCTTATTGAGAGCAGGTTGTAAATCGTTTTGGGTTTTTTTTTTTTTGCACATGCATTTCTTTTAAAATGGACAAAAGCAGAGAATTCCATCTTCCCAGCAGTCCTCTATTGGCTCAGCAGCTTCCCAGAACAATTTTTATTTTTTTAGGGGGCTCCCATGCCCAGCGTGGAGCTCGATGAAGGGCTTGCACCCAACACACTGAGATCAAGACCCAAGCTGAGATCATGAGTCGGATGCTTAACCCATTGAGCCACCCCGGTGCCCTACTTTTTTTTTTTTTTTTTTCTGATTTGAAAATTATGAATCCCTTTAGGAGCAACAAATACTTCCAGATTGCTGCTTCTTCCCTTGTCTACAATAAGAGGTTAGACATTGGGATTGGAGGTTGGTGGGACAGGGACACAAAACCAACAACCGTACATCAGGAACTGGTTATGAATTAAGGGCTCAGTGAATATTGTTCTCGTTCTGATGTCTTAAAAGTATTTTTAGTGTTTGGCATTTAATAAAGTTTTCTTGATGTTATGACAATCGGTGATAATATGAGAAATATATATGATCTCTGATATACAGAGATATATAAAAATGATATATGGAGATTCATATGATATATAGGATATAATATGTAGTATGATACATATGATATGTATAGATACATGATATATATATATATGGCACTATTATCATAAAATAGAAGCATCATCATATTTTCAAATCTCTTAATTAAAACTCACTTGTATCCCCACTAACTAAAAAGTATATAATCACTTACTCCTCACAATCCCAGGGCAGCTCTTTCTGCCCATGGGTCCTGTCCAAGTCCTGTAATAAAAGCCCCTTGTAAATGGTTTTGGAAACCAAGGTTAAAGAGAAAGCACCTACTTGACTCACCACATTTTTCATTTTCATTTAATTTTTTGCCTTCCTCCTACAGAATGATCGAGAGCCTTAGAAGGCATAGCGCAGGACGCTAGGATGCGAAGATGAGTCTTTGTCCCCATAGTCAGTTTGATTTAAAAAATAGCTGGTTAAAAAAAAATAAGATAGGTACCCATTAGTTAAGTGTAGAAAAGGCTAAGTCGTCTTAGAATTTACCAATTAAGCTAGTTTGGGTGTCAGAGACAGACTCTGGATAACTTAAGCAAAAAAAAAAAAAAAAAAAAAAAGTTTATTGGATGGATATTGGGCATGTTTATTATTCGGGATACTCAAGGTCAAGGTGCTGTAAGAAGCATCCCCCACGTGTTACTTGGAAGGCATGCCGCACATCCCATGTGAGTCCACAGAGGCTCTGCTCTACACTTGCTCGGGGACTCAGATGAACAGAGGCCCCCAACTTTGTAGTCACATCACCCAAACATGAAGCCTCAGGGACTGGGCAGGGGTGTCTAGAGCCTGGAGCCTGGCTCAGGGGCTTTTTACTGCCTCAGCCTGAAAGTGACATGTGTCATTTCTACCTATTGCCATCAGTCAGAATGAGTCACATGGCCTGCCTCACGGCAGGGAGCTGGGAAACTTATGGGGACAAATGGAATAACCAGTGAGCTCAGTGTCTGTGGTACAGGGAGGTGCCCACTCCAAGGAAAAGCGGAAGCCTCCCCTCTTGAGCGGAACTGGGTTCTGAGCACCTGGGCAGGCCTGGCCAGAAGGAGATGTGGTCCCGCTGGCACGTCATTTGCAGATCTTTCTGTCTCATCTCAGGATCTGCCCTGGAAGGTGGGAGCCGCTCGCTGGTTCCAGCTGGGTTTTATGTTCCACCCAGGACAGAGGGAAGGGGACAAGCTGATCGTCGGTTCCACCAAAAAGGAGGGGTCACGCGTCCCAACAAAATGGTGAGCTGTTACGGCCAAAGGGAGATGAATGAAGCCAGGTCAGCCTACCCAACTACGCGGGCTCGGTGTAATGGCGGTTTAATGGGAGAGGTGGCATTCAAGATGAATCTTGGAGGAAGGGGATGCGTTGGATGCAGTGGAAAGATAACCCAGGCCGAGGGCAATAGAAGCGGAGTGTGGACCCAGGAGAGTGGCAGTCATCCGCAAGAAAGAAAAATGAGCATGATCCAGAAACGTGGCTGTGAGTTACATTTTCAGCACAATGGCCCTGGCTTGTCTTTGCTCCATTTGGACACAAGTGGGTGGGGACTGCTTGGAATGGTTCAACTTCCATCATGACTTTGAGGTCGTGGTCTTCTGTGTTGGCTGCAATTCTCTGCTCTCCTCCACATAACCTCCCCTGTGGTTAGCTGACACTGCCTCAAAGCGTGATGGTCTCAGGATAGGTGGGTTGCTTCTTGGGGAAACTGAAGGCACAAAGGTGGAGCCTGCTGGGTGGTCTTGGTATAGATTGGCAGAACACCAGATCGTCTTCTAGGATCTAGGAGTTAAGCTATTTCATGGGACCGGTGTAGATTCAGGGAAGGGGATGCACCAGATCGTGACTGCTGGGAGACTGGGCATCCTTGGCGCCATGTCTGGAGACCAGCTGCCAAGGAGGATGTCCCTGGGCTTGGGCATCCCACCCCCAAGCTCCTGCATGAGGTATGCAGTGGGAAGTGAGTAGTGTTGGTGGAAAGAGAAGTTGGCCGCTGGGTCGTAGAGTCTAAAGAGTTTATGCCAACCCAGAGAGCTTGAACTTCTAAAACATAAATGAAAATGACGACAGCTGGGGAGGGTCATGGAGGTCCTTCTCTTCATGCTGAGCCTTTTTCCAGATTTGCCCTTTTTGTCTTATTGGCCAGGATGGGGTCACATTGCCACCCCTTGGTGCAAACGAGTCTGGGAAAGTGAGACTCTCTTCGGGGGGGAAAGGGATTGCTGTTGATTTATCCTCCAGATGTGGGCCATTGCAGGTTGAATGAAGTGGGAAGGAGAAGGGGTACAATGGTACTGGGGGTAGGAGGATACACGGAGGTAGCCACCAGCAATGGAAAGCAGGGAAGGGTGTCCCTTTAGGTCATGCAAGTGGGAGTTAAGGCTGGGGTAGAGGCAACAGAAAGAGGAAAACAGGCAGGATGTGAACATGGATACACCAGTGGAGTGGACTGATTATGGCGGCTCGTGCTTAACTTTCATGAGAGAGAAGGGGAAAGAGAAAGAGAGACAGAGACAGAAAGAGGGAAGTCAAGATGAGAATGTGGTTTCCATCTTGCTTAACTGAATGGTGAGGCCATTGACCCAGGCCAAGAACATAGAGAAGAAGCAAAGTTGGAGAAAGATGAATTTGGTCTTAAAGATTTGGAGTTTGAGGGATCTGAGAGTTAGCTCGAGGCAAATGTCCAGAAGGCGTGGGCTATGAAGCACTGGGACATGGGAAGATGGTCAAGGTCAGATGGATAGATTGGATGTTATCAGCCTAAAGTCACCCCTTATCTGTGGTTCTGGTTACTCTTGATCAAACTCGGTCCAGAAGCAATCTTTCTGTTGTCATCAGAAGGTCAACAGTCACCTTGTGCTGCGTCACTGTGCCTAGTCATTCCCCTCCCTTTGTCTCATCATGTAGAGATGCTATCATCTCACATCCTCACAAGAAGGATAGGATAATAAGTATAGGATGAGATATTTTGAGAGAGAGAGAGAGAGAGACCACAATAACCTATCTTTTATTACAGTACATCATTACAATTTTTCTATTTTATTAGCACTTACGCTAGTAACCTTTTACTGTACCTAATTTGTAAACTAAACTTTATCACAGGCATGTATGTATTAGAAAAAACGTGGTATGTGTAAGGTTTGATACTGGAGTTTCAGGCATCCAATAAGTATCTTAGGACACACCCTTCCCCCCTCAGATAAGGGGAGGACTACTGTAGTCGAAACCAAGCTACAAAATGATGTCTCTGCTTCTGCAAGGTCCAGAAGAATGTACATCCAAGTACTCATAGAGGCTCCCTCTGGGAAAAGGGATGGACAGAAGAGAGGGTGTTTCCGGAGAAAATGTTCATGGACATCGTATACTTCCGCACTGCTGAAGCTTTGATACTGGGCGCACATCCGATGAGGGGAAAGTACAGTTAGAAACGAGCTGAACAAGAAAGGGAACGGCAGAGGAACAAGAAAGGTTGTGGGGAACGCTTCCATCTAGAGGAGCATGAGAAAGAAGACGGGGGAGGTGTTTAGAGACTTAGAGGATAGGGATGAAGGCTGGGAGAAGAATGAGTGGATGCAGAGGAGTCAGAAGGAGAGCCTGAGAAAGACGGGCTTTGTGTTTCGTGAAACCTTCTTGCCGCCCCTAGACAGTATGGGCGGTGTGCAGACGAGATATGGTCATACACGTGCGATGGGGTTTGGGGCAGGCTGCTGCCACTTTGGCCTATTATTTTGAATTGAAGTTACTTAAGAAACCCCAGTGCCAGAAGGACACTCCCCTGTCCCTCTGACCTTCCCTTGTCCGCCCACCTATGTGTGGAGAGCGCCTTCCCTGCACCTGGAAGGGAGCGGTCCCCTTAACCCAGAGATGGGGAACTCGGGGCCGAGAAGGTTGTAGAAACAACTTCTTCATTAATTTCATTAACTTGCTTACCTCCAAACCCAAAGTGCTTTGTGTCGTCAAATGCATCGTGTCTTTGTCTAAAAAAGTATAAAAAGCTGCCTGCTCTGGTCGCTTCTAGGAATCTCGGAGTTTTTGGAGCCCCTATGCGTATGAAGTTAAGGTTGTCTTTCTCCTGTTCATCTGTCTTATTTCAGTTTAATTATTAGGCCTGGCTGAAGACCCTGGAGGCCAAGAAGGGAAAAGATTTTCCTCCCTTACGTAGAGAAATGTGAGCCCCTATGAGAACACGGGAGCTCGAGAAAGCAGAGAAATGGTATTTCTCAGGTATCTATCCTTAAAAGCCCGGCCATGCCCTTCAAATGTCTCATCCACCACCTCTCTCTTTTTAGCTTGTCTTTGACCCACCACCCCACCTGAGATGTAAATGAGCCTGAACAAGGTGCACGCCATTTATCCTTGCAACATCCTGCATGACCATGGGACCGGTAGTCGTTGTGGTAAAAATAGGCTGTGCATTCGTCTTTCCCACGAAATTTTGTCTAGCCACAGAATTAACCAGAAACAAGAGAAGCGTAACCCCTGCCCCTCCTCTTCTCAGCAACAGAGAGGCAGAGGCTTTGATACAACAGAATGAATAACGTACCACAACTAAGTTAGAAAGACCACTGAGAAAGGCTAGCAGGGGAGTGCTGCTTTGCCAGCCCACAGCTTTTGGGTGGACCCGATGTTCTAACTGAGATTACGGGATGCCCCAGATTAAATGAACAAGACGATGTGATAAGACTGAGCAAACACCAAGTCAGAGGAATTTGGATTATTCACTTGTGAGTGATTCTACTCCCCCTCTCTTTGGTATTTTTATTTGCTGTGTATTTACTGGTTTTCCTATGAACACACTGCAGAACTACCCATGAGGCCAACACACACATGAGTGGGCCAAGAAGCATTATCCATCTATGACCTCAGCTGGCAGCCAGCTCTCGTGCTAATATGAACCCGAGTGGGCGTGGGGGCTGGACAGTAGGAGGTGCTCATCAAAACCCCACTTACCCAGGCCTCCAGAAGTCCAGGATTTCCACCCTGGTGTTGCCGCTTTCTTTCAATAGTCACGCAGCATACATTTCTGTAATAATATATGCAATGGGAGAGTTTCAGTGGCTCATACCAACAAAAAGTGGCTTTCATAATAAGGACATTTCAGATCAGATCTGACCGTGTTCTAAGGTAGGAGGTTCCATGGTTGGGGCAGCAACTCAACAATGTCATAAAGATCCCTGACTCTTCCATCTTTCCACTTTGACATCTTCCACATACTGACTTTTCTAGTGAGCTCTGCCCTCCTGTCACGAAATGGCTGCCACAGCTCCATGCATCGCCTCTCTCCATGTCAAGGTCCAACATCTCTTTACATTTTCCTGTCTTTATCAGAGGGGGAGCTCTTTCCCAAAAGCCTCTGGCACACTCCCATTCTAGTTCTGTTGCCCAAGATTGGGTCACATACTCATGCCCAGCTGGTAAACAAGGCTAGGAGATGAGCACTTTATATTTTCGGCTTCTGTCGTGGGAGAAAAGAGCTGGGAATGACTGTTAGGTAGGCAACCAAACCACCACTGCAATTAACAATAATGAGAATAAAAAGTGTTATAGCAGCTAAAATCAATTGAGTCATTGATACATGTCAGGCACTGCTTTTAGGGATCAACATGCATTACTTGGGTTCATCCCAACCACACTACCATGAGATTGTGTTATTGCTGTCCCCATTTTATAGGCAGAAAAACTGAGGCTCAGAGAGGTTAGAAAACTTGCCATTGTCACAATTGGAAAGCCTACACTTGGCTTTGGAGAGCAAGGTCACCTCTCTTTGGAGAGCAAGGTCAATGAGATAGTACTTGATCTCCAAAGACTCGTAGTTCAGCAGAAGGTCCAGGCGGGAAAATAAATCACTGTAATGTAGTGAGGTAAGTGCTAATCCATGTGTAACAGGGTGTGAGTTAGCAAGAAACTGTCTGGCATCAGCATCCCAAGCAGACCACACTTTGTTTCTAATGAAATCTCCCAGAAAGGAAGGGAACAGACATGCTGGTGTGTGTGTATGGGGGCGGGTGGGGGGGAGAGAGGTGCAGTGTAGCTGGGCAGAAGCAGGGAGCCAAACCCCGGGGAAGGAGGCGGAGGCATTTGGGGGTTGCGCGACAATGCGACAGTGTTGTTCCGCCTTGTGGTGGGAGGTGACAGGACCCCAGTGGGACTGCATGATGTGACGAGGGGGTGCCCAAGCAGGGGAGGAGCAGTGAGGACACCCAACCTCCTGCTGGGGGCAGGCAGAATCAGACAGTAGCCACTCAATGGCGCGTTTTGCAGCTCAGAACCCAGAGGACTTTATGTAAGCATTTGTCCTATGTATGATGCCTCCACCATCATGTCACCCTGGAAGCAGGGAGAGACTTCAGTAACCACTGAAAGTCATTTATTATTATACTCTGAGTATGAGGGCTTGGCATCAGGCTTAGTTTTATTGGGAACAACAAATTCCTATGGTTTTGTACATGCAGAGAGGAAGCCAGCCTGATGTTACAGCTGCGTGCACAGATGGGTAGAAATGCAGAAAAAGGAATCACAGCCACTGTCATAAAGAGAAAGGACCCAGGTAAGTCTCCAGAGATAAGGGGCAGCTTAAGTAGGGTCTTGAAGGATGAATAGGAGTTCACCAAGGGGACAAGCGAGGGAAAGGGTCTATGCAAAGGCAAAGAAGTATGAAAGACTTGCTCCCTCTCAAAACTGCCAGAATTCCGAGCATTGGGTAAATAGGCACAGATGTCAGGGAAAGGGGTCAGTAAAGAAGACACAGGGCTATCATCTGAGCTTCAAGACCACAGGTAGGTGAAACTCTTAAAATGAGTCTGAATGAGAGGTTTCCAAACTTGCATTTTCAAGTAGCAGACTGTTTTCTTATTCGTGAACCCCTCTACAGAAGTTGAAATTAAATGTAACTGTGATACATACATCAAATATAATAGGGCTACAACTTTCCCTGACTGCGATTGTCTTAAATGCGGGAAGTATGGTTTTACTAATAAATTAAATTAAGCCTGACCCTGTGTGCCCAATGACGGGCTGGCGAGAACGTTACCCTCTGTCATAACCTGAGAAACCTCCTTCATCCAGAGTCACGTGAAAATCCAAGGTCTGATACAGTCCAGATGGTTGAGGAAGGTTTTGATTTCCATGCACACAGGTGATGACTTTCAGAATGCCAACTGCCCTCTGCTGTCACCACGATGTTGGCCCCCTGATGCAGGACACAGGATTCTTTTCCCTGCTCCCACTTCCCTGGGACACCAGACAGCCATTTCCCTCTGAGCGGGGCACGAACCACAGTGACTCCCCAGGACCTCTAACTACTCCCGGTCCTAGAGTGGGGAGTCGGCCCAGCTCAGTCCACATCTGGGGACCTCAATCTCCCCAAGGCTCTCTCAGTTTCAAGTTCAAGGGCCTTAACCTAAAGCAGTGTTCTCTGAACTAAAGGTCAGGATCCATCAGTGGTTTTAAAAATCAATGCTGTGGACCTGTAATGCTTTAAGTATTATATTTATTATTATTTAAACCTTGAAGGGTGAAATGAGTCATTTTTTATAAAATTTAATGGATTGTTAGCTTGTTTTGGTCATGCCTATATTTATTTATTTTTATCAACCCCCTAACATCTTTTCGATGTTTTTTTTGCCAGGCATCTGGTTAGGAACATGTTCAAACACACCAAAGGGTTGTAAAAAATTGTATGATGAGTACCCATATTCCCACCATCCAGATTAACATATAATTCATTATTAGTATAATAATTTTAATTAATTAATTAATTAATAGTTATTTAATTAATTTATTATTATAATTATTATATATACTATACAATAATTATGAACTATATATAGTTCATATATATTTTTAATTTTTTAAGATTAAGGTGTAATTTATATACAGTGAGAATCACCTATTTTAGAACACACGTCTATGAATTTGGACAAACACAGTCAAGTAGCCACCACCCCAGTCACGATACAAAATGGTGCCTTTAACCCAAAAAATTCTCTCCTGCCTGTTTCCAGTGACCCTTCTTCCCACCCCTGGCCCCGGCAACCACTGGTCTATTTTCTCTCCCTAGAGCTTATCATAGAAAGAGAGTCACACAGCATGTAGTATCTTGAGTCTGACTTCTTTCAAAACACATAGCACATTGGAGATTTTTCCATAGTGTTGTGTGTATCTGAGGGCCGTTCCTTTTTACTGCCAAGACACCACATGATGCGCCAGGCTTTGTTTATCTGTTCGCCACCAGCTGGGGTCCATTTGGGTTGTCTCTGTTTTTTGGGCAATTACAAATAGAGTCACTGTGCAGCAACATTTGCAGAAAGGTTTTCCTAGAAGTGTGTTTCATTTCTCTGGAGTAAATACCCAGGAGTAGGACAGCAGGTCGTACGGTAAAATATGTTTTACTTTGTAAGAAACTGTCAAGCTATTTTCCAAATGACCATATCATGTTGCACTCCCTCCAGCAACACATGAGACTTCCAGCTGTTTGGCGTCTCCCAATCGCTTGGTGTTGTCAATGCACTGAAAAAATTTGAGTCGTTCTAATGTGTGATGAGGTTTTAATTTGTAATTCCCAGATGACGAGTGATGGTGAACATCTTTTCATCTGCTCACTTGCTACATGTCTATATTTATTGGGGAGATGCCTGTTCAAATCTTTTTTCCCATTTAAAAAAGTTGAGTCGTTTTTTTAATTGAGTTTTGAGAGTTCTTTATATATTATGGATACACGTCCTTTATTAGATATATAATTTATAACTATTTTCTCACATTCTGTGGCTTATCTTTTTAAGTGTCTTGGTAGTGTCTTTTGAGGAGCAGAAGTGTTTAATTTGGGTGAAGCGCAATTTATCAAATTTTTCATTTATATCTACCTAAACATTTTTAAATAGATTTATTGAGATGCAATCCATAAATCATACTGTGCTCACAGGACCTGGGTGTCTCAGTCAGGTAAGTGTCCATTTCTCGGTTCTGGCTCTGGTCGTGATCTTAGGACTCTGAGACTGAGCCCCGCCTGCATGGGGCTCTGCACTCAGGGGAGAGTCTACTTGAGATTCTCTCTCTCCCTCTGCCCCTCCTCCCATGCCCTCATATATATGCTCTCTCATATAAATACATCAATCTTTTATTTTTAAGATTTTATTTATTTATTTGACAGACAGAGATCACAAGTAGGCAGAGAGGCAGGCAGAGAGAGAGAGGAAGGGAAGCAGGCTCCCCACTGAGCAGAGAACTGGATGTGGGGCTCGATCCCAGGACCCTGGGATCATGACCTGAGCTGAAGGCAGAGGCTTTAACCCACTGAGCCACCCAGGCGCCCCTAAATACATCAGTCTTTAAAAAATGAAAATAAATCACACAATGCACTCATTATAAAAATGTGCAATTGCTTTAGTGTACTCACAGATTGGTGCACCTTTTGCCACAATCAATTCTAGAGCCTCTCATCCTCTCAGAGAAACCCTGCACCCCTCAACCCTCAATGTCCTACCCTGTGCTTCCCACCTCCAGCCCTGGGCCACCCTAGTCTGCTTTCTGTCTCTACGGACTTGCCTACTGCGGACATTTTGTGTAAATAGAACATGCAACTTGTGAGCCTCTGCAAATGGCTGCTTTCATTTAGCATCGTGTTTTCCAGATTCATGGAGGGTACCAACACACCATTCCTTTTTATTCCCAAGTAATCCTCTCTTGTGTGGATATGCCACATTTTACCTATCCAGTGACAGCTGATGAACATCTGGGTCATTTCCACCCTCTGGCTTTTACACATAAGGCTTCTGTGAACATTTGTGTACACGTTTTTATATGGACACATTTTTTAAAAGATTTTTTAAAGACTTTATTTATTTATTTGTCAGAGAGCTAGAGACAGTACAGGCAGGCAGAGTGGCAGGCAGAGGCAGAGGGAGAAGCGGGCTCCCCACGGAGCAAGGAGCCTGATGTGGGACTTGATGCCAGGACACTGGGATCATGACCTGAGCCGAAGGCAGCCGCTTGCTTAACTGACTGAGCCACCCAGGCATCCCCAGACACATGTTTTAATTTCTCTTGGGTTATATGCCCAGGAGTGAAATTGCTGAATTGCAAACTGCCAGCCTGTTTTCCAAAGTGGCTACACCACTGTCCATCTCCACCAGCTGTATACAATTTCTCTACATCGTCATCAACACTTACAACTGTCCATCTGTTTGATAATTGCTTTCGGGGTAGCTACAAAACATGGTGGTTTTGATTTACATCTCCCCGATGATGTTGAGTGTTTTTTCATGTGCTTGTTGGCCACTTATATATCATTTTTGGAGAATGGTGTGTTCAGATCCTTCACCATTTTAAAATCGGATCATCTGGACTGTTATTACTGAAGTGTAATTGTTGCTTACATAGCCTAGAGACAAGTCTCTCATCAGATGTATGATTGGCAAAAACGTTCTTTGATTCTGTGGATCATCTTTCTGCTTTCTTGATGGAATCCTCTAAATGACAAAAGCTTTTCAATTTGAGGATGTCAGCTTGCCTTATTTTGTTCTTTTGTTGACTGTAGTTTCTTTTGCGTGTGTGTGTGTCATTGCTAAGAAACCATTGCCTAGTCCAAGGTCAGGAAGATTGATATCTATGCCTTCTCCTAAGAATTGTATAGTTTAGCTCCTGTATTTATGTCCCTGATCCATTTTGAAATCGTTTTTGTATATGACATGAGGTAGGGATCCAGCTTCATTCTTTTGTAGGTAGATACCCAGTTACTCCAGCATTGGGTATGAACAAGACTGGTCTTTCTTCATTGAGGTATCTTGACATGCCTTAGCACTCTTATTATATTTTCTTTATCACACGTCTGTCAAACTTTCCATTGCTCTAGCCATGGCGAAGTGGTGAGTTGCAGACACCACAATATTTCCTCCGAACACTTCAGCCTGCATCTCATTAGCTACAGTTCAATTTTTGTCAACGATCTTTTTTCTTTCTGATGTAAAATTTACACGCAACAAAGAGCACAAATCATCAGTGTGCCATTTGATGAGTTTTGGCAAATGCGTTCACCTGTGCAATGCAAATCCTTTATCAAGATCTAGAACATCAACCCCACCCGATAAAGTTCCCTCACATACATTTATTTTTATGTATTTGTTTTTGACAAATGCATGTGCCCATGTAACCACCACCCCTATCAAGATAGAGAAAATTTCCATCTCATGCGAAAGTTCTTTCACTTCTTTGCAATTTATCCTGCCCCACCCGGTCCGCACCCTAGGCAGCCAGTGATGTCATTTATACCGCTCTGGATTAGTTTGGCCTCTTACAGAATTTTATAGGAATAAAATCATATGATGGGAATTGTTTTGTGATCAGCTTATTTTACCCCTGACCAACCTTTGAAAACAAATATCAGAATGAATGCCATGTTGCAGGGTGAAATATTGTTTTGCTGACCTTTGCTTCACGTGTGTGTGTGTGTCTATATGTGTGTGTGTATGATTGTGTGGGGCCAAAATAGGAAATGCATTTCTTACTGTGGCTTATAATCAAAAAAAGTTTAAAGCTACTGTTCTGGATCAGAGCCTCGTTTCTCTTCTACTTGTCTTTGTTACCTCCCTGCCCCTCACCTTCCCTGATCTTATGGCAAGCACCCAGGGATTGGTCTCACCTTCGTACCTTTGTAAATTTTGTTCCTTCCCTTGGGTCACTGTCCCCACCTCATCCCACTCACCCTCAAAGTGGAGAACTCCTATTCATCCACCAGATGCCCACATGGTTGGCCCTTCTCTAGAACATTTTCTCTGTTTGCATGGTTTCCTCTCAGAACTGGTATCACATTGTACCCTAATTACCTGGTGCCTCTGTCCTTCAGCTGACTACAAACTCCCTGGGGCTCAGGGGCCACGTCTTTGCGGTCCTTAGCTCCTAGGATGTGATGACACATAACAGGTATCCATACATGTTCATTGAATGAATGAACGAACCTCAGGGTTAGGGGTGAAAGAGTTTTAAATCAACCAGCCTGATTCCTTCCCAAGGATCTTCCCATTCCTGCTTATTTTATCGTGCTGTCCATCTCTGATTCCTCAACCATCGTGTTTTTATAACCTCGTTCAACCACCCTGAGACCTTAGCCTTTTGGTCTTCCTCTCTCTACACGCCCAAGGCTAATCCTTTCATCACTGTTACTTCCTCCCAGATGTACTGAAGCGACAACAGCCCTTTCCAGGATGACGTCAAATCCTTATCTTTGTGGTCTCTGCCCCAACCCTCTCCCAACTTGCCCAAGTTATATTAACTCTGACTGGGGATGAGCCTGGAGGTGTGTATGGTGTGTGTGCCCATGCATGCAGAGAAATGTTCACCGAAATGTCAGCAGGGGCTACTGATGAGATTTCAGGTGACTGTCACTTAAATTTTTAAAGTTTTTCTGTATGACCCCAACTTTCTAATTGCATCTATTACCTACTACTGTAACAAATCTCCCCAAAGCCCTCAGAGCCCTGCAACAGAAGCATTTATTGCTCACGTTGCGATGGTTGGCCAAGTAGCTATGCTGATCTTGGCCGGGCTCCTTCATGTCTGGGCATAGGGTGGATGCTCTAGACTGGCTTTGGCTTGGCATTTGAGCAACTCTGCTCCACATTATCTCTGACCCTGTGGGTGGTGTCCTCACGGCAATGGCGGAAATGCCAGTGAGTGCAATGATGGAAACCAATGTCAAGCTTCTGCCTCCCATCGCGTCTGCTGATATCCCCGTCAATTCATGCGGGAGAACTCAGAATCCAAGTTAGAGGCACCGATAAGTTACAAGGCAAAGAGTGTGGATACAGGGAGGGTTAAAGAGAAGCCATCGTCGCAATTTCCTACGACACACATTCTGTCTTTCTATTCAGAGGTAGTAAAACCGCTTTCAAGCAAGATGGCTGCCAGAGCTCCAGCCCTCACATCTTCCAAGCAGTACAGGTGAGACACCTATGGAAATGAAAGGACAGGTGGCTCTCTATTTCTGCAGCCCCAGAAGAATCTCAGCGTCTCACTGGCTCCAGTGAGTCACATGCCCATCTCTTA
Source organism: Mustela putorius furo (assembly GCF_011764305.1). Classification (NCBI taxonomy): domain Eukaryota; kingdom Metazoa; phylum Chordata; class Mammalia; order Carnivora; family Mustelidae; genus Mustela; species Mustela putorius. The sequence continues at coordinate 2,413,448 of NW_025422174.1, read as the reverse complement.
CCAAATCACTAAGGCTAAGGGAACACAGTGCTCTGACTGGTCACTTCTGAGTCACCTGCCCACTTCTGAGCCAGGTAGAGTCCATTCTACCTAACTGATATGGACTGGGATCCAGAGAGGGTGGCTGATTGGAAGAACATCAAAGATGCTACAAGAGGCAGCTGACTTGGGTTAGGTGGCCCCAGAAATCCCTCAGACAAGGACTGGAGCACAATTCACATGTGAAGGGATCCAGAAAGCTCCAGGAGAGAGTGGCACAGTGAGGGCTGGGGGAAGGGACCAAGGGCAGGAGCGTTGATGAGGAGGTTAAAGCTGGGGGATCAGAGCGCCATCTCTCTGGACCCTCTGGGAGACCGCAGAGCATGCCTTTAAGTTGTCCCTGCCACATGCCCTGAGAAGTAGGGTAACTAAGCAAGTTCCCAGCCAATTCCAATTCTGCTATTGGCTGAGTCCCGCCCTGTGAGCGCTAACCCTCTGAGCCTTCTGCTCGCCCTCTGCACAGGCTAAGCCGTCTCCCGAGGCCAGAGCATGTCCTTGGACAGTCGCTGGTGCTTGCAGTCAGAAGCTGGACTGGTAAGTGCTAGGAGATATGGGTGGGCGGTCAATACCATCTACTAGAGTGGGAAAAACAGGTTAGGACGTTAGCTCATTTTGGTCTGGGTCCTGCCCTCGAGGCAAGGAAGCATGTAGATACAGCCTCTGGATAGAATCCCAGAGGAAATATGGCGGAGGGGTTAAAGGCACAGGTTGTGGAGTAGAGGAGATACAAGGTGTGGTCCGCTTTCCCCACTTGCGAGCTATGTGACCTTGGGCAAGTTACTTAACCTCTTGGGGCCTCAATTTCTTCAACTCTAAAATGGGAAGACACAGGGTTGTTTGAAGACTGAGACAACTGATTACATGGCACGGGACACATGGTAGAGTTCTAAGAAATGAGAGCTACAGGGCTGAGTCCAGTCTGGAGGAATGACATTTCCAGAAGTATCTCCAAGTGTCCTGAGACAAGAAGAAGGCACAAGAACGAACCCAGGGGTAAGTTGAGTTGAAGACATGGATGATGCTCAAGGACCAGAGGAGGATATCACCAAGACAAGAAGCACTGATTGTACCAGAGTCTGTGCGAAGACCCAAGAAGATGTCTGGAACAAGGAGACCACGCCTTTAGGAAATGTGCTCTAGGAATGCAGCGCACACACTGGCTTGTCCCTTGTTTAAAGGATCTGATGCTCTACTGCCTTCTTCTTGCAAAACACCCAGAGGGCCAGAGCAGGGTGCCCCCCTGTTGACAGCTTTGCTGTGGTACATTCTTCTTCCTGTTGACAGCTTTGCCGTGGTACATTCTTCCTCCTTCCACTGGAGTACTAAGATTTCCTTGCCACAGGCTGAGCACCCAGTCGAGCACTACAAGAGTTAAGATCAAAAATCCAACAGACCGGCTCGAGAAAATAACCAAAATGTAGGTGATAAGATTTTGCTGGCTTCAGACATGGCTGGATCCAGGAGCTCAGACAGTGACATCGGGACCTAATTTCACTCTCTGTTTCTCCAACCCATGAGCGCCTTCTGTGGGTTTTCGTTTAGAGAAAGGACCTCTCCTGGTGTTTATAAGCGGGGACCCAACAGCAATGAAGGTGCAATCCACACCTTCCACACTCACAACCAGGGCAAAAGGGTATCAGTGCTCTTGTCCCAGCAGCCCACCAAAACCTTGAAGTTCACCCTGATTGGACACTAGCTGAAGGCACTCAGGTCACATGATTGCCCCTGACCAAGCTTGGTGGTCTTGAGGCCAGTGGCACCTGGGACACTGAACGACGTCGGTCCAGACCACACGCTCCCACCCTAGGCTGGGCGTGGAGCCCCGTGTGTGTACGTGGATGGACACTTGAGGATGGGCAGATCCCCAGAGGCAAACAGGCTGTCACAGTAAAGAGGACAAGTGTGTGTGGGAGACAAGCTGTTCACAGCTACTACAAACATATCCACAGTTTCTACGTCTTTGTCCAACTAGCTGAAGAAACAGAGCCACGCCTCCTGACAGGTCTGGGAATCACAGAAAACCCCACAGGAAAGCACCCAGTGTGGAACCCCATTGTGCCAAACACCCGTTTCCACGTTCCTTCACTGTCTGGAGCTTCAGCCCCTCCCCAGCTGCTTCCTGCCAGGCCATCGTGGTTCACTCGCTGAGCCTCTCCAGGTCTCAGCCCCCCGCGGCCAGCCCACGGTTCACGCATCCATGCGTTCATTTCTCCCCGGGCCCTCCACGGCTGCTTGGGGTACAAGACGGCTGCACACAGGTCTACCCCAGGACCGAGCACGGTGCCTGGCCCATAATAGGTGCTCATCCAACATCAGTTCAAGGAATAAAGGGGCAAGACAAAGTCACTGCCTCCACCTGCTCGCCGCCTCACAGAGAAAACAAACGAAATCATAACGTGCCCTCCATCTGCGGCTCAAGAATTCTGCACCGAGGAGACACATCAGGCCTTTAAGCAAGAGGGTACTTTCCCAGGCCGAGGAAACAAGGAAGGGCGTGGGCAGCCCAGGAACTGTGGGGACAGTAGCGCGGAGCTGGTGGGGAAGAAAGTCATACAATGGATCGCGTATCAGGGGCTGGACATTTTATATTTGCTTTTACGCTCTTGGAAAGGGTTAGCGTTTATCCGCAATGAAAGAGGAGAACGCGGCCTCCTCCTGTCCCCTCCGCTGGGCCCTAGGTCTCACTTGGATTATTGGGACAGCCATAGCTCCCTGAGGTTCACCATCCACACAGCTGTCAAAGAGAGGTTATTCTAAAGACTTTCTGTTTTTGTGCGTGTGTGTGTGTGTGTGAGAGAGAGAGAGAGAGAGAGAGAACACGCAAGGGGAGAAGCAGACTCCCCGCTGAGCCGGGAGCCGGATGCAGGACTCGATTCCAGGACTCTGGGATCATGACCTGAGCTGAAGGCAAACACTTAACCGACTGAGCCACCCAGGCACCCAACAGGGGTTATTCTAAAAGCCAAAGCTGGGCCTCTCATGTCCCAGCGTGGAATTCACTGATGCTCCATATCACCCGAGGCTGGTGTACAAGACCTTTGATAACAGGGCCCAAGCTGCATTGCTTACCCCAGCCCGGCTCCCCAGGGTGTACCTTTCGGCCTCCAACCCTTGCTCACACTGCCCTTTGTGACTCAGAAGCTCATCTCCCCTTCCACCTGGGTCAGCTTGCTCCTCTGCCTTCAACTGCAGCTCCCCACTCTAACAGAGACGCCCTCAGGACCTCTTCAGAGACCCCCGCCCATTTGTACTTTCCATGCTTTTTGTTCGCCTGGTTTTCTTCCTGACCACAGTCTGGTTACGTCTGATTGACCACTATTTCTTGAGTCGTGATTGCTGTGAGCTACAGATCAACCTCGGGGGAAGAGAAATAGGCAGAAGGCGGGGACCCCACCCTTTGGGGAGCCCG